>NC_089729.1:12014588-12757713 GCF_035083965.1 Branchiostoma lanceolatum
GTTTCATATAGATGTTATTTTGCTTTTGTCTCTTGTAACGATGTAAGATGCTGCAATGGCAGAAGTCACCAATACTACATAACTTATTGTAATAGATATTACATCACATTAATTTACCTTGATGTACATTTGGTTTCTCAACGGATATCAATTAACTTGTAGACTTGAACATTCATTCCATACGTATGCACAGACATGCTCTTTTTATACCATCAATATATAATCAACTTAACAACAATGGTATATTCGTGGCTTATTCCCTTACATGCATATGGTCAGAATATCCCTCTCCATTTTAACGATGTATGGTAGTTGAAGAAAAACACTGGCGGCAGATGGAATATATATAATATATGGATTGTGCGTACAGCTTCAGGCGTACTAGGATTCGGGCCCGTTATTGTAACAGGGTCACCGAAATACTCACTGAGAGACATGAAAAGCCAATGTCACGGTGCCGAGTGCTCAATTGGTTCAAGATACAATTCTCCCAACTTAGAATTAAGCTTGGGGTCACATTTTTATGGGATATTGTCCCCATTAAGTTTTAATGCAATCCTACAACCGGCCAAGGGTCAGATTTTCAACAACCGAATCTTCTCGCAAAGGCTCGCGAGAGTATTCACATAGCGTGGGTTGTTATGCGGAAGTGCGTAACGCTGGATAGGGAAGGTCGCGTTGCGCTGGGTCACCGTAAATCTTTGTTGGGCATTTTACATTTTCAAGGTTTGAGTAAGGTAGGTTCTTATTAATGTAATCACGAAGTCTCCAAAATGTTGCAAATCTGTGAGAAACTCAGCGAGGCGGATGCCAGGGCCAGGAGACTGGGACTGGTGCGTGCCGAGGCAGACTACATCCGAGCCCTGCTGGACGCCATGGCGAACATGGACAGGTCGGTGGAGGTGGAGGTGGTGAAAAGTCTGGGAGACGTGAACTTTGAGAAGGGAAGACTCAGCAAGGACGTGGGGAAATTCGACATGGCCGTGATGCTGTACAGGACCGCACTGACCCTGTGCGAGGGCGAAGAAATTAGAGAAAGTCTCGAGTATCGTAAGTCGTTTGCGGAGAAACTACGAATTGGAATAGAACCAACCACCTTTGTTGGTAACGAACCGTTTCCTAACAACAACAAAATTTCTTCGCTTACTAAAGTGGCAGAGAAGTTCCAACGTTTGGACCAAAGATTGACTTTAGACTTTAACAAAGACTCATTGTTGATTGAATACACAACGTTAATGATAGAGGGGATCGTAAACGATGATATTACGTTAAAAGTGGAAGCGATTAAGAGCCTGGGTGACGTGTACCTAAAAAGAGGAACAGGAACTAGAAACAGGACATTGTTGACCAAGGCCACTGCTCTGTATAACACTGCACTGGCACGATGTGAGGGGGTACAGGGCACAGTGGCGCTCACCCATCGCTTGTTGTACACGGCAAGGATCAGACAAGACATGAAGCGGACTGAAAATAAAGTATGTCTCAATTATGCCATCTACATTGTAACATGTGACATGAATGACAGTTGCATATAATGTCGCTAGCTTTAGCTTCAGTATGTGTGTACATGTATCACATTATGGGTGTTTGTGTGTGTTTGTGTGTGTATGTGTGTGTGTGTGTGTGTGTGTGTGTGTGTGTGTGTGTGTACCATAGATAACATCTTGCCATAAAAACAGATTTCTATAGACCCACTGACCTTAAAATCTTTTGTTATTGTCATGTTGTTTTTGATCACTTGATCAATGAAGACTATGTGTACTACTTTTCGCATGTAATGTGCCTTTTCCTCTCTGAATGGTTCTATTGAAGGGCTTACAACGTAAACAAAAAACCAAACAGGGTTACCTGTCGCGGGACTTTCCAGACACATCGGCACACGCTGACGTCACCGCTGACGTAACGAGTCAACAGTTTGTGTAAGTACAGGAGTGATTTACAACAATGGCTGGCTTTTCAATACTGTTACATTGTTGCTGTTGTTCATTCATGAGGCTTGAAGGTGTAGAAAAACAATAAAACAATCGGAATATTTCAAACACTCAGCTCATGGTAACATTTTCTTTAGGTCACCAAGTGATTTCATCGCGAGCCAAGCCACTCGAAAAGCTTCTCCTGACTACAGGTAGGTCAACCATGGACGGTAGAAGTAGCGAAGCCCTGTCACTGGGCTATATTTACAAAACAGAATTTGTCCTCATAGACGTATCAGCCGCCCTACCCCCCGGGCCTGTGAAAATTTGTTTAAGCAATTGTGTTTTTTTTTAGATACATTTAAACTGTTTTCAGGCAACATATCTAAATGGTTTGTAAATTGCGACGTGGAAGACTTCTCGTATGTAGATAGACCCAATCAACGTTTGAATTTGACTTGTGGCTTGTAAGAACACAATCGCGGGATAAAATTCTAGATTTTCAAATCAATCATAACGGAAATATGAAATGAAAAGAAAATGCATCAATGTCCTTACGCTCCTCCATACTGTAGGTCTTACGAGGGGTACCTGACTACAGGGGAGCGCGCACTGGCGCATGGAAAGCTCGACTTAGCCGAACAGAAGTTTGTGTCCGCGCTGAAGCTGATTCACGGTAGCTGTTTTCACATTTTACCCTCATCTTTGTCTTTCTTTCTCATTTGTAATCATCACAATACCATTCCAAGACAAGCATGACATCTATTTTCCGTGAATAATTTCATCAGGTTCACAAGGTTCTTTTATTCACAATTGCAAGTCAACCAACTATTTTACAAGAGCCGACGTTTCGACGACTGTCTGTCATCTTCATCGGGGCAATACTGACTGGTTCAGAGAGCACTGAAGCTAGATGTTACTGCTAACAATGCAGTAACACCTTTGCTAACAATGCAGTAACACCTTTGCTAACAATGCAGTAACACCTTTGCTAACAATGCAGTAACACCTTTGTTAACAATGCAGTAACACCTTTGCTAACAATGCAGTAACACCTTTGCTAACAATGCAGTTACACCAGTAGGTGTTTCTGCTAACCAGCCAGTATTGCCCTGATGAAGATGACAGACAGTCGTCGAAACGTCGGCTCTTGTAAAATAGTTGGTTGTGAATAAAAGGACCTTGCTATTCTGATACCTATCTTGTTTTACGTTTCATGTCGGTACAGACCGTACCGTGTGCGATCGACCCAGAGAGGCCGAGTGTCTATGCAGACTGGGTGACGTGTACGTCCGGCGAGGCAAAGAGACAAAAGACGGTAAACAATTCACACAGGCAGCAGCGCTGTACAATGCAGCCATTGCCAGAGCAGATCTAGAAAAACACAAAGCAAAATCGAACGAAGCATTGCAGGAAATAGAACAATTGTTTCTTCAATACGCAGGAAATTTAAGTGTGAAAAGAAAATCAAGTACTATTGATTGTGCCTCACGCCATAAGAAGCTGCTAGAGAACATGCGCGCACGCGCTAAGTTACAGTTAGACGACATAGATCAGCAACATAATCCGTATCAGTATGACGAGGACGACCCAATGGTGACAAAAGTTGAGGCTGAGCGAGCTGAAGCAGTCAAAGCTTTATTCAAGTGCATCGCCAAAGATAGACAGATGTTCGTCAAACGCCTTGTCGACGAATGTATCGCCACCCTTGACCCTCCTCCATGTCAGTACGCTTTCATCGGGTTAGGCTCACAGGCAACAGAACTGGTCACACCCTACTCTGACCTGGAGTTCGCCATTCTGATTGAGGACGGGAAGGACAACGACGTCACGCGGCGGTACTTCCTCAACATCGCGCACTACCTACACTTGAAAGTCATCAACCTCGGGGAGACCATCCTCCCAGCCATGGCCATCCCGCCACTGAACGATTTTCTCTCAGAAGACCCAGAGAAAGACTGGTTCTTCGACTCTATCACACCTCGTGGATTCGCCTTCGACGGCTCTATGCCATGGGCCAGCAAGACTCCGTTTGGAAGAGACAAGACCAAAAGCAAACCTGCCGTCAGCCTCATCCAAACTCCTGCTAAGATGGCGGAGTTTCAGCTGATAGAGATTTCTCTGGCAGAAGGGTATCACCTGTCAGACATCCTCAGACGTGTTGCCTTCTTAGCTGGCGAAGAAACCCTAGTACAGGAGTACACAAACCATCTGACAAAAATCCCCGGGAGCTGCACCACACCACTCTCTATGGCCCGTCGAATCGCACCTAAAATCCTATGGGAAGACAGGGAAAACTTCCTTTCCAACGAGCCCAGCGGGCAACTGTTGAATGTCAAAAAGGACATGTACCGTTTTCCAGGTATTGCTATCGACCTAATAGCCCTGTGCTGCCAAACCAAAAATGCTAGTACGTGGGGTATCATAGATGAGCTAAAGAAAACGGAACGGATCACCGAAGAAGATGCCACCCACTTGACAGTACTGATAAGCATCGCGGCAGAGCTCCGTCTGAGAACGTACATAGCCAACGGAGGACAACAGGACAGTCTGTCTCCTCTTGCCAAACTTAACTATCATTCCGAAGTGCAAGAGGTGTCGGACACTACCCTAAAATCAATATTCTACATACCAGACACCAAAGCTCTTTTCCGATACTACTGCACGGCTGAACCATTGAAGAAATGTGTCATCGATATGGTCGAAGACATCTTGCATGTCCAACAAAGGCGGATATTCAAAAGCTCCATCTACGATTCCTCCCATCTATGTAGGGGAAGAATAGCAAGAAATCTGTTCATGCTAGAAACATCTATCCACCATTTGGAAGAAGCACTGAAAAAGGCAGGTGATGAGGCGAATGACAAACGCTCGTCTATACTTGAAGAATTGGGCAAGGCATGGGCATACCGCAGTGATAACACGAAAGCAATTCGTTTCTTCGAACAGTCCCTTGGCATACGCAAAACTATTTATGGAGACAAAATGGCACATCCGAAGATTGTGTCGTCTCTCACCAACCTGGGAGTATCCTACAGGTCC
Organism: Branchiostoma lanceolatum; assembly: GCF_035083965.1. Classification (NCBI taxonomy): domain Eukaryota; kingdom Metazoa; phylum Chordata; class Leptocardii; order Amphioxiformes; family Branchiostomatidae; genus Branchiostoma; species Branchiostoma lanceolatum. The sequence goes on from NC_089729.1 coordinate 12,019,544, forward strand.
CTCGGTGATATGAAAAAGGCAATTATGTACTACGAACTGTCAATGACGATGCTAAAATCTCTCCATGGAGACACTACGAAACATCCAGATATTGCAAACGCACTTAATAACTTGGGATCATATTGGTTAAAACTCGGTAATTCTCAGAAAGCAATAAAGTACTTAAGACAGGCACTTACGATGAAGAAAACTCTGTATGGCGACAAGGCACATCCCGACATTACCATGACACTTCAGAACTTGGGATCGTGTTGGGGCGAACTCGGAGATCAGAAGAAAGCAATAAGCTACTTCGAACAGTCACTTACAATGCTGAAAAGTATCTATGGTGACAGTACGGGACACCCAGATATTGCCGGGGCAATTCACAACTTAGGATCATCTTGGCAAAAACTCGGTGATCAGAAAAAAGCAATTGGCTACTTTGATAAGTCACTAACGATGTATAGAGTTATCTATGGGGAAAACATGGTACATTCGGGTATTGCATCTTCACTTCACAATCTCGGATCATGTTGGTGTCTACTCGGTAGTTACAAAAAAGCAATTGGTTATCATGAACAGTCAATTGCGATGAAAATGGCCATCTACGGAGACAACACTGCACATCTAGACCTCGCAATATCACTTGAAAGCCTAGGATTATCTTGGAGTGAGCTCGGTGATCAAAAGAAAGCTATCTTTTACTACGAACAGTCACTAACGATGAAGACATCTATCCGAGGGGAAAAAACAAAATGTCCTGATATTGCAATGGCACTTCACAACCTCGGAACATCTTGGATGAAACTTGGTGATCATGGGAAAGCAATTCGATACAACAAGCAGTCATTAGCGATGAGGAAGACTATTTACGGAGACAACACGCCCCATCCAGACATCGCCTCGTCTTTTAACAGCTTAGGGATATCTTCAAGGGCACTCGGCAACCAAAAGGAAGCGATTTGCTACTTCGAGCAGGCATTAGCAATGACTAAAAGTACCTACGGAGTTAAAACAGCCCATCCGGATACTGCTGGAACACTTGCAAACCTGGGTTCGTCATGGGGTGATCTCGGTGACGTGAAAAAGGCAATTGACTACTTTGAGCAGTCCCTACGAATGCTTGGAACGATCCATGGAAAAGTAACTGCACATCCGGACATTGCTAACGTATTCAACCGCTTAGGATCCTCATGGAGTCAACTCGGTGACCAGACGAAAGCAATCAGTTACTACGAACAGTCATTGGCGATGAAGAAGGCCATTTATGGGGATAAGACGCCACATCCAGACATTGCCAGGTCATTTAATAACCTAGGGGCATCTTGTAGTGCATTGGGGGACCACCGGAAAGCAATTAGCTATTACGAACAGTCACTAGCAATGAGGAAAATCATCTTTGGAAAGAACGCAATACACCCAGACATTGCCTCTTCGCTTACTAGCCTGGGATCGTATTGGAGTCAAATGGGAAATCCGGTGAAAGCAATTAGCTACCACGAGCAATCATTAACAATGATGAAGGACATTTATAAAGACACACCGGCCCATCCAGACATCGCCGCGTCACTTAACAATCTAGGATTATCTTGGAGTAATCTTGGAAATGAGATAAAAGCAATCAGCTACTTAGAACAGTCAATAGCAATGATGAAAACCATCTATGGAGACAGAAAGGCACATCCAGAAGCTGCCAAATCACTTGACAACCTGGGATCTTCTTGGAGTAAACTTGGAGATCAGAGGAAAGCAATCAGCTACCACGAGCAGGCACTTGTGATGCAGAAAGCTATATATGGAGATAAGACTGCACATCCAGACATTGTCGCGAACCTTAACAATTTGGGATCGTCCTGGGGTACATTGGGTGATCAGAAAAAAGCAATTACCTATTTAGAACAGTCACTTACGCTTGCGAAAGCGATATATGGAGAAAATATGGCACATCCAGAGATCACTAAGTCACTTAATAACCTTGGACTGTCTTGGAGCAAACTCGGGGATCACAAGAAAGCAATTATTTACTGCGAACAGTCACTAGAGATGAAGAAAGGTATCTATGGACATAACACGGCACATCCGGACATTGCAAGGTCACTTAGCATCCTAGGGTCCTTATGGAGTGACCTTGGTGATCACAGGAAAGCAATTAACTCCTTGGAGCTGTCCTTGAATATGAGGAAAACTATCTACGGGGAGACGACGGTACATCCTGACATTGCAACGTCACTTTGTAACCTGGGATTTTCCTGGAGTGACCTTGGGGATCAGACGAAAGCGATTTACTACATAGAACAGTCATTACGGATGTTTAGAGCCGTTTACGGGAAGAAAACTGCACACCCACAGATCGCCGCGCTGTTGAAGAACCTGTCGATAATTTGGAGTAAACAAGGCGATGAAGTGAAAGCGATGGAGTACAAAGAACGCTATCAAAGTATGTTCATGGCCATGTACGCCAACAGGACTCCACCAAAGTAGACCATACATACAAATGATGCTATATTAGACTTAGGCTGAATAAATGTATGGTGACGCCCCCATAGCTGTCAATTGATTTATGAGAAAACTATAAGTTACAGAAAATGTATATATGAATGCCTGTATTTATAGGTACGATGAATATCCCTTTCCTAGTGATGTAGTAAGTATTGGTTGTTAGTAATCTACAAGTAATCTAACACCGTATCATTCAAACACCAATTATTTTTATCACTTTTTGCATCGAAGGTATTTGCTAAATATCTACTAGTCATTGTATCTGGACTTGGTTATGTCTTTAACGTTATTGTCATTGTCAACGTTAAGCAATTGTGTAGTGCTGTGTTGAATGGATTCTGAAAAAAATGATACTGTGTAAAAACCAAAATACTTATATAAATTATGAAGGTTTTTCTATAACAGGAAAATAAAATATATGTATTATTGTTGAAATACAAATGTTTTGTCCTCGCGATTTGATATGGCTACAGTACCTATTGTATCCTTATTTACATCGCAGGGGCATTAGTAAAAGAACTTACAATGTCTTCTGAACGGGAAAGTAAAATCAATCATCTAAATGTTCATCTTTCACTTTCAGTCTGTCTTTCCTGGTGATCACAGAGACAAACACACACAATAGAATACAATGAGGGGCCGTCTACATTGATTTTAGTGCGGCTATTGATCTAGTTGATCACCAGCTTCTATTGGCAAAACTTAAATCCTATGGCTTCAGTTTAGGCTCTCTGACTTGGATGAGTAGTTATCTGCAGGGTAGAACACAGGTAGTGTATATTAATGGGCATTTTTCAGAACCATCTGTACTTGAATGTGGAGTCCCCCAGGGAAGTTGTCTAGGCCCACTTATTTTCACATTGTTTACTAATGACTTACCTTTGTCAGTCTTAAACAGTACAACTGAAATGTACGCAGATGACACATCGATGTACAAAGCTGCTAGGTCCTTATCTGAGATAACTGCTGCTTTACAGCCTGACCTTGATAAGATATCAGAATGGGTAAAGAGCAACAAACTTGTCATGAACATTTTGAAGACCAAGTGCATGCTCTTCGGTTCACCCCGAAAACTTGCCCTTCTGCCTTCAACCTCTTTAGACTTAGTAATTGGAACAGAGGGTATTGTACAGGTGAAAGAGACGGTGTTGCTTGGGTTGCACATCACTCAATCACTTACATGGAATTTGCATGTGAATCATACTATTGCTAAACAATCTAGGAACATTGCCCTTCTGAGGCGGCACGCATGGGCCATGACGCATGATGTTTTTAAGGTAGTTATGTGTGCACTAGTCCTATCTGTGGCGCAGTACTACCTACCAGTCCTTGCCAACATGTCGGACTTGAACACTCGTAGGCTCCAAGTGGCGTCGGCGTGGCGTAACGGTTAGAGCGCTGAACTCGGAACCAATAGGTCCCGAGTTCGATACTCACCTTGCCCGGACGTTGTGCCCTTGGGAAAGGCACTTTACACGACTTCCCTGACGGTGGAGTGACGCCCACCGGGCCACTTAGGCTAATATGTTAAAATGTGTGCCAAAAACACACTACGGATTTGGTGCGCCAATGTGCCAACATCTGTACATTGACATCCACCAAGAACCGTTAAATTTTTTTTTTTTTTTTTTTTTTTAGGCTCCAAGTGGTACAGAACAGAGCCTGTAGAATGCTTTTGAAATGTGCGATTGACACACGTGTTGCACAAATGCATACGGATCTAGGTTGGCCCACGGTAAGAGAAAGGTTCGCCATCAGTACTTTAAATACTTTTTTCAGAATACTTGTCAGTCACGAGCCTAAAAACATTCACAGTTCCATTGTCCCTGTCAATTCTACCCACACATACTCGACTAGATTATCCAACTCCTACAGTTTCAAACTACCTAAACCTAAAACTAACAGTCAAAAGCGAACCTTTCTCTACCGAGCCATCAATCTTTGGAATACATAACCATCTAACATCAAATCATTGACAGTCCCATATCACTTTAAGAAGGCCATCTACCAGTTTGTCACCAATTATTCATAAGTTAAGTTAGCAATTTGTATTTGTTATGATTATGTATATAACGTTATGTCCTTTTAATCTTGCACTGTATATATGTCTGTGTTTGTATACTTTTTGTATTGAACCCTTGAAGATTAGTCGCAATTCGACTAAAGGGTATCAAAATAAACCAATAAACCAATGACAAAATGTCAATCAGAGCAGTGAGAAATGATGAACGTTTTTTGCCTAAATAAATGTTTTCATTGACTGCAGGGAAATGTAATGTCGCTAGGGGTGCAAACCAATCGTCTAGGTATCTAAATGGTACTTGACCATGAACCTAGATTGCTGGGCAAAAAACCCATGCAAAGACCTCTCTCTAACCTTTTCTCTCTTTGCCTCTTTTTATTCCTAAAAACATATATGCATAACTTGCAAACTACATACATCTTATACGCCATAATTATGTCACACATGCCATTATAGTTCTGCAGACGATACTGCTGCTCACCCAGAATTAAATGAAAAGTTGTAACTATAAACTGTTGATGTTTTTCAAATAATCCGTTTACATCTTGCAACATATTCCAATGATAAAATCGAGGGTCACACAAATCCAATTTGGTTTTGGGTTGTGTGACACTTGATTAACCATTGCAATATGTTACAAGATGTAAAAGGATTATTTAAAAGACAACAAAACGTAGGAAAATTCGTTTCTTTAACTATGAACTTCGTTGAGCAATCTGCCAAATCTTTGTTCGCTGCGCTGAGCCATCACAGCCTCTGGTGGAGAGAGTGCGTTAGCCTTGACCTAAATACAATAAATTGTTCCCACCCATCAAGTTGAATCTTACACTATGGGCGTTGCCGGGCCGAATCTCATGCTATTTTCGGACGGGGGAGAAGCGGGGCCATTCTTCCAGCCTCAGGGGGAACCGGGTCCCGATTTAGCCGGGTGTACACAGGCGCGCTGTGCAGCTAAGGAATGCCAGGGCCGTCCGCTGTGGATCCAGCCCCTCTCGTATCGTCTGCAAGATAGGTCAGCAGGCATTTTGGGACCTTTTATATCCTTGTTTTTTCTCTCTGGATAGTGCCACAAAATCGTAAGTAACACTTACTTTCTTGCAAAAGTCTACACTTTGAGAGAGTGGTATCTTTAGAAGCTATGATACTATGTTTTGAGCTATGGTACACCAGAGAATGTCGCGTATTTGCACTTCGTACGCCAACGTTACATTTTTGCCATATTGGTAATCCCTACGTCAACACTAAGTAACGCTGACAGCAACAATACAGTATATAAGCAAGAGTGCGTGGGTTAATGTTTCATACTTTATACGGTGACAAGTCGAAATGGGCATATTAGGGTATGTTATGATTTGTAGAAAACTCACGCGAGCTATTGAGGCATATGATAATGAGACTCTCTCCAAGACTCAGCCAACATAACCCAGCCCGTCACCCCATGTAACTCCATATATGCTAATGAGGCAGATGTTACAGTGTACATTGTAATACAAACTAACACGTACATTTGAGTTCAACATGGCTTCATCGTTAATGAAGTTCGGATGGGAAAGTTTCCACTTTGGGTTCATTGACCTATTTTGAAATTTAATACAAGTCTTAGTGGCCGTCGACGTACTCCAGTTCAAAGCCCTTGATGTGTATCCAGCAAATGTTGTTTCTGTTTGATTCAATGGTAAGGTATACGCTATTATCTATTCAACTGTTGTATAAATATCTTAAGAACATATTACCCTGTTCATAGCATGATTTGTTAATACGTTTCCATGATGGAAACTGTGGAAACTTTACTACTGATCACATCTGACCTACCGGGAATGCACATAGACAACAGACCACCTACACCCCGTCATCATTCATTGCATCAAGCTTAGAAGCGGCCTTTTCTTTGAATCTTACCTGTACAGCAATCATAGATTGTTTATCTCTAATATCCCACAGAGTATGGTGTACTGTGATCATCATGGATCATTTTTAGATAAAGTATGACCTGATCATTTTGCTGTTCACCATAAGTGTGCCCTCAAGTCTCTAGAAATAATGGGCACTGCTTGAACATAGTCTTTCAATCGATGCTGTTACGTACATGCAGCTCATGACCAACTACCATGTAAGTCTAGAAGTTCCTCTATGAAGTAAATACAGAACATCTGGCATAAGCGTAAAGCCCCCCCCCCCCCCACCCGTCCAAAACAACAACAGGTCCATCACCAGCCTGAGCTTTCCAGTGTCAGAGCCCTGTCATGATGAATTCAGTCTTGAACGGCGCCAACTCTATTCATATATAACGTTATATATCGCTCTTCGTTCATTTCCTTTAGAGGGAGGTGGTAATCTAGACATTAGAAAAGTCTTGGCTGACTTCTTCGATGCAACAAAAATTGCATACAGGATGGATATAACGATGTTACAGATATACCCCGGGAAACCTGACATAATCTTCAGCCTTGAAGATAGAGATTTAAACCCATCAGTACAACAATATCATGTACAATTAGTACATTTCCAACCACAACACAGCAGCTGTTCCTTGATGATAGAGTTTTGACAGCTTTGCCATGAACCCGTTCATATTTCCCAAACGCCAAGTACAGTTTAGATTGAGCTCGCAATAGACACAGGGCGCAGCTGTGTGTAGACGATAAGGCTACAGTAACGTTACAGAAGTTACGGATATTCCATATATAGAGATATAGGGGGAGCTTTAAGACATCTAAAGCTTGTAGACTTATGTGCCTTTGGTAGACATCCTTCTTCAATCAGCTAATAAATTCTCCAAAGGAAAAAAAAGAAACGGACCTCATTTGAACCTCTTGTGGTGATGATCAGCAATGCCGGGAGAGTCTGACTTATAAGCCCATTCACAATTGCGACTACGCATGTGCAATGTCAAAGGTAAAGGCCCCTGAGTCGTAAACAAAACCTGTCGGGGCATTGTTATGCAAATCAAGACAATGTCGAGACGAGAACTGTTTACAAGCCAGGGGCCTTCACCTTTGACACTGCACATCATAGTCGCAACCGTGAAAAAATTATGGGCTTATCCCTAATATTCACAGTATTTCCTATGATCTGACAGCCAAAGATTTGATTTCTCAACGATAGCAGAGCCTCATTTGTTTCCCCATGAATCCTGCATGAGCTTCTATTTCTGCGTACAGCCGCAGAATTATTCAACATATAGCTTTTCATGATCAGTTCTTCACCTGTCAGAGATCGACGCACGTAGGCAGACTGTCATGGCGCAGGTTTCAGCTGACGTGACCGGTCAAAGGTCAAAAGGTTGTGACCTTTAGATAAGATTTTACCACTCCCTGGTGTCTAAGTATTATTTTTCTTGACCTTCAACCTTGCATATTTTTCACATACATTGGTTGTTTCGGAAACGTCGGGTTCCATCGGGATTTGTATAACTCATGAACTGACATTACTATTTCTAAACGAAAAATATATATCGCAATACAGCATGACCATTCTTGATACAGAAAAGATTTTTCATCCCAAAGTATACTGATGTAAACTTCCATATCCTGATTCGTTTGTATTTTGTATGAAGTGAATTGCCTTAATTTGACGTCTTTAAGGCTTTGATACCGCACCGCTGTATAAACGACAAATAGAAAAATATTTCGTTACGTTTAGTTGGAGTTTATTGCGAGTCTATTTGTCTTTACAGATTAATGAGTTATGTATTAAGGTATTTATGTATATACAGAAACATGCAGTGATTTAGTGTTGTCTTTCTCTCATACATCATACACTATCTTATGAAGGCAACCTCAATGCAAAAAAGAAAGACGAGCTTACGGGTAACAATATTTCATCGTACCTGGTTCATAATTCATTGGTTTGATTTTTCAAAGAGAGGTTGCTATATCTGCGTGAAGCTTTCTATTCTAATGTAGCCCAGATGAATGTAGCTCCCCAGGCGGCCTACAGATAAAGAGAGATTGCGGAGTAGCTTGTACTCACCATAATTGAATCGCATGCAGCGTTGCCCGTCAATTCGTTGCTTATGTAAGTAAGGCCATGCTGATTAAGTTTCTCGTTTCTCATATTCGCCCTCTTTATTTGTTGAATTGGACAAGATCATAAACATGTAGTGACATTCAGGACACACATCAACTTCAAAATTCTTGTATCTGTTGTCAACTAGAAACCCTTGTCTTCCATGTTGTGACAGGTTTTATTGAAATATGTTTAACCGTAAGCTCTTATGTTAAAATTTGACTCATGGTTTTCTATATATATACATGCATTAAAACTCCAAGGTACACTGATAGCATGCGGGCCAATTACAGCAAGTTTGTTTTTATCACCTTCGTCGAGAAGGTTTTGTTTTCGTCAGCGTTCGTGTGTGTGTCTGTCTGTGTAAGACGATAACTCGAGAATGTTTGGATGGATTGTCTTCTTATTACTTGGTATGTGGATAGGTCTTCTTCAGACCTGAAAATGATTAGATTTTGGGCCCCCTAGTGGCTTGCTATGATACTGCATCAATTACATAATTTATGTAGAAACGCTACCATCCTTGCGAACAACTTGTGTTATTTGGGTCAAGATGGTCAAGTGACATAATTCATGCAAATGAGGTCCTTATTTGTATAATAAATAGGAAGCATGTTCGATATGCCACTCCAAAAGGTTAACATCAGTCGGCGAAGGTATGGGGTCGTGGAACTCTAGTATTCGTCTTAATTTCGTCTAATCTGCCCTCTCCATTAATTCATTCTAAGATCCTAGAACCAAGGAGTAGAATTGATGTGGCCAAAGTGACAGCTTTAGAAGCTGCAGCTTCGGGAGTGATTTAAATGAGGTGGCGTGGGTACGTTATGAATCCCTGCCAGGAACGCATTAGGGACAGCTCAGAACATCTGTTTTCCGCAGATAAAGGTGTGATGAAATCCTTTTGCTGCGACAGGTAGCCTTGGGCATCTTGTAAGGAAGCCGCCGAGTGACTGTGGATACTAATATGTAGAATCTAATGAAGTAGCTATAGCCCCTGCGTACTGCTAATGATGTTTTCTTTGTGGCGGGGTAAAAGAAGGGGCACGTGTTGAAACAAAACAAGGAAGCTGGATGATGTTCCAGATCATAACATTTGGGTGATTATGGTTTCTATGTTTCTATGTTTACTGGGAAAAATTATACAGATTTTGTTTTTGATTAACCATTCCTTTCAGACACATAACTTTTCTGCACGATGTTTGAAAGTTCACAAACATCATCAAGCTTTCATAGGTGAAGGCCTTCGTTGATGTTCACGATGACAGTGCCAGACTTCCAAATCATCCGATTCCAAGAAACTGATATACATAACATTGAGCTGCGAACAGACGAGAGATGCCTAACAAGCAGATAGCACCCGATGATTCTATTTTGCGCCTTGCTAGCACGGAGCAAACCTTATTTTCCAGTCCAGGCTGTCCATTAGAGAAGTCCGGGGTGTGCCTAATGTAGCGTGGTTTGGGCTCTGATCACGTTGAATTAATTCCTGTCAAGTTAGTTTCTTGCCCTGCTGCTGATTTTCGAGAATAGATTCGTGTGCTCATTATTTGTGTAATATTCTCCGGTATTCTAAGGTACATATAAACTAGTTATGAATTTTGACATATGTATACTTTGAGCTTTTCCCTTTGTATTATGCGTGTCCTTCCCTCTCTTATGCTAGGGGTCGCATTTCCAAGCCAGGGCCCAACCGGGCTGTTGGAGGAAACAAAGGATAGAGAAATGAATACCAAGAATATACATAAATCACGGAAAGGAATTTTTGTCGTTTTGCGCGTTTTTTTGTCTTGAATATTGCATTTTTCGTTTCCACAAGCTACCCGGCCGGGCCCCGCCCGTGACCATGTGACCATAGCACAAGACGAGTAACAACAAAATACCATTTGTGAACGGCGTTTGGCTGTATTTCGGAGGTAATCTTATTCAATTTTCGAAGCTATAACATTTCACGAAACGGTAACAGAGTTGGGAATAACTTCTCTAGTGATCGGATTCGATTGTACCCCGCGTGACGTCACCGTCAGCCAATAAGACCCTTCTCTGGCGGCGACCACTTGAGACTCCTGCAGGTAATCTTCCCCGGTCCAGCTGGTAGCCGGGATAACTTTGTTGCAACGGATATGGTGGGGATGGTTTCAAAAGGAAGCGAATCTTTGCTGATGGAAGCAAAATAGCTAAAGCGAGCATTAATGATTTTCACCATAATTGTTTTTGGTATGCATTATCAGTCTCAATACAGCGCACAGGGCCCTGTATGTAAGCTGCGGGATACATGCATATATATAAATAAATAAATAAATAGATAAATGAATAAGAATAGAGAGAGAAAGACAGACAAACAGACAGAGAAAGAAAAAGAGAGAGAGGTGGGCGTGAGAGAGAGGTAGAGGGGAGGAAAGGATTTGGGGCTATGTCGTTTCACGTTTGACAAATTGATTGTACGTCAGAGACAACCCCATCATTTCAGTGGTACAGATGTGTCTGGTTTCTGCTTAAGCAGCTAAAGACATTTTCATGACCCATTTTCGCAACAGAAGGGCAACAAAACCTAAATTTTTCCAGTATGCATTACATTTCTTTTGAGATTTATGAAGAATACATAATGTATACGTAGAAGAACTCTGGCAAAGACATATGCATCATCTGTTGATTATACCATCGGTATAACAGGCCACGTCTAACACTTAATTTAAGCCCCCCTCTCACTGGACCCGCTACGCGTTGGCGACCTCGCGGCATGCGTCCTAGATTGAATTTGAGTTAGCCTTGACTTTACAATGGGAATACCATGCAAAAAGACTAAACAGACAACAAATCACACAAAGCGTAAAAAGATTCGTTTTTTACAGATGAAATTCGTTTAGCGCGGAGTTAAATCGCTCAGTCGCAGCGAGGTCGCCAACGTGTCGCGGGTCCAGTGTTCAACACTTTTCACGGCAGGTACTTTGTCTGGTTTATTTTGTTAAAAAGAAATCGTGATTGTGCCATCGGTGGCCTACTGAACAGTGATTCTGTTCATTTCTTCCTGGAAGAATTCCGTGTCGTGAATTTCAAAGAGTGAATGACCTTTCTCGGTGCCCGTTTTCCGTAATCCTGGTTCGTGGCAGTTGCTAAACAGGTTGGAATACATCGATTAGTTATTCATGGCACACGCTTAGGAAGCAACCGTGGGGAATCATGGTAGCAGCTTATATAGTGACGAATGTTACGCCAGCCCTCTTCTGAAAGGGAAGAGACCTATTTACGTGTACTTTCTTTCGCTAGGAATCGCCCTTATCATTCCGTACCTACTCATTTCTTTCTTTATAGCAGCACAAACCGTTACCACTGTTAGCAGACAACTTTGATCATGAACGAAAGGGTGCCACAACCTCTGCCGTTAAATGGCGTTCCCTTCCCTTTAACATTGATTAAGTGTGCATCTTAATTGCATGCAATTGATATGAATAGGGCCTAGGGTACTAAATCATCCCTAGTGAATTGAGCTACGCGGCCATTTTGTGACTGATGAAGATGGTGATCATGATAAGTATAATCACCAGAAACCGTTACGGTTATAAACAGTGGATTGCTTCTAATGATCTGTCCTGCATCAGACTAAAGTAAAGGTGTAGGCGTGCTACTGAGAGCTGGGACGTCAATAGATGTGTTTTAAATCTACATCTTTCTTCGCTCTAACCAACTTAACTTGCCCAAAGGCACGAGACTTTACTTTCTCCCGCTTCAATCGTATATCAACCAACCAGTGACGGCATCAACCCACGAGTGACGGCAACTACCCAATCATCGATTATAAAGTACCCTATCAGCAGGCTTCGGGGGCAAATTAGACGTGCTGTTAGCATGTGTACTGCTTTTATGGGACCATACGAGATAGCACACAGGAGAAATATGCCGAAATAACGAAGATATCAAAGCAATCTTTGGGGTCTTTAAGTGTAGAAGAGAAGGGCGATCAAATCAGATCACATTCCCTACGAGCTACAAAGATCAAGGCATTATATTGGCGAAGCGTTGATGGATATCGCTTCAAATCTGGATGGTTGACTGGAACACATTATATGTGCTGTAGCTCGTGCCCTTATGACAGGTGCCCAATCAACAGAGGCGTACTTTGTTCCTTTAATCCACTCGACTGTCGCCGATGGGGGACACTTTGGCAGAATCAGGCTGTAGTTCACAGACAAGTTATTACATAAAGCGGCTGCACGGCATTAGGGGACTGGCGTGACTTTTATTCATATGTTCTTGTGACACTTTTATGACACATAGCGTGATCAGTGTAATAAAACTTTATATCTACGGGGTATATTTCGCAACAGGAGAGGTTTACTGATTTTCAGTTTTTACTTATTGCTGGTTTAGAATTGCCTGTCAACAAACTTGTCATCTTCCACAACATTTGACTTCAGACACGGTACATGCACCCGAATGCCCACCGGAATAGTGTTTTACATCTTAAGAAATAAGATTAGCCATATTGCCAAAGAAATGTTTCATCTTCCAAAAGATTTGACTTGATACATGTACACAGTACATGCACACGAGACGCCCACCAGAATAGCGTTTTACAGTGAAAAGTTAAGATTAGCTATTCTCCAACTTGTTAAAGATTATTGTGTAGCAGACAGAACTACTCATGTATCAAGTCCCCACAACCAACATACTTAACAGGTAGCATCATTGGGAACTCGGAATGAAATGTACGTATATATACATAGCATCTTTTGGACGTGTACATGTGGTACGTGGTATCAAATGCTTACGTGGAAAGATGAAAGATTCAATTCTCAAACCAGACAGTAGATAGAATATGAATAGCGCAACCATGTGCGCACGATTAAAGAGTCAATCCAATCAGTTGAACATGCCCGGATGCCGGTGTCCCTAGACTTGTCCTTACCCGTTAATGGAAGGGGAGTCGCCGGGATTTGGGCGAAATGTCAGGGCGTTTTGTAGTTAATGGCATCCCCAAGGTTATTTGTCTGAGCTTCATGTAAAACTGTCCTTCCAATCAGATTGGTAGAGCGCAAGGAATACTGGCCATTTACCTGACGTTAATGCCGCGTTGCGGGTGATGCCGCTTTTTCTCCTTCAGCCCCCCTTTCCACTAGACCGCGATCGCTCAGCGACCGTACGGATTTCTGTGACACTTAATTTCATAATTTGAATTTCATGAAAGACATGATGACAATATAAAAGTAATACTATGATTTAGAATACAAGGAAAAACAAGACGTGAAAAAATAAGTTTATCTCTGGAAATTCTTTGAGCGATCTGTCAATTCGTTGGTCGCTCAGCGGTCACAGCGCAGTCGCAGCGGTCTTCAGTGAAAAGAGGCTGTAAGCCAACGTTTTGTCACCTTGATGCATAACGGTCTATGTACGTATGGCCCATTTTTACTCCGTGCCTGCAATGAGTAATATTCCTGTTGAATATTCATAACCTGCTGCCAGTTAATTGGTAGAAATAATACAAGCTAGTTAAAAAGTAACTCAGCCATTCTGACGGCAATCGGAAACCAGGCCATAGCGTACCGGCCAGCAGGAGTGCCGCACCAAATAAATTGATCTTTTCAATCAGATCTTTTTTTAGGTCGAGCTAAATAAAACATTGTACTTTGTTGCGATACGCTGGCACAGCGCAAAACACACATGAATATTTCATGCCCCCTTTTTGCTGATAAGGCACAATCTTTGTCATTGTTGGGCCGTATCTTTCTGTCTCCATACATACATATAGATGTCTGCAAAACGGTCCAAACCTCGGCTACGAGGCCCGGTAGTGATACGAGGAGGATTTGCATGAATATTGGGTGTATAGAGTAAGCAGTCCATGATCACGTGACGATAGTGTGGAGTGGGTGGCGCGGCGCACACAAGGTGTTGCGCAGGTGTGAGCCCAGTACAGGTAGGTAGGTCCTGAAACCAGTTTAGTGGGACGCCGGTTTCTCGGTAAAAACCTCTCATCGTATCGCGCCCACCGCAGTACGTCTCACGGGTCTGACCACTGCAGGACTGACCGGCCGCTGCCCAAAAATATGGTGGTAACGTCTCTGGTTACAGACAACAAGCCGTCAAGCTTTCGGATTTCCACAAGGCCGGCAGGGAACAGTTTCTTCATTTCTTAAACCGGTAAGCGCGTCTTAACGGATGTGTTTGCATTACGCCTTCTGGTGAATTGATACCTGAAATCCGCTCGGAAGAAACGTTTTAGTATTTTCGTCATATATGTACTTCACCGGAGTATATCAGCGAGGGTTTCTAAGCAGTACAGTAATATAAGAGTATCTGTGCGTCCATATGTGAAGCTTAAATTCACGATCACCCCCTTTATTTTGCATCTTTGTTGAGCCTTGGAGGATATGAGGCACCATGTGGCGCTCGGCAGTTGCGGTTCATTGACACGGACCGCGGAAATCTACATTAATTGTTGTTTTCATTGAAGAGTGAAAACATTGAAGAGTGGCTGTGAAAGGGACGTGGTATAAACGTATGTATACTTGATAAAGAAAAGTCTTAACCGTCAATGTACATACTACATAATCGTTATCAAAGCTAAAACGTCAGCAGGTGAGATTACCTGGTTGTGCTAAAAGAAACTCCAAATATCCTATGTTCTACCAACCTGATGAAATTATTTTCGAAAGCCAAATCCATTTCTATCCAGTTCGTACCACATGTTGTTGCGAGGATATTTCCGGATGAAGATGTCATTTTTCGAGCGGGATTTCAATCGATAATTTCTGTGGTTACGGTCGGGTTGCGCTGGCCTCTATTCCTCCAGCTCTCCATCTGCTCAGTGTAGGGCAGGTTTGACCGGTTTATTTCAGTTATAAAATCACAATAAAATCACATTGCAGCTGCGAAAGCACTGAATTAAGGCATGGTTTGCAGTTACAAAACGTCATTATGTACAATCAATCGAGTTCAGTTATTCAGTAACTAGACAAGAAAGGGCATTGTGTTCTTAAACCTCGAGGTTCTGCTTCTGCATTGAGAGTAGACGCGATTGTTATAACAACAATTTCGATAAAATGAATAAAGAAGACATCGTGTCAGTAGATTTAAAGCTCCAGGGAAAAGCAGTATTTTCCTGAAGATAAAGACTTCTGAGCTCAGCTCTGATCCGTGAATTGATAAGATGCACCCTTTCATCATCGTAGACTACACGCTTGTCGGACGTCATTTGAACAAGCGTGTCGGTACGTCCTTTTTTACATTTCCAAGACTCTGTGAGCGCTTCAGGAAATATGACGTTAATGTGTTTATGCCACCACATCTTCTAAGACAATTGAAGACTAGCGTAACGATTTATATCAGGATCAGAGACCGTAAGACGCATCAAGGCGTTTTTGCTCGATACAACTGTAATCAAGTAGATCCCTTGCAGGTAACAACCGCAGCATTAAAAAAGCAATTCAAGCCAGCCTGTGTTCAAAATACCATCAAGGACAAATAAAGACAGATATGCATGTCCTTTCTGAAGCATTTATCGTTAAAACTCCAAGATTGATTGACCTACTAACCCGCTTACCCATAATATAACGGCATTGTGTGATTAGTCTAGAGCAAACGACGACATTACGCGTTATAAGTATGCCTTTCCATATATCAACTCAGAGCAATTTGTCAACTCCACCTAAAGTTGGCGGCCACGATGAATGGAAATTTGTGTGCTTCTATGTGCTTGATTTTATCTTATCGGTGATGGAAGTTAAAGAAAACACCGATTTGAAGTAAATTCTTTATTATTATTTTTTTACTTCGGTTTTAGACAGACAAGGACGACGTGGCACTGCACTCAAGTTTTTATAACTTATATCAACAGTGCCACGTACAGATAACAACATACCCATCTTTATTTTTATACACCTGGGCGAAGTGAGGAAAGTCGTGTAAAGTGCCTTTCCCAAGGGCACAAGATCGGTGGCGTTAGGGAGATTCGAACTCGGGATCTCTTGGTTCCGAGTCGAACACCCTGCCGTTACGCCACACGACCCCATATTCTTTATTTTATCATGTAATCCCAATTTTCAATGGACCAAATTGCCCCAAAAGTTATTTCAGGCAGACTCAGATAAAGTTTGACACTGTACACAAAAAAAGCGATGGCAACCATCGACTTATCTCCGATTGGCCTCTACCTTATTAGCTTTCAAAGGGTATTGTTTTTCTGGAGTTTACTTGTATTGATTTTTTGCCCAATCCTCTGACCCCCATGGTGCAATGACCCTTGTAAATTGCCCCAAAAAAGTCTTCATATCGATTTGCATGAGCAGGGGATTAGAGTATCATAAAGAGCAGGCGATCTAAAGTCAGGTACATTTTACGTGTCTTAAGACACATATGTCCCTTTATGAATACATGTAATCATACCACTGCTCAGTCATCCGTTACATAATGTAAAGTTCTGAGTTTACTTCCGGTGATGTCCATAAATTACCGTAGAAAGCTGCCCTCTTTGCAAAGAGGGGTAAGCCGTTGGCCTTGGTTGTGATGTTAGAAAACCATAGGAGTATAATCAATTATCCTCAGATGTAAGAGCCAGGTAAGTCTCACATGCGTGTTTAACGTGCGTTTTTACATTATTTAGTACGTCTTTCAAGTACTGTACTTTTTTAAACTCTTCTTCCTACACACTGAGACTGAGCCAGATCCATGCATCTGCTTGGATATGTGTCCAAACTGCTTTTAAAGATTACAATGATGCGTCGTTGCCCTTGGTCACCGCCGCAGTTGAACCTCGTGTTCAGTCACGTACGCACGAAGGTCACAAGAACCACCGACACCCCGTGTTAGTCTGATTACTTTCCAACCAAATCGTTGTCCAATGTCTGCAGAGCAGTAGGAGAAGACATGATGGATTCTGTTCGGACAAGAATGCTAACTGCATGTACATAAACTCTCTGCCTCCTGGGTAGGGTCAGTAAATTTGTGTCGGGAAAGTGATCAGTGACACAGCCTTCCGTGTCAGTAAGTTTTGATGGTTGCGAGAACCCTTCGTTGAGAATTAAACGTAGAATTTAGACAATATGTGTCGTGTTCTCCAAACAAAATATATACCAAACCACACGGCACAGTTTTTCTTCCAAAAATGGCTCTATATAAATAATACTACCTTTTGCCATAGTTTTACCATACAGTCTAATAGAATCAGAAAATAGGGACAAGGAGAATTCGCGACAGCTTGATAGATTCGTTGCAAAATCATGTACATTGTGATGAAATATACCATTAAACAGATGTATGAAATAGGATTGTATTTCCATAGTCATTTCTGTCATCATCATTGTAATCATTGCTCGTTCCGTGGTTTTACCTGCGTCATGATCAAGTTTACGTCTGAATAATCAAGAGACGAAAATACTTCGGTTGAAGGAAACCATTCCTACATGAAGCACACTGATTGGCGTGGGTGAGGTAGTTCTAAAGGTTTCTGCCGATGGCCATTAGGGATTCGGCTCCATCCAACAACTTTCAAACACGTATAACTAGTACTCTGACTTCAAGCAGAGGCAGAAACATCAAAGTTGTTACAAGACATGAATGTTTGATCTCTGTTTTTGTGATGTTTGTGCCATATTGTTGGTGATATTGTCCAGACTTTTCTTTTCATCATAAATAAAATCAATGAATTTAGCCCTTGATATCTATAGACTAATAGCAGCTGTTGCTTCAAACATACATATAACTGTCTTGCTCACTCACTCACTTGCATTGAATGCCGTAAGAAATGAACTGGATTGAATTGTAATGTAATTTATGTTGCAAATTAACTTCCATATAGTTTATAGTTGGCCTAAATTGTGTTCTAGTAACTTCTTATTGAGATTCATATTCCCAAACCGTGACATGTTTATACATAAAAGCAATATTTCATCAAGCAATCAAATGTACACATAGCTGATCTGTTTCAAAAGCAATAATGTTCTTAAATTACTACACAGTTATGATACTGGTTTATTACCCATTCGTCCTACTGTCACCATTATGTATTTGGAATATCCAACGTCAAATACAGGCCAGTTCTATGAATGGTAATAGCTAATAACATAATAATAATGCTCTATAAATAAAAAATGTCCATGTGGCATAATTTTGTATTCCACAAGCGTGTCTACATTTGAATGGATTTTATGACTGGGGCTTCTGCATTCTATTCTTTAACAGACCGCTGAAGGTAGGGCACGACAAACGGCTTGGACAGCCCCTATTAATTAGGAATGATTTCATCTGATGAATGGAGCTTTCAGAATCAGAACTCCGGAACAGAATTAAAAGCTGGCGTCCGGCGGGCGGCAGCGGCGTATCTACGGGAGTCGTCAGGTTGATTGGGTTCGCGCCGTCTCAGGGAAGACCCGCTGACTACTAATGTAGATATACTTTGAATATAGGATGATACCTGCATAAAAGTAGTTGGTAACATCATATAATACCAAGTGTCCGAGAAAGACATGTACATGCATTGAAGCCATTGTTGAGATTAGGTGTGCACTGTCCCATAAAGACCACTGACTACTTATGTTGGAGGGGGATAAACTTTCAATATAATATAGGATGATACCTACATTAAAGTAGTTGGTAACATTATACAGTACCAAGTGTCCTAGAAAGACATGTACATGTATTGAAGCCTTTAATGAGGTTTGGTTTGTACCGGTACATGTCAGGGAACACCACGCTGACTACTTATGTTGGAAGGGATAAACTTTGAATATAGGATGATACCTACATTAAAGTAGTTGATAGCATAGTACCGAGTGTCCTTGAAAGACATGTACATGCATTGAAGCCATTAATGAGACTGAGTTCGCGTCGTCTCAGAGAAAACCTCGCTGACTACTAATGTTGGAATGGTTTAACTTTGAAAATAGGGTGATACCTGCATTTTTAAAAATTGGCAATATCATATCGTAACAAGTAGAAAGAGAGGTGTATGCGCTGAAGTTATTAATGAGATTTGGTTCGTACCGTCTCAGGCAGGACCACGCTGACTTCTAATGTAGATACACTTTGGTAGTTAATACCTGCATAAAAGTAGTTGGTAACATCATATGATACCAAGTGTCCGAGAAAGACGCATGTACGTGTATTGAAGCCATTAATGAGGTTGGGTCCACACCAACCCAGGAAAGACCACGGTGACTACTACTTGTCGAAGGGATGAACGTTGAATATAGGATGATACTTGCATAAAAGTAGTCGGTAACATTATATAGTACCAAGTGTCCTTGAAAGACATGTACGTGCATTAAAGCCATTAATGAGGTTGGGTTCGCACCAGCTCAGGGAACACCACGGTGGCTACTAATTTTCGAAGGGATAAACGTTGAACATAGGATGATACCTACATAAAAGTAATTGGTAACGATATATATTACACCAAGTGTTAGAGAAAGAGATGTACATGCATTGAAGCCATTGTTGAGATTGGGTCTGCACCGTTCCATAAAGACCACTGACTACTTATGTGGATTTGGATAAACTTTGAATATAGCATGATACCTACATTAAGTAGTTGGTAACATTATATAGTACCAAGTGTCCGAGAAAGACATGTACATGCATTGAAGCCATTAATGCGACTGGGTCTGTGCCGTCTCGAGGACGACGACACTAACTAATCCTTAATGTTGGAAAGGATAAACTTTGAAAATAGGATGATACCTACATTAACGTGTCCTAGCAATACATGCACATGCATTGAAGCCATTAATGAGATTGGGTTCGCGCCGTCTCAGGGAAAACCTCACTGACTACTAATGTTGGAAGGGATAAAATTTGAATATAGGATGATACCTACATGTAAATAGTTCGTAACATTATATGATACCAAGTGTCCTAGAAAAAATGTACATGCAATGAAGCCATTGTTGAGATTGGGTCTGCACCGTCTCAGGTAAGACCTCACTGACTACTAATGTTGGAATGGATAAACTTTGACTATAGGATGATACCTACATAAAAGTAGCTGGTAACATTGTACGGTTATAAGTACCAAGAACGTTTACATGTCCTAGAAAGAGAGGTGAATTTTGTGTAAAAACCATTAGTGCTTGGCGATATACATGTATTGAAAGAGAGGTATATTAATGAAGGTCATTAGTGCTAATTACATAATTTACAAGTCGATTAAAGTGCCGGCATAGTCTTCTGTAGTTGGTATGCTCTGAAGATGAAATCGGAGGAAAATACATAAGATCGTTAGAAATGGCTTATAAATAAAAAAAGTGAATAACGAAGTCCATTAGTGCAAAATATGTCATTCACGGATTAGTAAAAGCGCTGATGTAGTGTTATAGATACATAGCTAGTATACTCTGTAAGTATGGGATGAAAATACATAATATCTTTGGAATGTATATGTATTTCTTAGCCCACTGAAGGCCATTAGTGCACACTGCAAAACATATCATTTACAGCTTAGTAAAAGTGTTTGTGTAGTGTTTTATATACCTAGCTGGTATACTCTTTAATTATGGGATGAAAAATACGTAATATCGCGAGGAGGACACCATAGTTTAGTATCGGGTGTATATGTATGTCTAAGCCCACTGTATAATGAAGATCTTAAGTGTGAAACATAATATACAGCTTGGTAAAAGCGTTGGTGTAGCGTTTTAGATACATAGCTGGTATGCTCTTTAAGTATGGGATGAAAGATACATAACATCTCGAGGAGGACGCTATAGCTTAGTATCGGGTGTATATGTATGTCTAAGCCCCCTGTATAATGAAGATCTTAAGTGTGAAACATAATATACAGTTTTGTTAAAGCGTTGGTGTAGTGTTTTAGATACATAGCTGGTATGCTCTTTAAGTATGGGATGAAAATACGTAATATCTCGAGAAGGACGCTATAGCTTAGTATCGGGTGTATATGTATTTCTTAGCCCGTTGTATCATGAAGGCCATTAGTGCCAAGTTACACCATTTACTGGTCGATAAATTGCCTGCCTACATACTAGAACAAACTGAGCCACCTGGTGCTGCTGTTAGCACGATGCTTAAATGACCTAAAACCCACATAGCTAACAGTGACAAATGGAGTATAGAATCCAAACTAATTGTTAAGAGCCAATGTTTTCATAGTAACCATTCATACCTGCAGCACGGGACTAGCATCTCTTGATTAGTGGACCTCTTGATACCAATGTTATCTTAAACTTAATGAATTTGGCCTTTTAGGGAGAAGAATAATCTTATTCGTACACCACGGGGCCATGGATTGAATTACTATGTAACTATGGCACAAAGAAGTTGCCCATTTAGCCACATGGAACAATCTATCACGCGTCATTACCAGTCAGATGCAATGATAACGGTGGTTTGACATCAAGCGTCTAATGGTTGATTAAATGAGCATCTGTAAAAAGATCAATCACATTATGTATTACTTATCATTATAGTCACTTTAAATACATTCATGTATCTGGGATGTAATACATCTTTTACCAACTGTTGTGCTGTAGCTATGCTATTCTACAAGTGGTATTGAATAAGGGTGAATGTACTTTATTGTTATAATACGTTTAGGTCAGTCTGGTGGAAAGGCGATGCAATTTGTGATAACTATATTCCTCCAGTGTTCTTCAAAGATTGGAATATAGATTAAAGAAATTTCAGTATTGTAAAGACCGTTTCTAAGTCCCTAAAGGGTTTCAAACTCACGATAAGAGTAGATCATACCCGAGTCGCGGCTACATCGATGATAACTCTTTAAATTATTAAAATTCAATGACACGCACCCGTGCATCTGAATACTAGTATACAGCCATTCATTGACAAGAGGGCATATATGTCTTGATTATGATTTAGCCTACTCAGGCAGAATATCAGCTACTTGTTATTCATTACGATCAGTCTCCCCACAATTTCTGTTGTATAATAAATGTCAAGTCGTAGTTTTCAAATGTTGGCAACTCTGTCCATTTGTAAAGCCCCTGTCACACGTGTGCGTATAAACAAGCCCGCATGAGTTGCGTATTAACATATTTTTGGTTTAGGTTAAGTTTGCAGAGGAAGAAGTAATTTCCTTGGTTTGATAACCAGACTGCACAACGATGGGTCAAAGTAGAAAACAACGTCCTCCCCGAAAAATTTACTTAAACCAAAAAAAATGTTACTGCGGAACTCACGCGCACTTAAATATACGCACAAGTGTGACAGGGCCCTTACACCCTCATTCACCCACCAGGGAGGCGACCTCGCTGCGATTGCGCTGCGACCTAAAATGTGACAGAGCGCTCAGCAATTTTCATGGATGAAAAACTAGCCTTTGTACGCTTTGTATGGTTTGTTATCTTTTCAGTCATACTTTATCACTTTTCATGATATTCCAATTATGAAGTAAAAGGGTTGCACAAATTCAATTTTGGATCGCCGTCCCAGTGGAATTAGGGTATAAAACACGTGTTTGCTGTGGTCTTGAACTTAGTCATGATTTAAGTCAGGAGAAAAGCATCCTAATATAGTTGTACCAGCTGGACAATCTAGCTACAGATACTGACACAGAATAATTACGATCCTCTTCCACCTAACAGTCACGATGTCGACGTCAGCTCTGACTCAGTACAACATTGAATCCGATCGTTACTTGTTCAAAGCGGATGTAACTGGTAGTAACTGATAAATACTGGTTCATCCAGTAGAGCCCCGTTGCCATGACATGATCGAATTTCGCGTAGATGAAGTATTTATACATTCGTTTTAGACGACCGCCGCAGGAAGAAAATCGTTACAAACCAATGTTCAAGTATGGAAACATGGGAAATGATGGCGCCTTTTCTGTATGTGGAAGGTCTTCACTATGAGTAGTATGAATCGATTGATTTTGAGAGAATGCTCCCCTGCAGATTATCGAACTAGGGCCGTTAGAATTGGTTGGAAGCAATCGATGACCTGGAACGTGCCTTTGTAGATACTGTTGCTATTTTACCATCGCTTCTCGAGGCATAGATACAACGTCAACAAAGGCAAATTGCCCTACTGCCAATGCTCCTCATAGTACTTTTATTCCAAAATGAGACATATGCAGGGCAGATCCCTCGAGCTCCAGCCGACCCTTCCCCTTGCCCTGACCCTGACCCTCCCCTGTAATAGAGCCTAATCCTCTCTGGTTTCTCCCCTTAAACCCATCATGATCCATGACCTGCAAATAATACGTGACCTGTCAATAACGATACTGAGACCTTAAGCATTATACGTTATGGCAAGCTTAGATACATCGAACTGATTTATCAGGTACACTCAAACCTGTGTAAGCGGCCACCTGGACATAGCAGCCACCTGGCCATAGTGGTCATTTTTTGTCGGTCCCAGTGAGCTTTACAATTCACTATAAATAATTACTGATTCTCATCGATGAGTTTAAAGCCTTTTGTTTATTCTATCTATTGGATTGGTGTTTAGGACACACAGTCAGGGCTGTTCAACTAGCCTGTTGTTATTCCAAAGGGCTAGCCATGCTGACAAAGACATATAATCAATAACAGTATGGAAGTACATTTAGACTATTACATATGTATGTACAGTAGTATCTACAGCGAGAAGTAAGGGTCAGTGCCACTTGTTGTATCACATAGTAGGTTACTTTAGATATACAAAATGGACGATCAAATGCGACGATGATCTTCTTGATAACTCACCACTATATGTCCATAGCACTCAAGCCCCCCTCTCACTGGACCCGCGGCACGCTGGCGGCTTCGCTGCGGCCGTCGAATTGACAAAGCACTCAACGAATTTCATCGACAAAAAATCGAATCTTTTTAAGCTTTGTGTGTTTTGATGTCTTTTTGGTCATATTGTATAGGTGAGATACTATCCCGAAGAATTGATGAATGGTTTATTATTATTGCACAACTTTATACATACAACAAACAACAGCATCGCAGGTTTCCGTAGTTACCTGAACTGCGCTGGTGTTACAGTGTTTAAAATCAACAAATTCAGGTCATTCCCTTTAAAATACTTTTACATATAGATCACGAACGCAATGAAATATTGATATACAAGCACTGTCAAGAATCACCATAAATGTTTGTTACATTACATTAAACACAAAATGTCCGTGGGCGTTGCACTATCACAGGGAACTGGCAGGGTCACAATTGTTCAGAAGCATGGGCATGT
Organism: Branchiostoma lanceolatum; assembly: GCF_035083965.1. Lineage (NCBI taxonomy): Eukaryota > Metazoa > Chordata > Leptocardii > Amphioxiformes > Branchiostomatidae > Branchiostoma > Branchiostoma lanceolatum. The sequence continues at coordinate 12,044,193 of NC_089729.1, forward strand.
AGGGCATCGGGCTTTTCTTAAAGCGCTCTGTTCTCTTCTTCAAGAATGGTTATCTTCATGTGCAAATTATTGGATCATCAGCCGGGAGATACAAATCTAGCTTGTCAGCTAGCTTCAGCCAAAGGACGTAAACACCCATTCCGCTTGGTCGGCGACCGAGTGATTTGACAGAACGCTCAACGAATTTCATAGATACGCTTTGTGTGTTCTGTTGTCTTTTCATGATAAGTCATACTTTTCATAATATTACAATTTTGAAGTCAAGGATTACACAAATACAATATAGGCCGCAGTGAGGTCGCAGCGCGATCGCCATCGAGTGGAATGGGGGCCTTAAAAACATCGGCTCGTCAACTTCAATCGAGCTTATCGTTCGCCCATCGAGAGGGGACGATGAGGCCTGATGCGATCTGACAGCTCTCACATGCTCCGCCGTAGATCTACTCTCGCTCATTGAGATGCACTTACTGACAGGATCGATACCAACAGCGCTGTAAAAACACTTCATCGGATCGACAGGCCAAGATAACGATGCCTTTGTTGTTTAAGAAACACTCGCCACGTAAAGATCATTGTGTGTGAGGTGTCGGGTAAAATTGCCAGGATTTAGCAGTATATTGCTTTTTCCAATCATTTAGCCCTCTATTCGGAAAGGTAGATGGACATAACGATGCTTTTGTTGTTTAAGAAACACTCGCCACGTAAAGATTATTGTGTGTGAGGTTTTCGGGTAAATTTGCCAGGATTTAGCAGTATATTGCTTTTTCCAATCATTTGGTCGTATTTTCGGCGGATAGACAGGTGAAGATGACAGTCTCTTTACTGTTCAAGAAACAGTCGCCATGTAAAGATTATCGTATAGGAAGCCTAGGGTATTTTGCAAAGATTTAGTAGTCTATTGCTTTGTCCACTCATTTAGTCATCTATAAGGATAGACAGATAGAGATACGATTGTTAAAGAAACAGTCACGACAAAAAGATCAGCGTGTGGTAGGTATCAAGTACATTTGCGAGGATTAAGTTTATTCCGTTTTCAACCGAGTCATTCAGTCTCGGTATTCGGATACACAGGTCGAGGTAATGATATTTGGTGTTGAAGAAAACAATCGCCACGTATGGGAGATTAAAATATCCGGCAAATTGGCAACGATATAGTCCGTTGCATTTTTCCGCGGTGTCATTACACTGGAAAGCAAAGTACATGTCTCTCCACCTTCCCTTATCCAAACATAACTTGTGTTGCAGTTTTACTCGACGTGCTTAATAGATTCACGAGGCACCTTTAATAGATATACAAGCTAATATGATACCGCTTCTAATATACCATTAAAGCTTTAGCGGTTTTAAGTATTCATTTTCATTCAAAGGTACCTTTATAACGTTAGTAGTATTTCAGATTTATCTCTCGAGTCTTGGGGATCAGACTGCTCTTTAATTGAAACTGTGTCCCTCTTTCGTGTGTTTTATCGAAATATTAGACCTTTTATGAAATGTACTAGTAACCTTGCTATCTCTACGCCAACGGAAGCGTGTAGACTTCTTTAGACGTTTTAGTCATTTTACAGGCACGAAGCTGGATATTCTTTGTTTAACATTTGCATCACGCCTTCTTACGCGGGACGTTGGATTCTTATCTTATTCTTGTAGCGAGGCTGGCTGACATTATCTCATGCCCACATGCGATCAACTGCATCACAGATTTTACCATACAAGGCGTCTGAAACGCGTGCAGTTGAGCCTTCTAGCCCTCCCAGCGTGGTGTCGCGGCAAATCACGCTAATGCCCGATGATCTTAATGGAGCGTATCGGTAAAGCTGTGAATGGTGCGGATTTACGGCAGCACAGCGCCGTTAGCATTGACGCTGGCGTAGCGGATCCTCGTGAGATGGAGGGGGGGGGGTTCCATCCGGCCCCTGGAGCTTTCTATCAGCCAGATGGAACATGTGCCTGAGGCCAGTAATACTGTAAATGCAGAAATATTCGCGGTGGTTTTATGTTCGCGATTTTGTCCACTTCCGCTCACCTTTTCTATCTTTAAGTTACTTATCACACGTTTCTCCTCGACTGTATGTCATCCCATTATAGCTATTTCTAAATAAGGACGGACGTTTGGTTGCAATCTTTCACAAGACATAAAACTTGATACTTGGAGAATGTCAATCCAATTGTGACACAGAGAGACTCAACTGTGTGTAACAGCAATCGAAGGCAATTGAAATCACGCTATATAGTCTATGAACCCATGACTGGTCGACCACAAGACACCTCCGTAATTGCATCTCACCAGCAATCCGTACCACACGCCGGTGACAATGTAGTCCTCCCTGCCTGCGTCAATCTGTAACTAGCAGCTCATTCCTTCAAACTGTCGAATTACAGCCGACCCAAACGCCCCTGAAGGGAGCCCATTGTTCCCGTTGCGATGACTAAATGCCTACAAGACCACTGCCTGGTGCAAACCTGTTGGAACGGCGATGCCATTTTTCATCGGCCGGTGTGACAGCTCTGGGCGGGCTTGCTTCTGACCTGCGCCGCTGGGGACCCGCCCTACCTCCGGTACGCGGATGACCCCATCCATCCACTCTGCTGCCTGCGCCATCCATAATTCATTGAGACAAGTGGGGCAGGGTGATGGGTCTTGAAGAAAGTTTTCTAAAAAAAAAAAAACACTCTTCGCAAAGAGTGTTTTTTTTTTTTTAGAAATGTATGCAAATCAAAAAAAGTTTTGATCTCAGAAGCAATGTGAGGTCACACGACTGACAGTCATATGCTACGAAGGACTACCAAAAGTATGCAAATTCAAAAAACATTCATATCAAATTTTCCACACACATATCTCTTTTATTTTCGTAAAAATATGGTTGTAAGTAGAGTAAACAAAGTACAACAGGCTCTTGTAGCAAGACCAAATGTACAGTGATTCTGCTACTAATGCAATTCATGTGGGTAAACAGCCTTAAAGAATTTACGACGTAGGCCAATGTTTTTAATTGCCGTAGCTAAGTCCAAATTAGGCTACACCAAGTAATTTTTATGGACGACGTCCGCGCGCGCATTGATTTTGGTCTGTTCCCAGAAAAAAACCCCAAGAAATTCCGCTTCCTGTAATAATGACCAAATAATTACGACAGTGCTACAAATCAATGGGATGTGGAAAGAAACAGGACCGGACACCAACTGCTGTTCAACTTCAACTGATTTCTTCAAAGTACTAGTATTGCTGCTTTCATGATGAATAAAATAATTTTTAGTTGTTACACGGTGTTCTCTCATTCAATTTGTGTCCTATATTTCAAATCTAGGCGTCTTGTTTTTATTGGCCCTTCTTGTTTCTTTTTCGCGCTCTCGCATTAGATTTAGGGTCTCCAAAGGACGTCATCCATAGAAATTACTTGGTGCAGCCTTATAAAAAAACACAAAGGTCTAGTGCAGCAAGAACTAATACCACCATTTCACAAGGACGGCGCTCTCGCCGCGCGCTCTCTGCGACCTCACATTTAACAGGGCGCTCAAGGAATTCCATAGATTTAAAAAAAAAAAGAATTTTTACGCTTTTTCTGTTTTGTTGTCTTTGCAGCCATGCTTTTTCATTTTACATGACATTCCAGTTATGAAATCAAGGATTAGAAAAATTCGATTTAGATCGCAGCGAGGGCGCAGCGCGATCGCCGTCTAGTGGCATGGGGGCCTAATGTATAATGATTCTATCTATGTGAGTAAACAACCTTTACCAAAAGTGCGACACAGGTCCATATCTCTAATTGCAGTGACAGAATGATTTTAAATCGACGTAAACAAAGCATACAAGGATGTTGAAGCAAGAACGAATAAACGATGATAATGCAATTCATGTGGATCTAAATTTGCGACATAGGCTTATATTTCCAATTGCCATAGCACTATCAGAATGATTAAAAGTTCAAATCATATAAACAAAGCATAAAAGGCAGAAAGGAGTATTGATCCTATCATAAATGCAATTCATGTGGGTAAATATCATTCGTACTTGACATGGTTTAAAGTGTGTGTCTTTCTTACTTAAGAACCCACTTTGCAAAGTTCTCTCCCAGTTTTAGCTGTACCCCATGCGGCGTGTACTGGAGACCGGGACATGACTGATCAGCGCAGTGTACGTGTCCCGGCGCCAATCTGCCGTAAAGAATCGGACGTCTCATCGGTTGATTGAGACAGAGTATCTTCCAACTGGGTCTGTTCTCTCTGCGTCATGATTAGTGGACGACAGCGGGCTGATTTATCGATGGGAGATATTCTTCTAGACAGGGCTTCCTGCAAGACTATAGCTGAGGCCGCGCTGACTTCATTACAAGGATGACATCCGAGCGTGCATCATTTTTCGTCCGTCAGCCCCCCAAAAAACATGCGATCAAACTGAAAGTCGAATAAAAAAGAATTGATATGCCGTATATTGGAAAACATATCTATCTCTTTATTCTATTTCATTTTTTATCGTGTTTACGCAGGGTTGCCCAGCTCAGTGTTACTGTCACAGCTTCGTGGGGGGCCTGCGCCACAAGTGTCGGAAAACGGATACTAATGTCATACAATGTCTCTTTTTGCTATTGTTAAACGTACTGATTTTTGTCATAAACTTAATCCTTGCACAAAATCATTAAGTTTTCAAAGAAATTGTGGAAGAACAAATATAAGAAATTTTTGTTTTGTTCTGTAGTTCAGTCATTTGTAAAACCTTCCTGAGCACTTGAATTTCATAATGATGATAACTTTTTTTACCCACTTCAGTATTTTTCGCAGGCAATGGTGCAGTGCCCGGAGGATGCACTCTATATAATCAAATCAGTATGGTCTGAGAGAAAAAAAGCTGGGCAGATGCCCTTAAGGGGAAAAAGACATCGATATCGTCCATGCCGGAGATGTACGATATAGTATCTGAAATATCTTGAAGATTGCATTTGCTTCTACTGGAAGATTTCTCTGGGGGATCCGGATGTAGGGACATGGCCCCTCATCTTCCAGCCAACATGATAACTCGGCTGCAGAAGATTAAATGGGACGATGAAGGTTGGCACCACATTCAGCCATTCCCCAGCCGCAATCACGAGTAATGGCCATGTGTATTCATTTCGCAAAATGATTGGAAGTAACTGAACTCGAAATGAAAGACTACTTTGATAGCAGAAATGTTCAGAGGGGGCACAAAAAGACGTTTGATTTAGTTGGAGTATATGATGAGCTGTGAATGCAACTTCAATGTCTTTGTTTCTGAATTCGAACTAGGATAAGAGAAAAAAAGCAAGTCATCACTTCATCAAGTGCCGAATAATCCGTATAAGACGTTTTCTTGAAACAAACCAGCCACAATATGTGATAGTCAACCCGGGTCTTCCATGTGACCCAACAATATTATTAAACCACGGTACCACAGTGCCGAAAAAAAATCATAAAAGAGTGAAATATTTCCGATATCTACCGCCTCTCAAATTAAATGTTACAACGTCATCTCCCTAGATTCGCACAGTTAAACAACCTCTGCAGAACGACCACCGGTACCTGGTAGTTGTGGCCTTTTAGATCATTTTCTCTAAGATCATTTTCAAATTGACCCGAACATTAATAAGAATCCTGTTTATAGTGATCATCTGTCTACTGTTACTATTTTCTTCAAGTCAGAACACAATAATTACCAAAAGGTTCACGGTATACATTTGACATGCCTACTTGGCACAGACATTGTGTATTGGCAAAAGCTAACTTTGATGAGGCAGCGCAGCAAGAACTATACAACTTCGACCAGTTCCTCTGCCATATAGCTATATATAGACAGACCTTTGCTGCGCGTCTTGCCCCTGCGGGAACCCCTGTTGTATCTTCCAGCGTCACGACGTTCCAAGGAAACACAGCTTTTAAAGCTGTAGTTAGCTTATGTAAGCTTTAATAGTGATACAACCTGTCTGAAAATGGCACGTTGTGTGTCATTATAGAGCTTGAATCTAGATGCTAAACGATACCTATAACGTAGTTAAATGTTCAACGAAATGTCATATGAAGGCCAGCCTGGCAATACCATTCAATGCTTATGATAAAAAATCGTGTAATACGGAGATAATTGAATTGAAATGTGTAATTTGCATCTATAAAACACAATGATTGCGGTCTGAACGGAAATTTATCTGGTCATGGATTCTGTAGGTATCTGTATCTATATAGACGGTATAACCGTCCCTAGGCGTAGCACACCAGATTCACAGGCACGCGGCGCGATAGCAGCTGATTATATCATCACATTGAATGACCTGTCACACCTAACCTTTGCACATCTGACTCAAGCGTTATCTAAAGCTATCTAGTGAGCATGCTGCTACAGTATACATACTTGATGGCAGCAATTTGAAGGTAAAAACTTTTTGTCTTTTGTGTGTGCAGGTGAACCCTGGCTTCAGGAGACAGCGACATGCACGGCACCTGGGCCGGAACGGGTAACGGTGGAGGCGGCGGTGGTGGCGGCGGGGGGCTGCGAGGCTTCGCCAAGCTGACCAACCGGCCTCCCCCCAACCAGCAGCAGACGGGCTGCCGGGATCCGTGCGCCGAGATCCCGCTGTGCCGCGCCATCGTGACGCTCATCCTGGGCGGCCTGCTGCTCATCGCCGGCATCGTCATCACCGCGCTGCACTACTCGGGACAGCTGCAGGACGAGGACACGGGCACGGTCGGCCCGGTGCTGCTGTGCCTCGGCTTCGTCTTCTGCCTGCTCGGCATCGTCTGGATCCCCATCCTCAGGCGGAAGGAGGCCCGGCGGCAAGGCACGGACTTTTACGAGGCGCAGGCGGAGCGGGTCCGGCTGGAGGCCGCCCGGCAGAAGGAACTGGCAGAGACCGAGCGACTACACGGACGGCACCCCATTGTTTAGACCGTATCGAACATATAGAACCCCCTGTTCTATTTCGAACACCTCCGTCAAATACAGCGCTAGTAGGACAGAAATGGCACGTGTAAAGCAGGGTACGTTTACTAACGTTAAATCTGTGACAGGTTTTCTACGATACTGGCTTCATGTATGCTCAGGACAAAAACGAAAAAAGAAAACAGCTCAGGCACTGAAGGGGACGGTTTCAGAGCAAGGAAAGTTCAACAGAAGTCAGTCCCCATTTTCGTCAGCCAAGCGGGAGCGGGCATTTTTGTCCGTCAAGTGCTGTTTTTGACGGAGGTGTTCGAAATAGAACAGGGGTGTGGCTTCGGGATCGGTCTATTACTACAGGGACTATGCACTGGGTCTGATCTAAGGCCTTGTAGCGATAAACAATGGGTAACAGCATTGATTGAGCTGTACCGGGGTGATATTCAGGGCACGATAACAAAACATTACGGCACCGTAGTTGGTGATTCATTTAAAAGATCTGGTGGGACATTTATAATATACGGTAAAACACACAAGAAATATCACAGGTTCCCGACACAGTTCGATATAGGCAAACATCCATGGCACTTTCATTGTGCACAATCACATGACTTGTCGGGTAAATTAATACTTCATCGACACCATTGAACACCTATCAGATGCCTTGGTGACGATCTCAGAATCCAGACATTCGTCGGGACGGCAAAAAGTGAGTTTTCAGTTGATGCAGGATAGATGTAAATTCTCATGGAGCCGAGGAAGCAGAATGGCTGAGTTAATAGGAGAGGCCAGAAAGAAGTGGGCTCAGCTGGCTTGCACATAATTCACAGCAATCTGATGATACCACCGGATTGTTCATGCAATGATGCGGATTTGTGAATGTTCAATTCTGCTGCCTACACTTCTTTATTTTTGTCTCTCTACTGACAGACTTGGGTTAAAAAAACATTGCTCTAGATCTCCAAAAAACGCTGATTGTGTTTCTACAATGTTGGTAATATAACTGAAATGGTTGCATTGTTTTACTCATCTCCAAAAAGTTTATTTTTAAGTCTGATGGTGGAAATACTTTAGTATTCATACCTCTGGCTCCAAAAATTATAAACCAACGTCTAAAGCCGTTGGCCTTAATACATACTGATATAGGCTAAACAACATGACAGCATATCAAAGCCAAGCTGACAGGGCAATATGAATAGACCCCACTCCGACCCGTAAAAAACATTTAAGAACGTTGACAAGCTAGAGCCTACACATTAGGACGCCAGTAGGCTTTTTTCCAGGTCTGTTTACGTTTGACAATGATGTAAAAAGGATTTGACCTCAGTCTTATATTTTTTTCATTAAGTGACGTATTGACTCCAAACGTCTTGGTCTTCAAAGGAGTTTCTTGATCTTTGACATTTCAACAAGATTGGTGTAGGTGACAACTTTGAAACCAATTGAAATTAATCTGCATGCCAATGTAGTAACCTTCAAAGTTCACTCCGGCAAACTACACCAGAGTTTATTCTACTCATTGAAGGATTTATTAAAAACTGAATGAACTGACTGTAACTCTGTAACAGAAATAACTTTGTGAGCTCTCAAAGTGGCTTCCTGACCTAATATCACTGTACAAATACACGAAGCCACTTTGGGAACAACGCCTATATTTACGCCTTTTTTCTGCAAGAGAAATCCCAAAATCAAAATCATTGCAATGAAATTATTTCCTGACCTAAAACTCTAGATATAATAAAACATATTACTCAGCATCAGGAATATCGTTCCTTCCTGTTCAAATTAACAAACACATTGTGATATAACCAAGAAATTTACCTTTGCAAGGTTTTTTGGTAGCTTGTTTCCAACAAACTTTAAAGAGAGAGTGGTTATTTTGTGAAGACTTTGTTATCGTATATGACATGTAACAAACATGAAATACTCTTGTAACGTTGTACGTATTTTATAGTACTTGTGATGTTGAATATGGAACCTAATGGCAAATGCGAACTTGCCTAAGAAGAAAATAAACTACCTAGCGTTAGTGAATTGGTGCCTCCTTGCGGAGAAGACAGTTAGTGCATCGAGTGTTGAATAGACCGGAAGGAGCTTGTCACTGTGACAAGGGAAGAGGGCCACCTAAGTCGACAAAGTTAGAAAAATAAACACGTGTTTATCAGACGTGTAGATGTTAATATGTGCATGATTTTGTTATAAAGGCGATGAATTGTAACGAAAAAGCGATTTATATTATTGTATATACATGACTTGCTTGCGATATAACTTACATCTGTTGTGAACCGAACGGTCTTTGAAATTTGAAAACGCTGTAAGTTGATCTGGAAATAAAGTGATTTCAGTCCAACATATATACGGGAATTTTGCAAATTGCTGGGTAACCTTCAATATATATATAGGTGTGGTGAAAATGATAGTGAGTGAGTGAATGAATGAATGATAGAGAGGTAAAGAGGGGGAGAGATCCCTAAGATCACTTAAGCCCCTATCTTACTGGACCCGAGGCACGCTGGCGTGCTATCATTGACTTTAAAATGGGAATATCATGCAAAAAGTACGTAGCAAAAAGGTATGACAAAAAGACAACAAAACACACAAAGCGTAAACAATCGTTTATTATTTATTGATGAAATTTTTTCAGCGCTCTGACACGCAGTAAAGTCGCTCGGTCGCAGCGAGGTTGCCAATGTGTAGCGGGTCCAGTAAGATAGGGGCTTGACAGGGACGTTTTGACTAACAATTACATCGACCAAGTTGTCAGGGATGTTGGGGTAGCCATATGGAGAAAGAAACCGCGAGGCGAACTAAGGAAAGAGAAATTATGCCACGGTCACAATTGGAAAAACGGACCTTGCCGGGTTATTTTTGCACTTTCGGACGTGACCCCTACTTGGCCCCGTGGGTCACCCTGCGGCTACCGGGCTATTATTGGGCCCGGCCGGGCCCCTGGAGTTAAAATCAATTCGGGACCCGGTAACGGATAGACGCCGTAAGCTAATCGTGAGAACACCGATAAGTATCCTTCAGGTGCCCGGCAGTCCACCGGGACAAATTTGTGGCCTCGTGGCCCGGCAGGGGCTACACCCCCTACGGGCATCGGTGCAAATGTGACTGTAGCATAAGGAGGTGTAACTTCTCTCCGCGAAGCACCGAGAGTCACGGCAGACCGGACCAGGTGGAGGGACGTACGTCTTGATGTCTGAAGCGTCACCTGGCACGGCCGAAGGCTGAGACTAAGAATCTCCATTGATGGAGGGATTTTACATCTTACATCTACACTCTGCTCCATCAATTCGAGCCAAGGCCAAATTCGTGCTATTCTGTGCACTAATTTCGCCAATCGCTAGGTGTCCTCATTCAACCTGGCTACCCCATTTCGGAGAACGTAGCAACTTCATAATCCCGAGCGTTACCACTGAACACAGCGGTTTCTAGTATCAATCTTTTAACTTATATTCGGTTGTCGATAATGTAAGATTCTGGCAAATAGCTCTGACTACACCTATCTAGTCTGTTGGTTTATGCAAGGCGCTAGGCATAAACATTGTCCTCATGTTTTTCCCAGTTTACTACTGTTGAGATTGACTTTCAAAAACAAGAACCCACAAATTAATATGATGTGGCCGCAATACACGAATTTTTAACCGAATAACCTGCTTCATTCAGGAACACTGACGCATTTCTTGCTATGTCTTGTACAACTTGTTGTATTTATATAACGGCGGGTCACCCAACTTCGGACGTAAATCTATAAGTTCGACATCGCATTGTCCAAATCCTAACTTAGTGACGCAATGATCGTTAACTTTGCTCGAATCAACGTTGCATTCATAAAACATCTCTATGCATAGGCTTATGTACTTCATAATTTTAAACAGCTGAATAAAAGCAAACATGACTAGCTCACTTCTGCATATTAATAAGACAATTAAAAATCCGTCCGAAGTTACGGGTATGCCGAAGTTACGGGACCCACCGTTACTCGTACACAACGAAGAACCGAGCGCAATGGAATCTTATTATTCTTTACAATAGAATCCGAGTGCAACAGATCTGATATACCGCCAGGAAAATGTTAAACTTACCCTAGTAAGTAAGCTATACACTCAGTAAGACACCACAAGTCACACTTTCTGCGACATGGAAACAAGGTTTATTGTGTATTTTGCGGCACGAGAATAACGGAGGAGGAAAATGATAAGATCTATAACGTTACATATGAGAAGGTCCTCTCTACCTAGTGTGTACATCTGTATGATACAAAGGCACGATAACTGGGAAATGTCGCAACACAAGTATTATGTGAAGTAAACTGTGATCCTGTATTGCTGAAAACTTCGCAGACAGGGAAAGACTGAGTTTTTATCATCAACGGCATTCTTCAATGCCTGGCCCGTCGCTTGTGTGTATCAAGCAACAACCCTGGCGTACAGGCTTGCGATCCGTCATTCTCGCTGCGTTAGCGCTGGCCAGCCGTCACAAGCCAATCAAGTCGCCGCCTGCGGTCAAGAGGCAACGTGATTGGCTAGTAACTCACCCCAAGAGCAGGGGGAGTTTCTGATTGGTTGACGGCCGGGCGGTGCCACCGCGGCAAGGACGGATCGCAGGCCAGTACGCCAGGGTCGTTGTTTGACATATACATTAGCAATGGGCCTGGCATGAGAGAATGCATCAACGGATACTAGGTAAAACTTCTCTACATTCGAGATCAGTTTGTTTACAAGTGCCTCTAACGAAATACTTGAAATTATACATTTTGATTTAGTTCATTTTCTGTGTACTTTCCACAACTGTTTTGACAGACTGTCACATATTTTCAAGCGTGAATATGGCTTCATCCTCCAAGGATATTGATTACAACGCCTCTTTGATTCTATTTTGAACAAAATAATAAGTAGAAATTTTTTGACAAAAAGTGGAAATTCATCCGTTTTTTAAGAAACATAGAAAGAGCAACATGGCAAGACGTTCCCTAAAAAGCATATGCAGTCTCTCTTTATCACATTGTGCAATAAGAAAGGTAGATCCATAAACTAAAAGCTAATAGAGCCCAATTGCTTGAGAATTTCCAATAGATTTAGTTTTGTCTACTAATCTCCTATGACTTAACAACATAGCACTTGATATCACAGTCATTGTTTCTTTTTTTGTCGTTGAAAATACACATGCAAAATTGCAAGGCTGTCCGAAACATATTTGATACCATGACTGCATGTACAACTTTACATTGAAGACGGATACTTGTACACGTAATGTTGCAAAGTTTGAACCACATGTAGGACAATGCTAGACTCGTATCCACCCTATTCTAGCCCTGGGTTGCTCCTCTGATCGAGCCTTATTCTGCAGAGAAGCGACCTGGAGCTAAAATAGACTGATATCAGACTGGACAATGCATGGGAGAATACCACAATACAGGGAACGTTTCTACCACACATTCAGTAGTACAGAGCTAAAAGACATGATCTAAAAAGATGCTCTATAAAACACGGAAATCTAAAATTACTGTACAATGAAATGTCACTGTGGCATGAAGTTTGATTGTATAAAAATAGCGATCTTCCACATTTTTTCTCCATCAGGTAAAAAATCTTATTTACATATATCACAACTAATACCCTTTGGAATTAACACCTTAATTATCAACAGATAACAATGAGCACAATTTATCACAATGTAACATTAGGACAATAGACTTTAAAATGTCTGATACAATGACATTGGTCGAAGTTGTGATGACATCACATAAAGGCGTTTCTACATGCAAGCGTCGTGTTTTCCTTGAAATGCCCTGTTCTTGTTGTTGGAAGGTAAGAAGACTAGGTGCAAAATGCACCCAACTTTTAAGTGCAAGGCACTGCATTCACGTTGAACAGGAACCATGCTCTGATACTCCTGCAGTGCACCATACTTTCCATACTGTAAGCACCGCTTGCAACAATTAATTGAATTGCAGAAACACAACAGCTTAGCGAAAAAAGGATTGTCCATTTCTGATGAAACTTAAAATACGATACAATACTTACATCAAATCTGTAAATTACGTCGATCGAATAAATAATCATGACATATGTACAAAATATCAACAATTATCAACATCAGCAAATGCGTAAGCTCAGAAAACAGTGGCAAGAAGATGATACCTAAACAGATACAAGGTAATTTCTCCTCGCTCCACATTGCCTTAACAATAAAGGAATACTGTGTATTCTTCACAAGTCGATCTTTTGCTTACTTTTACGTCCAAATACATGCATGGAAGACTTATTACTCTATTATTGCAAGCCTTGCTTCATATGCAATACTGCACCATTGTTTGATATGTCCGGTTTCTTTAAAAAAACTAAAAAAACAAGACTGGTGGTGTTCTGTTACATCGGTGGGCTTTTTTGGGTTGCTTGCAACCTGATTTGACATAAAGTAAGCATGAAATAAAGACATATCAATCCCAGTGTTTAAACTTGAGAATCTGACCTGAACGCTACTGAAAGAAATGGTACTTGCTCGGATGTTCCAGCTATGATTGCTTGGACACAAGCACAGCTACAAATATACCATGATGACAACTTTCTGTATTCAGATAACTTTACTGTGTTCACCAATAAAAACACTGCACCATCTTTGTTACATCTCAGTGTGTGTCATTTTTCTTTTAAAAATGACTAAGATGTCCTAACACTTGCATGGGAAGGTCCGAAGTTGCACAGCGAGAACATGGGGCTCCTTTTAGACAGCGCAAGTGTGTATCTAGTCAGCTGCCATACAAAGCATCCTACAGAAACATTACGTTTTCATGCATGTTTGTTTGCTTATTGGCAGTGTGATTTCTACATGATATGAAGAGAAAAATGAAAGATATAAAACTTGATGCCCGGGTGGTTGCTCGGTGTTCTGCTACTTGCACTGGAGAAGGGAAGAACATTGCAAAGAAGAGTAAATTCACCATGGAGGACTAACGGGTGGAAGAATGGCAAGGAAAAGTGCATATTGAGAACTTATTAAGGCATCAACTTTACAAAAACTAACACTGAGTGTAGGTTAAGGTAGGGATCACCATGTTAAAAGGGTGTTAAGAATCGGCCATGCAACGTTAATCAAGTGAATTCATGCAAAAAAAACACAACTGAAAATAGATCAAAGCAAGGACAAGATAAGCAAGCTACTGTATGTATGTGTATCTATATATTATGTAAAAGGATATTGTCATTAAAAATAGAATTGAATTTATTTGAGTTATGTAACTGATTTCTTCCACAATTTAGCTTCATCAGGTTCATTTTGGTTCTTACAACACAACCTGAAAAAGAAATACCTGGCCGACGTTTCAGTAACTCCTCAGTTCATTCAGGCCGATGATGATGAAGCTAGCTGAAAAGTTATTGGAATTGTTATTGGGTGGCCTGACTACTCTATCTTTGCAGCCAGGAGCTGAATAGACCAATACTGACTGTCCATCACAATCAGCCGCCGAACCAATGACGGCATGGCAATTAGCAGTCAACCAATGAGAGAGTTATTGCATGTCCATCAAATATTTGCATTTTCATTTTGCATGTCTACGTCTTGACGAGGGTGGGTGGGGCTATGTTATCGGTCAATTGCGAGGAGCTTACTAGCAAACACAATTGGTGGGACTGAATCACAAGGGTCTGGAGCGGCTGCCATTTGGGGAGAATTCAATGATCAACATGATAACTGTTGTGGCCTGTTAAGTTTTGAACCAATCACTCTTGGATGGATTCCTCATTTTCACCTGAGTGAAGCGAGAAAATTTGTTTTAAGTGCCTTTCTCAAGGGCACAACAGGTATTTGAACAGAGAATTCAACTTATGATTCTGATTGAGATTTTGAGGCTATCACACTAACCAAAGACCAACCAATGCCACTGCTTATGTCAGTCAGGCAAATCTTGATGAGGTTGTGTTGTATGAATTACAAATTTAGCAATGGATCTCTTGTCTAAGGCAATCACAGCTTTGATTTACAGCTACTTTATGACGTTATGATGCTTACAAGATCATGGTAGTCTGAAAAGCAATTTTTCATCACATTAAGGCGTTTATGGCACACCAATGTATTTTGTTGGTTCTCTGACATCTCTTAATAAAACTTCAGCACTATCGGAGAAGATGAGGGCCAGGAAGTGAGCTTGCATCTGTCTAACTAAAGCCCTAAAACTTTGGGTACCGACATACAGGCTTACTCTTCTCATCTGTTTTCATTGTGATGTTCCATTTCAGCATTTCATTTTCTACAATCTGAGAACCAACAAATTAAATCAGCGTGGCCTTATGGCACCAATCGTTGTTGATCCAACACTATGAATCAGTCAAGAAGAGAAGAGCGATGATTGTGAGAATCACAGGGATCATGTGTCCACACTAGAGTGTGGCCTGTATCTGGAGATTACTGATGATTGTGAGAATCACAGGGATCATGTGTCCACACTACAGTGTGGCCTGTATCAGGAGATTACTGATGATTGTGAGGATGGCAGGGACTGTGTGTGTCCACACATGAGTGTGGCCTGTATCTGGAGATTAAACTGATAACTGATGATTGTGAAAATCACAGGAAACATGTGTCCACACTAGTGTGTGGCCTGTATCTGAGGAGATTACTGATGATTGTGAGGATTGCAGGGACTGTGTGTGTCCACACACCAGTGCCTGTATCAGGATATAATACTGATAACTGATGATTGTGAAAATCACAGGAAACATGTGTCCACACTAGAGTGTGGCCTGTATCAGGAGATTACTGATGGTTGTGAGGATTGCAGGGACTGTGTGTGTCCACACATGAGTGTGGCCTGTATCAGGATATAATACTGATAACTGATGATTGTGAAAATCACAGGAAACATGTGTCCACACTAGAGTGTGGCCTGTATCAGGAGATTACTGATGGTTGTGAGGATTGCAGGGACTGTGTGTGTCCACACACCAGTGCCTGTATCAGGATATAATACTGATAACTGATGATTGTGAAAATCACAGGAAACATGTGTCCACACTAGTGTGTGGCCTGTATCTGAGGAGATTACTGATGATTGTGAGGATATTGCAGGGATCATGTGTCCACACTAGAGGGAGGTCTGTATCAGGATATTACTAATGATTGTGAGGATTGCAGGGACTGTGTGTGTCCACACATGAGTGTGGCCTGTATCAGGATATAATACTGATAACTGATGATTGTGAAAATCACAGGAAACATGTGTCCACACTAGAGTGTGGCCTGTATCAGGAGATTACTGATGGTTGTGAGGATTGCAGGGACTGTGTGTGTCCACACACCAGTGCCTGTATCAGGATATAATACTGATAACTGATGATTGTGAAAATCACAGGAAACATGTGTCCACACTAGTGTGTGGCCTGTATCTGAGGAGATTACTGATGATTGTGAGGATTGCAGGGACTGTGTGTGTCCACACACCAGTGCCTGTATCAGGATATAATACTGATAACTGATGATTGTGAAAATCACAGGAAACATGTGTCCACACTAGTGTGTGGCCTGTATCAGGAGATTACTGATGATTGTGAGGATTGCAGGAAACATGTGTCCACACTAGAGTGTGGCCTGTATCAGGAGATTACTGATGATTGTGAGAATCACAGGTAACATGTGTCCACATTAGAGTGTGGCCTGTATAAGGAGATTACTGATGGTTGTGAGAATTGCAGGGACTGTGTGTGTCCACACTAGAGGGAGGCCTGTATCAGGAGATTACTGATGATTGTGAGAATCACAGGTACATGTAACAGTGTCCACACTAGAGGGAGGCCTGTATCAGCTCTTGTTGGTACGAACCTCCAGGATGGCGGGGTTGTGCTCCAGGACGTTCATCAGGATCCTGTCGATGTACTCTCTCATCCGAGCGTTCATCTCCTGTTGCTCCCGCAGAGCCTCCACAACCTGCAGGTTAGAGGGTGGAAACACATTTAAAACCAGAGCAAGCTGCTAGGGGGCCCAAACCCACACCACTTCTTCATTACACCACAAGCTATCTGCCACGAAAAAATCAAGACCATAGCACGTCCAGGTCAAGAGATACAAAAATGGAATTTCTGCTGCAGTACCAAGGTTACATACCAGGGGACCCAAAATCGACCTTGAATTTTGGCTTCACAACACCTGCCCACATACCAAATATCATCGTAATCTATCAAGAGCTTCTTGAGTTATGCTGACTACAGTAGTCCGGAAACACAAAAAGACAGACAAACAGACAGACAAACAGACACACCCAAAACTATTTCTCCATTATTCATGAAGATAAATCAGGTAAAGGTTAAGGTAGTCCCATAGCCGTTTCAAGGCTGTAGGGGCAGTGGGCTATTATCATCAGAGCCCAACCCTCTCCTTCCACCATCTTTTGACTCCCCAACCAAAGTCAGGTTCCCATTCTTACACCTGGGTGGAATGAGGAACGTCAAAGCCTCCAAAATCTACGGCAAAAATGAGCTTAGTAAAAACAACTGGAAATTATTGTAACGGTCAGACGTTTCATGTAGCATCCACTACCTCAGTCAGTGCCTTATAGAGCAAGATATGTCGATTAGCAGTTTTTTAACCATAGACTATGAATTGATATGCAAATATTTGTAAAGTGAAGATAATTTTAGTTAGTCCAATTAGGAAAAGTTAGGAAACAAAACAAAAACAAAGTGAAGACAAAGTTGAGTTAATTCTTACTCCTTGACAAAGACAGGAGTTGATCAGTCAAAAATTCGGGTAATCCAATTTTGTGTGTTGGAAATTACAGTTCAACTTTGATTCAGAGTGACCTCTATCAATAAAGATGGCCTGTCCAGTAAATAGCCAGATCTTTTGGAGCTAGAAAGATGCATCCAAAAAAAACCCATGACTAACCTCATCCTTTGACGCAGTATCAAGCTCGGAAGCGAGTGAAGAAGACGGCCCGTTCAGCAGAGTCTTCCCCTCCTGGAAACTGTGATTCAGCAGCTGGACATTCAGGTCCTCGTTTGCATCTCTCAGCCCGCGATTTTCCTGGACAAAAAAAAGGAAAATCATGACACAAAAGTTTAAAACATCAGACATTCAGGTCCTCGTTTGCTTCTCTCAGCCCACGATTCTCCTGTACAACAGAAAATATAAAGAAAATGATGACACAACAGTTCAGGTAATAAAATAAGATACTGTACAGTAAAAGCCTTAAAGATACAAACAGAATTTAAAGGACCTTGAATTTTCTGATCGCCCTCTTTACGGGGAAAAAGTATGGGGCTACTCTGTTGAAATAGGCACTAGCTAGTAAGGCAATCTTATATTCTTTGGGGCAAAACCAATAAGATAAAATAAGAACTAGTTAAAGCCTTGAAGACAAGAAGAGTCCGACGTACCTCCTTCAGTTTCCTGATCTCCCTCTCCAACTCGTTGTACCTACTGGGCATGTCCAGGAAACTGGGGCTACGGCTCTTGGTCAGCCTCTCGTTGTCCACTTTGTATGTCCTTAAGTCCTCCAGTTCTTTGTTCATTTCTTCTATCAACTACAAATACACAAAACAATATAGTTAGTATGCCCACGATATAGTCCTCAAGTTCTTTGTTTATTTCTTCTATCAACTACAAAACCACAAAACTACAATAGATATCAGGTCCTCCAGTTCTTATCAAGTACAAATACACAAAACAACACAGCGCATCCTCAAGTCCTCCACTTCTACAAATAGTAAATTACACAAAACAACACAGTTAGGGAAATGTTTGTTAGAATTATCACTCAGTTAGGCAGTTTTGCAAGGCATTGTGCAAAGCCGATTCCTCAACCCCTACAGATAGACTTTGTAACTATGCAACGTCAAGTAATGACACTTAAATATGTTTGCTAGTCTTACCATGTTGTTTGGTAGTCTTACCATGTGGTTAGCTAGCCTTACCATGTTGTTAGCTAGTCTTACCATGTGATTGGCTAGCCTTACCATGTTGTTAGCTAGCTTTTGGCTGTGTGTCTCTCTACTAACTAAGTCCTACCATGTGGTTGGCTAGTCTTTCATCCTCGTACTGTTGTCTGTCTAGCCGCGCCCGCTGCTCGAGCTCTCTGTGTTCCTGGGAGGTCTCCTCCCGGAGTTGGTTGGTCTCCTCCAGATGTTCCTGCATAGCTGTCTTGTCCTGGTTTGGAGAGCGCAAGATAACAACATTACATCATAATTAGCTGGTGTATGATACCAAAGGGCATGCAGTTGTACCTGCTATACCGACACAGATACATCTAAAAAGAAGATTCCTTTAGAATATTGTACCTTGCTTATAGCAAAGGGGTGTGAAAATCATCATGTTGTTAATCAAAAATGGAGAAGAACAGCCTAATAACTGTTTTCTCTTGGGATCCTTTTGTACAGTATTGGCTAAGAAGCAGTATTTTAAGATTTTATGGGAAGTTACCTAGCTATGTGTATCACAGACAGACAGGCATTTGAACTGCGATCTTACTGGAGACAATTCATGTAATTTCAGGTCCAGAGACAGAAAAAAACACACAACAGCTCACCTCTTTCAACCTCTCTATTGTTGACTTGTACCTTGGAATGTCTTCTTTTAGTCTAGAGTTTTCTTCTTCCAGCATTGTTGCTCTGTTACAAAAGGAAGACACAAGGTCATGGGACATTTGTTACAAAACATGACATAAAAGGGTACCTAGTATATTCATTGCAAGAACATAAAGCAAACCAGAGTGCGCCTTCTTAACCCAAAGGTAACCAAATGCATCAGCCGATAACTGTATGCAATTATCAAATAAGGAAAACACAATGAACATATCTTGAAAATTTACCATACATCGTCTATACATATAAAATTGTATCAATTCATGTTAACAAAAAAAGGAAGTATCTTCTGAATCTGAATCTTGTAAAAGAGTATGTCTTGTACACATGATCTGATGTATAAAATGAATCTGATTTCTCCTGAACATGCTGAAAACAGGGGTTAAAAATAATCGCCAACATGCCGCATGCAGACTGAAACACAGTCATACAAATCAGTGTGAATGAAAGTATTCTCTACACTAAGACCTGTACAACTAATGGGGTACTATATGTAAAACCTGATCCCTGTTGAGCCCACAACTCATAGCCATTAAGCCTCCATTACCGGTCCTGCTAATGCCAGAGGCTTCAGCGCACTCAACAGCCCATTTATCTGAAGGACACTCGCTCTTTAAAAGTGAGCATCGGTAAAAGGTAGGAACGTACCTATTGGATAGTAGATCTATGTCGTCTCTCAAATCTCTCTCTTGTTTTGCCTGGAAAGAAGAAAAAATCGGGGTCACTTTAAGTCACATAGTATCCGTTTTCCATGTGTATTGTACAACCTACAAAATGATAATGTGGTCTATCCAGAAAAGGATAAAATGTATTCTCATCATCTTTTAAGCTGTTCAAGGCAAAAGAAAAAAGTAATGTGGCAGGGCAGATATTGGAGCCATTCTGTATTTAAATTTTTTCCTTGCTATCGTAGTACCCTTACTTAATGTAGGACCTGTTAGGTCAATCCTGATTTTGTTTTTCTTGGGGAAGAAACTCGGACAAAGAAAAAGATGCATGATGAGGATTCCACAATCAAGTCTGTATATTGAACACTGTATTGTAATGCAAGCACAAGCATTCCTATCTCTTGTCATAATGCATATTGACATTGACAAATATTCCAAAAACACTTGTTTTACAATGTAGCCCTTTTAGGATGATGCTGTGTATATTCAATGTATTTCTTTGTCATTTGCCAAGAAAAAAAAATCTTGATTGAAAATCCTACCATGGCTTCCCTATGTTGTCTTCTCTCTTCCTCCAGATTTTCCTGGGCCTTGACTTCTACATCTCTGAGCTGTTCTTCTAGTAGGTTTATTCTGAAGACACAGAAATGAGAACTGATTAGACCACAGAATAAACAAAACTTCTACGTAAAAACAGTACCATAGGCCATTACAAATTGATCTCTTGGTTCTCAGAGTTTTACAAACAGTGTTAGATTGGAATATCAACATGAAAACAGACTGAGGGGGGAAGTCTGCATCTTGGTATGCACATCTTTAGGGAGTAAACAGAGTTAGGCGCCAGTTTTCCTCCAAACCCTCTGTCTTCATGATGTCCGCTTGCTGAATTGTTACATAAAAATTCCCGAGAACCAAGAAATCAAATTGGTGTGGCCTTAATCAAATACAACACAACAATGCAAGAGGTTGAGTGTGTTGAAATGTGCAACACAAATGATTGAACCCCGTCACAAGCACAGCCTCCTAGAACAACTGGCACTTATCATAATAACCAAAGTCACCTAAACTAGAGAGGGCAGGGTGAGTCTCAGTCATATTTATCAGCAACGACAGTGTGACCAGAGTTCAACAGCACATACTACACAATGTAGTAGGTGTGATCTAGGGGTGAGCAACTTTGTCTCTCAACTGAGAGGTCCAGAGTTGGAGGAGGCAGATCTGCAAGACTACTAACACATAAAGTCTAACAAATCCCCCAACCCTCCCTCCTTCATAACCCTTTAGCTGTACCCTTTGGTGCAGATGAACAGCTCATAGCAACCGTAAAGAACCCAAATCAACAAGAGGGAAGCTACACGTAAAGCCTACAAAAATAACCCCCACTCTCTCTTTAAAACCTTCAGCTGTGCCCTTTGGTGCAGATGAACAGCTCATAGCAACCATGGAGAAGGTAGATCAACAAGAGAGCACATAAAGACTACAAAATCCCCCCTTCTCTAAACCCTCCAGTTGACCATGAACAAGGCAGATCAGCAAGACAGCAGCTACACAGGAAGCCTACAATGTATATGCCCCCCTCCCTCTACATCCCTCAGCTGACCTTTGTGCCCTCTGGTGCAGATGGAACAGCTCATAGCAACCGTGGAGAACACAGATCAACAGGAAGGGCAGGGAACACGACAGCAGCCACAAGTACAGGGACATGCTGGTCACATCCAAACGACAATAACCAACTAAAGCACAACCACATGACACCTCTGAGCAACCACTGACATATCAGCTATGCACGACCAATTTTTAGCGGAAATCCGTGCAAATAGGAATTGGCTTTCACTTTAGAGCGTAATTTCCCAAATGGGAGCCACTAGTTGCTAATGGGTAGGTGGGAATGACTGGGAATGGGGCGATCACAAAATGTTGTCATTTAGAAGCTCTGATTTGACTTGATCGCCAACCAGGTTGACTTTGCACAATTAATACAGGTCATGCTTTAGACATGGTGCCAAGCCATGTAGTGGATAGTGTTTAAGGATACTGCACACAGACTATACGGGCCTCATGAAAATCAAAAGAGCACAACGTATATGTCCTATGTTCACTGTCTAGGTGTGATAATATCCCCTAGAAATATATTTCTGAGGCACACCGTCGTCTGCAATCATTTAGTATTCCATAAAAATTTGCTAATGAAACTGAAACCTGCACAGCAAGCCAATAAACAGACGGCAATCACATGAAGGCAAAAACCATAACAACAAACAAGGATTCAGCACCAAGGAGAGTACAGCTTTCGTTGCCGTTCATTTTTAAGCCAGGAGAAATATCAATAGAACTCAGGTTTCCTTAAGTGGAGGATGGTATGAGTTCTTTACGTAGTGATAAGACTTGTCACTGTGTAAACCAGTTATAACATCCTGTAGCACCAAGGTAACCAGCAGTTCTAACAGAGCGTGAACTTTGACAAAGTTCATTGTTAGCACATACACGCATGCATAAATGAATAGGATTGGAAATTTGGAATGCTCTCATAAGTGATTTAGTCAGGCTAGATGTATAGAATACAACAAGGTGTACTCCTTTTCGCCCGAGGTTCCAACCAGACCTGCGGAAGGGCTGGGACCGAGGGTGATGCAGAATACACAGTGTTGTATTTCATTTATGTCATACCTACCATAATAAGAATACATTTCAATAAAAACTTCGCCAACAAAAGTTGAGAAAATTGTGTGTCGGCAGAAAAAAAACTTGTAACAACATCGATTGCAACGTCCAAATACAGTATTCAAATTTTCGATAGGAGTGCAACCTGCACACTCAAAGCGCCATTCGAATCATTCATCATCATTCGAATCATTTGATGGAAGCCCATGTGATAAAAGTAGAAGCCCGTGTGATAATCCAAGTTATGACCCGGTCTGGAACACCCATACCGAACGTTTTCATGGCCCAGGTATGACATAAATCACACACGTAGACATAAGGTGTATCTCCTCACCTTTCTTGTAAAGCAGCATTTTCGTTCCTGAGTCTGACTTCCTGCTCGTTCTTGTACAGGTGGTCCTCCTCCAGCTCGCTTACCTGAGATTGCAGTTTGTGCACCTGGAGAAGGAAGGAAGGGAGGTTTAAGGAGTCGGACTTAGAAATCTGAATTATCATATGATGTAGGAAGATTAGCTACTCGATCTATGGAGGCTATAGACAGATGTCTGTCTGTCTGTACAGGAATACCTGACCTAGAGATGTTTATGGATCTGTATGTATTCAATCTGCATGTATTAAATCTGCATGTAATCAGACTGTCTCTATCTGTGCTAGTCTGAAGTCCAGCCTTGTTAGCTTTGGCCAACGCCCAACATTTGCTGGCGGCTAGCGGATGTCGGGAGCAAGTCAAAGATACTAAGGCTGGACTCCAGGCTATATCTATGCTGCCATTAACATTGTAAGTGTCATCTTGGTATTTGCCAGTGGTCCGAGAGCCCAAAACAAGAAATGATGAGTAAGTACAAAATCCAGTAACAACACACAATAGGTTGACTCAACATGTACACATTACCATCATCATCATTCCAGGGTCAATAAAAGGAAATTAAGAATACAGTTATAATCACTCACTGTATACATATATAGAGAGATTGGATTTCATCATAAAACTACCTGAAACTCAGATTCCCATGGAATCATTCAAAAAAAAAATATTCTAATTTTCCACTTGCTTGGGGATATTTGCTTCATCGTAGATGTGCTAGTAAAAACTTTAGAATAGTCAAAGTTAGGGAAAAATACATAAAACAGAATTATTATTTCCAGCAACAGTTTTAGTGTACAGAAAGTCAAACAGCCCAGAGGCATACTTCATATTTTTATTTTGTTCTGGGTCAATCAAAGGTAAGAGCAGTCTTTATGGTCATAAAAACATGAGTTTCAATTCAACTTACAGTGGATGTCCTTTTGGAGTCATTATGTAACACTTAATGCGCCATTCATATTCTTAACTACCCAGCTTAACAATCTGACTATCTTTACTGTCCTTTATGTCTTCCCTAACTCCAGTAACGACTTGAGTAGGTAGACAAAATAATCTTAAAGGCCCTGTTACATCTGTAAAGCTGTTAGGGTTACCTTGTTAGCTGGTCATTCTTCCATTTTTTGCAGCATTTTTGTGCCATTCATTTTACCAAGTTTACAGTCTTCACCATCCTTAATGTCTTCCCAGTAATGCCTGGAGAAAGGAGGCATACTGCTTCTAATGGCCCTGTTACATCATTCTGTGTAGCTGTTGTACATTGTCTGTATGTGACCAGATATACCTGGGCATTTGTCCAAGATGGTTTGGCCATGTCCCACCTGTTTTGCCTTCTCTTTCAGATTGTGATGAATTCGAATAAAGAAATAAAGAAATTAAAGAAATAAAAAGAAGACTACTAAATCACCAATGTGAGAAAGGAGGCGAAGACGTTTTAATAGCTCTAATTTCTGTATATCTGTTTGAATGTGTCACCGTTTGGAGCCATTTTTAAAACTTCTTTTTTTGTGTCATTCACATCCTATTACCATGTAAGAAAGGGGATGTATTGCTTTTAACATTACATGTAGCTCTGTATGATTCCTGTAAAGCTGTTTGATGTAAGTTACCTTGTTAGCCAGTTCATCCTCCGTTCTGTCAGCCTCGTCCTCGCCCAGTTCTATACTGGTGCTGTGGAGCAGGTGGTTATGCCTCCCCAACAAGTGACTGCACAAAACGAAAGAACAAGTTGTTATTGTGACTGGGAGCAAGGAAATACCATTTTTTTTCCGATCAGTGTTAGTGACCTCTGCTTCCCTATACTCCCTTCCCTTATCAACCCCAGGTGTTCTCCTTCCTCCCCTCTTCATCCGTGCTTGTATCATCTGCATGTGAGTAGATAAGAGATGGAGTTCTCTTCGGAACTTGTGGAAAAGAGATTGAACTTCATGTGTCGGTACGTCTTTAAGGATTATAGAAAAGGCTCAACTTTTTCCAATGCAAGGAAACATGGTAGACCATTATTTTCTATTCTTATCAAAAATTCAGTGAGTCCACTCCCTTGCAATGGTTCAAAGTTTAACTTCATTTTCACTGAAGTTTCCTCACAAGTTGCAGCAGAGATGGACCCCGATATTATACTGAAGATATGGCTGGAAGGGGAGTTTTATTTTTCAAAGGGGTTGAATGAAAACATTTGCGACCTTTGTAAGGACAAAAATCGATAAATCATAATGCAGTGCTGCTTTCATGTACACGATACAGTGTTATCAAGAAAAGTACAGTCTGGTACAATATATCATCCAACTTAGGCTACGTGCTGAGTGTACTACTCTTACAGTAACTGACAGAGGCAGAGATGAAGCACCGATACTTCAAACATTTTATGACACACCCCAGACTTTTACAGGCTCTTCAAACGCAGTATCAGATGTGCCTCTTCAGTAGAACTGACATGTGTTACCAATACTGTAAAACAACTTTTATGTCTCTTTCCACCAGAGAGTTGTAAAGAAAACCTAGCGGCTGTACCCGAACAAAGATAGCCTCAGTGCATCATTTTTTACAACCCTGTCTAAAAAATACTTTATGCTTTTTATATAACAGCAGGGAAAATGTACCCGTATCTTTATCTGTTTAATGAGGCAATAAACCAGTTTTATGTTATAACACACTACAGTAGCTTCACACGCAGTGACTGGCTAAAAGTATAAAAACTGTATGACATTCAAAGACCTGTACATCTTGTAATGTATGACTACATGTAACTTTATACCAGTCTACAGTAATATAAATCAGGGCAAGTCTGTGGAATTGAATGGGTATTGCATTTTAAAGTTAGCCTGTGCAAGTACTGGAGTGGGAGCAGTGGTGACCTGAGAAGAAGAAGAAGGGTGGTGGGATTATGTACCCTGGTAGAATTATGTTTTAGATGTTCCAAACTTTTGTAGACAAAAAAAATGCTACAAAATCAACCCTAACACCAGACAGCACACATTTCAGCTGCAACAATTCACCCTACTCCGAACTAAAGACGGATTTCCTCCCAACAACTCAAGACGCTATAAAAGTCTTCAAGAAAGAGGAAACCCATCATCGTCCTCCTTAAGGGTTCACGGCCGTCAGTTCTCCTAAATGATGACCAGTAATTTCCGCTCATCCCTGGCGACAGGAGATAGCGAGGCTGCTCCATTTACCGTAGCCTTGGGATAGCTGAGCTCAGAACATCATGTACACCCATAAACCTGTCAGCCGTAGCGGGGATGGAAATACTGGGTGCAAAATTGATGCAGCTTTGTGCACCCACAATTGCAGCTGTGCGCTAAATTTTTGACTGTGGGTGCACATGTGTAGCCTGGGTGGCATCCTCCGTAGTAACCACTGGCTTGATAGTTTTGCTTGCTTTAAAGCCTGATGCAAGCCAAAAGATTGAGCCAGCCAGGTTGCTACGAAGGATGGCACCCAGGCTAGCACTAATGCACCTTAGAGATATTTGTGTAGGGTTACCTAAAAGATATCACAATGGCAACAATTAGTCTAGTATACAGAATATCCTTGACATTTGAACTGTCAAGAAAAATAATAAAAACTTTGTTGCATTCCTAAATGGTTTGAAGTCAGCAGTTGCAGTTCAGAGACTGTTAAAAGAATTATAATAATGTTCTGCTGACATCTTATCTTAATAGATTATCAAGCGCAACCAAACTTTTTCTGTGCATCCAGATATTAGGACAAGTTCACTTGTGTACCTATTCCCAAAAATGTGAATTTTGAGCCCTGGCAGACATTGGCGCAGGTTTGAACATCATAAACATGCCCGCCACATTCAGCTGGGAGGGGGAGATACTAGCCTGACAGCCTGATAGGGATGGACATCCGCAGGGAAATGTGTAACGCTGTCTGGCTAGGTGTAAATCTCCGGGTGGAGTGATGATAAAAGTTTCCGTGCAGTGTAATTGTGTCTCTGGGTTCATAGAGAGGGTACAGTGATGGGTGAGTGAGCTACAGTTTAACTGTGCAGTAACATACATGTATGACAGTGCACTGGACAAAAATGTAACGTGTAAAGCAGGGTACGTATATCTGGGACAGGTTTTCTAATCATGTACATGTATTATAGCTGCATCCATTCACTGGACAAAAATGAAACAAAAAAAGATAACAGATAGTTACATACATGTACATACAGTGTCATACAAAATGTGTCTGGCAAAATTTTATGTTTCTCTTATCTAAGGATTTTGCTGAGTTTTTACTTTTCAAAGCTGAAGACTGTCAGTCTAATGGCAAGCAAAATGGCCCAACCCAACATTCATTTCAATTGCTTTAAAAATTTATAATTATTTCCATTCAATTCGAAAAATAGACTGATTATTAGTCTCTACCAGCCAAATAAGAGTCATTCACAAGTAACTGTTACAGACTGCAAAAATTCATTTAATATGCAAAAAATCATGCAACTCTGATGACAGTAGACTGTGCTCATTATCTTACTAAAAGCTTTTCCTACTTTTCCACGTTACTCTGTCTAAAGGGTGCATGACTTATGGTTACGACCTCCGGTCTTCTTCTAGATCACCCACCAGTATATTTCCCTAGGGTAACAAGGCAGAACAAAGTTGAACATGATTTGTGCCTCAAGCCTCTTCAAGAAAACAACCTTTTGAACTCTTATCACCAAAGAGAGCTTCTGCTCTAATAAGATATCACAGAGTTTTGACAATGCCTCAAAGGGTGGCATCTTCTTCATAATTCATAGTTAGGATGATGTTAGGGCTAGAAGTATGTCATAATTTATCATTCACAGTCACAACTTTGAGAATGAATTTTTGACCTCCATCCTATGACTTCTCTAAATGGCAAACGATGTTACTATTTGATAAGTGACTCTGAAATGAGATGACCTAATTTGAAGTGACAGACACCTATGGTTGTCACAATCCTGTATCCTTCACTGCAATTACAGTTCTCTGATGCAGAGCACTGAAATGCTAATACTAAGTCTTGCATTATTGAACTTCGAGGTAGTCTTACTTTAATTTTAGAATTATTCCTGAGGTTCTAAAACACTGGCACGGTTATGAATCATATTTGAGAGGTATGCAATAGCAGGGCTATCTCCAGGACCTGTCCCTCCTTCCCGGAGACTTGCTTGTTGGAAAGTTAAATGTCACCCCATCTGTACATGTCCAAAAACTCTGAACTTCATGACATGAAATGATGAAAATGTCTTTTTTGGAGATGACAATCAGATTCAACAACAAAATTTCAACAGCATTGGCTCCCAAACAATAAGAGGGACGGAAAAGCACTGGAGACAACCCTGGGATAGCATTTTTCATTTAAGTGCCATAAGTTTGGTCATGAAAATTCATGTCTGGAGCGCGATGGGTTTAAGTGCGTTCACTAAATGTTGACATATGATCGTCATTACAGAAAGTTACACTGCGGCATTCAAAAGCAGAAAGTCTGGCTACAGTTTAAAAGGGGTCAAGACCTTTTCTTCACCTCCATGGCTACTGCATGTAAATGATGCACATTCAAGTTGCTGCAGGCCATTACACTTGCTACTGGGTCTGGCTATAACTTTTCAATACTGTCCAGTAGTAAATGTGCTTAATATGTAACTACACTGTATAACTTTAATTCATAACAAAACTATCAATTCATCATGTCTTTTGTTTTACTTTCATTTTATGGACAACAATGTGCAGTGTTTTTTTTAATATCCCAAAACAAATATTGCACATTGACGCACACACACACACACACACACACACACACATATTTTAGCATTCAAATCTGTACAGTGTGCATGTACAGGACTAGTGTCAGTGACATAAATTTTATGTTAAAGCATTCAGTAGCATTACTTTAATCTTTTTAATATAATTAATGCTTTTCAATGGACCTGTAATATCTTTAATACCTGACCATATTCTGTATATTGTTGCTGAGTTCTGTGACAGAACTACACATTGTGATTGCCCAACTGTTTCTGTAATTTGTGTGAGGCTGGGATGTTTTATTACGATAGTAAAACTCCGGCTTACCTTCCGACAGCTTTGGAGGACATTCTCCTCGGTGGGCTGGAATACAAAACAGACATGTTAGCCACCCGATCACAGCTATCCCAGCTTATGCCTGCCATCATTGATAACCCCCGCTGCAAATTAGACCTGCCTAGCGCTGGCATGTACTGGCGGTAACGGCTTTTAGAACAAATTGACGGCTCTCGTGTACGATTGTGTCGGGGGCATGACACCACCAATTCTGATGATTACTTTGGATCCAAATATCCATCCTTCCCAGCGGCTTCGGTATCCAATTTCACGTCGAGCATGCAACCTTCAATATTTCAGA
Organism: Branchiostoma lanceolatum; assembly: GCF_035083965.1. Taxonomy (NCBI): domain Eukaryota; kingdom Metazoa; phylum Chordata; class Leptocardii; order Amphioxiformes; family Branchiostomatidae; genus Branchiostoma; species Branchiostoma lanceolatum. The sequence continues at coordinate 12,073,677 of NC_089729.1, forward strand.
ACGCCACGTGTCATTGTTAAAAAGTATAAGGCGTGGAACAATAGAATGCTTTATCTGCCAATTTTAGATTGAAGCATAAAATCTCTTGAGGTTTTTCAAGTGCTTTCAATAGAAATGCAAGAGGCTTTTAAAAATCTTACTACTATATGTGCACCTCAAATCAGATTTCTGAGTACTAATAGTCAACAAGTCATGTCACTTGCAAAATGTTATATTTGCAAGCTTATGTTTGAAATAGCAGACAAGGCTGACATTTTTTTTGGAAAATATCGTTAAATACTCATTTATTTCGCAAATTGTATTCCACCATTTAAAAACAATTCCTGACTAGTAATACTGCACAAAAAGGGTGCATATTATTCTTAGTGTTTACATGCCATGTTATGTTGACATTTTTCATGCAGCATGATGCCAGCATCGTAAAACTGATGTCGCTTTTTTAATGAGCAAATACATGTAGAGAGCGAAATCATGGTTAAAACAAATACTTAAAAGGCAAGACTAAGCAATGGCAGTAACAGAAGGATAACCATGCTGCAAAATAAAGATAAGAGCACATAGATACAGCCCACCGAAAGTGCATGCTATGCCAGACATTGTACAGATGGATACATGGAATGTTCTATGCCCTTGATGTTCAAACTGTACTTATGACCTTGGAAATGACCACTGTTCTCTAAGGCCCCAGAGGTACTTAGAGAACAAAAGGAGGTGACCATCATAGTGCAACACAGTGCCAGTATTTAGTATCAATTCTAGCAATTAAGCTGCAAGGACTACATTTTATCAGTAATTTCTGGTATTGTCTGACAAAAAAAAAATTGTCACAATTATATTGCAATATGTTGCTGCAGAGGCACCAATCTCAAAACAGATGTATCAGTCAGGCTTGTTTTCTGGGTCTTTTGTTATGGCCTTTCTTCATCTCTCTATGATAAAGGTCTGTGTATTCTAACTTCATCAGGACCACATGAGAGAAATGCAGAAAAGGGTCACTATAAAGACCCACAAAACAAGTCTGCTTATATCTGCTTGGATATTACAGACTCTGAAATACAATAAAATGTACATAAAAACACTCGGGGCATAGGACATATTCATGTATCTAGTACATCTACTACATGATACAATAAGGTGCGCCATGCTAAGTACATAGACCGTTCCGCTTACCACATTATCCTGAAATACCTATTGGAACCATACCAGCCCTCATCATCAGAGTGCCCACTACGCACCGGAGGAAAGACAGCAGAAAGAGAGGAGAGAGAGATTCATTAGAGTCATGAACATGAACTGTCTGTATCAGAACTGCAACCAGAAGAAGAGGATAGAATCAGAAGAGGGAGTTGCAATATTTTCGATCTTGTCTACAGTTTTATTGATTGTACAGGCAGATTTTCGTGATCCCTTGTACACCAATTCCTCTTGTTTCACGTTGATTTTTTTACGAGCATTTTCTTGTTCAGTCGACAGTTTTGAATTTTGCATTTACATTTTTGGGGAGAGGGTATCATATATTAAGCACTTTGTTTTTTTGCTAAATCCATAAATGTGATGAATGAAATGAAATGTAATGAAATAAGAGGGAGTTGGAAGCAAGGCTTAAAGGGTTCTGGCTGGCCCTAAATTTCTAGGCCATGGCCCGGGCAGAAGCCTGATTGAACTTGAGAAAATGCTGAGAAAGGCAGTAATAATCTGTTGGCATTGCTTCTTAATTATCCGTACAAAATCACTAATTCAAGCAGAAGATCGATTCCATAATATAGACAGTCTTGTGAAGAGTAAAATATTCTCTCAGAAATGGCTCCTTGACTATTATCTACATGTAGCTAACTGCAGCATCTAGAAATGGAAATAGAATAGATACATGTATACATGTATAGCCAACGATATCAGGCCCAGGAATCAGCTATATGGCTGTATTTCAAAAGCTATATTAAATCAAATGAAATATAATTCAAAGTTAACATTGCAATGTGCAAGGGGAACCATTGCAAGAAATGAATTGAACTTGAAAAAATGTTCTCCTATATTCAACATTTGATCTTTATTTGAACTGACACTCATGCACTCAGTAACAATTTCCTGCTGTCATTTTGAACACACTTTCACACAACCCCCATCCAGGCATCACCCTGCAAACATTAGCTGATCTAAATCAGGGCTGTCTCCAGCTTTAAATTCTTTTACGTCCCACTCATTGGTTTAGATCTAATGTTTTATTTTTCGTTGTTAAGTCTGTCATTTCAAGCCTACAAAAATGCATTTGCATCAATTTTATGTCATGAAGTTCCCATTTTTGCGACGGACATGCGGGGTGAGATTTTTTTTCTGTCCCGACAAGCAAATTTCCTGGGACGGAGGGACAGGTCCTGGAGACAGCCCTGATCTAAAAGCATCTCAGGCTCACTTTGATCCCTCTTAAACCCACACCGGTGTGAGGTCCATTGATCCGGGAAGAGCCAAATGCAAAACTTCACCCCCCGGGGTCTCTCAGCATTCGGGTCAGACCCACGTTCTTAAAAGGTCTGCGTCGAAAAATAGACAAGTCTGAGGGCTGGCGCTAATCTTCTATAAGCAGACGTATGGGTTTAAGAAGAACGTAAGACAAATGCCAAACTTCACCCCCCAGGGTCTCTCGGCAGTCGGGTTAGACCCTCATGTTTAAAAGATTCACGTTGAGAAATAGACAAGTCTGTGGGCTGGCGGTAATCTTTTATAAGCAGACGTGTGGGTTTAAGAGGAGCATATTAGACAAATGTTCCTTGGTGCGTGCCCTTTACATTACGCATGCTTGCTCGTCGCATGTTTACGAGGCAGCGTGCGCGGCTGCGATAAAAGATATTGACCTTTTGCAGAACGTTCCATTAAACAGTGCTTGTGGAGAATGGCAATGACACGTAATCAAATTAGACTGAGCAAGCCTTGTTACATGTCTGCGAATTATTCATTGTGGATCGTAAAACAGCAGTAACTGGGGTACACATATAGATGTTCTAATATCTCTAGATCTGAGAATAACAATGTTGTGACCATCAAATATTTACCATAAATGTTTGTATGTACGATAATGTTATGAACTGTTTAAAGTTTTATGAAAACAATTTCAAAAGCTTGTAAAAAAAGGTAATATGCAATTCTAGCCCACAGCTGCAAAGTACTCTTTTGTTGATCAGATGTTCATTTTAGAATAATAAATTACTACCAGGTGTTTAGGCCAAGTCATCATGAGGACTTGGCCTAAACACCTGGTAGTAATTCCAAAATGACTCTTTTTCCTTAAACCTGCTACATGGAACAGGTGTGTTGCACCTGTCTGGAGAAAGTTTCCTCGATCGTCTGAATGGTTCAGCAGGGAGACTCTTTGACATTCACGCCGACCATATCAGGTCCCACCCTACATTAACACTAAGTGCCGGGGAACAGGAGGGCTCTTATTTCCATGCAGCTTGATGGCAGAGAGCATCGGCAGCGATCTCTTTAATGCACGGGTGGCGGATGATGGGAACTCAGGCCTGAAACAGCCTTTTGAAGATGTATTGAAATTCCAAGTCCAGGAAGCAGGCCAAAAATGGATTAGCCACGCTGTGAAGAAAAACCATGAAGATTTGGTGTTTGTGGAATGAAACGCTGTTACTGTGCCAGAATGCAGATTTTTCTCACATCTATTTGAGAAATTCAAAGCTCTCCTTTCCCATGGTTCAACTGAAAGAACTTTGAAAACTTAAGGTAGCATTTTTAGCTCTTCTGTAATACTATGTACCTTGGGGAAAACTTTTCTCATTCCAAGGTTATTGCTTTCCGCCATGTACATGTACATATAATCACAAGGGGCTGCGCACAGCAAAAATACTCTTTCAAAAGTGCACTCTTCCAGCCATCCTGTGCAAAATAGATAAAGTGGGGTCTGGCAAAGGGGCACACTTTCCCAGCCATTCATACAAAAAGGTTGATATGCTGCATCCCTTTGAAAGCTTCATGCCATTAAGTTCAATCATGAATGAAACTGCGTATCACTATATCCATTGTATATAAGGCTGATTCCTCAGGATCTCATAGGCCATTCTATTTCTATGCTGCAGAGATAGTCTAGGAGCCGTTTCTGGTTGGTTAACCCTTCAAAGAGCTTACCGACTTTGATCAGAATGCAAGAAGAATTGAATCAAAGTGAGGAACAGCGAAACCGACATTTCAAAGGCATAAAAAACGGGAGATGAAAGTTGAATACAGATTTCTGAGTATTTTTATCATAAGCTAATATCATTACCCAGCCACTTGATGGCCGCCTTCAAAGCAAATTCTCTCCAGAAAGGCAAATATCATACAGTCAAACCTGTACTAAGTGACCACCTGACCATTGAAAAAAGGCCACCTGGCCATTATTGTACAGTCATGACTTTTGTAGATCTTGCCATTTTCCCAATTTATTCCAAGCATTAAGAAATGTCCACATTAGTGACCATCTGTCCCTTGTCATAAGTGGTCACTACAGATTTCCTTTTCATAGAACAGGTCGAAACCAACAAAACATGCTGCATTACATGCACATGCATGTACTTTCATTTTGGTGGTCCCTTCAATTTCTCCAAACCCAAGTGTCAAGAATCCTATTTAAAGCAGCCATCTGTACTTAAACCTGTCTACTCAAATTCTGTTTACTTGTCAGTACAGACAGGTTTGACTGTACATAAAATTCTATAAAACACTTTCCAACCAACGAATGAGACTTCATAATACAAGCTGTGCAGTTTTGTCCTGCAGTACCACACTCACTTCATAGGGGGCGGTGTGGGTGGGGGCAGGTCAGGGTGCTGCTCTGGTTGGTCCTCCTCGGTCGCGCTCTCCGTCATGTCGGACTCAGGGATGTCGTCGTCGCCGACGTCATCAGCCTCCCCGAAGTCTTCGAACCGCTCTTCCTCCGGCTCGTATTCGCCGTACGTGCTCTCTGACATGAGCGAGGAAGGGTGGTGGTGGTGTGTGTACCTGCAGTCAAACAGAAGACAAGGTCTTAGCAAGCCTTCAAAGTTCATGTGTGTTCAGAAATCATTCTGCAACAAGTTGTAACTGTAATTTCCAACACAAAAAATTGGACTATGTTACCCAAATATCAAAGTCTGACAAAGATTGGTGTTTTCTGTTGGAAATTACAGTTAAAACTTGTTGCAAAAAAGACAAGGTCAACATCATTGATTGTGTATATAACATAAGGCTGTCTCCAGGACCCGTCCCTCCATCCAGGGACTGATCCGTGTGAGTCTCCATGGCAAGAACCTTAGGTCTAAATACCAGTTAACGCAATTCAAATGTAGAACAGGTAGATATAGAAAAACTACTCTACCGTACCTGGTTGACCTTCTCAATAACAAAGCACTTAGTAAGTAGATATTTTAAATTGAGTCTTGTTAATTAAGATATGTGATGTTTTAATGTAGGTATATCTGTTTGATTTTAAACTGTTTGTAAGACATACCTCAGTTCAGCTGATAGGCTGCCTTTGTATGTTTGTGTCATGAAATGACAAGAATAAACCATTCATATATATATTTGCTCATTGGGACGAAAAACATTCTCAACATTTAAGCGCTCAATTTGAAAGTTCCAGTCTATAATAAGTAAAACAGTGTTAGAGTCTGACAGCACCAATGAATGCTGAAGTACAATAACTTGAAAGTGAGTGAAGAAAGCATTAAATGTCTTACAGTACATTCCCTCGAACTGATGCAACACAGAAAAACACTGATACCAAAAATATGGATGATGGAATATTTAGGCCTGTGCAATGACGAAGGCATCTCAACACTTAACCTACCAAAATGTACAGATAGCTGAATATTACAGACACCTGTTAAGTGCTGCAGCCTACAAAACAGCTGAGAAAGCAGGTCTGTGTAACATACATTGTACGGTGCCTTCTTGAATGTCACTTAACTCTATGCCTGGACCATCCTTATGGAAACGCATCTCCCAGGGACGCTGGCTGATTACAGTTTCCAAGAACCGAGTTGACTGGTCTTACATGTATTTCATCAGAGGAGACTTCTGCATGACGTGCTGAGAGAGAGTGATATTGCCATGACAACTGACAAATAAAGGCCCATTTCCAGCGAGCGTACAAGGTTCTTTCAAATGCTACAGGTGGGGATAACGTTTGCTGGTTAGACCGTTTCCTGGGACTCAGCTTGTGTTATTCTTTTCAATCAGAAGGGTTCAACTGCCCCGGGAGAGTGAGCATAGCAACTATAGCTAGCAAATAAAGCCTATTTACCTAATGCCACATGTCTGTTCCTAACAGTTGCTAATATATGCCTTGCCAAGTGTTATATAAAAAAAATTATTTCAATAATACCTTTCTTTTATGACGGTGGATTTAAGACAGTGGCAATTCTATATTTCTATACCTATTAAAGATCGTATATATGCAATTGTCTTAAAAAGAAGCACAAAAGCTCTCTTCTACTGGATGAAAGAAAGTCCCTTATGCAGAGACTTTAAATAATTATTGTATTTCAGTAACCTAAGATAATTATTATTATGATTCTAAAGATAGTTTGCTTTAAAGAATGACATTACAGTGGCCTTTTCATATGGCACCCAGGCTTGAACCATAACCTTTCTTAGATCAACACTCTTCCAGTCCTTTTTCAAAAGCGATGGAAGGTATCATTGTGGAAAAAGTCCTCGGGCATTGCTTTTACCCTAATGCAGTATGTACAATTATTGTTATAGTAAAATCCACTTCTAATTCATTTTCATTGTTTGCTATCATTCAGGCTCAGGTTGTCATCATAAAATGTGTCCCTTCTCTGCTCTGTAACAGGAAATTTAGAAAATGTGAAATATAAAGCAAGAGGACGAAAAAAAAGATCATTAGTTGTCAGAGACTTTAAAACCTTTCAAATTCTTTAAATTTGTTTTCGACATATCATAACTATATACTCAGACTCTGTTTGTGTAAATGTCAAGACAGAAAAGTTTCATTTCATTTATCAAAATGCTGTTCAGCATTCTAATTTCATCTGTACCTTATCTTAAAGGATTAAGCAACAATCTTCAACTTGAATATAATTATCACCCTGAGAGCGTACAGCCGTCCGTAATCTTTCCGAAAGCCCAAATCAATCTTAGAATCAAAACTTCGCAGGACTCTTGTGGCAAATTTCCTTCACAATTCCATCACACCTTTCACCCTCTCTACCATAAACAATAAATTATCCATGTCTACCTGTCCAAAATGTACCCACGCTTCATACGTCTTCCTTATCAGTGAGGAGTTCTTGGTGAAAAGGAAATTACACTTTCAGTTGGAGCTATCAGAATCAGTCCCTACTAGTAATATATATCCTTTAATCTTAAGTTTTGAAATGCTTTGACAACTCTTGATAATGAAATAGATAGCAGACACTTCATAATTCATAAGAACTTCGTAATTTTAGTGACTATGATGATGTAAATATGAGGATTGGAGAAAAACCGGATGAATTAAAAAAAGCACTACAAATCAACATGAATCACTGGCTGTTGAACTTTTCTCCAACTACGTATTTGTATAACACAGTATTTTACAATTCTACTAGGCTAGCACTTTTGTAATTGAAAAGCTTGCAGAATTGCGAGTTGCTCATTAAAAAATTCAAACGTTTTTCTGAAAATTAGAGGACTGGTGGGTATTTTGCATCCTGCAAATATCGAGTCCTGCAAATTTTGCTTACATATACGCTTACATGTACATGTAGCTTTTATTTCAATCAATTAAGTCACACGAATTTGTAAATGTATCATTATTGATAGTGAAGGTTGTTGCTCACTTAGATGGTAGTATCTAAATTTGGCTGTTCTATGATAATTAGAGTTTATTGAACCCCAAAGGTATCTCCTCTGATGTGCTTAGCTTTCATCTCCGCTGAACAGGCAAATTCAAAGTGCCCCTCATGCCTACTCAGCAACATGCAGCCAGCCAGGCACAAAAACAAGGTAACATTCCAGCGTCTTTCAATTTGGAAAGTCATGTTATGACTTTGAAGGGCAACTTTTTGGAGTGCTCTTACTAGTAGTCTTACTACATGTAAATATAATATCATGATATAATAACAACTATCTTTGTCATTGACTATACAGTGATTTTTTATAAATTGTGTGTTATTATGATTTCCTTCATATTAGGCCATTATCACCATTTTTTTTGGTTCTTGGATTGATATTTCTCTGATTTGATAAAAAATTGTGAAAATAGATCACATGACCCATTCAGGGCTCAGAATTCATTTTTTTGGAATAGGTGTACTGGTGTAATCTGAATATCTAAGTTTCACAGAAAAGAATTTGGGTGCACAACATAATTTTATATTCTAGGTGAAGCATGTCAGAAAAAACTGTAGAGTGACCCATTTTCGTGGTAAAAAAAGCTGTGATTACTTCAAATTCTATAGCTGACTTCAAAATCCAAATGAGATATACATGTACAACAACGTAACGTGTATACATTTTCTAAAACTTAATAGTCAAGTATACCATATGTACGTAATACTTAACTGTACACAAATATCACCAGGTTTTATTACTGTAAAAAATTACATATAGGTGCACACTCAGATTTTGGGTGCACGGCCACGGGCAAGCAACAAGCTTTGCTCAATGTCAGCATCTCTCACCAGACACAGCGACCATGCACTGGGCTCAGGTGATCTGATTTAATAGACCTGACCCTGACAGCCTGACTTGCTGCCTTTCTGCAGGTTTCGATATATTCTCAGTAGGATTTATTGTGTTTGGTATTCAAGGCACCTTTGCCCTTTAAGTACTCAAACATTCAAGGTAAGAAAACACAACCCCTTACCAGGAGGCATCCATAGAATACTTGATTTGAATGTGCTATCTTATAACTCTCAGCAGGTAGTGAGAAACAATGTTGACAGGAGAGCGAATAAAAGAACAATTTTTTTTCTTGTAGCACAGTATGAACAGCACAGCATGGACTGTTTTTATGGATCACGGGTTGATTTTTAAGTGACATTTCACTTATCCTCTGTAGTTATTTACTATAGGTTGTGCCTATACTTGTTTTTCACTTATTAGCATTTTTCATTCATACTGATTTTGGGTATTTGCTATTTCATCTATTACTAGTATTAGACTAATATTTTGTTTATTTTAGATAAATAACATTTTACTGTACATACTGTGCATTTTGCATTGATGAATGATTAAAAATGCACTGTCATCAGCTCCAATCACAGAGAAATGTAGTTTTGAAGACCCGATATTCACACCTCTCCACACACTGTCCGGCTTATCCTGTCTGCATTTCAATCGACATGCATTTTCCACTCCGCCACTGGTAAAACAGGACCTGGACAGTTCGCCACTACCTGTTCAGGAGGATTTGGCAATGGGTCCAGGACAGTTTGACAACTGACTCTAACCCTAAACCAAACTTTAACCCTAGCCTTATTCTAACTCTACCGGAACCCTAATGTTAACCCTAACTTTCACCATAACCATAACCCGAGTTGTCTGGTGCTGAATCGTCATGATCGGCTAGGGGTCGAACTGTCCAGGTGCTGAAACATCCCGATATCGTAAAACCTGTCCTATACAAACACGACATACATCCATGCTGCCAGGATGCATCGGTTAGCCTTGTATAAAATATACGCGTCATGACTGCAGGCATACTTCAAGGCTAATAACACGCTGTTAGACATCACCGTTTTTCCTAATAGCCAAGGTCACAAATCACGCGAGAGCGAACCCCGTCAATACCAATCTGTCTGCGGGAGTTTTTCTTTGATCTCTTTTCCCCGCTGTGATGTGTATTTGGTCCGGTTTCTAGGCCGGACATTTGTCCAGGATTACCAACATGCCATTTTCTCTGGCTGCATTTCCATCTCACAAACTGTGGCTGTCAGAGAGTCGAGCAGAGGACCGCTTCGTCCACATCGATCATGACATGTACACTGAACACAATTCTTCAATTCTGGAATTACCGGTACTTCACAAAAGAAAAATGCGGTAATCATCTTTCCTGTAATAACAGATAAATCAAGGTAAAAGTAGCCATGAGCTACAGAAAACGTGACACTTTCCATATAGTTACTACTGATTAGTATGCACCAAGCACACCTGACTGATTGCAATATCAAGCAAGTGCCATGATGGCTTTTATCAAAGTGCTATCTCTCGCCTATAATGACTTGCTATAGGACTATAGAGTATGCAAAAAGAAGAACTTCATTTACTAAAACAAATACTGTTAATGCATTTCAATGACAGCGCGTAATATTGTGATTGCTGAACAACATAATACCCAACAGAGGACTACACCATGATAGTGGAATCCCCCTTGAAAAGAATTATTTGTTCAAACTGTGGCCTGTGTAGTGACTTGATGACTGTGTATTCCTTAAAGTAGGGAGCTTCAACCACAGAAGACAAACTTATCATTAAGAGTTAGAAGGGATAATTCTCTCTGAACAATGTGTTCAAACTGTGGCCTGAGTAGTGATTTGATTACTGTATATTCCTTGAAGCAAGATTAAAACACAAAAGACAAACTTAATATCCCTTAGGGATAATTCTCTCTCTGAACAATTTCTTCAAACTATGGCTTGTGTATGATTAAGTGTATTCCAAGGAATTTTAACTACAGACTCCCCTTGCTCGAAGGCACTGGAGACAAACTTTCACAAAGGAATAAAATGCCCTGCTCTCCCTCTGAACAATTTGTTACAATAAGGCCCTAAATGGTGATTTTCTACTTCTTGATGGCCGCACACAATGCCGAACAGCAGGAGCCACTAACGACACAACAGAGACGTCACTCCTGCTCTGAGCAATTTGTTAAGTGGTTCGTAGGTGTGATTTAATGCATTTTGCTGACTGTGCATTCCTCAAGAGTCGGGAGACAAACTTATTACTGTACAGTAACTATAACACAGAGGAATCATTCTCAATCTGGACAATTTGTGGTCTGGAAACATACTGGTCTAGTGTATTCTTATGACAGTCATGATGGTTATTGCTAAGCAGTGGGAAATCCTACATACTACAACACAGGACAGGTACTGTGAAAGGGGAAATCTTTGTGGTGGTTTTAATGTTAATGTTTTTCAAGGTGACCTCTTCACCACGAACCTAAAAACCACTGCGAAAATTTCCCCCTTTACAGTAAAACCCTGCATGGCAGTTTCAACTGCAAACTCAAAACTGCTGTAAACAAGTTCCATTTTATCCCCATCGCAAGTTGATGTGAACATTTCCCTTTTCATCCTATCATTCTCCCCTTTAACTATCAAATTTAAATAAGAACTGTTACAGACTAAAATCTTTTGGGTTAAACTTTTGACTTCTATTTTTAGAAGCAGTGGAAGATGAAGTGTCCCACTTTTTCTGTAATAAGTGAATTGTTGCGAAGTTGAAGATTTATTGGAAACGTTTGTAATTTTGGTGACATGATGCATATTGCTGCACAGTGGGAGACCCTACAAACTGCACGACAGAGAAATCACTCTCGCACAGAGCTATTCGTTAGAACTGCAGCCTAAGTGGTGATTTAGGGAATCAAACCGCGCTGTGAGAATCAGACTCTACAGGTGGTAAACCATTACTGCTCTAAGGGGACCTCAGACAGCACTAATGCCAGGGAGTCGCTTCTTCTTCTATCGATTTGTGGCTGGAGAACTGTCTTATGGTCATTGAGTGGTCATATATTTAGTAAAAATTTAGTTTAGTTTGCAATAAAGCTACTTTTGAAATATGAAGTATGTTGTTTCTCTTTGTAACATGACTTTGTGCTAACCATATTTCAGTACTATTCTTTCACACAAATGTGTTGAGGGCGTCACTTCAATCTTATCTTTTTATCGATTTTGTGGCTAGAGTATCACCATCATCGATCAGTCTCTATTTAGTGGAGTTTGCCTTGAGACTTACTAGACAAGTCTCATCTTTAAATTTCTTCATCTTCTTCTTCTTCTAGACAAGTATGTATGGCAATCACTCATAAATAGAGTATGACGACCGTGTCAGTCCCTACACTTAAGTGAGGAGGGTCGACACAGTAGCCTTTGCATGGATCAAACCTCCGGTCTCATTGTTTGACAGCCGAGTGTTCTACCACTTACACCACATGACGCCACACTCAAGACAAGTACTATAATGTCATTTAAAAACATTTAAGATACCGAGATGTGCACACTTCAGATATCCAGGTGCTCAAGACATTCTTGAGAAGGCCTTCAACACCATTTTTCCTTTAATGTAGCATTCTTAGGTTACCTGGCGGACTTACGACAGTTGATGTTACATAGATCTGTGAAAACATTCAGAACTATTACAGCCAAAACTGACATGTTTGGACTCTAGATGTTCTGCCACACTGTAACGTGACCTCTGCTTAACTTCTTTTTTTTTAAATCACTCCTTTCTGATAAATAATTTACCGAGTTTCTCCGCATATTCCTTAAGACACACCGAGGAACGATACGGGCAATAACATTAAGCCCCTTAAAAAGGCCAGCGCTATTTGTAGAGGCTTGAAGTAACATTACGACAGCCATCCCGACCATTATAGTGTGCTCACCTTGAAGTAACAGCTTTTTCCCCACTTCTAAGTTATCACAGTTTTTCATTGAATGTTCCCTAAGAGCATTTAGAGTACCCTACCTTTCAAAGGAAGGGGCTTGAAAAACTATATGGTTTTCAATTAAAGACAGCCAGATGTTTGCTTGTTTATAGGGTTTTTAACTTGTTTGCTTGTTTATAGGGTTTTTAACTTTTAATTTGGTCAAATCCAAAAGAGCAGAATCCGATGAACACAATAAGGGTTGATAACCACAAAGCCCAAGATCTAATCTAGACTGGTTTGCTGACATGATACCCAACAAGGAGGTGATACTCCAGATGGTAAACCATTCACAAATGGAAAGCCAAACAAAGGAGGAAATGGAGGTGTTTAGATTGAAATTTACAAGACTTTGACCCCTAAAAGTCAACTACTTTTATGATAAATATATATTTCGTTACTTTAGAATTTATTCTGTTTTAATTTTCTTCTAACTTGTTACTGTTCACTTTTTTGTGTCACTGAGTGGTATATAATGCTAGTTTTAATCTATACTGTACAAACTGCCATCCTAGCACTATAATAATTGCAAACTTAACTAAATAAGGCTTGAATATCGCTTGATGCTAGTAGTATTTCAACATTCTTATGAACGGTGTAATCCTAAACTAAAACAAAAAGCATTAGTTGGCTCATATTTTTCCTAACACATTATTAACATCCAGTAAAGGGGCATATTGTGATTGGGACAGTCGGCTCGGGTAACTTAGCGTTCTACGGCTTGCTTATTTAGGCAACCAGAAATAATATGCAAATAAGCCAGATTTTGCACATTTTGCTTTTTCCTCTTGTAATAATGATGGAAATGAGACAAAATGACAAGAATATGTTGGAAATTAGTTACAAATTAGTTACAAAATGTGAATCTGAATGTAGATTTTTCAAATTCTGATTGAATCTGAATGTAATTTTTGCGCCCCAAATTCTACAACATGCCCCTTTAAGAGTCGTGCTTGGTGACAAAACTACCGACCTTTTCTTGTTCCCGTTCTGTACAGAGAGGAAGCCGTCCGGGTCTGTGGAGGGCGTGGTCCCTATGGCACTGTCCACGTCGTCATGGAGATCGTGGCCCGTCAACATGGCGTTGTCCTCGTCTGTCATGTCATACTCGTTATACGTGCTCTCCGACGTCTCACAGGTCTGAAACACAGAAGGCAAATTTCTTAATATCAATTAATATTAATTCAATATTAATTTCTTAATATCACTGCATGAAATTCATTTTTGAGAATACTGGAAGGTGAACTCTGTCTGGTGCATCAAACCTGAAAACTAAGGTGCACAGAAAAACTTTGGGGATGGAAAAGGTTTTAGATTAAATTAGATTAGATTGCACAACATGAAATAGAGTACAATGTCACATCTGGGTGCACCCAGTATTTTGAGCCCAGAATATACATTGTATCATATAAGACACAGACACAAAAAAACACTCAGACACAAAACACGCACACACACACACACACACACACACACACACACACACACACACACACACATGCATACACACACAAATACACATACACACACACACACACAAACACACACACACAAAATCAAGATTATCGTCTGCTGTTCCCAGTCTCCCGTATCCCTGATGAATAACGAGGACTGTACGTCTGAGACAACAAGTAGTTTCTCCTCTTCACAGTCAGCGGTATAGAAGTCAAATAACAGTGAGCAGATGATCAGATATTCAGATCATTTTTAGCTTCAAAAGCTTACAATTCAGGCTGACAAGCACTTATGATTATGATAAATGCATACTCTATATGCCACATAGCTCCTTCAGACTTCTTCCCTAAGGATCTTAGGTACCAGTCAATTAATAGGAGGCTGTACGGTCAATTACTGAGAGAAATGGAAAAATGACTGGGGCGATAATCAATTTTCTGCTAGATCCAACTTGTTAGTGGTACATGTACTTCAGGCAATTTCTTGGAAAGTCTCAAAAGGAAGTTAAGAGTCTCAAAAGTCTCAACCCACCCACAGGTAGCTTGATCAAAATATCTAGTTTACTTGTTCTTCTAGGTCCAAGGTCTCTAGGACCCGTCGCGTCTTCCCAGGACTGAAATTTGCTTGTTGGAACAAAATTTCATTCCATCTGTCCAAAAAAACCTGAACTTCATGACTTGAAATTGATGAAAAATATATATTTTGATAAGCTCAAAACAACACATCATGGGCTCCCAAACAATGATATGAATGGGACATAGAAAAATCTAAAGATGAAAACAGCCTTGCATGAATACACACATTTAATGATTAATGTATTGGCTGCAATCATCCTTTAGAGGGGACATAAAAATGCTAGCAGAGGATAATTGCTGTTTTCCCCAAATATGTGCATGGGAACCTTGATTATAAAACCGCTGCACAAAAACACTTAGTAGAAGAGAAGGGGTGACCTAGTGTGCTCGGCGAAAAACACAAGCCAAATCGGCGCTGCAATCCACCATCAAAAATTTAAAAAAAGCATACTCTAAGTCTCAAGCATTACACTTTGAGGTCCTCTGCTTTACCAGTTTAAAGTAATACATGTACTTTAAACAGTCTCTTCTTGTAAGTTCTGAATACAAAGAAGTGATCTCTCAGCTCACAGAGAGCCAGATGTTTGAAGTTACCAAAGGTTTTGAAATCGTCAGGAGCTAAAATCAACTTCTGCTAGATTCACCTTGAAAAGGAACCCTGAAGGTCATACTTTCTTTCAATTTGACAAAGTAGTATCTTCAGAGTCAGAGAAAGATTCAAAGACGTCTAGCTGTATAGTCTGAAGCTAAAACCAATTTCTCTAAAAGAAGATAAAATCAAATTCTAGGTAATAGTTCACTATTTCAAGAGTCATGTTTCAAAGTAATTCAAGTCAACAGTGAGACTCTCTCAAATCACAGGAAGCTTTCAAAGGTCTGAAGATAAAGTCAACGTCTAGATCCTGTTTGACAGACAGATACTTCAGGTTTTTTCTTTGGAAAGGGAGTTCACAGAGATCTCACGTTAACCTTGCGTCTCAGACTGGTAAATCTTGGCAATGCGTAAAGTGATGCCTCCATTCCATAGATCAGTCTACCAGGGTGTTGGAAGAGTGAGTTTGAGCAGCGCTTCGACAGCAAAGCAGTCAAGCTGTCAAACTTTCCTACACCAGACAGCCATTATAACATGCTCCATGCTTTACAGTGTCAGACACCTCGTCAATGTTAAGACCATCACCCTTAATGCTATCAGTGGCAGGCAGTGATCTGTAGTGGTTTGTAATCCATCTACTGGATCATACTGGAGAGTCAAATCCCTGCCTGAAGCTGTCGGTTGGAGACCTGAAGTCTGCTGACATTTACAGCGCTGCTGGGGATTGTGTTCCTTTCAGAAATACTCGGAAACAGATATCTGTCGTTCAATTTTTGCATGACTCAGTCACTGTGATGGAACTGACAGTCAACGAGGATCTAAGACATGTCGGCATTCTTTTACATCACAAGACCACAGAATTATTTTGTTACAATACATCCAAGATTAATCAAAGAATGTCATCAATCTACAGACACACACACAATGGTGAACCAGTCATATGTCACATGTAGCAGGGAATGTTGGTCCCACGTCTGAAGATCTGTTACGCTTAAACTTTAAAGCATGTTTTAGGTTCTATCTTTGAGGGGGAAAAAGTAGAGGTTTTATGCTCTTATGTGAGAGTAACTGTTGATCCAAATCTACTATTGAAGCTTTTGCTGAGATCTGAGTAAAGAATATTGTAATCAAGTGCTATAATGTAACTCCATTTGGTGTGGTGAGTATGCTGTTCATGTTACTGCTGTTCATTTAACAAATTACTGAAAAGAAACCTTGGAGCATTCCTAATAATCTGGAGGACTCCCTAGAAACCTCCTTGCTATCTCTCGGGATGCATCTACCACTCTTCTGCTAGTTGCTAATGCCTCAAGGAGGTCTCACAACTTTCCTTAGACCTTAAATCACTCCTTCAAGAGTGCAGGGTTTTAAGTGTTGTTGGCAGCACTTAGCACCATGTTTGATCACCAGAAAGAAAACACCCTCTATCAATCATGCTGCAGTGCGAACTACACAGATGTTACCTAATGGTGCTGAGATGTAACATGCAGCAGGTAGAGAACTGCATCAAGTCAGGGCTCCAAATAGGTTTTGAAGATGTTCCTTGCATTGTACAGTACTGTTGTTATAGTAGCATCTTTTTCTGGAGTACCCTGTGTCCCCATGCCCTGACAAAGCCCCCTGGATCAAGAGCAGATCCTCTGACAAGCATAAAATTCTGATTTACCGGGATGCTAGAATGATAATGCTCATCACATGTGGCCAATCTGACAGTATTTTTGCCCCTTGAGAAGCCTTATAAGAAATACATGCACAGCTCTGTCTACATTTCCTGAACTAACCTGCAAATGCAGGTAGTATTTCCAGCCATACGTACTGAGATGTGTTGTAATGTAACAACCCACACAGTTAGAGCACTTCATCTCCGCAATCCCTGGGAGACACATTGTTCCATAACCCACATCAAGGTGTTTAAAACAAAGTCTCTCAGAAACAAATGGCTTACTGGTCTGCAGAGAGAGGTACAGCCCACCGGGACCAAAGAGATTAATTCTGGTCCTCTGGTAAGGAATTCCACAGGGTGTCCTGAATGTTAGCCATCCCTCTAGCTGACAACACGGTTCCTTTGGGGAGTTTTGACTAATTGTCGCGAATGCTTTCGGGACGGAGCTTTCTTCTCAGGGACCATCAACGATACTGACGTTCTTCACAGCGAATAATTATGACGATTCATCATGTGCAATAAAGGGACAGGACAGCACATTCATCAAGCTGTAAGGTTTGCTTTCAAGTTTCAGTCATGATCATGATGATGGAAAGGGTAATCCATGTTCAACATCCACTTCTTTTCGCATGAAGAACATGAAAGTAGAATAAACTTTTAGAAACTCAAAACTCTTTTCAACTTTTGGCAGGTGCCAGATTATTTTGTGGGGGGATTAGTGATCAGAGAAGTGGACTGGGCTAGACTTGGATGGATATCTGGCTACTGTCTCCCAATGTCGATATGTCAAGTGTGTAAATCTACCTCCCCCTCCTCTCTCTCTCCCTCTGTCTTGTGTAACTGTCTCAATTTCAGTTTCCCTCTCTCGCTCCCTCTCTCTCTCAAAATATCTACATACACACAGCAACTAAGGTGAGGATATAAAAAACAAAAGCCTTTAGTGTACATCCTTCCTCATGCATGTGAGTAATTATATTACATGTATATATAAGTTTATTGCAAGTTCTTGCCCGTAGGCTAATTGCAAGTACATGCAACATGAAAGGACGGACAGACAATATACAACAGTACAGCATGTGACTTTTCTAGTCTAAATACTAACACTAAATTCTATCTTATTTGGGTTTGACTTCTTTTTCCGAGACAGTTATAAGTGTCTACAGGAATACATATACTGTAAGTAGATTGTTAACTAGGCTGATATAACCAGGCTAACTCTACACAAGGAGGTTATATACATTTTGTAGACTATATAACCTCCTTGCTCTACTGGTAGACCTCAGCAGCAGTACTAGTCCTTCCCTGATCCATCAGCCGTGACAGTTATGAGGTAAGCTGCCTGCCAGCATGCCCCCTGCCCACTCAAACATGGGATACCCCACATTTCCCACAGATAATGCCTCTAATTGCCTTGTCAATCTCACTGAAGGTGTCTCTGCCCTACTTACACAGCCTTACAATACAGGGTAAAACATGACAGGGTGTGATTGTGATTATCAAGATCCCCCAAAAAATCAGTATATTTGCTTTAAAAACACTATGATTTAATCTTAAATTTCTTAAGGACATATGTACAGCAAGTGGTCAAAAGAGAATGAGAAGAATTCAACTTCAACAACATTCCTAATCTCCAAACAGATACTGATGAGGCAGTGGAACATTTTTTGACTGGCCATTTTTTCTGACAACCATGCAGTAAAGCAGCCTGACAGAAAATGGTGTGGTCTTCCACCCCAGCATCTGCTTGGATGTTACAAGACAAGTACATGTCGGTACAGTGGAACTCCTTGCCACCTATATAACACCTGGACTGCAGTTAGATGTGCACAGGATAGGGCTGGTGTGTTACGCTAAAGGAGGGCTATACCGGCTCAGGGCTCTCTCCAGCTTTACACTTTTTTCTGTCCGACTTACTGTAAGTTTTATTGTTTCTTTCACTGTAACTGTTTTCACTGTCACCCCTGTACTGTGAACTTATCATCACCTTGAAAACCTGTTGCAATCTATCTATCTATGATTCCTTCACACATCCCTTCTGTAGATCACTTGCCGCCACCGTGAAGTTAAAATTCAGTGAAAATGTCAATTTTCCTTACACCGTGAAATTTTGCTACCGTGAAGATAAAGTGGATTACAGTATTCATTATTCATTGTTTGGGAAATACATCTTTATCAATTTCATAATGTCAAAAAGTTCAGATTTTTGGGGGGGACAGGCCACGGGGTGACATTTTTTTCTCCCCCAACATTGCGCAAATTTCATCCTGAGATGGGACGGGTCCTGGAGACAGCTCTGTATACCAGCAAGTTGGTACCAGCTAGACATCTGCTTGGAGATTAATAGCAACCCACTTCATAAGACATTGACTTACTAGTAAGTATGCAGCAGTGACTTGAAAAAAAAACCTCAGCATGAAGTGGCCCCCTAGTGATGAACGTAATGGCACTTTGATGAGATACTATACCTTGGTGAAAAGTCACTACAAAAGAAGGCCATCCATACTCAACATGTGGCAATTACAGTTCAATAGCCCCCAGTCGTGCATGTGGGATTATAGCCACAGTGATAATGAGGTGATAATTCTTAAAATAACTGGCAGCGATTAGAGCTCAGGTAATAACGGGAATATATAATCTATAAACTTAACTGGCAGAGTTGGTTTTACTGTTCACAAACAGCTGCTTACTAGTAATATTTTAAAGAGTTTCTTCGTTCTTACACGCACATGTGTTAACTAGCCTGATATATAGTAAACCAGAAACCGTTGTTCTTTGTTGGGTATCATAAGCACATAAATCAAGTAGTTTACTTCCCGTTTTGTACCACTACTGATACTTAAACAATTACATCATTAGATTTTGCTTAGTTACATAAAAATGTTTTAGTCCATAGATTTTGGCGCTGCTACAAATCTTTTTTGACAGTCCTGCCTTCAGCAAAAGTATACAGACTGAGGTAAAATCATACAAATGAAAGACAAACCTTGGACAAACCTGTAACGTTGGGTACACAATACCAAATGCCAAGAAACAAAGCTCAAGAACCCTGCGCTTTTGGAATCCTCCCAGGAAAAAAAATTGTCTACTTCTTGTGTTGTAGTTCCTGGATTAATAGGCCTATTAAAATGCAAATGAGCATGAAAAATTTCTTTCAAGTGACCCTCTGTTGAGAACAATACCACTGATCAACACTAAAGGAACACTGCGAGATATGCAAATTATCGCCTTCTAAAAGGAGTGAATCATTGTAATCTTCTTTTACCCTTTACATTATTGTACCTAACCTCTTTCTCAATAATATCATGATGCAAACTTGTCTTTAACACTCAGACAAAATCACAAGGACAGATTACAACCTGTTGCATAATGACATCATAGAACACCATAAACTTAGATCAAGTAGAAAGACCATTATCATAGGGGCATAATAATGACAAGCTTCTGACCATATCTTCGGTGCCAATTCTCCTCTCACCCATCCTGAAATAAGAAGACATGTCAAAGGTGACAAGTTGTCCAACAGACCTGCCACAGGGAGGCTATGTGAGTAATGGGGGCGGATCAGGGTTGAGTAAACTAGCCACTGCCCTGTGGCCCTTACATGGTCATGGTCCACTTCTAACTAAAGCAGGGCAGTACTTACAGCAATAGGGTCAAACGTTGTCTGTACATGTGATTTGGGGATATGTATATACTAGTAGTACCTCACTGCAGGATATTGGCCTCTTTTTGAACAACCAGTATTGTTTCTCCAGTCAGAAGCTCTGATAGAAGAATAAGTCTAAGACTGATAGGCGTGGAAACATGTAGGTGAGACACAATACTGGTTGTGCAAAAGAAAACTTCCTAACTGTTCAATATTCTTTGTTCCACCAACCTACTGAAATTATTTTTAGAAGTACCTGACTGTGTAATATGTAATTTTCAATATATGACTGTATAGAAATGATATGGTGATATTGATAGAAATCTGCCAAAAAAAGACAAGATTAGTATGACATGAGAGAAGAAGGAGACTACATTTTGATTTAACATTATTTGAATTAAGTGGGGTTTAATAATAATATGAATATCTGCCCTGAAGAAACATCTATCAATGTCTCGATATGTAAGATTCAGCTGTTCTACATATGGTGCTGCACTAGAAATCTCTCAAAGTTGTCAAACCCACTGTTTTTCAAAGTGGCGGATTACTGTACATAACCTGGCAGGCAATTTAATGGATAATGGAGGTTACAACTTACATTTCAACTGAAAATGGCTACCTAGATCTGCTTGACTTTGAATTCAGGAGTTGAATTTCTTGACATTTACTTGCAAATCCCTTTTCCCAGAATCCCGAAGGCCACTAAAAGCCTGGTGACTTTTGGCAAACATTCTGCCTCAGTGCTACTTCTGTTGTGTCAAAGGTCACAACCAGACAAACATTTGACTTTGATCCTCAAATGGTCCCCTCCAAACTATTGGTAAACTCAAATCATGTGACTGGTTTGTTTTTGATACCCCATATTGCTATAACATGATTCTTTCTTTTGTTTCAAAATGAAACTTTGCGACAGTTTGAAATGCTATTTTCTTACTGGTTGAATACGAGTAGTTCGTATTTTGTGAAGTAAACAAATCTGATGTCGTATTTTGTCAAAATTTCCTATCAGTTCTTTGTGCCATCTCAACTGCCTTAATTACCATGAAAGTGGACACCAATTCCTGTTATTTCTTTCAACAGTGTTAGTAGACTGAGTACAGTGTTTAACCAATGCAGAAACAGAACCCTAACAATCATTTGATTCTTTGAACAGTGAAGGCCAGCGGACTATATCAATTATTTGAGATTGAATGCACATGCTGTACAGATATCAACATATACATGGCGAAAGAATGTTATAGATTACAGAGAATACTTCACATGCTTTTGGTTCTTTGGTTCATACTGAGGATATTCATAATACAATTGCTAACATTGTTAGCTGTGCACCTCTGTAAAATCTCACCATGAAAGAATGCACTCTTGACTTGAGTCTCTTCTATTTTGAAGCAACTTTTAAAATCAATACGTTCGTTCTCAGTGGAAAACTAATTGATTAGCTGTGAATGATTTTCACACGTCAGCTAAGTCAGCTGTAGTGAAGCGAACAGTGTGGGACTTCTCCTGCATGTTTGTTTGCAAACGTGTGAACTGCTGTGTAAAAAGACACGGCTTGTTTTGGCACGCATGTGCTGACCTAGTTAACAAACACCTGACGATTGGGTGAGAAGTGGCCTTGTCATAGTTGGTCCGTACTTAGGATATGCTACATATTCAATGTTATGGTCCTTATAAACCTGTACTTTATTTTTGAAGTTGTTTGAAAAATGCTGTTGTTACAGTAACTAACAGTAGTCCGAAATTTGTCATCATTAAAAACTTGTTGTATAAACAATCCATTTATTAGGCTCTCTCTATAATTGTATGTTTTGACAACAAGATTTTTTGACGTAATCTTACTGATAATTCAAAGGAGATTTAATGTTAAGTCCTTATCAAAGCTTGTTACTAACATACCAACAGTTGCTTCATTTTGATCAAGGGGGTTTACAACAGACTTAAACCTCCTTGTTTTGATCAATCATGTTTGACTTTGAGAAGCCCATGTGGAAATCTATATCAGGAAGTTGTTTGAATGTTACGTGCAGAAATTGCTGTCTTTTGTTAAAACATAAAAGAAGGGAACACACTGGGGTTTTGCAGGTGTAATTTTCAACCCACTTACATGCTCAATCCACTAGTCCTTCTCCCCTGAATGCAAACAGTCATAAACCAATTATAATGAGTTACATGCCCCCCCTCCCCTTCAGCTCGAAAGTCTTGATCCAAAGTACAGGTAACGTTTACCTCTGTCCAAATTACCAGTTCCACTGTTCACTAGACCCTCTATTATTGCATTACTCATAACTCGCTCAACCACTGCCAGTACAAATCCAAAACAAAGCCACAAGTCAACCAGAATGGCCCGAAAAGCAACACAAAACCCACCTCCATATTGCCTCCCCTCTCTCCCCGCGATGACAGGCCGTGCGCAAACGTCCTTATTTTACAGTCTCTGTGGACTCTCCCAGGTAAACACAGCCACACAATGGACCCACCCCTTCTAGTGTTTGTTCTTCTAACCACACGTACATTATACACAGCTTCCTCCCCACCACTCCTCGCACTTTGCCCACTCCGCGCACTGTTGACAAGAGTTATATCCCGGAGACCGACCGGCGTTCTCAACTTTCCCCTTTGACCGCAGCAGAGTTCACCAGGTGTATATTGTTTTCTCACGTGCTTAAAGGTGTTTTGTCTACCTGACCCTGCCTGATAGAAAAGCATTTACCTTTGCTGGGGAGGGGGGCAGCACTAAATCTAGACAGTGCTGCCAGACAAATTTGAGTCAGACGTTCTCTGAACATCTTGAAGTTATCCGATTTCAAAAGGGAGCAGTTGGTATCACCTTTGTCCCCAAATGCACCACAGAACATATAGATCCAGCAGATTGTAATTTTGAACTCTGTCTCCATACAGAGAATTAGGTGGCCTTTCTAATCTAAATACTGAAAAATCCTACCTACCTGCCTACGTGCATGCATAACACGGTCAAAAACTGAAAAATCAGGCAAACTTAAATAATGCTGTTTTCGCAATAAATCAGTATCTGGCTTCCTTGCTAACTTTCTTGGGAATTGGCACTGTGAGGATTTGTCTACCAGACTTCTTTGGGTGCTGAGAGAAAAGTTGGAATGTTGGCCAAATATGGTGGATAATTTTCCAGGGTAGATATCCTGTAGTGCGCCCTCTTTCTTCTCCGAAGCCTCTCTTCAACTTCAAGTGTTCATTATTTGGCCAACTTACTAGTACACACTCAAATAATTATTTCAGTGCACAAAGAAATCTGGTTTAGAATTGCTTTTTAATTATCTATATCCATGGTGCAAACGTTGAACGCAACGCACAAAGGTACTTCTATCTATGGTACACCCCCAACTCTCTACTCTAGCTCACCAGACTAATTCCTCAGGCCTACTGTTAACTGTATGTGGCCAATTTCTACTATTGATTCAGGCCACCCAAAGGAGTCAAGTGACAACCTGACTTTGTCCATAAGGAGGGAGTAAAATATCAAACAGGACTAAAGTTATCTTTCATTTACTGGTATGGCAGTGAGATATACAGCCAGGTCTGCCCAACTAGCCCAATTGGCTATTACAAAGGGCTTAAACCCAAGGGACAGTAACAATACACAATGTACAACGAAATAAATACAACAATTCTTAACACTATATCTACTTAACACTATTCAATAAGGTTAGAGATGTCAAGAGACTTACCAAGAACACAATGCGCAGGTACTTCCGCATGAGTGAGAGACTACAGAATGTACTACATGTCTAATCCTCCTACCTGTGGTGCAGGGAGGTGTGTGCACAAATACTGCCCTGGGGCCTGAGAGTCATAATGACTATAACTGAAGCTAACCTGGAACTAATGGGTTAGGAAACACCAACCTCAAGGGAGCGACAATTGCTGGTTGGCATTAGAGGTGTTGCACTGCTGGAAAAAATGCTGTGACAGGGCTCGAAATACCACCTGCACATGCATGTTAGTTCAGGTAAAATTGGAGAAGTTCACCTAAGCAGAAAGAAAAATTTCGAGCCCTGATAAGTAACCTCCAGGGGGTGACAATTGGTAGGTTGGCAAGAGGTGTTGCACTGCTGAAAATATACAGTAAGGTTAGTGCATGAATGTGTCCCCTACCCTGTCCCAAATGATTAATTAATGAATGAATGAAGACCTTTATTGCACATTTCTGCCACACTTGGCTAAGTACAGGTCACAACAAAACCAAACAACAAGTACAGTTAACGGATACAAAAAGAATATGACTATCATTAGATAAATTCTACTTCTCCTCGCTTTTCGGATTAATATAAACTTACCCTGTAAAGTACAAGCACATTGTGTGAGTGTCTAAGCATACATGAGTACATAGGCAACCAAGACAAGTTCTCCCTATAAGTGTAAAAGGCTACTTCAGTTGGAAGAACTGATCAGTATATAGCTATGAGGCTGCAAGAATGAATTATGATTCATACAACATCGAAAGGAGACCCATTAACATTTATCCACCCAGTTACATTTTTCTCTGCCACTTAGAAAAACTGTGTTTGAGAGACTTCTAGTGCAGTACCTACCAGGTATGAACTCTTAAAATACACAGGAGAGCATTATTATACTCAGAGAAACTGCATTGGAGATGCATTTTACATGCATTTATCAGGGTGGCAGGTAATTTCATAGAACTGTATGCACCCTGGCAGATAAATGTTAATACTAATAAAGGTTAGACCAGAAACAAAATGTCATCTAATGGAAACTTAGAAGCTACTGTATGATGATTTAACCTGGGGTAATTCTAATCATAAATTAAATAATTATAACAACAATACAAATAAAAGACTCACCCCACTGTTACAGCTGTTTGTCTCCTGCTCGTCTTCAAGCTCAAAGCCATTACCATGGTAACCATTTTCCATCACCTCCTTGGCCTCCTCCGAGCCCGAATCGTCACCTGCGGAACAATAAGAGCACCACGGTTAAGAGCATTGCCGTACGGGACTACCATGTGACAACCGGTCATGGGTTGAGGATCACATGTCATTGAAGTACACACAGTAAATCGTGAAATATACGAGGTGGTTTTTTGTTCGCTGATTTGGCTGCGCACTGTCGTCACAATGTCATCACACTGTGAACATGTGTTCTGCCTTTCATAGCGTCAACGATTGTTTCAACAGAGAATTCAAATAAGCCGCAAACTATTAATACTAGTATTCACCTTGCCACCACATCTTCTTAAGCTCCACGAATATAAACTAAACTTAACACACACTGTATAGATTATTGAATGATATCTTCAAAGCTGCTGACAATGGACCAAAATCACAATGTCTTTCTGTGACGAATCTGTCTGCATTTGTGGGCAGGCCAGAAAATGAGAGATAAATCTAAACACAATGCCAGTAATGCAGAGTCTGGCGTATGACGTAAAATGGACGTACATCAGGATAGAACTACCATTACGGTTCCTAGGAAATTGAACGTACCACAATTACAGCCTTAGTGCAACCATACAGTCCTATATTTGGAAGCACAAATTGCATTCATATACAGCAATCATTGCCATTTCAAATGTAGATAACGTGCCATGAAAACGGATTTGCGTCATTTTGTTGCAAACCCACTCAGACCAGAAATAGCCAAATTGTGATATGTACTAGTACTACTACTGGCACTGGTGCATGGGGGTCAGTTTTTCAAACCCTGCTAGAGGGCCATATCATCATATTTCCAGTTGATTCTTGAATCTTTGACATTTTAGGAAACTCAGCTGGCAAAGCTACAGCTAAAAGACCAAGGAGACAACACTGTAAATCAAATGTAGTACGAAAAGCTGCACTTTTAGTGACCCGACATGTATGTGTGTCTAACTCTAGGGTTGAAAAATCTAAATCTGCATGCGTATTACTTTAAACATGTAGTATACAGTTGAAAGCAGAAATTATGTTAAATGTGTGGCACTTGACAAAAAGAAAAACATCTACACTATTGTAACATATACTATCTGACAGTAATAACCAAATAGTAGTGAAATTTAAGTTTCAATAAATGGGATCAAGACGACAAGAGCGTTGGAATTTTTTGGATGTCATCATACTTGCTCATGATTCAAAGAAAACATTGTATCAAATATAAATGTCATGAGTTTCACATCAATGCCATACTATACACTCTTGTATTAGGTAGATTAGCCCTAATACATTATATATATAAATTATACAGAACTGTTACTGTCCCAGCCATACTTTGTACCTTGTACAATCGTTGCGTAATAAAGTTATCTATGATTAAGGCATTCTGTAATTGACTAAGCAGATGATAAACTATAACTGATTAGACATTTCACATGCAAGCAACTTACCAACAATCGATCATGATCACTGCAGTAATTCCAAAAGAATCTAGTATTAACCCATCCATCCATCCAACCATCCATCCTTCTGTCAATTATTGTCACACCTCCAAACCAATAAATATCATTTAGAAGCAATAACCAGTGCAATTAGCAGTTACCATATTCATGCAAATCAATAAAGACCAGTCCTAGTGATAAAGTTTCAGTGTTTATGATGTAAAAACTATATAATCTTTACTGATTTGTTTGCACACCAATTATGATTAAATTTCAACCATGTTGTTCACAACTTAATTAGGTTTGGGTGTCATGAATATCATTATCAACCATCTATTTTTCTGAAGCTCAAATCTACCTCAATGAGAAAACAACATGGTAAGTACTGTAAGAAAATTAAACATACACTGAAACAAAATTGGCCCCTGTAGTTCCAAAAGAGCTGCTAGGGGGCCCAAATCGACATGACTTACTCTCCCTTCCAAGAGCTATCGACCACAAAAAAATCATGATCATAGTTTGTCCAGAACAGGTAGCTAGGAGGCCCAAATCTAATCATTTCGAGGTTTCTTCAAGATCTCCTAACAAACCAAGGACAAGATACCCATTCATTTTCAAGTTATTGCAATTCAGACACACACACACGAAGACATAACCTTTTTGGTGAAGCCGCCGAAGGTTAACTACGTACGTATGCCCTAAGAATAGCACCACGGCTCATTCGCACTAAGAGTTCTGCGTAAGCAGCAAAAGCAGGAGACTCAGCGCAATTTAAACTGAAGCGATGGAACGACTACAATTTCAGCCCACTAGGTGGTAGTCAGGATAGTAATTACATGCCATTTCTGACGTGCAGCAAGGCTTGGTATCAATAGAGAGGGTTGTTCAAGCAAGAAATTTTCCTGTTGCTCTTCCCTTTTCTTTTATGTTTGGAGCACCGGAAACTTGCAGGCTTTTCCTCACTTGTTATTGTCAAACAGCTTTTTTTCTACAAGATAGAACTTTTCTTGATGTTCATAATCTTTCAGTATGATCAGCCTGATAAATTGCAAAAAGGAAGGTAGGAAATTTGTCCCTGTGGCGCAAGCGGTAACGCAACCATGCTGCTTCACCATCTAGATCAAATTCCATGGATCCTAGGGCCCGAGTTCAATCCTAGGGTCGACTCCAGCTCAGACATGTTGTAAGGGACTGCATCCGTCATTTCAGATGGTGACGTAAAGCCCGCAGCCCCGTGTATGAGGGAGCTCTTGGCATTAGCCTCTGCAGCTCTGGCAGCCTCTGCACGTAAAAGAACCCAACACACTTATCTTAGAAGAGTAGGGGTGACCCGGTGTGCTTGGCCAAAAACGCGAGCCGCAGCAAGGCCGCATTACACTTACCACTATAGCTACTTAAAAAAGCATCATGCTTCACCTCAATTGAGGTTGACTGCTTTACCTTTTTTTTTATTCCTGAGCAGCCAAAGTAACCCCTCAATTTTTCTATTTTCCCTCCCTCTCAGTGAGTCGAGCTTGTGTTGAGCATGTTTCTGACTTAGGGAGAAGTCAGATGCTGCCCCATGGTCTAGTTCAATTAATGTACATGTAACCTTTACCTTGTGGTTTCTTTGGTGACAATTAAGTAAAAAATTATTTAAAAATCACAATTAAACTCAGTCAGCAAACCTGGGCTGCTCTAACGTCCCAAAGCAGGTCTTTAATTTTCATAGATAAATTGAACCCAATAACCCAACACCATGACTTCGTAACCCTTTGGGAGCTAAGGCCATTACCCTGCTCATTATTTTCTCTTATCTGGCCATTCCATCGACTGTTTGGCTGTATTCTACCTTGTAACGACCGACCCGTGGGAGGTTGTTCTTCCAAGAATCGACAGCAAGTGCACGGTAGTGTTACCTCCGATGGGCCATTACTCGCTAAGATGGATGCTAACAAAGCGTGGAGATGACTGCGACTGATCTTGGTGAAGATTGCGAGACGTTTTTATGGTTTATCGATGGGGAATTGATTTTGCTACTGGCCGTAATGGTTTTTGGTAAAATCTTCAGATCGAGAATGGTCGCCTCATGATCATCAATTATTTCGTTTTAAAAGTTTGTGTCTTTAATGGTAAAAAATCAAGGAATGCAATGAGAATGTGCTATTATATATAATAATTACAGTTACTCTTTAGCACTATATAAATCCTGGTGACTATCCCAATTACATGTAGGTTACTGCTTTAAGTCTGAAATACATGTACATTGAAGCTTCACCATTATATATCAAACAATACATAGAAGATTGCAGTGGCTTTTACATGTAAATAAACCAAAACAAAGCATTATCATATAAGCATCATCAAATTCTTTCACTTATGAGCATTTATTTCATGTATACAAAGAAACAGAAAAACAAACAACAAAGATATGAAGTCACATTATTAGAATTTAGATTTATAATTTACTGGTACCTAGCACACTCCAAAATAACGAATGATACCAAACAAGTTTGTCACAGTCATTTAAGTTCCATAAAACCTGATGACAACCCCAATTGCAAGAAAAGCACTCAGAAGCTTCACCGTCAAATATTGAAGAGCGCTTTGGCTGCTAAATACACAATTATCTACCAAAACAAAGCCTACTCATGACTTTTATAAACTCTCTCATCAATCAGCTTTAAAATTGAGAAAACGAGTTAAGAAATAAATAAACTAACATAACTTTCATTATCAAAAATTAAGATAATATATGATGTACAACTTTCCAAATCTGTCTATTGCACTCCAAAACAATGAATACCATTATAGTAACAAAGTTGATGAATTCCAAACTTACAAGTATGGCAGTGCAATGTGCTTGATACATGTCGTGATTATCAGGGTACATGTACATGTAGCTGTATTCAGCGGGAAAGATAAATTTGGTGCTCCCTGGGGCTGGATCAATTATTGAACCACGTCCCACAGAATCCGGAATCAATGGTGGGAATAAGTGTTGAATCAGGGACAATGTTCTGCACTGCTGACCCTGTAACCTAGTTCCCCTGTCATTGATGGATGTCACTTTACAGGGCTAGAAATACGGGGTGCATGATTGTGCACTTTTGTGCACCCAAAAATTGCAGTTGTGCAGGGCATGTGTGTGTGACTGTGTGTGTGCATTTATGTGTGTGTGTACGTGTGTGTGTGTGCGCCCACGTGCATGTGCGTGTGTGTGTTGGTGTGTGTCTGTGTGTGTGTGCGCGTGCGTGCGCGTGCGTGCGTGTGTTGGTGTATGTGTGTATGCCTCAGTGGACTGACATTTGGTATGTATGTGGGTAGGTTTTGATGAGACCTCGTTGTTGACTGTGGTTGCACTGATGCATCTAGATATTTGTGTAGGGTTACATGTGTATACATGTAGGTACTATTGCAAACTAGCACACTGCATTATTGCATAGTCTTGACTTTCAAGTGTAAGAAAATGATAAAAACTTTGTTGGGTTACTAGTTAAAGATTTTGAATCTTCAAATTCAAGCTCTGAAAAGAGACCGTAATTAAGGTTTGCAATTACGTTTTGATGACAGTCTATTTCATTATGCACTGTGCAACCCGGCAGCTTGCAGGAAAAAAGACACATTGGAAAGAAATGAAGAAAGACTGAATGCAGCCAGAGGTTGTTTCTACAACTACCTGAGCTGCAGAATACAGTGGATCATCATATTATCTTATTATTTATTATTTATCATCATCATGTGCTGTGCACCCAAAATTTTTCCTGTGCACCCAAATCTATAGTTTAGGTCACCAGTGCAGCTATTCCCAAAAATGAATTCTGAGCCCTATTGGTGGATGTCCCTTCGCTTACAAATTGGTCCCTCTGATTCAGACCAAACCCACGTCACATGGCGGCTTCACCCTGATAACCACCCCCTCACATCACTCGGAATTGAAAGATGCAAATTTAGACCTACTTTAGGGTATACTAATCAAATATTCTGGATGAATTTCCTGAATTTCTCTTGCTGAATGTCCGTGGGTAAAGAAAATAAACTGCAGCTGTGGCCTTCGATCTACTTTATTTTGATTTCATTCTTAGACTTTCCTTCAATTCAAACATACAGTCACCTGCTATATGTACATTCTAAAGTCAGGGACTACGATTTTAGAATAAGTGGTCTTTGACATTTTTCTAGCTTTCAACATCCTTAGAGAGCCATACTGTCAGTAAATGGACTAAATCTCAGCAGCCAAAACAAATTTCACATTCCAGCTTAACAAGCTCTCTTGGGGGATTGTAAACTTCCTGATGAATTGAAGTTCATGTTTCAGAAATTGAGAAAACAGCAGGCAATTGACTGATTGGGCTTTTTGCACCTTCTAGGGTTACATATCAGTACCACCTACTGAATATTCATGAGAACTTGTAAAGATCAAAGTTTCCAAAGTACCGCTAGATTGACGAAGCTGAAGCAAGATTGCTGCGTGCCTGATATAGATAAATGGAGCAGGGGTGAAAGAAGTTAGGTGAGGGTAACTGGGTTAGGACCTCACATGTATTAGTCCTATAGGCTGTCATCTCTGTCCACAAAAGTGTGTTACATGTACAATGTATACATGATGAGTTGTTGATTCACCGAGGTGATCATTTTGAGGACCACTCTGCAAGATACTCCTGGATAGACAATAATTCTGAGTATTGCTAATGGTATTGCTACTTTTACTAGTTTTAGATATTCATCTTAGCTATAGGAAATGTATAAAAGCTTTGCAAAATGTTGAACATATCTGTTGTATGAATCAAACATCTATGACGAGCCATGAAAATACTAAAGGCTAATGCAACTGACTTGAAGGCAAGATTCATAACAATAAACGGTATTTCAGCACCAAGGAGACAAACACTAACATCACAAACGCATATGGAGAATTGGAGCAAAATAGACTTACTTACTTAGTATTGCATTATTCAAGCATCAATCATAAGCAAAATTGGTCCTTTTTTCCAAGAACTGGTTAACAAAATTGATCCTGCCTTCAGAAGGAGAAGACCTCTGCAGTTGTACATGTGGCAGTTCCTCAATATCCGCAACTGCCATAAAAAAGAAACAAGCTGCATGCTGGTAGTACATGTACATGTGTACTATCAAATCTAGCACATTCTCTTTATCTTTTCCCTTTTTCCAAGAACCTGTTAACAGAATTGGCCCTGCCTCCAGAATTAGAAGAGCTCCAGCACTAGTTGTACATGTGGCAGTTCATCCGTCACGACCCCCCTGCAGGCACTCATTACCCCTCCCGGCAGAACGCACACAAAGGACTGAGAGTTATGCCTGGTGGCAGAACCCTTATCAGCCGGGTACAGGGGTGGCAGAGATGGAATCAGCCCAGGAAATAAGGGATGGCTGAGGAAAGTAGGACAACTTAGCATATCGATCCATCCTGGAAGAACACTGCAACGGAATACATGAGTCTCTAAGACGTTTTCGCAGAGACAGGTGATAACTTTAAGAAGGTCTAAGCAGGAATTGTGGGACGTATTTGTTCTCTTTCAATCTGACTGTGTTAAAAACTGTTATATTCATCTTCAGGAGAAAAATTGATGTATTTCAGACAGGATGCAAGTTTGTCTAGTTCCTGAATTTGAGTTCAGTTTTTTATACGTTAGAGAAGACAACCCTTTGGTTGAATGATCTTCCTCCAACTTACATTGATCTAACATAAAATGTTACAAGTCTATAATCAGGCAAAAATCAAATACTTTACAAATTTAAGAGGAAAATCCTGTTGCTTGCAATCCAATGCAGATGAATAGATTCCAACAATCAGCACAATTGTGGTTCAACCTGCAGTACCTGGTGTATCCTCAAGGGGGCCTTCTCTCCAATGGCTAAGTTTTACATGATACATTTGTGCAATACATCCTTTACACTCTTGCCTTTGATTAGGTTATATTTTCGGGTATGTGTGCTTGTTAAAAGCATAATTCGAGAAGTTGTGGATGGATCTTTATAATATTTGGTTTGTTGGTAGGGGCTTGAAAAGGGAAGAAATTATTAGATTTTGGGCCCAGCTTTCTATGGTACTGTAGCAGAGCATCTGGTTTTGATATCTCATGTTCTGGACATGTTAGTACGATTGGTAGATAGCCCTTGGTTTTATTTGCTTACGCAAATACTTAAACCTGCTCTTTGGCAAAACATTCCTGAAAGAAAGAGACTGAGCTTTTTGAAAAAAAATTCGAAAAATTTGAAAGAAATCATTACATATCTCACTGAATATGATTCTAGGAGTGGCCTACACCTTGTAAAAGATCACTGCAAGATTGGAGAAACACCTGCAATCACTCAGCTACAAGAACGAAGACTAACGCAACCAAGTCAGGTATTGGAAGGGCTGACTACCGTCTGATAGATGAACTCCGAGGTACCTGGTGCTCAATAACTCCAGGCTGCAGCATTACCAATGTATGTGCAGCAGCAAGATGCTTGGGGTGACACCACGACAGGAGTGGGGAGTAACAGTGGAGAGAAGAACCATCAGTCATGGCGAGGAAACCTGTCGTTCCCCGCATTTCCCACTCCCCTCACCCGTCTGCATCAAAGGAATCTCGATTCCGGACGAGCGCAAGGTTGCCTCCCGCGGGAAGGAGCATCGCAACACTCCCATTTCCCGCGCCGTACCGGTAATAACAACGCCGTTCCCCTGCTTTTTATCTCCGACATGATTGACAGGGAAGACGGTCTACACTACTCCCGTGTGTGTGTTATGTGTAGACTTTAGGATAAGAGGCGATGTAGGATGATCGATGGAGATCATATTCAGATCAACTCCAAGTCTCTTAATCCTCCGCGGGAAGTCTTCCCGTCCCAAACCTCCTGTTAGAGACAGAGCCAGTTCGCACGGTTAATCCCCCACGACAAACGCTAAAGTTTCTTCAACTGCCACAGACAACTTTGGCATCAACTTATTGTTGCTTAAGTCTTCTCAACTGTCAATCTGACTGAGCCAACTCTGACACTAACTTCTTGTCGCTCTGCCCTGAATTCTGACTAAGGAGATTACCAGGAGTTGTGCAGAACGCATGGCTGTGGAGAAATCCCCAGGTGTCAGCGGCAGATTTCCTTTGATCTCCTGTTGTGACACTTCATTTGTATGTATTAGGGCAATTATCGCGGCATGACGGGAGACTGCCTGCCTCAGGAACATCTGTTACAACTTTGCAGGCTATACATGTAAGCTAGCAGGGCGTCAGAAATCATATTTTTAAATTAGACGCCCTCCCTTTGCAGGGGATGCCCAGGTCTAGATGACACCGTTTCCCTGATAATTACATACACATGTACATGACGTATTCTCTCCACACACATGCTGGGACTGTTGTCTTTTCCTCATATCAGACACGGGGACAGCATGTAAATTGAAATGACATGCAAGGCTACAAGGTTATTGTCAATCCATAGAGCCCATTGAGGAACTCTGGTTCCTATTGGTCTCCTCCTCAACCTGTTCATAAATCCTAGCAAAAAGCCTTGTTACAAGCTACCTAAGTATACAGGGATCTCCCCAGAAAGTTAGAGTATGATGGTGTTACGGCTAAAACCACCCAAGGCGGTGCCCATGACCCCTCTCCTGGGGATGGAGGCTCTGGTAGTTTAGATTTATATCAATCATGTATGATTTATTTTGACTATGAACGACCTGTCACACCTAACCCTTGCACATCTAGCTGCTAACATTCTGCAAAGCTATCCAGCAAAGGTACCCTTACAGTAACTGTACTTGGTGATATTATGCATGCTGAGTCGGGAGTCAGTGATACATGCAGTTGCGACTCAAATGTGATGATGATTTGATATAATTATGGTTATTTATGTATACGTTCTTGGCCCTGAATTTGAATTTGATCTGTTGTTGCCATCTACATATAGTGCTATATCACATACAGAGGCCTGTTTCTGTCAATCTGTAACGAGAGACATTTTTTAGAGACAGAACTTTACGAATTGAAGCTCGAGCTACTGTGCAATTCCATATAACAACATAATAACCACAGCTTATGGGTAAGCACCTAATTGCCTTTCCACGATGCTGTACGGTAATAACGATAATAGCCGATGAGATGCAAATTATTATAAAGCAGTCATTGACGGTAATTGTCCTATTGCAAAAAAGTAACATTTGAATTTTGATACAAACAATTTACTACACTCAGTACACTGTATGTGGGTATAGGCTGTATTTAAATCTATCTATCTACTGCCAAGCTTTGGAGTCATATATTTATTATTCACATAACAAACAGCTATGAACTATTTCAGCTTTGTATCATATCTATCCTGTATTTTGCCTGCGGGCAAGATATTTGCAATCATCATATATCATTATATAATGATAAAGTTATCATTCATAACTGAGGTTCATTTAAAGATTAGCCATTCTATAATCAAATGAAACCAGACTGAGCAATTATAGACGGCACAATTACCTCAGAGCTTTAACTGGCTTAAGCAATAAAAGTCCCACTACAATTAAATGTACATAGCTTATATCTTAATGTGTAGCAATACTTGTACAGTCTTTTAATGATCTGAATAAGCCTAGGAAATCTAAATTAGGACAAATTATAATTCGAAATCATAACTTTTGATATCATAATTGAAATTGTCCTAAGATTGACTTTTGAAATTAGTTTCAGGTTTATATGTATACATGGAAGAGCTAGATTGCAGAGCAAAAGAATTTGGAAATTCGAGATTACAGTAGGCTTAGCGAAACCCTCCATGCCCGCAAACACCCCAACCCCAACCTCCCCCCCCCCCCTTCCACACACACACACACACACACACACACACACACACACACACACCCATCCAACATCAGCATGTGCAGAAAATAAGAGTCTAGTACTAGTAAACTTTACATCTCATTCTGGAACGAGATCTTTGGAATTAAGCAACCCTAAGGTCTTTAAGGCAGAATTTCTAATAAACCATTTTACTTGTAATGCACAATTTAAACATGGTACTCTGGAGAACAGTTAACTGGTTATATGATAATCTTGACTTTTAAAGACTCTCTCTCAGTCATCTTTATTGCCACAGTTGGTGACTCAAAAGCAGCTCTCAACAGATTGCATCTACATAAAAATGCATGCTCTTGTAATTGAGACCTTTCCTATAGTTAATGACATTTTAACAAGCTGAATTTATAAAGGTGATATAGGCTTTGGTTACTCCCAGGGGCACAGCATGTAAACTTACACCTGATAAAGTTAAAGAGTTGGCGCAATCATGCACATTGTTGATAAGGTTGATAGCTATACAAACCAAATTACATTCACTATTTATTGCTTTATGATCCGATAACTCAATTACCCACTATTCTACCTCATGTTTAATACACTAAGCCACATCAGAAGCCACAAGGGAACTCTAGAGGTGCACAGGTAGTCTCCCGAGACTGGACTCCTGAAGAAGAAGGCATCTAACATTTCAAGACCAGACTATTCAGCAGAGAAGTGATCAGAGGAATGAAGAAAAATTCCCTCATCTGTCCCAAAATCCGTTCATGACATGAGATAACAATGAAAAGGTATCTTAAGTTTGTTAACTAACAAAATGACAGATTTAACAGCAGAAATTAACAACATGGGCTCCCAAACAATTGCAATGAGTGGGACGGAAAAAAAATCTAAAGCTGGCGACAGCCCTGGACTAGACTCTGACTGAAAATTTCATAGGCATTTATAATAAGAACGATCTATGATAATTCAAAACGCGAACTATGAATGAAGACCTTTCAATTTTTTTTCATCCCAACATTGTGGTTTCTTTAAATACCATTCTTAGATAATGAGAAATGTTGAGAGGAATGATACTTAAACTTGTAACCACCAAATCTATATTTCAGGATTAAACCGTTCCCCATGGGTGAAAAATATTCCCAGATGTGACATCCCAGCCTCTGGTTGGATTAAGTGGGATTAAGAGGGATTAGAAGGTAATCGAGCGGTAATGATTAGTTTCTTATCTCCCCCTGCAGGTCTGTAACTCAAGACGTCTGCAGGGGATCTCAGAAGGAGCTGTGGGGGTGTCTTAAAGATTGGTCTGACCGAGAGAAAAGACTGCAGACTCATCAGAGGTGAAGACTGATTTGACTGCCGTTAGGATTGATTTTCAGACAGACAAGTAAACGTCATGTTGAACAACAACAAACTCTCGCCGAAACAGATCTCTGGCCTAACTAACAACAGGGGAAAATGGAGGAAACTTGTGCAAAAGCAGCTGATCGATGATGATGATGAGGATTGATTTTCAGACAAACAAGTAAACAACAGCCGCACCAGTCCGTGCCACAACAGGATGGAAATGTCCTTGTTGCCTAGAACAAAACAGTTTTGATCAGATCTCAGCAACTAGTGTTTGCAACCTAAACATTAGTAGACAAAAGTTATAAAATGTCAGTAGAACAGGAAAGAAGAACAATAACAGTGAAGGACGAATGTAAAATAAGCGAACATGGGGGAACCCTTCCAGTTCACACTACGAACCCCGAAATGCGTCATTCAGCAACTATAGCGACTATTTTCGCAACTTCAGCCCGACAAACCCTGGAGCAACGCCTACATGTACATGTATGCATGTGCAGGACCAACTGGAGAGTAAGAATAGCACTCCACTCCCACAGGACAACCCACCAGAAATAGCTGACTGCCCACGCACTCATCTGTCGTGCAGGACAGGA
Source organism: Branchiostoma lanceolatum (assembly GCF_035083965.1). Taxonomy (NCBI): domain Eukaryota; kingdom Metazoa; phylum Chordata; class Leptocardii; order Amphioxiformes; family Branchiostomatidae; genus Branchiostoma; species Branchiostoma lanceolatum. The sequence continues at coordinate 12,111,281 of NC_089729.1, forward strand.
GACACCATCATCATAACCAGAAGCATTTCATTAAGTCCATTTAGGATTACGCAACCCTAGGTACATCTTTTCCACAAAAATCCCAGGTGGGAAAATGAGGAGAAAGATAAATTTACACACCTTACGATAAGATCTTACAGGCCTTTGAGACAAGTCATTTACACTTTTAGCCATGGTACTGAAATGATTGGTGTTGTTATGGAACTGCCTATTAGAAAAGGAATGATGGAAAAGTCCAGAATACTGTACTCTAACCGTGAAAAAGTTGTGCTGACCTTGTGTATTTGAGTTACAGGCTTCGGGCTGAGATTCTCTTTTGACAAGAAATCCCCCAATATATCTTCTTGTGATTGGTTGCCAAAATCAGATTTACAACAGCTTCCTGTGTGCTGCAACAGCTTCTGCTGGACCTGACAGTTTGAAAGACCCATCTAATCCTGTGCCTACCCTTACAAAACGTACCTGCAATATAAAAAAGCTATACATTTGAGCTAAACTTTAAGCAATAAGCCATGGTACTTAATGATGTTGAAAGGAATCATATACTTGAATGCCACTGCAATTTTTATGATAAGATGTAGCTTAAACTTTTTTTAATTCAACTAGCCTAATGTTAACACGCAAACAATGTAAGAAATAGATACCCCCATGTTCAAGTGAATACCTCTGAAATATCTGTATTATGTGCAGATACAAGCATGCAGAGATGCAGCATGCAAAGATGCATGTTTAAGATTGAAACTCCTCGCACACATCTTGCAACCCTCCTCGAGATGAAGATTAACTATCGGTGGAAGGCGCTCTACAGGGAAACTCCGCCCTGCCTCAGTAATAGACGTCGTTAATCTTCCCCGATATTGGAGGCACCAGCGAAGCGATAATTGCCAGGCATATTGTTGAATTAAAGCTCTCCTGCAACATAATCCTATCGGCATATGGCAGAAGTGAGTGGGATTCTTTATGAGATATTTTGATGGATAACTGAAAGTCTTCGTAGCCCTGAAGCTACTGTGTTCAACTGATAGAGAAAGTGTTTTAATAACATAGCATAACAGCAAGAAGTCAAGGGACCCTTATGATAAAATGTACCCTTCCTCGAGTGTAACACAGATCATATTCATGCACATTCAGATTTTGCATATCAAAGTGTTGCTACAGTTATTAATATAAACATAGTCTTAGCTCCTTTCTATCAAAACTGGTACAATGGCCTAGTCGGTAGAGTGTTCGCTAACAAACGGTAGGTTGTGAGTTCGATCCCTAGCCGAATCATACCAGAGACTTTAAAAATGGTACATACTGCTTTCTCTGCTTAGCACTCAGCATTAGGAAAAAAAGTAGGGAAGTTAAACACACACTACTACCAATGAACTAGGCCCCTGCTGTAGTGATTGCACAGAGTTGTGTGAGTTGGATGACACCTATTTGATGTGGGAAGGACTTTAACTTTTAATCAAGAAAGAAATCAATGTTAACACATTCAAATCTATATGCATTGCCTTTGCTTTTTTATTTACTCTGTTAACCAAAGTCTGTATCAAATCACCATGAAACTACCAACCATCTCATCATCTTGTTATGACTGTGCGTATACACCCAGGTATATTTGCATCCATCACACTTATTCCATGCATCTTTCCATGTAGGTTCAGTGTATGATTTAAGTAATTACATGTACTCTAGGCTGAAATAGGTATTACTGTCTACTCTGGGGTGGAGAGTTAATGAGTTTTCAACTGAAAAATGATCCAATTCAAAAATGATTGTTACTAACAGAGGAAACTAGCTGAAAGGTACAAAAGTAGACTGAAATGATGAACATTATGGACGTTTCATATTCAACTATGTAGAAATAAATGGATGGATTTTCTACCGACAGAAAGCTACATCTTACTTTTGGAATGGAAGACAATTACAGAATGCCTCAGTTCTGTGCAAGTTGATAACCGGTGATGATGATGATGATGATGATGATGATGAACATTTGGAATTGCATTTGTCTCCTTTTGCTGACTTTGATTCAATTCCTGCAATTGCTTTTCTCTCCATCTGGCACACTGCCATTTTGAACCAGTAACATTTAGATCATGTCTTTTACGAGGATTTACATTGAAAAAGACAAGCTATGTACTGTCTTCTCCTGGACACGTTTATATTGGATATTGCGAGAGATTATTAATGACTGTCGCTGTTGCGGGCTGCTGTGATAGCCGGGGGATGCAGCAGTCTGCCTGCTGTAAAATTGAGATGATCAGTTATCCTGTCAGCCTTCGGGCCGAGATTCCCTCTGACAAGAAGTCCCAGAATATATCTTGTTTTGAAAGGTTGCCAAAATTACTTTCTCCATCATCCTTTGCTGTTATAATTCCACTGTCAACAACAGAATTCCAATTGTATATAATAATGCAGCTACATGTAGTAGGTTGAACTTGCTTGAACTATACAGTTGTTTTTCCCAGCTGGCAGGGACATCAACTTTATGATTTAAATCATAAAAAGGACAAAAATCTTTGTGTGTTTCTGAAGTGCAATTTGTCTAAGTTCTGCTAAAGGCCACCAAGGACATTGAGTTTGTGGTCTCAAATTGCCTTGCTTCAAAAGATCGCTTGATACATTTACTTTCACATCAAGCCATTTCTGAGAAGTGATATCATATGAATCGAAACATTTCTAAGTCTATTAGGGGGATCTCTCCCTACTATCTGTGGGTCTATGGCTCCGCTTCACAGTTCAGTTCCCTTAATCATAAGGCTCATTTTGCTGGCTCTGCTAATGTACCCGTGTCTGAGGGATCTACAGGATAAAGTGGCTGCATTTACAAGCCTTAGATCCACTCTAGATATGCTTGAACTTGAAGCCTGGGTAATGTAGCACACATTCATGCCACGTTGTTGCTGTTCACCTTGTAGCGCCTGGTGGCACATAGGTCAGAATGTTTCCTTGCTGTTTCTATACAGGGATGTGTTGCTAGCCCTTCCCCTTTAACACCTCCTGGAACACAGGACTCCAATTTTACACCCCTTCTGAACGACGGATGCAGCGCCAACCAAGATGCCCTTCCATGATTTGAACTGGGGTCTCCCAGTTATTGCCATCTACTAGCAATTGGAACCAGAAGCTCAACTGTGAGGCTGCTACCAGTAAAGCTACAGGAACATCCCTACATTCACATCACACTGGTCAGAAATGGTTGCTTAGGACCCTTGGGCAACCATAAATCTTGCTAGTTGCAATCAATTCATCACTGGTCTGAGTTCTCATCGTTTGTCTAAGGCTTCAGACGTGAACATTATGACTGTGAATATACATCTTTATTTACAGCATATCCTGTCCTAACCTCCAGATCCTTATTACAACCTAACCAGCTGACGGGTTCAGCAATCAGCTACCCCAATTCCAGCCCTGTGTCTCTTCCAACCAGGGTCCCGGGAAGGACATTTGCTTGTTTGGACAGAAAAAAAAATTGACCCTGTCCGTCAAAAAATCTGAACTTCTTTCGTAAGCTTAAAATGACAGATTTATCAACGAAAAAGGAACACCATGGGCTCCCATACAATGAGTGGGATGGAAAACAATTTAAAGGTGGAGAACAATTTAACGCTGAGGATGGCCCAGCTTGCAACCTTCTCAGACTAGAGGGAAGATCCATGGAAATCTTCCCCAGACCTGACATGATTGAGCAGGGGTAGTTGCAGGACTGTGGTGAGGCCCTCCACATGCCATTAAAGTTTCACGTCTTCCAATCACCCGGCCTCGCTGCCCGACTTTTACTTAAGACCTCCATTTACCTGAGACTAAATGAGCACAACTGCTTTTACTTGTAGGTACAAGATTGGCCTTGAACGCAGGTCATACGTCAAATAGGCAACCTTTCATGCGTCACCTGTTGCTCTGATCAGGCAATTATCTTTTAAGAAATTGCTTATAAAAGTCTAGACATACTGGTGACTAAGATTAAATATTTAACTATTCTTGGTTTTGCTATTATTAAACCATTTAAAAAAAAGTATGGTAATGAATATTGAATGACATAAGGGCATTTTCAAAATAAAATGGACATGCAATAAATATAAATGTTGTTGAGTTATAAATTTTAACTATTGCTTGATTCAACTTGAAAAACTGTTAATGTCATCTTTGAACACTTTTCTAATGAATCATAATCATGATAGTCTTAAAGCAGAAAAAAAGCATTTAATTCTTCATTGTTAACAACCAAGATGATAAACCAAGTAGATATTACTCAACTTGAAACTCAAAAAGTCAAAGCTCTACCCTGTGTACTTGTGACTTCATTGCATATAGATAGACCTAAATTTCAGTTTCCCTTTATCCAAAACCACAAACATGGAACGAATCCAATATGTTATTTCCATTATTGCCTGAGCCCTGAGCATTTATTGCTTAAGCCCGTAAAAAGGTTTCCGTCATCTTCTGATCAGTTGGAAATGTCAGGGTATGTTCCTTCTCATGCTGATTGGCTGGTTGGAAATCAGAAAATCCACCGGAAAAGGTAGGGATGAAATTGCCTTTTCCAGTCATCACGGATAAATCCAGTGCAAAGACTGACCACCGGCACTTTAATTTTCTACTAATTGTGGAATGCACCATGTTGTATTTTGTTTATGACATACCCACCCCAAAAACACACATTTCAATGCGAAATGCGCCAGAAGTGGAGAGAGTTTTGTGTCCTCGAACAAACATTTTTCAGCAACATCGATTCCAACATTATGAATGTCTACCTCAGGCAATTCAGTAGATAATACAAGTAAATAAACCAAACAGGCAAACATACATGTACATGTACTCCTGGACCAACAATAATCATGCTTGGAAAACTTCAGAAATCCCGTGAAATATGACGCTGTCACCACGGCTGCTCAACGGCTTTGAAGAAATATTGTGAAGTGCCAAAACAAATCAGTCTAACTGGGACTACATGTACAGGTGGTCGTGGTCTGTTTACCGAGAAGTCTCTACGGGCACTGCCATGCCTCCTTTCAAAATCAAACTGATTGATGGTTTTCAATAATTGTGTGCATTTCAGAGGATAGCTTAAAGCAACTAAAGCTGAGTACAGAATATGAAACAATATGTTTTACTTTCCCACATACTAGAATAAAGCAAACTGATCACAACCAATCATATTTCCATCTTCTGTAATATATCATAATTGTGTTTCATAATACAGGGACTGAGTGTATTGTTTCATTTTGCCAAACTGCTAGGTGTTCACAGAACATCTTTTTATTGGTACTATATGTATATCTTTTTCTGCAATCTGAGAGTTTTGTAGATCTATAGATTGCAAGTGTGGATTTCGATTACACTGATATAGAAAAAGTCACATTTCCTGTCTTGCAATTACCTTGTGGTTGATTGTACCTGAGATTAGTGTTTGCCATTTTTGCCCTTGAGTTTGGAAATGACACTTGTTTAAAAACAAGTGGGATTCCTATTATAGATACAAGCAAGCATAAGATCTATATCATTGTACAATGTCAAGTAAATGTACATCATGTGACTTGTCGCCTTTGGTAGAAATATCGTGACCATTCAGCAGTTAAATCTTGTGATAAGAACCTTTTGGGAGTGGCCAGAAAGTGTTAGAGTCAGCCAAAGTGAGTGAACTCGAGCAAGAGATACATGCATATGCAGTGTATCTTTCATATTGAAACTCCTTTGAATAATGACTGTGGTGGAAAATATTAAACTTAATATGTAGATAGTGTCAAGTAGATTTTCATTGCAATATCATAAACAGCACCTTAGCAATGAATTTTGTTAAGTGATATACAAATTATGTAATATTTAGTATTGACAAAAATTGTGTCAAGTAGATTTTCTTTGCAATATCTGAAACAGCCCCTTAGCAATTAATTTTGTTAAGTGATATACAAAATGTAATATTTAGTAACAAAAATTGTGTAACTTAATTTTGACTTTCAATTCTTTTATCCCACAATTGTAGTAATATTGAAAGAGATTGAGCTGGAAAAAAGAAAATTAGTCAAATCATTCATAGCTTTAACTGCAACTTGACTCTTATTTTGCGATCATTGCTCGCAATAACTGGAGGATATTGATGTCTGTAACAATATCAAACCCTATGTTCAAATGAGCCACTGGTAAATGCTGCTCGGTAACTAACACTTTATATTTCATTTCAGGAGGAATTGAGACTACCAGGTGCGCTGAAGCGAGCACGATAAATAATTCTACTAACTCATTGTGAACTCCTCACTTGTCATAACCACAGCAATCATATTGGCGGTGTCCCCACTTAATATGATTGAGATTGAAAAAAGGGGGTTATGATATCGAGCGCTCGTGAATAACGTACAACAAACAAGGCAATAAATATGGCGAAATGTGAGCCCAGCTGCAAATCCATTTCCCCGGGGGTGTATTGCACAGGCATTACGCCGCAATCAGGCGTGCCCGTTATGCTAGCGGTAAGTCCACCATAATTTACACAGAGTGGCTCTTATTTCTTAGGAAGTATTATCGACGACAGGAGGGGATATTCTGCCCATTTGATATTTGCATGATTGCCCTTTTAGAGGCGGGAGGTTTGGCGGGATTTGCGACAAAGCAGGTTTTGACAAGTTGACAGGTCAGAGTGCGGCATGACAGGTGACGTTGGTGGAAAATTCAAAAAGTTGACTTTTACATTATTGGTGGGAACAGAGGCAGAAAAATGGGCCAAGATGATAGCCTGGAATCCATCCTATTCCAGCTCAAGCTAGCTCTTGTGTGATTACAAAATCTTTCCGCAGAATACGTCGATGAAGATTAAACATCCAGGTAATAAGATACACCAAAAAAGCAGTTACTCAAACAACTGTTCCAAAATCATATCCAGTTGTTTGAGTAACTGCTTTTTTGGCGTTTCCGCAGAATAGTCTGGCAGCCGTGTCTATTCAAATGTTTGGCCTTAACAATCATGTACATATGCATGTGTATGTCATAGAGATTTAGCCAACACTAGTATTTGTTTTACAGGTCTTTTGTTACAATAACATCTATCAAATGTCCATTATCACGATTGTATGTCTCTTACATGTATGTTTCTACCATGTACCTGCATCTAAGCTTCATTTAATTATTTATCAATTATTTCAGGGTTCAAACATTTCTTAGAACCATTACAAAAGGAATAAAACTTTTGAACACTTCAGTCTGTTACTCCCATTACCATACTGTCATACAGGACTATGCCACTGACTCAGAGCTTATCAAAGCTCTCATATATATCAGCCAAATATCTAAATGTCAAACAACTATCTATCAACAGATGCCAGACTCTTCAGCAGGAAACCAATCAGAGGATCAGACTAGGGCATTTCTTAGAACCATGATTTTAAAAGGGATGAAACTTCTGAATGCCCTTTACAATGCTGTTATAATTACAGAGGACTGTATTTCAGGCAAATATCTAAATGTCAAACGACTGTCAATTAACGTGTACAGATGCCAGACTCTTTGATCTGTGGGGAAGCAATCAGATCTAGAGGAGCAGACGAGAGCTAGAAGAAGATGGCTTCCAGGCTTCCAAGAAGAGCTCTGCAAAACATCTACAGTCAAACCTGCCCAAGGCGACCACCCGGCGGACCGGGCAAAAATGGTCGCGATGGACAGGTGGTCGCCATGAAGAGGATTCCACTCACATGTTTCCAGGTCGAGGTTTTCAAATACAGTACGTAAATGGATGGAAATTATGTGAATTTAGACAGCATGACCCCCACCAGGTTCAATTCTCATTGACAGAAAGATCCTACAAAAATTTTATTTTCCGTTATCGTTGTAATAATTGTATACCGCTAACGGTTACATCGTGTACAAATTTTCGTCATAATTTTGACTACAAAACAATGGTTGCCTTGATAATCTCGCAGCGCCCTCCCGCATTCACACGTTACACACACGCACATCATCGAAGTTTTAAGGCCTAAGACAAATCCCGAGATAACACCTGCTGGCCCCAGCCTTTTTTGGGGCGCCGACCGCTGGATAAAAGGGTCAAAAAAGTTTTCGATCTGACAACTAAAGATGAAAACGGAACGGTGTGATTTCGTCGCACCACCAAGCTCTGTGCGACCGCATGGAAAGGTAAGTCAGTGCAGCAGAACGCACAGCGTCCAATAAAGGTTTGTGAGATTCATGGAAAGAAAAAGAAAAAAAGAATATCAATTTTCATCAATAACTAGAGTATTCACAAATGTTCATACACAAAAGCATCGTGTTTCAGAAAGGTCAGCGGTACGTCAAATCCGCGCCAAATCCAAGATGGCGTCGGGACCAAGGAACAACATTTCTCGCCGGATGTTTTGCCCGCCGCGAAGTCATTTTTCGGTGGAATTTAGTAAGACACAGTGACGTTTTTGTTGAAAATTCAAAAATAGATAGTAATTTCTGTGAAATCTGACTTTTTGACGCCATGCACTACGTATTCGTTTTGAAAATTGAGTTTAAACCGAACGGAGTTCGCGGTAAACTATAAGATTACGATAGGCACAACAACATCACAAACATTTGTCTTTTTACAATTTTTATAGGGGGAACGTTTTATCAAAACACTTCATGGAGGAATCTATGCTATAACATTGCTATTCCATATATTTTTGTCCTTATTTTTGTCCATCAAAGTCTTGAAAAAATTTCCGTGAAATCCGACAGAAAAATGATCCGATGTCACCACACACTTGAAAATTAGGCGGCCGCCATGGGCAGGAACTGTGCTCTGTGCGGTCCCAATTCGTGGCGGTCGCGGTCGCGTTGGACAGGTGGTCGCCTTGGGCAGGCAGCTTAATGCTTGTGCCTATGGGGAAAATTTTCGGGACCGAGAAAAAGCGGTCGCCATGGCCAGGTGGTCGCGTTGAAAAGGTGGTCGCCTAGGCAGGTTTGACTGTATACTGATGAGCAGATGCTTCAGGCAACATGTAAATTTACCCCCCCCCCCAATGATGTTGATCTAAGATAAAACAATATTTTGTAAGACTAAAATGAGCGGGACTTAGCTCATCTTTTATTACATTTTGTACATACACGTGTCCTAACTTCTAGAACTGACTGCAGATACAAGTTAGACTTGAGATGGGTGAGAGTTGATTTTTATCATACATGCAGCATTCATCACTCTCAGAACCGACTCCTGATACAGGGTACAAAGAGGGCCACAGGGAATCACTCTATATTCAAGATAATCTTGTAATGTTTGCCTAATGTACAGCAGGGTTTGCGCTAATGCATATAGTATGAAGGTACAACAAACTATGTATGTACTACAAAGTAAGGACGGAAAATGGACTGCCATGCCGGGTAATAGGTTACATAATGCATGTTCTTAAATCAGTGTGTCACTGTCTGTTAGGACTAAGTCCTTTGCATTCTCTGCAGTTTTAGCTACCATACGTGTATATGATTCTACATGCAAGACGTACACAATTTATGATCTTAGGACTTACCTGCAGGGTAATTGTTCAATAACAAGTCTTTATATGAGCAAAAATGGCAGCTTTAAGATCCCTTGGCACCAGAGAGCCATTTTCTTATCTTGATAATTGCTAGTCTGTGTTTCAAAATACAGCGTTCGAAATACCCGTCTGCAATCTGCAAAATGCATAAAGATTTTCAAGATTGCAGAAGAAAAATTAAACAATCTGCAATTTTGCAGAAAAAAAAAAAGACTGGGGATTCAATGGCTCTCAATTCAGGAGATTATAATTTATACAGACTTACTAGTAAGCAAACTAGCGGCGCTGTAGATATAAACTGAAACCCACACCGCCGCGCAAGATGGCGGCGTTTCGGTGCGTTCCGACTGCCTGGTGGTGCTACCTGAGGTCAGTTTTTTCGGGAGGTTTCGACCCTTTCCGTGATAACTTCGGAGACGAATCATGTGAGAAAATGTCAAATTCGTGCATTTCCGTCAAGCCTCGCTAATCTCCGCGGTCACGATCTCGAGGTCGGCAAAAGTCGGGAAAACAATTCCCGGATGTTTCTAATATGTCGCAAGCATGCGATTTCTTCGAAGCCTGAACTCGGGGCATGGGCGCGATGACAGAAGGAACAAAACGGTGGCTGCTACATTAGTCCGTGGTCCTCTAAGCCCAGATGGCAGCGATAAAGTTGAGAACTACTCAGATAGATCTAGAGCACCGCCTTGCGTGGAGAAGGCGGGACATTTCCTCCTGTGCCGAGACAGTGGGGAGGGGGGCGCCCACGTGAAAAACAATAACATCCCCGGGCCGTCTTGAGGGCCGATTGTTCGAACTCGGAGTCCGATGTTTAAAACCGATAGCAATTTTTCAAATTTAAAAAAATAAAATTACGCAAAGGGCAAGGTTTGCGTGAGGTTTCTTTATTTTGAATTTTTCATTATTTTCTCAATTTTTTCAAATCTTGTAATTTTTTCCGTGGGCCGTGGCTGTGATTTTTGTTACCACGGGTCGTGCGATCTAACATTACGCATCAGAGCACGTATTCCTTGCAGGGATATAATGTTCTTTTCCCCCTTTTCAGGCAGGTTGTTGAATTTTTCTACTTTTAATACACATACTTAAATTATAAACAAATATTTGATTTGATTAATATTGAATAGACACGCTTTTGCTGTTTCAATTTTCGCTATTCATTTGAATATTTTTCACGCACATGTATGTTATTCCTGTTTCAAATTTTGCTGGTAAAAATTAAAGATAGAGTGAGAATAAAGAATAACAGCAATGTTGCAAAGCTAGATATGATGTAAATATAAGTATATATAGGCATTATCAAGTTGAGAAGGTGTCTTGTGTATTTGCAGAAAATATTTTCAAATTGCAGAAAAAAATTTTGACATTCTGCAATATTGCAGAACACTGAAAAAAGTATTTCTACCACTGAAATACCAATACTCCTCAATGGTGTTTTAAAGACTTATCATTTTTGTGTACTTTTCAATCCTAAATTGTGATCATTACAGCATCTACAGTTATATGTGCTGCCACAAATAACATTATTTTCATACATCTCTTTGAAAATTGTACATGATTAACTGTATAAGTATACTGTTAAAGGTACTACCAAAAATCCACATATACTAGAGTCTTCCATATCAAGACCAAACTGTAAGTGATGACTAATATTAATACATGTAATATCTAGGAATTTATAAATATTTCTCAGTTACATGTACAGTCACTATTTCTATCCAATAATATGTATTAAAACATAATGTGACTTCATGTGATCACCAGTACAGTTACTGTTATTTGGGATGAAGGCATAAATGTTGAAAACATGTCATCATAAAACCACTTATCCACAAGCAACATATAACAACATTTGAAACAAATTATCCTTCTCTTTCCACACATCCATCCCCAGCTACAAGCAGCTGTTGAATAATGTAACACACGCCGCATCATTCATCACTGCGAAGATGAACCAACTCCCCGCAGGAAGTGGATGAAAGCAGAACTTTGAAGTCACGAGGATTTGAATTGGAGCGTGACAAAAGCACAGCGGTAATGTCCGCCGTGCTGAAATGACCTCATTTCGGAGATATCACATTGCCTTCCCTCCTGACGATCTCTAAAGCTTATTGCTTGGCCTCTTTTTACATATGAAAGAGCCTTCATTTCCGTGGTAATCTTCAAACCCCTTAGTAACAAGGTCTCGTGCCTCACGTGTAGGGTACAGGTGCTACAGTTTCTGATTAAGTACCATTCTGGAGAAAGGAGGGTTTTCCAGTGGGTCTGATAATAGGCATGTTAAACATGTAACTTAGAGATTTGTAGAAATTTGGTAATTTTTTTTCTTTTCCATAAATGCACTTAAATTTCTTTTATCATTCACCTATACCAAGCATTTGAAGCACAAAAATAATGAATATATTCAAAATAGAAAATTCTAATAATTATGATATCACATAGATACCTGAGGGATTCACAATGTAGATAAAGTTGTCACCAGTCCGCATCACAATGTCGCAGGGCAGGACAGAAGAACACAACACGGCAGCAGCACAGCACAGGACAGCACCGGGGGAAAGGGAAAATTTGATACAGTTATAGTAAGTTTAAAAGACTACAATAACCATAATAAATTCATGGAAAATAAGTCTCATGTATAAAGTCCAGTACATATGCTGGCTTTAAGAAAACAGTGAAACACTTTTCAAATGTTAAAGTAAATGCTCAACAGGAAAAGATAAAATCTTACGGTTAGTAAATCTATTGTATGCAAATCCAATATATGTAAATCACTAAATGTACATGTATTACTAAAAACCCGGTATCCACAATTTCAAGTTCAACAGAACCATCACAAGTTAGGAAAACTTAATACAGTAACTGTAACAGTTTACATTAATTTGTAGTTTCCTGATGAGATACAAACAATGCTGCATTATGCACTTACAGTCTGCTCTACATTGCCAATCTTTTTTTTGTGTGTGCGATTGCTAAAAAAAATAAAACACTTGTCACTGACTTCCAAGTTCAACTTTCTTTTCCCTTAACTTTCCAAGGTTGCAAATCATGGGGATGATCAATAACAGGAGTCACCTTCAAAGTCAAGTCCAACTCCTCCAAACATCAATTTATCAGCACGGTAGCGAGATTAAAAGAAGCTCCTTTTGATTGAAGCCCACAAGATCACAACCCCAATAGTGCTAATGGCAAGAAGCGAGGGGATTTCAAGTCGCTGCAGCCAAACTTAGATTTGGAGTTGATAAGATTGGAGACTGCCAAGCAACAAACTTTGCACCCATGGGAAAACTCTCTATCATTAAAAGTTGGAAATTACAAAGAACACAACAATTTATCACACTGTACTTTATACTTTTTAAAAGGACAATGAAATCATTACTGGCAGTGGCAGCGAACAGTTAATATTTGACAATATAGCTATTAGCATCAAGATAGAGGCATATCCCCTGACACCAAATAAATGATATAGCAACTATCTCCACCTTCATTTACTCAACACTGGATTGAACTTGAAAACACTGCAACAATCTAACACATTGTAGTTCATACTTTCTAACCAAACTACAATCAAATCACCATGCACATACTGTCCACAGTTAATTTTTGACATTTTTTGACAAAACAGCTGTAAGTAAAAGATGCTGGGATATCCCAAGACATCAAATAAATGATATAGCAAGTATCTCCACCAGTCCTTGTAGAGTATCTTCATTTACTCAACACTAGTCCTGATTGAATTCGAAAAACACTGCAACAATACTTTCTAACCAGACTAAAATGAAACTAGAGAGGCAACATTTGCGGGCAAATACAACATATTTCACCCATCATCGCCTTCCCCATGCAAAATGTGATCAATCACACACATAATGAACCATTCCATAGACACATCAACCGAAAAAAATGGATTACCAGTCCAAAATTCAATTTTTGAAAATGCAAGATGCAAGGATGGCCTTTTTTGATAATCAAAATGCACATTTGTGGCTTCGCTACCATGATACTTAAACCAAATGACCAGAAATTTGGTATGAAAATGCCTCTGATAGATACTCACAGGTCTTTCTTTGCAATTCAGAAAAATCAAGTCCCTAGCTTTCTATTCGAGAGAAAACTGGTGATGGCTGGTTAGATAGCACATGCCATGACGGTATGTAGATCAGACCGGTTCTCTCTCCACACACACATACACATTCACTCACAATCTTACCATTTTTGTACTTAAGAGCAAAAATGCAAACATAACACTTTGAATCTTGACAGTTTTACTTAAGCACAAAATTGAAACTTAACACTTGTCTTCTCCCATTCTCTTATTATTTCCTCTATGTAGATACGAATACTGCGAGTTGAATCATTTCCATGTCAAACCTTTACCCACAAAATTATATTACATGAAGATTACATTGCAGAAAATCTACATTCATGTCAAAATATACATGTTTTCGGAATTGGCTGCAATCTATTAGTAATATATCCTTTTCTGGCTGGCAGGGTCTGCCTGCTTCTTCCACAGGCAGTTTCTCATGGATACCGAACAGTCAATGCAAAATATTTCAGAAACATATTCAAGGAGCGCCTTTAAGGCGATTTTCTGTCAAGCGGCAAACAATAAGAATCTTTAAGAAACTTGAAACATATTCAAAAATAAAAGCAGACTTTCATATGGAGAATCAGTATACAATGTAAGTAGCCAGCTGATACTATCTACCATTAACAACATTGTATAGCCTGGAACCTTGCTGCAGTTTGTACTAGATTAGAACAAGTAGCCAGCAGTATTTTGCCTTACATTGTACCTGTTACAATTGTTGTGCAATAAACTTTAACTTGACTTGGACCATGATCTGCTTCTCTTCTCTGGTGGGGTCTGGAGGATAGAAACAGAAGAGTGAGATTTAGCATTTCAATACAGAGCTGAAACACTGATAAAAAAAACTATAGGCAGATATGAAATCTGTTCATGTGTCCAAATAAACATGCATGATTCCAGAATTACTTACAATCTCGTGTGGATGGCTGGGGCCAGATTTGTCTACTTCCTCCAAATGTGGTTTATCGCGGACCAGGTTCTGCTTCTCTACAGGAGGTCCCATCTAGAGAACACAAACAGGAGCGCAAGATTTAGCATCACAATGCAGAGTAGAAACATTCATCAACAATATATTTTGACCATACTTAAAGTATGGGCAAAATATAATTAAGAAATTACATTCAATTGCAAACTGTACATATTGTCTGTTGTCAGAAGAAAACATTACTTAACATTTAGTTGTGTTGGAGCAAGGAGGTTTTATAAAACCTCCTTGGTTGGAGATAATCTTCTCTTCGATGTCCATGCCAGACCTGTCTCTACATCTACATGTACGTGTAGTGACAGAAGACAACAGGCCCTACCTGTTGTGTGCCACGAGCATAATCTTTCAACTGCCCCTTATCATCTGAAAAGAAACAGGGACACTTCATTCATTCTTGTATACATTACTGGACATCTCTCAAAATGCTTTTCAATGGGAAAATGATACGAAATATGACAATGACAGAAATATGAAAACACATATATTGTAAGGAAAATAAAGCCAAATGACCTGAGATTTGTTATAACACTCTAAAAACACAATCAATGCGAAAATGATACGAAATATGACAATGACAGAAATATGAAAACACACATATTGTAAGGAAAATAAAGCCAAATGACCTGAGATTTGTTATAACACTCTAAAAACACAATCAATGCAAATGACAAATTGGCAGTAACAATAAAGTATTGACACGAATGGTTCTTAATCTACAAGGCTTCCAATCATGGAACATCCACCAAGCTCCCCCTTAAGCAGGTCTTCCCAATGTTCCCATCCCCCACTGAATGTGCCTGGTGGGAAGGTGGGAAGCTGTCACAAATATGCCATTCACAGGCTTCCACTCACCAGGCTCCCCCTTGCCAGGTCATTTTGGCAAGAGCCAGAGCGGGACCCTTAGTCGTTCCCCATCCCCCTTGCCACCACCAAATGTGCCGGGTGGCAAGGGCCGGGATGCTGGCACAAATATCATTCACTGGCTCCCAGTTATGGAGCACTCACCAGGCTCCCCCTTGCCAGGTCATTTTGGCAAGAGCCAGAGCGGGACCCTTAGTCGTTCCCCATCCCCCTTGCCACCACTAAATGTGCCGGGTGGCAAGGGCCGGGATGCTGGCACAAATATATCATTCACTGGCTCCCAGTTATGGAGCACTCACCAGGCTCCCCCTTGCCAGGTCATTTTGGCAAGAGCCAGAGCGGGACCCTTAGTCGTTCCCCATCCCCCTTGCCACCACTAAATGTGCCGGGTGGCAAGGGCTGGGACGCTGGCACAAATATGTCATTCACAGGCTTCCAGTCATGGAGCATCCATCTAATCTCCAAGCAGATCTACACGGTGCCAAAAATCGTATATGCTAGCCAGAGAAGCTACAGTCAGCCAGACGGTGCGGACTGGAGCTTCTCTGGCTAGCATATATGATTTTTGGCACCGTGTAGATCTGCTTGGAGATTACATCCACCAGATCCCCCGTTGCCAGGCTATTTTGGCCAGAACCAGACCAGGACCCTTTGTCCTTACCCATTCCCTTTGCTACCACCAAATGTGCTTAGGGGCAAAGGTCAGACGCCGGCGCAAATATATCATTCACAGGCTCCCTGTCATGGAACACTCACTGGGCTCACCCTTGTCATCCAGATTGAGAAGGCTGGAGCTGGTACAATACAAGTACAATCTTATTCCTTTGACTCTTGAGTACTAATGTATATGATCACAACACAACGTACAGTACACAGCATCATGGTAGCTGTAGAATGTCTGTATCACACCATGATTGACAACAGTTTCAAGTGGTGAAATGTACACATGGTCAATGAGAGTTCCTTTTACAGTTGTAGCAGCCTCTATCAACTGTTTGAAGCCATTTTTCATCAAGAATGATAGGATTGATTTGTTTCCACTTGAAATCAAATTCTCATTGAAGTCACCAACAATCACTGTGTTATTTCTTTCTACTGCAGACAAGTGCTCCAACAGTTTCTCCAAACCGGATATGAATAGTTTTTTTGGGACTTTTGGTGGTCTATAAACTGCTACAATGAGATGTTTCATGGGCATGCAGTCAGCAGAAACTTGAACCACCTCACATTCTAGGCCGATGTCATTTGGAATGGGAATTTCAGAACACCTGTATATGTCACGGACATATACTGCCACGCCTCCACGAGGGGAATCAATTGTCCTATTAGAACCGTCCTCACAAACATACTCACTTGACCTGTCTTTGCGAAACATGTTAAAACTCTCCAACTGCACCTGAGACGACTGCACATTTTCTGACAGCCATGTTTCAGTCAGGCATATGATATCAGCTGTAACCAAACAAGTTGACTTCAGACTTTTTAAGTGACTTACAAGTCCTTCAGTATTGTGATGGACAATGTTCAACCTCAACACCTCATTTACAGCTCTGTCCCAAACATTTGTAAATGGGTTGGATAGATATTCGAAGTGCATCATCTTATTGACTGCCTTCTGCACAGCCTCATCACAGTAGATGGACTCCTGCTTATAGTCTGTGATGTGAAGACCGCCTATGGAACATACCCTACTCAATGCAACATACGCCATACCTGATGCAAACATTTTTTTCATCGAGACAACCACTTCAGGAACAGTCATGCCCTGTACTTTGTGTACTGTACAGGCCCAAGCTAGCTTGAGAGGAATTTGGTAACGTTTGGCTTTACTCAACCTCTTCAAGTTGTCCTCAATCTGATGTATAGGCACTGAATTTTCAGGTAGACTGCTTGGAACTGCACTTTTTTGTCTTTCAAGCGCGCCTGCATTCGGATGATCAAACTGCACAAAGACAGTCCCAACTTCATTTGCATCATTCTGACCACCTGTTACACCAGTCACTGTTCCAAACGCACCATTCACTAGACCATCCTCAACATTGACATTTCTACAAAGCATGACCCTAGCACCAACCCCAACTTTGACCACATCAAGGAGGTCCTGTTTTTCTCCTTTTACTTGAGGTCGTCTTGACATTGAACCTGTGGTGAGATCTTTCACAAAATCAGAGGCTTCAAAGCATCTTATATCTGAACACCTGAGATTCAACATCTTGTCATTATGGTCTGCGGCAGCATCATTTCTGGAAAAGATGTGAAGTGCATCCTTAGGATAATCATCCGATGCGAAGTCTACAGCTAAAACCCTTGATGCTAAAAGTTTGTCATCTTCATCTGAAAGTTTGTCTTCTTTTCTCTTCACCCTCATTCTATTCAAAAGCTTTGCAAAGGAAGCGTCATCCTTCTGCCTCATGATTTCCTCAAGTTCAATAACTTCAAAGATTCGACTCCACAAGTCACCAATTTCTTCTTCCTTGTAGAGACTTCCTCCACTGACTGGAGGTATCTGATACATGTCACCCACTGCCAAGATGCTTACATTTCCAAAGTCTGCATTTGGCCTTCCTTGTGTCAGCTGACGCAACCTACCGTGGATAAAGGACAGTAGCTTTTTGTCGACCATTGATACTTCATCTACAATCACAATTTTCAGGCTTTCAAACTGTGCACGCAAAGTGTTAAGGGTACTTTCAGCAAGGGGTTGATACTTGCTGGTCATAACATTCAGATGGAACGCATGGTGGACAGTGCTTCCACCAATATTGAATGCGGCAGTTCCGGTGGGTGCTGTAAGAAGGACAGAGACATTATCAGGGTTTTCTTGTATCTGTTGTAGTAACCTGGTAGCCTCATAATATATGCATTTGATAAGATGGCTCTTTCCAGTCCCCGCACCACCCGTTACAAAAATATGGAAGGGATCTGGTCGTTTTCCCTGTGCAATGTCCATACACCACTTACGTACAAAATAGAAGACCTTCTGTTGTATTGGGTTGAGCGACTGCATCATGGGGATCGCATCTTTCGAGGAGACTTTCGCCTGGCAGCCTTCTAGGGTAAAGCTTCCTTCTTTGGATTTGTCAGTTGTTGCTAGGTCAGGGATGTCATCCTCTGTGCCTTCATTACCCTCATTCGCTTCATTTTCTTCTCTCATATTTTGACACTCAAGTCTTTCTTGCTCCAGTTCGGGGAAGATCTGGGCCCATACATCTTCTACATAAGTACCGTTTTCTACATCTTTGCATGCCTGCTCAATTTCTTCAACATTTTGCTCAAATTTGCGCCTATTCCCATTCACAATGACATTGACCCTATCCTCCGAGACTGACAAGGGAGCAAACCCATCAGAGTAGAATTCTTCATACTTTGCAAATGGTGGTGGTTTCAACTGCGTGTCAATGTAGTGTGGCAAGTACAACTTGAGCAATGTCAAGTAGAATCGCTCTGGCTCTTTCATTCTACTAAATTTGGCATAACGGATGATTGCAGGCTTAGATCTTGTACGTTTTTGTACAACCCCCAAATTATCCCTTAGCACATGCTTTGCTACTCCTCTAGAAGATTGCTCGACATTACTTTGTTTGCCTGAACGAGAAACGACACGATACTCAGAGACAAACTCTGCAGCACACATTGATCGGAAGGGTTCTTCTGGTGGTCTTGCCTTGTATCGATCCATAATGCTTGGCATCCAGATGCTTGCTTCATCACAGTTTCCCTCATTCTGAAGCTTTTGAATTTCCGCCAAAGGTTTTGACAAGCGAGTAGCTTGCTCATCTGTTGGTATGAAAGTGACTGCTCTGGAACAATCCTTCAACTTCAGGCTACAGACTCGATACACTGCCTCCTGGGCACTCACTTCCCTATGGTGAAGGTAGGCACTGCCAACTTTTCTCATTTCTCTCAGTACATCCTCATTGCCTTCCCTTGCCTCTTTCTGGGCCTGTTTGAGTAGCTTTCCCATTTCTCTTTCTGCTTTGCTGATATATGATACAATGTACCTGACACAACTGTATGCATCGAGAACAAACTGGATGTCCATGTTACCATTCCAAGCCCGGAGTAGATGCGGATTGTAATTGTTCACCCATATGTCCTTTGGCTCACGTCTGAGCACTACCTGCTTCCTGGTTGCCATCAAGTTGAAAGCGTCACAGAACTGTGCTGTGGTGAGATTTGCCTCCTTCAAGATGTCATCAGTGGAGCACTTTTCTGGCTCTGTGGTCTTGTCCAACACGTCCCAGAACTTTTTGAGGACGACCTCAGCTTCCTTCTTTCTTCCTTTGAAAGCTGCCATTTCTTGATCGGTTAGATCCTGCAGTTTCACGGGGTCGCACATAAATGTCTGCTTCACTGGAGGTTTTGGAAATGCGAACCTACAGACCTTGCCACCTTTCTTGCAAGATGATGTGTGACCTTTTCGGTGCATTTGAACCTGACTAACTATGTCAAACAACTCTTTATCTGTCTCTGAGTCCGGAAGCTGACTGCACACATACCTGTCCACAAAGGAGCAGACCTCCTCGTCAGAATTTACGTTCAATTTTGGCGCATCTTTCACCCAAAACAAACAGTGGATATGTGGACTTCCGCGCTGTTGAAACTCTGTCCGCGTAAAGGTGTCTACGACTTCTCCAATTGGTTGCGATGGAGATTCAATGAGATGTTTAAAAAGCAGCTTGACTCTACAATCAAACATGCGAGCAGCAGTGACAGGATTACTTCTCAAAATGTTGCAACGCTCTTCCCACGACAACTCACTTACTGGTACGGTACCATGGTCTTGTCGAATCGCCTCTAAGACTTCTGGCCAGCGCAAATCTGCGGCAGAAAATGTTGCGAACCAGGTTGGAATTCCGAGCTGTCTTATCATCGCGAACAGTTCATTTAGCGCCCTGTCCCAAAACTGCGGGGTGCCCCTGACTGGCTGCAGGAAGCGATAGCCTTGATCTGACTTAAGAATGTCACGTAAATCCTCTTTGTTTGACAACATGCTAGAAGATATTCTACGGCCATCACTTGTTGTAGGTGAACCTTTTCGCATAGATATGGAAATATTTGATTGTATGAAGTGCAGCTCTGTTACAAATTGTGCATAGAATATGTAGCTAGCGTCTCTCGCAAACCGTGTATCTGCACCCATAAGGCGTGCCTTGAAGTACTTACTAGGTGTAATACGCACATCACGATTATCATTAAAAGAAAACTTCCCAGTGGGAAATTGAACAGGGAACGACATTGCCTCTCCTCCAACCTCCTGGAATACAAAAATTGGCTTGTTTCCCTCTCCTGGAGCCACAGACAGGACGCATTCATCGTAGTGGTCAAGAAATTCCTGCCCTATGTCTACTGGTTGAAGGCAAGTGTCATGGGGCAGACCCCGCAAGCGGCTGTCGAGCTCTTCTTCCTCGTTCAGACCTGCTTCTTCCATTGCTTCATCCACATTCACCTGTTGAAGAATGTTGTCCATTTCATCATCTTCCATAGCATCTCCAGGTGGTCCTTCCATGCCATCCCCTTCAACACTGACAGACGCGAGGTGGTCTGGGGTGATACAAACTTCTGAGTCGTCCTCCTCTCCATGTTCAGCATCAGATGGTTCAAGAAGCCCTTGTTCTTCGTTCCAAGACAAAGCCCAGTCT
The DNA here is from genome assembly GCF_035083965.1 of Branchiostoma lanceolatum. Lineage (NCBI taxonomy): Eukaryota > Metazoa > Chordata > Leptocardii > Amphioxiformes > Branchiostomatidae > Branchiostoma > Branchiostoma lanceolatum. Next base: position 12,132,341 of record NC_089729.1, read on the forward strand.
GCGTCAATAGATGTACCAGTGTAATGTTCATGATTCTCCACAAGATACCTAAGAGCAACATCGACCCTCTTTGGACTGATTTGTCTATACATGTGATGGCCACTATACTGTAGCTTCTTCTTTAGTTTTACTTTGATTAACAGAGCTTCAGTAGGCATTCTGGGAAGGATTGCATGTGTTTGACTTACATCTGCTGGGACGCACACTACATTGCCGACAACACCTTTCTGGCCCCCTTTTGGGAGAGCGGCAATTTTCATAAATGGTATTCGCTTAGCTACGAGTTGTGACTCAAGAATGTTGAGACTTTTCAGCTCAGCGGGTATTTCTGGGAGTTTCATTTTATTACTTTGGGCCTGGTATGGAACTGCTTTCTTTGTCTTCAAATGCACGTCACAACAGTGACATATCCACTCTTTCCCCCTGGATGAATTTGCTGTGTGACACACATGTGGGCTGCAGTCTACATTGCATTGATGTACATACGTACCTGTAAGACAGTGGTGAACAGCCTGAACATACTTTGATTTGTTACAGATTACAACTTGTTCATGAAACAAAAGCCTATGACATACTGTACAAACAAATTCTGGTCCCTTTTTGCATTCCACTCGAAACTTTTCAATTGCCTTCTCTACATCTGGTAAATTCTTGTTTCTGTTTCTGTTAATCTGCACATTTCTTTTTTTTAAATCTCTATGATTTTGATCTGTATGATATCTATCCGTTTCATAGTCTCGCTTATCCTGGGCATGGTCTTCATCAGTGTGGTACCGCCCCTTCTTTCTATCCCGTTGGGCCTGGGCATACTTCTCATCCTGCTGGTATCGTTTCCTTTCTCGGTCCCGTCTGGCCTTTTTCTGGTCCTCATTAGCGTTGTTATTTACTTGTGTTGACTTTCTCTTGTTGCTGGCAACTTCTAAAGCCGCTGCAGCTTCTTCTCTGTGGCACCGTGACATACTCCTTGTCTGTCTTCTGCTGAAGACTGTTGCGTCCTCATCATCGTTATCATTCTGTAACATCTTTCTCGTGCTGCTGGCAACTTGTGAGGCCGCTGCAGCTTCTTCTCTGTGGCACCCTGTGATACTGTGTCTTCTGCTGAAAACTGTTGTGACAACATCAAAATGATTCCTGTCTTTATTGTGCAAGTATAAAGCATTACTAGTTTGTAATGTACTGTCACACCACGGATACTTACTCCATTCCCACGTATAGCCATACTCACTGTACACAAAGATGTTTCTTCCCAGCAGTAAAGACATCGCATTTACTTCTACCTGTGTGGCCCATGTACGAAGATCTGCTGGATGAGGGTTCAGCTCAGTTCGACCATCACGAGACAGGTACTGGTCCATGGTTTGTCCATTTGGCTCGAACACAAACCAAGGTCTGTAAACATCTTCAGACAATGTTGCCATATATTCAATCGTACGCTGCCTTAATATAGCGTGATACTTTTCTGTGCCACAAATATGGTAGCTTATCGCCCTATAAAAACAATTCCCGTCCCCATCCATTTTAATGGGATTGATCGGTGGTTTGGAATCCAAAGGGACATCCGTTTCTTCAATATTGAGATATCCTTCAACAGGAAGGTTCAACTGACCTGCAAGTTGCAATTGATCATTTGCTGTGAAGGGCTTGAACCTGAAATCTCCAACCTTCGACTCCCCAGTAACCTCTAATTCCTGCTCCTCCCCCTCCTCCCCTCTTACCTCTAATTCCTGCCTACCAGCTGGGTCCTCCAATCTTACCTCTAATGGCTGCTCATCAACTGGCTCCTCACCTCTTACCTCCAATACCTGCTCCTTGGCCAGATCCTCTCCTCTTACCTCCAATTCCTGGTCATCAGCCGGTTTCTCTCCTCTTATGTGTAACTCCTGCTTGTCAACCCGATCCTTGATTTGCTGCTTTGCCTTCCACTCATTCAACCCCTTCAGTACTTTCTTACTCTTGCGTCTTGGCATTTCTGCTAAAAAAATGAAAGTACCAGAATGTACATTCTGAAGCAGTATAGAAATGTACATGCTAAAAGTTTAGAACCTCTTCGAAAATTATCTAGTCTCCAACTAAGCTCCTAGCATACTAAACATCACAAAGCACATGTAACCACAACAATGACGCATTTTAGAATATTTTCATGTTCATTCCGTGTCCTTGAAAATGTGGTGGCTTGTGTGGCAGTTTGTCAAACAAGCCCCCCTCCCCCTCCCACAAAAATCTGAGGAACACAGGAAGACGTCACCATCAAAACAAAATATATGTCCTGGAGTTTATAACCATCATGAAACAGAAATGATACAGAAACCCCTATTTTAAGCTAGTCGTTTCTAACGTAAGACCGATTTCATAGCTACTAAAGTCCTGCATGTAAAGAAATAAGATGTCTGCTATAACTACGATACGTAATCAACATGATGAAGGGCCAAGCAAATTCTTACCTGATAAAAATAGTCGGCTATCTTACGAAGTACATGTATATGTTACTGAACCGTTGGTTCTTGAGTTTCTAGAGGGGAGCGTAGTTGGCTGAAGACTCTACTCTTAGTGTTCTCTACTCCACTCTAGACTACTTTTCATTTAATATACAAGTCCGACAAACAGAAAAGATGAGTGGTCCATGGAAATTTCCAACTTTGAACACAACAAAACGTAACAGACGAAATGTGACCGCGAAAAGAAATAAATTTTATTTATTTATTTTTTTATTGATTTATCTATTAATGAAATGTTAGGTAACCAATATTTACTAAAAATGTTAAAAGGTCCAGGGTGACACCCAAAAGTGTCATTTCTAACGGAAATCGGGGACTTATTGCAAAAACACTACGACGCTGGCATAGCACTTGGCTGCGGTCCCAGACCGCGAATTTTCAAATGTGTTGAATATTTTTTTATAAAGCGAGAGCCGACAGAAACTATTTGGCGTTATCAATTAAAATAAACATGTCTATACGTACGATAACAATGTAGGGAAGGAATTCTGGATAGCAGGCACTTCTTACCTGGTAGTACTTTCCGATATCTGACGAGAAAAAAAATGTTGGTCTTGGCGCGGAATGTCGTCTGCTAAGAGTCTGCTAGCGTGCTAGTGATGAAAACAACAAAACGTAAAACGTATATACGAAACGTGACTACGAAAAGAAATAAAATTTATTGATTTATTTGCTCATTAAATCACAGATAAGCATAACTTACTAAAAATGTAAAGAACTGCAGAGTGACGGTCGTTTCTAACTTAGCACGGGGATTTTATTGCGAAAACACTACGACGCTGCGTATAGCACTTGCCTGCGGTCGCTAATTATGGAAAATTCCAGACCGCGCATGTTCAAATGTGTTTACTAAGCGATAGCCGACACAAACTATTTGGCGTTGTCAATTAACACAAATATCTCTATACGTACGATAATAATGTAGGGAAGGAATTCAGGATAAGCACTTCATAATACCTGGTAGTACTGTACTTTCTGCTATCTGACGAGAAAAAAATGCTGGTCTTGACGCGGAGTGTCGTCTGCTAGCGTGCTGCTGGTGGAAAATTCCGCAGAAGCTTTCCAACGAACCGACATGCAGCGGGGGGATGTGTATGCAAGTTCGATACTAAAAAGTCTTGAACCCGGAGTATAGCCTTTTTATTTGCATTTCATGATATTATATAGTATATGCACTTTATTAAATTCGTTTAGGCCTACATTCCTAAATACCTTGTTCTTATGCTATATGAAGAATATACTCAATCCCCCCACAATATCTGAATGGTCGCGTCCACATGCCGCGCGCCTATTGGTTCTCTCCGCAGGACCACGTGGTTACCTTACCTTACCACGTGGTTACCACGTGGTTATAGAAGTCAATATAAAGTAGCAAAACATCGCCCAGAAATACCAAAATAAATCATTTTGAAGTGGTGTATACAAAAATATGAACAAGGTTCTTTGAGTATATATGTTCAAGCTATCCACATACTGAATTTCGGATTATATGTTTTTGACACTAGAGCACAGAAGCCCCCCAAACACAGTTTTGGCCAGAAATTGGCACAAAAACCTCAATAAAATTTTTTTAAAGCCAGTTATCGAAACAAATGAAAAATCGTTAGTGGGTATTTGCCTCCTCTACCCTTATGCCAAATTTCAGGTGACTTAGTCCAAAAATGACAGAAATGAATCAATTTGAAAATTTGACAGGAGAAGAAACATGAGAGAAAACAATATATTCCACCATACTAGGGTATGGTGAAATATAATCACCACATACATTTGTACTGTACACAGTTAATTTCAGACAACAGATCAGGCATTAGAACTAGAAGATGCTGGAATACCCCAGACACTACAGATGGATGATACAGCAAAACTTCTTCTTGTACTTCATTTACCCGACACCTGATTGCTTCAACTCCCACAGTACAGAGAAGGAAATAAAAACTTCACAAACTTGCCAAGAGCCCATCAGTCAAGACACAGAATGAGCAAGCTATCTGATGAAGTTCAAACTCTCTGGTGGAAGAAAAAATATTGTGATTTCTGACTTTTTATAGATATAACTCTGTGTACTGTTAACCAAACAATAGTTCTTCTGGACAGTTAAAGCTTCCTTGTTTAGGGCAAGAGACGGTCGGAAGTTGGAATCCCAACCGGTTATGTTTATTTAACTGTTGACACACTGCTGGAAACGGTTGCTGTCCTTAGTGCTGAAAGGTTATGAAATGTGGTTTTCTGTTCATTGTAGCATCAAGGGTCAGCTAGGGGCATTCTCTTGTAATCTAAATCTAAATGTGTGGTACATAGTATATGTCTGTCTTGTTATCAACAAACTGCTCGAATAGTAAAAATAGCTTAAAAGGTAAAGATAGTCCCATTGCCTTTTTGAGGCTGTAGGGGCAGTGGGTTGTTATCAACTGTGTCTAGAGCGCGGTATTGGGAAGCGGAACCCAACCCTCTCCTTCCACTACATTTTACCACCGGGTCCTGGGCAAAACATCCAAAGCATTATGCCAACACGACGACACATAACTCTGTGTGAACCAAAAACTGGTTCTTCTGAATAGTCAAATCTTCCTTGTTGGGCAAAAAAAGCTTGGGAGTTGGAATCCCAACCATGTAGGTTCATCTTACTTGTGGCACACTGTCGGAAATGGTTGCTGTCCTTAGTGCTGAAAGGTTATGAACTGTGATTCTCTGTTCATTGTAGCATCAAAGGTCTGCTAAGGAAGCCCAAATCTCTCCTTCTACTGCCTTTAACCTCTGGGTTGTGGGCAAAACATCCTAAGCATTATGCCAACATGACGCCACATAACTCTGTGTGAACCAAAAACCGGTTCTTCTGAATAGTTAAATCTTCCTTGTTGGGCAAGAAAAGCTTAGGAGTTGGAATCCCAACCATGTACGTTCATCTAACTGGTGGCACACTATCGGAAATGGTTGCTTTCCTGAGTGCTGAAAGGTTATGAACTGTGATTCTCTGTTCACTGTAGCATCAAAGGTCTGCTAAGGAAGCCCAAATCTCTCCTTCCACTGCCTTTTACCTACGGGGTCTGGGCCAAACATCCTAACTGTTACACCAACACGATGCCACATAACTCTGGTAAACCAAAAAATGGTTCTTCAAGATTAGTTAAATCTTCCTTGTTGGCAAGAACAGGTTGGGAGTTGGAATTCCAACCAATTATGTTCATATAACTGGTGGCATATTTTTGGAAACGGTTGCTGTCCTCAGTGCTGAAAGGTTATGAACTGTGGTCCACTGTTCATTGTGAAAAAGGGTTAGCTAGAGAAGTTCTCCTGCACACTAAACCTGCATGTGTGGTACATAGCAGCTGTCTGTCTTGTTATCAACAAAGGGCCCTAATTGTATTGATAGCTTAAAAGGTAAAGGTAGTCCCGTAGCATTTTTGAGCCCGAAGGGGCAGTGGGTTGTTATTCAATTTGTCTAGGGCACGGTTTTGGAAAGCAGAGCCCAACCCTCTCCTTTTACTGCCCTTTACCTTTTGTGTTCTGGGCCAAACATTCTTTTTAAGCATTACGCCAACAAGACGCCACATAACTCTATGTGAACCGAAAAGTGGTTCTTCTAGATAGTTAAATCTTCCTTGTTTAGGGCAAGAAAAGTTAATATGTTCATTTAACTGGCGGCACACTGTTGGAAACAGTTGCTGTCCTTAGTGCTGAAAGGTTGTGAACTGTGGTCCTCTGTTCATTGTAGCATCAAAGGTCTGCTAAGGAAGCCCAAATCTCTCCTTCCACTGCCTTTTACCTCCGGGTTCTGGGCCAAACATCCTAACCATGACACCAACACGACGCCACATAATTCTGGTAAACCAAAAAAATGGTTCTTCTGGATAGTTAAATCTTCCTTGTTGTCAAGAAAAAGTTGGGAGTTGGAATTCCAACCGATTATGTTCATCTAACTGGCGGCACACTGTTGGAAACGGTTGCTGTCCTTAGTGCTGAAAGGTTATGAACTGTGGTCCTCTGTTCATTGTTGCATCAAGGGCCAGCTAGAGAAGGTCTACTCTAATCCTGCATGTGATGTACATAGCCGCTGTCTGTCTTGTTATCAACAAAGAAAGCTTACCAAGAGCAAAAGTGAGTTCATGATACTTTCATTTTTCCAGTCTAATGATCCAAAAGGATTTAATTCACTTCTACTGTTATTAACCTTCTTCCTGCTGAAGTAGCCATTTAGCACAAAATTTGTATTGGTTATGGGGTTAGGCAGCAGGGAGAAGGTTAAAGCCCGGATTAGGCCGTTGACCTTACAAGTCTCTAGCTGAAGATAGGATGCCTACATGAAAATGTATATCGCACCATCTAATTCCACTACAGTCACGACAAATCCCTCTGTGCAATCAGCCAGGATTAATTTCCAATCTGCCGTTTTCTCACCGCTGTTTTCAAACCGCCCTCAGCATAGTTTACACTGAATCCAATTTCCTTTCCCTTGCCTTCAGACATGACCTTGTCTATTCATACATGTAGTACTAAAATCTAATCTCTTTCAAACTTATTGAATGACTTTAGACCATAATTCAATATACAAAATAGTGTCCTACCATAAAACATAGGAGACAGACATTGTAAAAATTGGATTTGGCTGATATATACTATCTCAACGAAGTAAGAAAAGGAAGCATGTAAATTTGTATGCATATCAAATAACAAGATTGATTGAATGTGTAACATCTAATCAAATTAACAAAGGATTTGTGTGTTATACTGCATGTATTTCCTTTCCTGTGGATGAAGTATAGTACATACTTGTAATATTTATTTTGTGACATCTTTGTGTCTACTGTAACAGTTACTGTAAATGCGTGGGTTTTATTTTGCGCTAATGAAAAAATGGTGTTTTTAAGTTCGCGGCAGCGCTAGTCACATACTGCTAACAGTATTGGACAGAAATGTTCATGGTGGTTTTATGTTCACTGTGAAACGGTCACCGTGAAAACCGCGAACATAAAACCACCGCGAACATTTCTGCATTTACAGTATATGTAGCAAGCATTACTATCACAAGATAAATGAATAACCTTAGAAACAGCGAGTACATCCAACTCTAACAAGGACAAACTAAATAAGAATTCCTCCAGTTTTCTAAAGATTTATAGACTCTGAGTACAGAAACATTTAGAATGCAGGCAGCAGCAAATAACTGTAGTCCTGGGGGAACTTTTCCTTGCCTTCCAACTGACAGAAACCCACACAAGTTAATCCCAGCAATAACTTCTAATCAGTTAACTGGCAAGACAAACAGCCCGAGTCTACACACACCGGGTGGTGCAACATTGATCATCAAGCCAAATCAAAGTCTTCTAAATGCATGTGAGGGCACACTGGATCTGAGAGCACATTTCAACCACAGAGTGGGCAATCGGAAACGTCCACCAGACCTACATACAGTAGTCATTAGAGAAAAAAGTCCTGTAGCTTTAGGCCATTTGTTCAATCAATACTGTATCTATATCTACAAGATTTTCCTCTAAGTCTAACTTGAGTCAGAGAATTGCTATGTAAAGCACACAGTGAGCACCAGATCTAGAGACATTAACCTACTATACACAAGACATTAGTAACCTGGGTGAAATCCACAGGCAGTCACCAGAGAAAATAAGTCCTGTATGCCATTTGTTCAATGAACACTTAAAGATTTTGCTCTAAATTGTCAGTCTATAAATGCTACAGTGTGATCGCCAGGGACATTAACCTACTGTGCACATGCCACCTGAGTGAAATCCAATGCACCCTGCAGTAAAAAAAAGGCCATTTAGCTATGGACATTGGGAATGAAGCCAATCATGCCCCACTAGTAGCCGACCAATTACCTCGGAGGTGCAGCGAAAGTAGGCAATTCTCCTTAACGAATTCCAGAAGGACAGGGGGTCTGTCCGCAGTGAAACTTTCCATAAAAGGGCTTGTATTATAGAGACAGGAAACATTTTTCAGTGGCAAAATTAAAGGGATGTGTCAACATCAAGTTCGCTCATATGATCGATGACGCAAGAAAAATGCATCCTAGGAGTCTCCCCCTTTTCTCTTGGCTTCTCTTTGCAGTCAGACACATTCATCATATGAACATTAATTACTGTATATTACTCATTGTATCATTAGTTCCTGTCATGATATTGTCAGTACAAACAAAGAATCACTAGAAATTATCCCAATTGGTTTCCTTCGATTTAACCGTACTGGGAGTATTTCAGCTGCAGAGCTAGTCAGAGTTACAAGTTCAGAAATTACATGAAATTACTTGTTTTGGTACATGTAAAACCTGTAAGATATGATGTCTCCATGCCAGGGTATCCAAGAATAAACACAGAGGTCTAACAATTTAGTCTAAGTCCCACTATGATCAAACTGTGATGTTACAGATGTTAACCGGTAAGTAGCAGTAAAAAATTACAATTAATTTTCTTAATGTTCTTGGTGGGAAATGTGAATTTCTTGGCACCTTGGCACACTAAATCAGAGTGTATATCCTTGTCAGTTTTAGGACACACTTTAGACAAATGGATAAGCCATTAGCTGAGAGGCCCGGTGGGCGTCACTCCACCGTCAAGTAAGGAAAGTCGTGTGGAGTGGCTTTTCAAAGGGCACAACACCCTGGGGCATGTCAGAGGACCAAACCCTCCATGGACCTCTTGGTTCTGAGAGCAACGCTCTAACCGGTATGCCACACGCCGCTGAGGCAAGAAGTAGTGATCTCCAGAAAGGCCAAGGTTTTCGTGCAGATGGAGAGAGCACATGTACAGCACTAAAAGTAAATTTATACATCAAGTAGCTATAAAGGATTTTAAACAAGGCAATCAACCAAGAACCTTTTACCCTGATGTAGTGGGGACTTATCTCTCCATTACTGCGGACGTACCTCTGCACTAACCTTAACCTTTTACGTTCACTGCTGTGCAGGCTGGCCTTATCTTCAGCTGAACACCAACTTTGCAACACATACCGTACATGTATATAGTCTACATCAGATACTAGAGACCTTGCTTTTAGATGCAGAGACCTTCAAGTCCAAGTATTTGAATGGAGACAATTTGCAACTCAAACCGAGATAGAAACATTTGAATCTCGGTTTTGTCAAATCTTCACAGTTGAGATCTTCAGGGCTTAAGTTGACTTGACACACAAGAAAAGACTAATCCTAATGTATGACCTTGTCTCTTGAAGCAAAGACGTTTAGTTTAGCTCTTAGCTTGGATGTTTGAGATACTGCAACTCAGTCAAACGGAAGCCATAAATATTCAGTGCAGACACTACTGTGTGGAGATCTTCACAGCTTTCAAAGATTACAAAAAGGAAAGAAGATGTTGCAACTAATGAATAAGAAGAGTTTAAAAAAAATATTGGTTAAAGGTAAATTTCGGTAAAAATATATTCACTGCCTTATTAGTGTCTTTGGCAAACAAAAAAGAGGTCTTAGAGAAAGAAAGGTCCAATGACCTTTATTCTGGAGGTTGTAACTCACAAGAAGATAGTGTAAAAAACGTTAAAATATTGGTAAAATAAAATTCTGTACAAAGTTTATATTCACAAAAGAAAATTCAAATGACCTTGTCTCTTGTAACAACGACCTCTAGCCCTTACACGGGAGATATTGCAGCTCATATGAGAACATAAATATTGGTACGGGCAATTTCAGCACAGCCTCTCTACTCTGAGGATCTGGGTCATCATCGGAAAAACCAATAGTGGAACTATCAGCCATGGTCAGGAAGATAATATCCGACTGGGCTGAAAAGAAAATTACGCTGCTTTGCCAACTGTAAATTGCTGATTGGTCAACTCTGAAAATCAGCCGGGGGCTGTGGTGTGATGGTGTGTGGAGACTTTACCTGCTATCTGTCTAGGACCGATGAGGAAATGATACTAGAAAGAAATCAATTATATAAATTTGATAAAATCGTATAATATAATATCACTAGAAACTCTTCCCATTGGATGCTAAAATTATCAAAATCAGCAGGTGGGAAACATTCAGTCTGAAGATTATGATTAATATGAATTCCTCATCATAAACAGTGAAAACACATTCTCAAGATTTTTTTTGGTGTGGTTTTGTAATTAAGTCCCTAATACCATTATATATATTTGCAATAAGAATGCCTCTCCTATCAGTGATAATTCTTAAACACTAGGATTCACTGCAAGCAAATACGCGCAGTTATACAAATTCAAGTAAAATAAGAAATAATAATGCCTGTCTAGATATTCAGAATCCATCAGCCAGACTATGGATCAATGTGATATTCATACACCTATGTCTAGTGTCTCCATGTGTCATCCATAATGCAGAGAAAAGGCTGCAGGGCCTACTGTACATGTATGAGCAGGTCAACCACAACATGGAGGTGGATATGCCGGCTTACACAGGTAAACAGGATCAATCTCAGTCTCTGACTTTGACTATGGCAGTTGCAAAATCTATACATGGAGAGTACTGGGGATCAATGGTAGTATCAGAACTATGGAAATAGCTGGAGCCTTTGGGGTTTCTATTTGATTGGAATTACATTAAGGACACTGTGTTTCAAATTATCATACTGATTGACAATGCACAATAAATTCAGTGTAAATTTTAGACATACATGTAGTCAGCCCCCAGTCTCTGACTATGCACTTGTAATAAAATCAACTGTTATTTTGTATATACATTGGAGGGATGGCAATATCAGAACTGCTAAAAAGAATATCTCAAGGTTTCTATCTGACTGGAAATTATCACACTATGAATATGATTGACATTGTACATCTACTGTAATTTTAGAAATAGTAGTAAACTTAATATACTGGACCCAAGACAAGACCCAAGAGATGGAATTCGAACAAATTCAATTTGGTAAACTGTTTTGACTTTGAGTTGACTACAACACTCCCAAAAGTCATAATTATATGTCACATCATTGTCACATTCAGGAGTGCCGGCAGTATCAGTATTGAACTTGGCATATGGAAAGGAGTATCATTGTATGGTACTGCCTGATGACCCTTGCTTTTGCCCAATGCACTGGAGTTTGGAAAGGGGTTTATGACAATTGTGCATGGATATGTGTGCAATTACTGTAAGCTTATAGGGACTACAACTTGAATAACACCCAGAGTTCTATCAATTACAAAGCTCTCAAGTAACAATTTGAAGAGCATGTAATGCGATTATTAATGATGCTTTTATGCAGGCAGTCATTGGAAGAACTCTTTGCCCTCACATGGAGCAAGCACTAGTACTGCAAAGCCACTCTACTAGTATATAAACCATACACGTGTAAAAAGCCTTTTCGCCACTCTGGGAGAATACCCCAGCAGCAAGCCAACGAGGCTAATGCATATTTCAGGAGACAAAAGGTAAAGTCTGTGCAGTCATTAATTAGCTGACACCCTGCCCCACGAAAATCCTTTACTTCCTCGATTCATTCCGAAGCATCTCCGGAGGATTTTGGGTCCCGGCTGTTATCGCTTTTAGAGTGGGCCGGGATTTATCGCTCCGAACCCGTGGTCACAGGTACGGCGGAACGCACCATTACACACGGAGAGGCGCCCGTTTTTCACGCGCCTGACAAACCCCGATACTGCAACAGGAGGGGCACCCACCTGCCAGCAAAAGGGCAAAGGTCGCCATTGGGAATTCCGGCAACATTTTCCCGAGTTAGGTGCACCCCGGTTTTCCAACCATGAAATACAAGTTGGCCAGAAGACTTTGCACTTCAGTGAGTACTTTCAAAGTCGCATTGTAAATGATTTAAGGCAAGGCAAGCAGATGTGGTGAGCATTTCTAGGTGAGCAGATGAGGTGAGCAATGGTGAAAAATTTTAATTCTTACAATCTTAGAAATCTATTTCTGCATGATAGAAGTAAATTGCATAGGACATTGGACCACTGGCATTTGAATTAAAGCATCCGGATAATTTTTGAGAGCTTTGTGGGGAAGATGGTGACCCGTTGATGAAGGTTAGACATCCAGGTAATACGCCAAAAATGATTATTCAAGCAACTGGAAGATCGTGACCGTTTTATCATATGCTCCGTTTTTCGTCCGCTAACCAATCTCTGCTTGGAGAGTAACATTTTCAACAGTAAGTACTGTAACTTGCCTGGTCAGAATTTTCACCCCCATGAAGAAATTTCCCCATTTCAACATCATACTGCTGCCATGCTATAATATCCTCTGCTATATATACATGCATCCCCCTAATAGAAACCCAAAATTATTACCTACTGTAGTACCCCAAAATGACACCAATCTCCAAATATCATACCAGACAGCATGGATATTATGGATGTTATAGTTTGGACCGTAACATTGTCACAATATCTATTACACCGTCAGGCACTATTTAACAATTCTTAAATGATCTTTCTTTCCTGAAATATACAGTCTATACTGTACTATTACCACAAGAACCCCTGCTCTATATCATCCTAGTCCTCAAAATTACACCAATCTACACATATTCTCCCAGACAGCATGGACATTATGGATGCTATAGCTCGGACTGTAACATTGTCACCTACTTCACTGTCAGACACAACTAAACAATTCTAACGTCTTTCTCTCCAAAACTATACACTGCACTATTACCACATATACAAGAACCCCTTCTATCTAATATATCTTCTTAGTTCTCAAAATTACAGCATGGATATTATGGATGCCACATGTATAGCTTGGACCGTAACATTGTCACCTATTCCATTGTCAGGCACAATTAAACAGGTGCTGCCAACCCGACACCCCACAAGGCGGGGCGCAACACCGGCGGAGGCCATCAACTAGCAGACACGACCATTCCTCTTCATGACCCGCCCCATTGCCTCGGCAAATTAGATTTCTATCGGGCGGGCCGGTCGATCGCGACGGCAAACAGGGAGTAATAAAGCTGCGCCAAGGTCGTGTTTCCGCGCCCTTCGATCTCAACATGGAGGAACGGTGTCCGCCGTATAACTGATAAGGCTTGTCGCCGCCTTGCACGCGATTGTTTGTAAGGCATGAAGACCATATATCACTGGACAATTCTATTGATCTAGAAGCTTAAGTATAAAAAATTAGCAGGGATCTCCCTAAAGAATGGTGCAATGGTACCCCCCCTTCTACATTTGTATATATAGTTGCAAGTGAGTGTATTCTCAGTACCATCAATCTAAGAAAAAATACAAAATAGAAAACCTTACAGTGTGTGTATTAATTCTAATAGGGTTTTCTATTTATTCTTGTTTCCTAAAATGCAGTAACAAAAGTACATCTAAAGGAAAAGCTGCAGTCTTTTGCACTTCTGCCCATTGGCAAATACTTGCTTGTCTTGAGAATTGAAGGCTTTAATATAATCATGTATATTCACTAAATCATCAATTTTTTATAGCAAATGCCTCACATACCATATAACGATAGTCTTAGAATTAGCTGACATTAAGTGCAATGCCCATTCGCAAGTACTACATGTACCAGTCATGACCCTCCTGGGGGTTATTCAGGGAGTTCTATAGCTTCCTCCACCTGTCATTAGCACTCATCAAGGTATCGGGAAAACATTAAGGGATGGTCGTGTGCAATCAGACGTACAATTGGGGGATTAATTAAGCTGTGACCTAATTTTGCACATCCCATGACATATTGGGGGATGCTACATATTTTTGTCCATGAAAGTTGGAAACAGAGGATGTTTAAATCGTCATGAAGGACATTGCCATCAATTGAATGAAGGCAAATTTGATTGTCATGATTTTAAATCATATGATTTAAATCTTCTTTAGATCCCACTTTTTTTATCACATGATAGATCTTCAAGATCCATTTTTTAACATTGCATTGCCAACTGTAAATTCTAAAGTTGATTCATATCATATTAGCTAGTCTTCTTCAGACTCTAAGTACTTTTTCTATAGATATTCAAGATCCATTTTCAATGGCGTATTGCAATAAATTGTTTTCACAAGATTAGATTGCACTGACGCAAGCTATAAAATGAATATTCTAGAAAATAGACTTGGAAGAAGTACATGTACTAGTACATGTACATGTATTAGTCATCACATTTAGTACATTCACAAAAAACAACACTACCGGTAATATTATTTTTCCTGCTCTCTCTGGTCCAATAGAATCATCAATTCCAAATAATGACAAATTCTAAAGATAGGCCAGCAAATATACATCATTTATCATGTTGATTGATAAGCATTGATATAGATCTCATTTCCCAGGGTATTGCCTCCATTGTTCATTACAAAATCAATCTCAATATAAACTGACCACCAGAACAAATACTCTCATCACATTATTACATAAGCCTAGATGGAGATGTTCACTTTAATGACCACTGTAAGTTGAAACGTACATGTATATCGTTCAATAGCAACAAAAATTTATCTCCAATGATGCTGCAGAAATTGAGTCAAAAAAATTATAAAATTATAGCCAGTGCTACTAAAACAACTTTTTCAATCGGGTCATTTCCCTTCAAAGAGTTACAAATATAGAATGCTGATACTGATCTGCACTTAACAGCATGGAAGTCCACATAAATTCAGCTTCACACTCGTTAACTTTCCTCCTTTCTTCGTTTCTCACAAAGAAAAGCTCAGGCACATTCCATCACCATTGATATTTCCTCCCAGTTGTGAAAGGTGGAGATCAGTCCCAATGATGTCCTAGACAAGTTTCCATCTCAGACATTGTCGTTTGAAAGATGCGGAGTTGCAAGTTTGTTCAACAGTTGTCAGTTTGTGAAAAGAAGACGGATACACCCGAGGTGCCCCACCGCCGTTTCTGGTCATTAAACCTACAATCTTCCTCCAAAAAATCAATATGGTAAGTACACCAGCCATCATCCCAGCAGACGCAGATGCTCTCCTAGCCAGGGGTGGATCAAAACTGGCATCGCTAATGGTGGACATGCATCTTACGCCAGGAACGGTCCCAGAAATCGCAGGTTTGAAAGGGTCCAGAAATTGTGAGTTTAAAGCCCAAACCACAGCGAAACACACGACGTACATCACTGCACATGTGTCCGACACTCGCTGCCTGATAAAGACAATAACACCTGTTGTTTGAATGTTTCCAGAAATCGCAGGTTTGCAGCCGAAACCACAGCGAAACATCGGAGTATATATATCATCACGGCGCATGTGTCCAATATTCGCTGACTTATGAGGGTAATATATACTCCTGCTGGTTGAGTGATTGCAGTGATGCATCCATCTACCTGCCCAGGACTACTGATCTACCTGCTGGCGTAAATAGGTCCAGGTAATCTGTTTCACACCTGTCCATCGGCGGGGACACCTGCTGACTGATACAGGTGTTCCCTCACACCTGTTGAGTTGGTTTCACACCTGCGCTGTAGCAGCATGAACCTTACAGGTCCATCTGTCCGTCCATTTTTATACAACTAACTTGCTGGGATCTATATGCTTTTTTGGGGGGGGGGGTCATAAAATTGCTACTTAAAATTATTCTTAGGCCATACCAATTTAATTTCTTGGTTAACGGATTTTTATTTTCAAAAAAAAAAATTTTAGAAACAAAAAAAAATCATGAAATCAGAAGGCTGGCCCAGCCTTCAATTTTCATGAATTTTTTTTTCTAAATTTTTTTTTTTTTTGGAAAATAAAAATCCGTTAACCAAGAAATTAAATTGGTGTGGCCTTACCTACATTTGTACATGAAAAGGTATCTTAAAGTTTGTATTAGCTTAAAATGATGAATTTAACAATGAAAATACAAAACATCGGCTCCCAAACAATGAGTGGGACAGAAATAAATTAAAAGCTGGAGAGGGCCCTCATTTGTAGTAATGCCAAATCGTATCCATGAATCTTTCTATTCAAGTCTGCTATCTCATAATAATTAAACCCACAAATCTCAAAACTCTGATAAATCTTGAAATTAAAGTTGCAGTAATACCATCCTTCTGATACCCTCTCCTGGCACGTTTTCCTTATCAAAACTGAAATGAGAAAGAAAGCCTGGCAGCTAATAATGTACTGAGTGTCCATTATTGCTTCTGGTAGGGAACATTGGGAGGATTTACAGGCAATAATGCCAGCCATCTCCTCAGCTGACCTTACAGTTCTAAACCTGTATCATCCAAGACACTTTCCACTTGAGTGAACATCATGTAGATTGGACATTTGTATGCTCAGTCAGCGAAAAAGAGCCAAGCTTACTCTCAGAGGGGTGAACCTCAGACCACCCCTGGAGTTGATACGTTTTTGAGTTTAGTTCAGGTGTGAAGAAAGGCTCAATATATGTTAAGTCTCAAACAAAGCAGCTTGTCTGCACATATGGCCTCCTTCGGTCAATACTGACCATGGTAAAATCCCAATTGATATCAACCCTCCAGCTTTGGCTATGGCTAAACAGTCCTATAGTGTATACGAGAATGGCAGGTAGGGCGCATCTGTGAGCTGACTCAGGTCTGTTGCCAAGTTCTTTTCTCTGTATCTGCTTCTCTTCAGCTTGTCTGTAAACACACTAATAAATGCAATGATGAAAGTTAGACACCCAGGTAATAAGAATTATAGCAGAGCAGTAACTGAAGCAACTGGATAGATTTTTTTTTTCAACAGTCAGACATATCAGGTTGCATCCAATACCTTTTATTTTTTCAGAAACTGAAATAACACTACAATCATGTTTTAATTGAGAACATACAAAGTGTATTTGTGGTCAATGGCTTTCATGTACATTTAAAGTATAGATGAAGGAAAACCCTGATTCAAAAACCTCCGCTGCCTTGTGGCTATAACCAGTCCAGGAAAAGGCTACGGGAGTAAACCCAGACGGAAAATCAGGAGTGGAATTTAAAGTGTGTGGGGGATTACAAACAGTATAAAAATGATGTGAGTGCAGGATTCTAGAAATGGGGTCAATAACATCTAGATTTGTTGAAGTCATACAAAAGTTCACTTGTGTGTATCATGGAAAGTCGCTCAAACACAATTAAAAATGACAGCTTGCACAGGCATGAGTTAGCAGCCAGGTCAACAGTAAAACCTTTTCTCTTCCCCCAGTGAAGCCTTGCCTGATAACACTTGAGGTATAGCGCACACTGTTGGACGTTGTTCAATTACAAATGGACCTACAGCCAGCTGAACAGGTCTTGAAAGATAATGGAACTTCAGACATTAGACATTCAGATCACATTCTGCCATACAGAATTCGGTTATTTTTACACGCCTGGATTGATTTTTCAAAGAAACCTGTTTGGTCCAGATAAGAGGCTTTGCACGCATCAATAACCAATTTCTCCCCCCCAACACAATAGAAACTCCAGAGTGATACCTTAATCCCGCCTGCATTTCAAAGACCAACACGTAAAACAAGGACATCCATCTCTGGCTGGCAACTCAAACTTTTCTTACCGGCCGAGGTAAAGTCTTTGCGTCTGCTTTCTGGGACTTAAACTTCTACTTAGTATAAAATTTCCTTCTTGACAGCGGAAAATCTTATTCAGCAGCCTCAAAGCAAGACAATCGAGGGAGTGTTTCACAAAATTTGGGGATGTAACCGACTGTCGTAGTGTATGGAGCCCAGCCAGACAGCCTGGCACCGATGTGAGATTACAACATTTGTACCCTGCTGGGCAGTTTTGTGACAAACCTCAACTAATGCCGCGATTCATCATCATCTGCCCATAAAGATTGGATGGGCACTTATATAATCCTTGTAATAAGCCCCGAGTGCATGACCAAGTTACGCATATTACAGAAGACCATCGCTGGAAACAAGCCATTCACGGCTACCTCATTTGATGATGATCGGCTCCATTAACCGGCGGCACAAAACTGCGATGATCAGACGCGTGACAGTGAAGACCTCCGTCTGCATTATCAGAGAGCTCCTGACACATGAAAGGCGGACAGACAGAATTGCATTTCACGGATCCCGAGGTCCCCTAATCTAGTTCAGGCCTTCTCTATATCACGGTACATCTCCATTAGGGGATGCACCACACAGCCCATTCCGTCTGCTCCACAAGGTTATACATGTACTCATCCGCAGCCTGGAGAAGAACAGGGCAGACAATTTCTTTCTTCTTCAACATGAAAGTTCTCATTAGCATACTTGGCTGCATACTTAGCTGCTATGAATTCAAAGGTTAAGGCAATGCAAGGGTATTGCTTCATCCACGTCTTTCTAATACACACAAGCACGCGTCACAATCGCGTGACCATAAGAGTGACGTCATTGCAGATAAACTCAAGTCACTTATTCACCTCGTCGGCATACTTGACACAAGTTGACAGCAATGGTGCATGCAAAGCAAGACGACATGCTTCGCTGAGATCTTGGTGTGAACTGAGTGTATTTACTAAATCCCGTCTTTCTAGATACACAATCACGTCATTATAAGATGCAGATCTTAAGAGTGACGTCAGCATACAGACAATCCAACGTCACTTCTTCAGCTCATCTGCATGAGTTATGTATACTTGACGGCTATGGAACATGTAGAGCAAGGTTAATACTTCCCTCACATCTAATTTTGATGGACAAATAATTCTTATGAATTTACCATGTATATTATCCATATCCATATGTTTTTGATACACATGTTATTACCACATCCATGTACACTTACACATGTTCTTGTGACTTCAATTCCACTCATCTGCATCTCAAAGGGGTACGTTGCTAGATAACAAAGTACTTCCCACACACTTTACTGGGAAGGGACACTGTACATCAAAGTAAACATGCCACATCGTCCCTGAGCTATCCTATATCCGTAATCCTTATGAATCTGTTCATGTATACATATGCGTGTTAGGCACATTGCCAGCCTCCTGAGGCACTCGGCTGCAAAGCAGCAAGAAAACATCATTTCCACTTTACTGGTGCTTAATCAGGAGTAAAGGACCATGAAAGTGCCTTTGATTCAGATTTACATATTAAATTGTATACCATACATGTATGTATATGCAAAATTCACACTTTGTCAGAAAATACAAAAATCAATACTTTTCTTGATTATGGTAGACTTTTTACATTGTATGTCTGTTGCTTAATGTACATTAGCAATATTACTGAGCTGATATCTACATGCAGATTTAATGGAAATGCACATTTACTCTCCCATTCTGATATATCTTCATATTTATGTATATATTTTTTTAAACTATATCACGTTCCTGGACTTAAGAGCTATGGCTAGAAGAGAATATCACATCAATGTTGCCTACTCCGCAAACATAAGTCTCACCAACATGAATTGTTTCAACATGACGTGAACTGGATGTGCCACAGGGGCTCAGGTTTGATCTGCTCACTGGGAGACAGGCTCTAGCACCTGTCAGAATTCACCAGGCTCTTTAATTGACAACAGCCTTGAGGGCGTGGCTTTTATGACATCTCCAACAGGAGACCTTGCCCCCTACTGCTTGCCTACATGCAGAGGAGCAGAGTCCTGCAGTGAAAATGCCTAGGGCGTGGCTTTGACGACATATCCAGCAAAAGACTGCTCCACTACATGAACGTCATACCAACATTATGGAGATATGCCTTGCTTAGACTTAGATCCTCCTGTGCCTAGTGGCACTCTGAGCAAGAAGCTTTCTGCACTTATGTCAGCTCTGGGCCAGGGCCTCTAGCCTACACTATACTTTCCACGTCCATTTTTGTAGCATTATGTTAAGTTTTGGTTGTAAACGCTTTCTTTCCCCTTTGTTGGCCTGCCAATGCAGCGCTACTTTTTGCCTCGCCCTGTCTTTCTACTGGTATCCGAAGGACGGGAAGATATGAAAGTATAGACATATACCTGAATAATTCAAAGGCTCCTTCATATAAGCTTTGCTATTTTGCAACCAAGGCCTTATCATATATTCCATTAAGAAACCTGATATTTGCTTATTGAAATCCAAACAGATGGCTTGTCTGTCCTTGGTGCTAAAGTGCTGCTGTTAGGCAGTTGTGCCTTCCGGCCAAATCTACCTTCTTTGATAAGCCGGTTTTCAGAATTACCACGCATAACATACATATAGCGGCATACATGTATGTCAAAAACTAGTGCATTTATTACATCTGTGCCATGACTGCATTCACAACTATGCCTTTTTCATGCATGAACCATTAATCATATCTATTCTCATATTTGACATGAATGGACTGGAATAACAATTGTATGCAAATTGTACAAGATGCAATGACAGAAGCAATAACATTATTATTACAACAACATTTGTATACTGATATGAAAATAAGGTATAACAGTATATTTACTGATTTGATCCTGCTTTTAAAATATGTAATCCATACATTTTGTTTATTTACCTACATATACAGATAGACAAATGTAAGAAAGTCGACATTATAGCAACCTATCAGTATTAAGATATTCAGGTCAATTGCATATCGGAAACTCTGTGTGCCTATATTAACTGCAATAAAATGCACATGTACCATAATTCAATAATGCACACTACACAAAAGTCTACCAGCAACCGGCCTTTACTTGGCTTTAGTATGTGCATATTAAAGTCAGGTTGCCTTAGGGCCATTTTGTTAAGAAGTGAGATCTATTCTGTTAATCCAGACCCATGTGTGTGTTGTGTACTACAGGCAAGAAGGCATAAAGTTAAGCCTACATCCAGGCTGAATTATCACGAAAATCAATACTGTGGTATTAAGTGTATATGTGCCTGACATGTGTAAGTAACTTGCTTATCCCCGAGGCATACAACAGCGGTAAAGGTCTATCACCAACTTCATGTAGCAAACACAATTTGCAATGCATCAGCTGTGCATGCACTGTGTCGCTGCCACCCAAGGATGATAACGCACCAGGCTTTTTCTAGAAAAAAAATTGCAAGGGGGAGTATTTCGTGGGAGTGGAGCAATCAAGCAGGGGGATGGTGTGGAAGGGTTTTTTTACTAATTTTAGTTAAAATGGGGCATTCTATGGCTTCCTGAGGGGTGAAATTATTGTCAGACAGGTCACAGTTGAAGACTGTGGTAACATGTGTCCTAAGTACCAGTAGCATCCCTGGTCAATCAGAATTTTATGCTTGTTAGAGAATCTGCTCCTTAGGGTAAGGGGGGCATGGTCAGGGCATGAGGCCGCTCGGCCCCTGTTCCCCTTGGCGCACTGCTGCAAACTATACTCCAGTCAAAATGCTACCAACCTTTGCAAAGTACAGGCATCAAAAATATGTCCTCTAAAAAGGACAAAGCACTTAATGTTGAATTTATCCACAGTACACAAAATTGCTGTAATAATACTTTACTGCTATTGCATGTGTGTGATTTGAACAATAACTAAGATCATTATAAGCCACTTCAACACCAAACAATGACTATGCAGAGTTATATAGCCCTCTGATGGTCTCATGGGTCCAATGTTACTATAACATCATGAGCAATTTCATCCCAATCATTTTTACGGTAACGCCTTGATGTTCACCTTGTTCATACAATAAAACCTGAGCGCTCCCTGATCGTAGTGCGATATTGATTACTTGTCCCCCTAGTCAGTAACTGCCGGAATTTATTGAACTATCAAATTACAATCGGACGCCGGCTTGAGCAGGATTTCGATTGCACCTTCAGTTTTATGTCAATGTGCCACTTCCATGCCAGGCTCTTTTGCCAGGGATGTGCACAGTAATCTTTGTCAGATCCCAAACTTGGCCGGCTTCCAAAATGACCGTACAGGTTGCACCATAAAATCAATGTCTTTCTCTGATAGAGGCATTCATCCGAAAAACCATTATTTGATGTTGCAAGCAGGAATGTGCAGTAAATTAGAGAGCTGCAAGGATCTAGCAATGGTACATGGCCTTCTGAAGACATGAAACATTCAAGTTGAAAGTTTTTTTTACCCTTTTTCATATACTAGAGACAGTTTTCGGAGTGTGTGCTAACTTTGTTGGAAATGGTCCAAGACATATTTGCCCTTGTGAATCCCCAATTTGGAAGATTTGAACTACAAACTTTAACAAAGAGAACCCTGTGAATTTCTCAAAGTTTTCCACGCATCATAAGGCGGCATATCATGAATGGCAGTGTAAACCACTTCTCACAAAGGAAAAAGCAAAAAGGTCATGACAAAAAATATGGTTGCCCTTTTACTGGATTACTCTTCAAAAGTGATCATTATCAAACTTAGATCTACAGCCTAACTGTTGCGACTGTCGAGTCAAGTACGAGTAAGGTCAGTGACTGGCTTCTTGATCCATTGGTATTTGGTAATTGGTTCATCCATCATATAGCAACAAGGGATATTCTCTGTCTCTCTGTGTTACTGATTATGCCACAGATATAGCTATGTCTGTGGCAGTGATCTTGCCTCTAGGCTAATCTTCAAGGTTTTACTCGTACTGTAGCTCTGTTTTCTAGACAGAACAAAGAGCCTAAGATGTTACTTTGAAGCACAGACAGTCTTTCTTTCAACTCACAGCAGTTCAACATGTTCAGTCATAGTCCAGGACCTTACTTTCCATCCAAGTTTCCGACTGTAAGTCTCATACATTGTAATCGTGCCGGAACTACATGTTAGACCACCACATTAAAAAAAACAGTGAATCTAAACTTTAAGGGATCTACTAATAATGCACATCAGTAATCCCTGAGTTCTGCACACTTCAGGCATCCAGGTGTTCAAGACATTTTTGGAAAAGGCCTTGATAACACAACGTCATGCAATTTTACTCTTAGTATCCTGGGTGGAATTAGTATATTGATGTTATAATGTCTATAATTTTTCCGGAGGAAAATGCTGCCTGTGAGGGCAACTGTCTTCCATACTTTAGGAGAAGGAAATAATAAATTTGTGAGGTACAAATAACTTCTAATTTCTTCATTTTACGGCATCCCCCCAAAGACCCCCAGACGCCCTCTTAGCTAAATTCTTGTGGTAAATATCAGTCAATTGTTTTGCTTGAAGGCCTGCTTGAAGGCCTTTCTTTTATCTATAAACAAATCATTTACCTTTGTCATGGTCCGACTCGAAGCCCCCGACCATCCTCTTCATGCCCTCGTAGAAGTCTTCAAATCCGATCTCTCCCGTCCCTGTAGGGTCCAAGTGGGAGGTGATCTCACCCAAGTCCTGCACAACAACATGGCATATATAGTCTGTCAATGGAAAATTTCAAGCAAAAAGCGTCTGCTAATGTTGTACATAACATATGTAATATGTTACATCTTTTTAATAAAGTGGCTAAAAAGCATTACTAGATCAGACCACAATGACTCAAGTCCTGTAAAACAACATGTCAAAGTCTCCGCCTAAACTCTTTGTTTCAAAAGAGAACATTTTCAGCCAAAATTGTCTACTTAAAGGTTCTAGATAACATGTGGAATATGTTACTACATTATTTGAAAAATAAATTAAAAGTTAACCTAAAAAGCATTACTAGATCAGACCACAATAAATTTTTCACTTGGTCGTTGGAAATTTCCTTATCCAGATTCCTATATTCAACATAAACATACATGTATTGG
This sequence comes from Branchiostoma lanceolatum, assembly GCF_035083965.1. Classification (NCBI taxonomy): domain Eukaryota; kingdom Metazoa; phylum Chordata; class Leptocardii; order Amphioxiformes; family Branchiostomatidae; genus Branchiostoma; species Branchiostoma lanceolatum. Next base: position 12,156,278 of record NC_089729.1, read on the forward strand.
ATTCACAATCAAATGACACATATTCATATACAGTGTACAATCATGTATATCCTTGACAGTAAACACACACAGAAGACATTTATACACAACAGGTATGACTCTGTTGATACCTCCCTGGCAAAATGTTAAGAATCACAATAATTATTGAAGTAATTGGAGATGACAGAAGCAATCATTCTTGGAACGCTATTAAGTATTTTATATTCATAGCTAATTTCAGACACAGCAGTCTGAATTCAAAGTTATCAAGTCATATGGAGCATTTGAAATCACATGTATCCAAGTCATTAAAAAATCATGTAAAATGTATGGGTTTTGCATTATGATACAGAGAAGTAAACACTCACTGACAGATACTTTAACTTAGTTCAAGCACTGTATCAATTTCAAATCAGCTTCAACAGTCTAGACTGGTAATGCTGTATATGCTGTTCTCTACGCATCTTACATAACTAAGGACCAGTCTAGACAGAACAAAGACCATAAGATGTCTCTTTGAAGAACTCTCACTTTCAACTCACAGTAGATCTGCTGCTCTTTGATCATTTTAATGCAAGTCCTACAGGGCTCGAAATACCCATGTATACAACGTGATGTCTGGAGTAGAAAACCTAAAAATCACAGAAAAGGCTAGAAATAACTTCCAATTTTGCAGATTGAAAAAATAAGTCTCTGTTGAATGGAGATTTAGCAAAATACTTACTATCTATAGTTTTTGCTATTCAACAGAGACTTATTTTTTTCAATTTGCATAATTACAAGTTACCCCGGTATTTCTAGCCTTTTCTGTGATTAAAGCAACTTAATTGTTATACAGAATGTATTTGAAATTCACAATTCTCTGGAGGAGTGTCAGTGACAATAACACACACTCACTGAGTCACTCATGATCACATGTATTTTGATGAAATAATGCTTCAGAATCAGAGCATTGACAACAAAGTAATAAAATTTAATTGTAATTGCATTCTTAACAGTTACAGCACTACTGTTTCAATGTATGAAGTTGAAGACTGTACATGTAGCAGGACAACAACACCAGGTTGAGTACCGTTTATAAGAAAGTTTTCCATTTCGAGTCTTTCGAGCCCTGACCTTTTAGTGAACCCCGGTGGCATTGCATCATGGAAAGATGCTTTCAACTCTCCTCTCATCATCAGGGAAAAACTATCAACAAGCCGACCATCATGGACACCCCCGCTGGGCAGATTCCTTCATCTCATACTGACCATAGCAGGGAATGGGGATCTCTACATGTGCAGTCTTAATGGAAATGCTACATGTGATGACTGTATGTAATAGGTCTGAGACACCCCGTGGGGTAAAACATTCTGATTCTGTCTTTTGTACTTGCTTTAATGTAGCGGTACTGTCTGTATATGCATGTAGCTGTAGGCGATGCATTCGTGTGTGAGTTGTTGAAAATACTGGTAGAAATACTACCGGTACTGTTACATGTACATATGGATACAGCCCTGAGCATACATACATATTACTATGTACAATACATGTGTTTTATTATGGGACTTACATGTAAGTTATTGTGCAGGAATTTCAATAAATCACAATTAGAAAACAAGTCTGTTGGAGGATAATGCTTCTTACTGGGGGTCGCAATTATTTAGACCTTACATCATTGTAAGCCTGCTGAACTTGTTTGAGATGTAACAAGACTCTATGTGTACTCCAAACACACCCAGGGCGGTCTCAAGCTTTACATTTTCTTCCATCCCTCTCATTGCTCGGGAGCCAATGCTGTTGATTTTTTTTAAATCTGTCGTTTTAGTCTTACAAAAAAAGTTAAACATTTTCTTTATTTTCATGTCTTAAAGTTAAAAGTTCAGATACTTTTTACAGACGCGGAGAAATTTTTGTTTGCCCTAAGAAGAAAAGTTCCATTCCAGGATGGAGGGATGGGTCCAGGATACATTACTACCATTTTGATGAATGTTTGGCTTGAATATCGAATCTATGTTACATAAGTGTGATGTTTGTGAAAGCACTGCAATTACATGGCAAAGTCCAGCTGCAACCCAAATGGGCACCCATCAATAAAAACAACATTTCTCACATTACAACTCCTCCTTAAATTGCACCAACCATTCATCAAAAGCCACACTTTAAGTTTAAAGTGGATATAATAAAACACTGGTGTTCAATGGCTCGGTACACTTTCCAAGCACTTTAAAAGGACTACCCGCAATGTTTTACTCAGTCTTACAGACTGTATATACCTCCTCACCAACAAGGCTGAACAGTGGGAGTGTTTGGAAACCAACACAGGGCCAACCAAAGTACAGTTTGCCAGTTTGCCTGACAAACATGGCTGATTATACACTGCGTTGTCCATTGTGGACAGTGACATGCCGGACTGCCATGCACAAATAAATCTGCCAGGACTGTCCTTACTGCTGTTTGGGGACTGCGGACATAAAGCTGAGTAAGAGAAAATCCATGACGGGTCAAATGTAAGGTTGGTTTAACTACCAACTTGTTGGTGGCAATAAAGGCTATGTTCAGTAGCTATATGTCATGGCTGTACAAGCTTGGAATCCAAGTTGGATATTCATGCAAGTACTGGTCTGTATGATATATAACCAGTAGTGTTACATGTACAACCAATAAAATTGTACACAATGAAAATGAAAATGCATCAATGCTATTCTCAATTTCCTCGAGTCACAGTGACTGGGTCAGTTTTCAATTTGGCACCAAGGAAATGCCATTGATATATCGGACAAAAAAGGGTGCTAAAGACAGCACTAAGCATGACCATGTTATGTAAGATGCAAACGTGATACAAATGCCAGACGCATCTGACATGGGCTGTCGATAAATAACAATAAAATGCCATCCAATAGATACTCACAATACCCTCAGTGACCTACAAACGTTACAATGGGCTGAAAAGAAAATCCAATTGGCAATCGGATATACATGTAGGATGTTTATCCAATCCAGTGGAAGATTTACACAGCATTCCACAGTTATGATCCTGGTGTGTGTAAACAGAGCGATATTGATGTACAATAACAGACCAGGGCTTGAAATATATTTTTGGAAATTGGTGCACTGGTGCTCACAACCAAAAGAATTACGTAGGTGCACAGAAAGAATGCACCACACAAAATAAAGTTAAATGTTAACAAAAGAAATTACTTCCTTCAATCTGGAGCTAATTTCAAAACAAGTAATACAACAAACAAAGTACAAGCAAAGCTTATATATATACTTATATTTCAAGAATATTCAGTATAATATTAATAGTGCAAAGCTCCAATTTTGGGTGCACACAGGTGCAAAAAGGCCCACTATTTCGAGCCCTGCAGACCATATGGCTATCCATGCGGGGACACAACATGATCATGGCTTAATCAGGAAGCCAATGCTGCGGCCACAATAGAGGCTAAAACAGATAAGGCCATTTCAGACCTTTGTAGAATCGAATTAAGGTTGAATAGACTGAAAATGGCCCATTGCCACAGTCCAATAATGACCATCTGGACAGGAAACTTATGTCTTATATTTTATCACTAGACAGAACTTTGAGAGGTATTCTTCACAATTATGTCACAAACACTCAGAGGCTGTTAACTTACATGATAGATATCTATTCTGTACTATAATATATACAGTGACAAATCATTGACAAGGAGTCTTAATTTACATTCAATATAGAAGAATTGTGTTGAGAGCTTTAGTAGTTCTTCAAGTCAGCTTAAGTCTTATGGGATTCGCTGCCATTATGAACAGCTCAAAGTTCACTTAGACTGGAGAAGTAAAGAACAATGACATGATTGACACCTGCGACCAAAGGTGGCCGTTCTCTACCAAAGTATCAACAGAGAGAAGGGGCGGAACAGGTCACACGTGCACCTGCAGCCAGGAAGCAATATTATTGGTTTACAATACCACAATAAAAAAGGGCTGGCAAAGCTATATATCATTCTACTATTTCTAGTAAGCATGTACCTTTCCCATCCATATGTTACTCGAGATAAATGAAGTCAACCTAAGGCCTACATATATTTTAACATAATTATGCTATATCCTTTCGAGTATGAGGCTAAAACATTCTCCACTGATGAAGGTATCTTAGTAGTATGAGTAACTTTTGTTCTAAATTCAAGTAAACGTTGCTACCTTCACTTAAAGATTTAAAGATCTAAAGTGAACGTGACTACCTTTACTTAAAGATTATACACCTGGGTTCACAAAAATAGAGCATTCCTCCAAGAAGCAGAAATGACCTTTACTGTAGGTACAGAGGTCGTCCGATCTGTAGCTCAAGGACAAGAATGACACATTGCATTGTGCGTGAACTGCTGATTCTTCACACCTCACTGTCTTGCATGCTCATGCATTATTTACACCTGGTGACCCACACAAGACCTTTATACACAACAGGTATCACTGTTGATACCTCCCTGGCAAGAGAGCAGAGTTTTATTTTGTGGGTAACTGCATGTCTGTGTGGCAGTCTGTCTAGATCTGTGTCTGCTTCTGACCTAAAGCAGTACAAATGTACATGGCTTTGTACATGTGAAGGGGATGAAGTCTGCCATCTCTGGTGTGTTTTGGTGGTTAGGAACATTACACCCACTTAGATAATTGCTAAATGTAGGGTCTCCAAATGAGATTTGAGTGCTACTGCTTTTCAAAATTGTCTCTTTAAATTGTCTCTTAAGATCTTGTGGTGCACCATAACTCTCCATTAAAAACAAAAAGTGTAATCATGAACTTCTTTGGGACACTGTCCAGGTTCTACTTTAACTTGTTTTGAAACACTGTTGAAATATAGCCAATTTTATTCCTGTTTAACTGAAAAACTGCGGGCACCAATTTTCCTTCCACTTGGTGAACACAAAAAGCACAAGTCAATTGTTAACTCCATTGAGAATCTTGCGCGTTATTGCAAAATTAAAATTGATATCCATTTCAAGGTTACAACAGAACTGGAGACTCCTTCCCTTAGAAATGTACCGTGTATCATGATGAACCAATAATTAAATCAGGATAATGCTGGCCAGGGTAACACAATCCATTATACTTAGGTCATAATACACCGTATGTATAATGTAGCCATAATATTAATCTACTCTCTCAGCTCAGTAAAAGACAGACATACCAATTTCAAATATTCCTCTAACTCAGTGAACACAAAGTAACTTGCAAATCATGTCTAAACTCTAAGCATTAAGCATCATGTAAGTGTCCAACTTAAGATTGCAGCCCCCCCCCCCGACACCTCCCCCTTGTCACGTACTACAACTGTTTACCTTCCGCCACTCTACGCAATAACATGGGTAGCAACTACAATTCAGTACAAACAGTTATATAACTTGTTAGAAAATACTTAAATGTCATAGCAACATGTACATGTAGCACAAAATGTCAACGTATAAGATTCACTCAAGTTTCACTTTTCAAAATCAGTCAACTTCGTAGATTGTGCACTACAGGAAATTATATTCCACGATATTCAACATACAAATGTATACCGTGGTTCTATATCTTCCCAGCTGCCATAAATCTTGTGTACAAATCCTGTCGTAAATCTTGATGCTCTCTATGGACCAAAAATCTCTCACCTGCTATCGAACTGACAGATGTACAATCGCGATAACAGCTTCATTGTGACTTTTTAAAACCTTATCATTGGCAATAGATAAAAAATAGTAGTATTTTGGACCAGGTACATTTTTCAAGACAAGTCATTAAGCTTTGAAACCACATTCAACACCAAGTTTGACTATGATTTTTAAACACACATTCTTGTACAACTACAATACCTTTGCATAACGAGATTAGTATCTACAGGAAGACAAATCGTTGATATATTTAGCACTTTCAAATGACATCTCAAGGGATAGCCATCGGCATTGATATACAACCTCTCCTTGGTGAATATACTTTAAAGGGGAGAAAACATGCAGATAACAATCTATGCACATCCTGAGGGCTGCATATCATCCAGTTCAAAAAGAGGCATATGGGAGTATAGCTGCTTTTGATGTAAGTGTGTTCAGCTATTAACTATCCCAGTGTGAGCTTTCGTTTCTATGCATTCTCTTAATTCTCAGATGTAAACATTAACCTATCTTGTATGTAGGTGCCATTGATTGAAACTTGGTTATCAAGAAATCATAGGAGAGTCAGACTATGACACACAATGAAAAGAACACAAAGTACTGCTCTGAGATATAGAGACTAATTTGTCGGAAACCAAACAGCCTTGGAAATTGCCATCCGATTTTGCATCGCTAGTATCCTAACAGTAACCATGGGAAAACCTTGCATCTATATGCATGTAAAAATCACATTGTAAAAGTCTCACCATTCCCCTGGAGAGCCCAAATGTACTGCTGATGTTCTTTAATTTAGCACTACAAGGTCAGGAAATGTAAAAGGCCGATAGTTAATGGGCCCGCAACACCCTAGTGTCACAGGGGTGGATCTCTATTATGTCATAAATGCATATTTAATTGTTAACAATGTTAAACTTAAATATGATAGAACATAGAAACTTTAATGGGAAGCAAATCTAATGCTTCATAAAACATGAAAACAAAAAGATGAGCAAATGTCATCCCATATACAACCTATATGTGTCTCTAGCAGTCAGACCCTCAAGCGAATGCCTCATTTATTATTTATTCCACGTTACGCCCGTCTTTTTACTTGATCAGAGATGGGCATCACAAGCAACAGTTTCCCCGAGAGGACCGAATGGGAGTAGAGATAAATATCGCCATGCATATCACCACTTTATAATAGTGCGGTCGATGTTGATGTATGGCATACGCATAAAAAAAGGCTTGTCTAACATTTTGTTATGCCTCCAAAAAAATCTCTGACTGGAATTAAATCCACAGAACTGAAATATTCATGCTTCATGTATTGCATATAAGCTCTATATAATGATACAGTCGAGTTACCATTAAAAATGGAATTCATGATGTGGTTTTTGTCCTTCGCTCCAGTTGTATTGTCCTTCCTAATATGACCCCATGGCATGACTAATTACCATTCAGTCCCCTACTAAGATATGACCTCAATGTGGTCAATAATGCATTCACAACTTGAATGAGTTCAAAAACACCAGAGTGCTTTGTTGTTTTTCAGTAACCTTCAACCATCCTGTGGTAAAGTCTATTTTCTGTCAGAATTTTTTGCCATGCACATAAGATCTACTGCATTTTCTCACATAAACTGGTAGTCTGTGTTGTTGCAGGAGTGCCCATGGCTGTTCCATAAATTCAGGCCAGAAGAAATAGATCCTACCCACAGATATGATAATAATCCTGCATATACCCAGAAGGCATGGACTGTGCTGTTTTACGTGTAGTGCCATCAATAGAAAAACAAATTACATTTGTACCAATGTTACTTTGTATCTGATAATACACTAGAAAATCTGACAATGCAACTGATTTTTTAAGGCAAATCAATGCCAGACATTGGAAATAACGGGTATCTTTTTACAAAACTGGACTGAGTTACAGGCATAGTGGATTGCCATTCACAATCAATGGAAGTCTTTCAGAGAACTGGCATGTCATGTACAGTCGCAAAAGTTCAAACTCAATTCAGAACAAAAAGATTTCGGCTGTGCCCCTGAAGTTCAATGACCCTGTTACTAGTGTTAGTGAAGTCACGTGTTACCGTCAAAATAAAATAATAACGTCTTTCACGGAACTGGAATGTTGCATACAGTCCCAAACTTCAAACTCAATTCTAAGTGAAAATATTATGGCTGTGCCTCTGAGTTTCAATGACTCTGTTACCTTAAAAATGAAATAATACCTTCAATCAAAGAAAATCTACTGTAATTTTCATAACACCACGTCATGCCTTTGTTGAAGAGGAAACATGGGACAATAAACCAGGTATTGGGTGGGTGAGTAATATGAGTTATCATTATGGTCAGTAGATTTCTATGGACCGCAATATATTTACCTTTCAAAATTTACTCAGTCAAAACATGACCCTGTCCAAAACATGAGCCTGTCATCCATGATTGAGAAACAGCTGTGATATATATAATATGGGTCTATATTGCAGCATCCAGAAAGTGTATTTCAAACATTGATAAACAGCTGTAAAAAATGGATACAAACTTAGAAACTAGCTCTCCATGCAGAGATGTAATTCTGTCAAAAGACACTTTCCTGGAACATATATCATCAATCTGTAAAAAAAAAGCACCTGGAAATATAAGCGGAGGACAATCAATCATACATTTTAACTAACGGTTAAATGTACATGTAACAAATGAATAAAATGTGACAAACAAAACAACTTTGTAGGGAAGAAACATCAATATCTCTGACAATGCCCCCAACACTATTTCCTACATCAGACCACTCAAAGCACTTAGTGCAGCAGTTAATGTCCACATAATGGACACAGAATGCAATAAATTGGTGGAAAAATCCATATCTCATGTCCAACACTGTCTGCCGATGCTATCTCATTCAAGGTAAACCAATATCAACCCACAGATGTACATTTGCACAATGCACAAATTCTAATAACGTTCACATTTCAATATCCTACAGAAATATACAATGTATTCGTATATGCTTATCGTAACTAGGCTTTCCATCATAAAACGGTACATTACCATACATAACTTCAGAGTTATACCCTTGTTAGCACAGCGTGTGTACCGGACCTGTTGATAAATTGAAGGAAGTTGCGCAGTGGTGCTATGGAGGTCTTGATGCACTTTTAACAACACCAGTAAATCTCCTAAACAGTCTGGCGACTCCAGTCCTCGCATTAACAACATCCCAGCACCATTATCGAGTCTGGGGTTCAAATTCCAGCGTTGCCGCTACCATTTACACAGAGAACTGTCCAGAGTGAACTATGAGCAAGAAACTGCATCTCTTTAAATCTAAAAAGCATCCTTCTACTTAAAAATCCAATGCCGGGTGGCATTTATACTTCAAGATCTTGCAAGGTATACGTTTAGAACCAAATCATATGTATTGATCTTAATTGTAATGGAATGATATAATTATTTTTCAGGGCTATTTCTACAAGTTCTGCTGATGAATTTGACTTAAGTTTCTATACTTGTACTGTAAATGCCTTTAAGTTTAATTTTATTTCGTGACGAAGAGAATGGTGTGTTTGCATTCATTTTAATATCACGGTAGCACTTTAGTCACATATTAATAATACTGTACCATATTGATTAAGGGAAGCACCAGAGGTTCAAAACCGCAAGCGTAAAATAAAATTTCCAGTATTTCTCCTTACCAGTACGCTCGAATGCTCAAGTATGGGTGCCTTCAAGTTCAAAATCTTGCACTTGGCAGTCGTTTAGAATCAAGTCATGATTATGTTGATGTTGTTGTTGTTGTTATGGAATGATTATCATTTCTTCAGTGCTATTTCTACAGGTCATGCAAACAAATTATACAGAAGTTTGTGTCCTTTTCCTTACTTGCAAATGAATTTTACAGAAGGCAGTCTATTTCTCCTTACCTGTTCTCCGGAGTGCTCCAGTATGAGTGCCTGGAGATGCTCCACGCTGATCGTCCCTCTCCCATCCTTATCGCACACCTGGAACACCTGGATCATCTGCTCACGAAAATCCGACTCCGGAGAACTCATAACTCCTCTTCTTACCCCCTCCCGTGCGTCCAGGTGCTCTGTGGTACTAGTAGTTCTGCTTGAGGCGGAAGAAACATCTTGGAACGTACTCTCTCCCAGCATGAAGTCTGTGTGGACAGCTAAGCTGCCGGGAAGACGATAGTAGTGGACCTTAAGTAGCGGTGCTCTTAAATTCTAAGGTTTGTAACGGCGTACAAGGACCGCTATCTAGCCGCTACTTTTACACATTCTGTACCACATCTGTGACTATATACGGCTGTCTAAACTATCGTAGAGGAAGGATGACAACTCGGAAAATCGTAGAGAAGCCTGCGGGCCACTTGTGGCGTCCCTCCCCCCAGGCACCGTTCAGGGGGCAAACTCCAAATCTTCAACTTCACTTCCAAAACATCAAAACTCGCGATGTTGTCAAACGCCGTCCGGAAACAATACTTTGTCGGGAGCCTCGCCAAAAATTCCACAGAGAGAGGTCAACGCCACGGGAAGCACGGTTAGACAGTTGGCGAGTTCCCCTACTTCCTGCCGAGGAGTGTGTGACGGCAGACCCGTTGACAAATGTGGAAAACAGATCCGATCGGGTGAAAAGAGACACTGATGTGATATGCAGCGGCCATGTTGAAATCTACCCAATCATCAGTAACAACTCCGTCCTGACCAATCAGCGAGCAGGACTGGAAAGTTGTTACAACACAAGTAGCCAATCAGAGGTGTTCAATGGTTTGAATCTACCACTATACGTATAGGTATACAATATCTTATTGATACGGTGAAGAATTATCATCAAAAGCCTACTTTATTCTAATAAATAGTAATGACTTAAGCAATATATTTATCATCGTTGTCATGTATACTATTTTCATTTATCTTTTTGCTATTTCTATTTTAAGGTTTTATTTTGAAGCAGACCCCGTTATTTTAGTGTACTCGTCCATTTCCGGACATTGGGCAGCAAGATGGCTTCCTCCAGTGATGAGAGTTCGTCAGAAATCTCTCAAGAAACAGAAGAAAAGAAGACCACTTTCAAGGATTTGGTAAGGCTATTGAGTATAATTATATCTTTTGCGAATACTTGGCTATTAAAGTCAACGTGAATGACGTCTTACCTTACAGAAATGCTTATTTTCTAAGGCTATATATCTTGTGTTCCTGTGCGCACACATGCCAGTAGCAGACGGAAATTCTACCGCTTTTGTTCTTTAAACAAAATAATCCCGTGTCTAATGACAATTTCAGGATAGATCAAAGGATAACTGCAATCGATTGACATATTGTAGAGTGGGACAGCCCAAGGTAATACAGTATGTAAATTTCCTTTACTAATATTTTGTGTGCCCCCCTCCCACCCTCTTACTTGTACTTCTACATGTGGCAAGTCCACAAATCAATTTTGCCATTCTTGGTATCATCAAAGAGGTTAAAGAATATTTTCAACCTCTTTGTCGCCATTGTTAACTTGCATCAAGTAGGTTCCTTACATAGAGATTTTTTTCCTAGCATAAGATTTTCTAGCATAAGAAAAAGTATCTCCATACAAATCATAATTTGCTCAATTGCACAGTATTTATGATTGATTAATTTGATAAGTTCTGATAAATGTGATTTCCCTGTTCCCACCAGGGTGTAGTGGATGTACTCTGTGAGGCATGTGAACATCTGAAATGGACGATTCCCACCAAGATCCAGACAGAGGCCATACCACTGGCACTGGAAGGTTGGTGCAGCATTCAGATTATTCAAGTCACTAATGATTGTATGATGATGAAAAATGTTGCAAGTCTATTCTTTTACATTTAATGCCATCCCTCAGAACTGCTTGAACTGATGATATTTGTCCATACTACCCCGTAATAGACTGACCAAACAATAAGAGAATATCTGGATCTAGTTTTGTATTTCACAATTTTGTTCTTTGTAAATTCTTGACCAAGGCAGGCTGGACTACATGATCTGCCTAGTGTTTTTTCCTGAAACTTGAAGGTCTTACCCCAAACTTCCTGTTCCCTCCTATATGTAAGGATTGGATTGTTTGTTTGCTTGTTTTGCATATCAACGTCTTGACCAAAGTTGGCTAGGCTATTGTGTTTTCCCAGTACATGAAAATCTTACCTGAAAACCATCCTCTCCCCTCCTGTAGGCAAGGATGTGATTGGCCTTGCGGAGACAGGTTCAGGGAAGACAGGAACCTTTGCGCTCCCCATCCTGCAGAGCCTGCTGGAGAAACCACAGAGACTGTTCGCTCTGGTCCTCACCCCGACCAGAGAACTCGCCTTCCAGATCTCCGAACAGTTTGAGGCGCTGGGATCCTCAATAGGCATCAAATGTGGTAAGCCTTGCAACCCATATTGGTACTACTATCCTATTCATTTACATTCTGGGACGAGATTTTCCTGTTGCAAAAGATATTTTCAGTGGAATATCATGGTGTTGGTAATATAAGAGTAGCTTGTTACAAGTTACCTTCGATTCATATCAAATCATTTGATGTTATGAGACATTTCAGAACAATAATCCCTGTTTGAAACAAATATGTAATATTTGATATCCATGCTGTGAGGTGTGATTAGATTGCAAGTCTATTGTGTAAAAGATCTAATTTTTTTCTTTCTAGTTGTGGTAGTGGGAGGGATCGACATGGTTACTCAGGCACTTCAGCTGGCCAAGAAACCTCATGTTATCATTGGTAAGTCATGTGTGATTACATTTGTACATGCATGTTCCTTTCTCTTGATAAGAAGGGATGAGAAATGCTACATTGGGTAATATCAGTGTCATAGATTGGCACTCCCACAAAGAAATACCACATTATTGGAATATTTACTCTGCATTTTTTGGGCTCATTTTTTGTGCCTTCTCCACTCCAGCCACCCCTGGGCGTCTGGTAGACCATCTTGAGAACACCAAAGGCTTCAACCTCAGGGCTCTGAAGTACCTGGTAAGATTGTGATAGCTTCTTACATTGTGTAAGAGTCAGTAAAATATCTACATCACATCTGTGACTTTAAGATCATTTGTGAAAATATTAATGTTTCTGTATGTACATATTAACTGATTAACATTGAAATGAGTTTCAGAAATGTAGGTAAGATATGTTTGTGTGAATTTCAACAGTTAGCACATGCGTGTGAAGCTTTGTTGACAATAGACTAGGATGGATGTCCAATTTTAATTGAGAGCTATAAAATGTACATTCTGCCACCTTAACACTGCTACCTACATGTAAATCTATCATCATTTCTAGCATAAAAGTCCATTTGACCCAGACTGCCCCTTGTTTTGCTGTGAGTTATAGGCTGCAACCATAGAATTCCACAGAACATTCATCTTCATATTACCACCTTCTGAAAAATTTATATGTCCAAACTGGGCTCATTTTTTTCTGGAACTGGGGTATATGCACTGCTAGCTCTAAACTGACCCAAGGCATTGATCATCATTTGCCGATGTATCTGTATCTATATAGCCGGTATAACCGCCCTTCGGTGTAACACACCAGCTTCGCAGACACGCGGCGCAGCAGCTGGTTATATTACATCGAACGACCTGTCACGTCTAACCTTCGCATATCTAACTGCATGCATTGTTTAAAGCTATCTGTTCTACGGTACTTGGTGGCAACGAGTTCCGCTCTACAATCACTCTAGGAAAATACACATTTTTGAACACATCAACTCTAGGATGTGAAATATTCATAAATATGTAAGCAAAAGTAGCTGGTCATTTATAACAGGTGAACACCATATGCTGGTTCATGACCCGTGGTTCACCCAGGTCAGCAGGGTCAACCTTATCTTTTCACAACACCCGGCATCAATGGACACATGTAGAAACTGTTACAAAACTTGTTAGCTTATGTTTAACTTAAGGGCTTTTGAGTGTGAAGTTTTCTTTTTCATTTATTTTTATTGACATTAACAGTAAAGTTAATACATCAACTGTGTGAGGGTGTGGGCTGTACTCTGGAAGGCTTGCCCAGAGCAATGGAGGATAGGGAGTGCTGTAGGAGGAGGGTGATAAACATCCGTGACACCTTCATGACCAGATGATGATGATGAACAGTAATGTAATTTTTTAACTGTTTGTCTCCATGTAGGTGCTGGATGAGGCTGACAGGATACTTAACATGGACTTTGAGGCTGAGGTAAGACAACTGTTTCATACAATATCATGTGTGTTGTCTTTTTTTTTTTACATTGAGATTTACATGCAGGCCTCCTTTGATTTTCATTAAATATTATATGATGTACCAATAACAGACAGTTCCCAGAGTCTTTTAGAATAAGATGCCAGCTGTTTCATACAATATCAGATGTACAACTGTATGTTGTCAAGTGTTTTACAATGAGATCTGTTTGGTAGACACACATAACAATTTTAGTGCCCAAAGTCTTGTAGAAGCAGAGACCACTGATTTTTCTTGTTGCTCTTTTTGCAGGTAGACAAAATCCTGAAGGTGATCCCCAGAGAAAGACACACCTATCTGTTCTCAGCAACCATGACCAAAAAGGTAAATACTGGTACAAAACATGTACTGTGATCAGTTTTACTTCCTGTTTTTGGTGTCTACGATAGCGTAAGGCATAAGCAGTTACATAGGTGACATATTTAAAATGTGGTTCTTTTTAAAGGAGGGTGCAGTGTGATTCTCTTATTCATTCAGTTATCCTTTGGCAGAGGTCATGCCTGCATGCAATGAGGATTTTAGATAACACATGAAGGACACCTACTGGTTTGCATTAAAAGTGCAGCATTTAGATCTGTTGAACCTTCAATGACCTTTCATTCCAAAACCTTTTCAGTGTTGTGCCCCCATCATAACCCCTGGTCAGCCATGACACTGAAAGGGCTACAGCAAAGTATTAAAAAATGGCTATTGACAATCATATTTTTGTATCCAGACTTGCTCTTGTAAACTATCACATTGCATTGTTATCAGAACATTAACATTTACACCTCTTTACATCCAGGTGGCAAAGTTACAGCGAGCTTCCCTATCCAACCCTGTGAAAGTGGAGGTGAACTCCAAGTACAAAACAGTGGACACCTTACAGCAGTCTTATCTATTTATACCCAGCAAATACAAGGTATGAACAGCAATTTTATAAAACTTTGTATATCTGATTCACTTACAACACTTTCTTCCACATGTGTAAAACATTTCAGCATTTCAGAGTAATTGTTGCACTGTTGGATGTGATTCTTTTATCAATGTTGCTTGTACTAGCTAAACATTTTCTTGATGGATGTGCCATGTAACATCTACTAACATATTTCTGCCACCCTAAAAAGATACATCCGAAGTCCAAACATATCCAACACAATGTCCCCCAGTATAATGTGTTCCTGTATAATCTAAACTGTGCATACCTGGGGAGTGCTGCACTAGAGATTTCTTAAACTGTTTTTCAAAGTGGCGGATTCATGTAACCCGGCGGTTCAATGTTAATGAAGGTTACATTAATGTCTGTTGTTGTTGTATTTTTCCACAGGATGTTTACCTGGTGTCCATCCTGAACGAGCTTGCGGGAAACTCCTTCATGGTTTTCTGTAGTACGTGTAACAACACCCAGCGTACAGCCTTCCTACTCCGGAACCTGGGCTTCAACGCTATTCCACTACACGGGCAGCTCAGTCAGGTGAGTTTTCTGTTCTCACATTGTGTGCAAACCTGTTTCTAACTGTGTCGTTTCAGAATACATGTATAGATTATACAGAGGATCTTTAGAAAATCTTAACTACAGCAATGTTAATCCAGAAGTACAATGATGTTGTGAACATCAAGAAACTTTAGATAGGTCCCCCTCAAGAGATTGAGATGGTTCTCCTTTGATAATGTGAGGCTAGCATAATGTACAGTACACTAATGTTGGCAATATCGCATCCTAGGGACCACAACCCTTTTCAGTATCATGCCAGTGGGGTGATCAACAAGAGGCTTGGATAATGCCTGGTCGTGTAATCCAGCAACAGAGACACTGGGCCTTGCACACTACAAAATATTACATCATTCAACCGGCCTTTTATTGTCTATGCTAATACATGTATCTTGACCTCTGTTCAGAACTCCCGACTCGGCGCCCTGCACAAGTTTAAGGCCAAGAGCAGGTCCATCCTGATTGCTACAGACGTAGCCAGTCGAGGGCTGGACATCCCGCATGTTGACGTGGTCATCAACTTCGACATTCCTACTCACTCTAAGGTGTTGTATCATCTCTGAATTCTATAGAACTATGTTGGTATTTTATTTGTTTAATTTGACTGATTGATCGATTGATGGGTTTATTTGTCAATTTCAGGACTACATCCACAGAGTGGGCCGTACTGCCAGAGCAGGGAGGTCAGGGAAAGCCATCACATTTGTCACACAGTAAGGCATACATTCTTATATGTATACTCTTCTAGATGTATGATAGACAAATTAAAGTTTATGTTTTCATAAAGTATCTATGATCATAACGTCCTTATTTCCACTACACTAGAAGAAAAAGAACTGTTTTGTAAAAACTTGACCCAAAGTAAACTGTTACATCTAAAGAAATATTGTGTGAAAAGGTAGCACCCCTTTTCCCTCTATCCGTAGGTATGATGTAGAGCTGTACCAGAGGAAGAAAACTTAACTGTACTCAACAGAAGAGGAAAAAGTTTGATTAGCAAAACTAAGCTTTGTCCCATTGTTATCTGTGTTATCTGTAGGTATGATGTTGAGCTGTACCAGCGGATTGAACACCTGATCGGGAAGAAACTTCCGCTGTACAAAACAGAGGAAGAAGAGGTCATGGTGATGAATGAGCGAGTCATGGAGGCACAGAGATACGCCAGGATGGTGCGAACTCAGTCTTCACCTTATTATCAAACTAGTTCAATTCAATTTTACTGTGAAATCAAACTGTCAGCAGTACAGTAAGCTAGCACATGTACATCTGAAGTCTGTCGATGTTTACATTTATTGTTTACAAGCATCAAAATACTGTACACATCATAACTATATGCCAGAATGGTGGGAACTATGTCTCATTTGTTTGTTTTCTAAATTACTTCCTTTGCACTTAGTCAAAACTGCCCAAGAATACCTCTCAAGGGACCAACAAAACTTGTCTATGTCAGTATGTGGACAGGTGGTCACTTTAGACAGGATTCTTAACACTTGTGGCAATGTATACTATTAGGAAGAATCATCTAAAGAGTGACTTCTGCTGGTTTGACCGTATAGCAATGGCCGGGTGGTCCTTATGTAGAGGTGGTGACTTGTACAGGTTTGACTGTATAGCAATGGCCGGGTGGTCCTTATGTTGTTGTGGTCACTTGTACAGGTTTGTTGCAAAATGATATTGTTAAAACATGTTTTGTTTTGTTATTTTAACAATGCAAGGCCGTAGGGACCATTTCTTTAAGCATTGAACTGATTGATTGGTGTTATAAAGATTTCCATTTTTTCTCTTACAGGAAATGAAAGAACAGGGTCATAAGAAGGGAGGGAAGAGGTCTGCAGCAGCTGATGATGATGAGGATACAATGGAGGCTACAGGCATCAGGAAGAAAGTTAAAAAGTTCCAGAAAAACAAAAAGAAATATTAACACTTTTAATGAACTTCTTTCTATTCTTATTACCTGTACTAACGTTGTGAAAGTAATGATTTAGTGCAAAAGTTGTATTCATTATGTCATATAGCATAATCTCAGATTGTAGTAACTCTAAGGTGTTTTATTTAGCAATTCAGACTGTACAAAACAGTTAAACTGAAACTTTTGGAATCATTAACAGGTGAATTTCAAGAGAAGGGGCTGAAATCAATACCTGTATGGTAAAAGGAAGAAGCACATCTTTGTGTTGCATATCAGATCACAGGTCATGGAAAGGTTTTGACATGTACTGTACATTTCCTTAAGTTTCTGCAGTCTGAATAAATAATACTAGTACAGCATTGCAGCATTTTCTTTTGTACACTACATGAGGATATGGGATAGCTTTAAGTGTGTTGTTGGGATTCGGAAATATAGCTTCAATCTGTCATATGTGCATGTATAAAAGGATTTTCCATGAAAAGACTTTCATCAACGGTTAAATGCAAAAGTTTACCGTTCAGTAGAATTTCTATATTGCCTGTAATTGTTTTAAAGCTTCCAGCAAACACTAAAATCAAACATTACCATTTTACATTAAGGTACAATGGAGGGTTACTTACAATTTAAAAGGTGTATTTTCCTTCTGAATGACCTAGAGATTGAATACCAAATAACTAATGACAGATCACAGTCCACAACAAGGCCAACAACTCGAATTGTCAAACGATTACTGCATTTCAGATTTTCAGTAGTCTCTTTGAAATTTTGGTCCTTGTGTGTGTTCATAGCCTGGTATCCAAACCTGTTGCAGCTGCCAACTAACTCTGTTTCCTCCTATTTACAAATATTTGCTTGGATACTAGCTTGGATACCAGACTAGTCATTTCAAGCCTAGGCCTGTCTACAATAAAACAACAGCCTACAGTGACCTTTTTATGGTCAAACACACACACGTATCACGTGACTTACCTTATTCAAACAAACATATGACTTGTGCCCATCAAACATGTCCATACATGTCTAAGTATGACGTAATTGTAAGACCTACTCCTATAACGCAGTAGTATTGTTCAACCCACGTTCTAACAGAACCGTGTTCTTTACGTTTCTGAAAAAATTGACAACTTCTTACCGCCATGCCTCGCATGGGCCGCCAGGACAGCGAGTGTTCCACCGCCCCGCTGGATCCCTACATGTCCAAAACCGACTACAGAGAGCCGTCTCGTGCCTTTAGCAGTGTCTGTGTGTCCACCGTCTGTGTGGTGTTGCTGTTGTTGTCCCTCGTTGCCGCCGTTTGGTTAGTTTTTACGTGGCTGTCGTTCAGTCAGCAAATCGCAGAACTTAAACTTAAGTACGAAAAAGTCGAAGAACGGCGGGGATGGGAGACGAACAACGAGAATGTTTCAGCTCTTGTAGACGAGGTAAGGTTTACCGCAATGTACTTGCTATTATTTCTAAGTTACCTGTGACCATAAGAAGACAAGTGTTTTGTTTGAAATAACGTGACCTTAAACACAAAGTTCTTTTAAAATCATAGTTTGCCGTGATGATTTTGCGTTGTGAAAAAAATCAAGGCTGTTCAGTCATAGATGAAAAGATACTGCTTACACTTTAAACTTGTCAGATGAGTCTTAAATTTACGAAAATCTTTCTGGTATGAAGATGTGTGCATCATTAAATGCATTGTTTTGCGACGGAAAAGAGGATTTAATAGATTTCTTTTTTTTCTAAGCACGGAATGGCTTTAGGAATACATGCGGATTCATAACGACAGAATGGTTCGCTCCAAAGGTCACGTTGGCGGGGAATTTTCTTTGTCATCATTGACGCAGTACAGTTCGACGAAACATTATGCAAAATCATCTTGCAAATTAAATGCACAAAAACGAGAAGTTGACTCTACTGAATTAGCTTAGTTTATCACTTTTGTCTATCTAAGTATGTATGTATGTATGTTTAAACTATGTACTGTAAATATTGTACTGTTATGTCACATACATATCAGTCATTTTAGACGACCTGCACCTAGTCCTTCGGCGCACGAATGTACAATAAAGGTATTCCATTAGCGCAGGAAAGTTTTGCGTCGTTCACATTGATCTGAAACTTTTACAATTACTCTACACGAAATAATTTTACGATGAAATAAAATCACATTAGCACATTTTGAAAAAAAGACATTTGAAAGTAATCTATATCTTTCACCGAAACAGACGAAGCAACTAATTCTTTAACTTGTCATTCCCTAGGCGCTACAGAAGTATCTTGCCGAGCGGGACCATGTTGAAGTCGGGCCGCCCTTACCGAGCGGCTGGGTCAGCGGGCCTGACAGACCCATGGCTCATCTCACAGGCAACCCGGAACCCAACCACTATCCTAAACGTGCGTTTCGCTAGAAATGAAGACGATTTGAGCAAAGTATCACTGATGATGGTAGGGCATGAAAGAATCCAATAGATATACGACATACAAATAAATCACACAAATGTGCAAGTTTTATACATGTCAGAAAGTAGTTGGTTCCAAAGAAAGACAGAATTTCTTTGATCATCTTTTTTAAAGCATGCAAACATCAGAGTTAGACATGCAAAGTTTGTGTTTGACAAGTCGCTCGATATAAACAACCAATCACTGCCATCGTGCCTGTGACTCAAAGGTATAGAAATAGATATATCTATCTTTATATAGATATCCAACTACTCTCTGTTTTACTTGTCTTACAGGAGAAGAGAACGAGGTTATCAAGATCAGGACATGGGAGACCGAGCACGGTCTGGCCACTCTAGCTAACGGTATGGAGTACAACCGTGGGAACATAATCATCCCTGCAGACGGACTGTACTACATCTACTCACAGTTATCATACAGGTAACGGTGGTTAGACTAGCGGACATGAGATCGGGAGGTCAGGGGTTCGATTCCTGGCGTTCCTAGTTAGACGTTGTGTCCTTGAGAAAATCACTTTACACCGCTTTCCTCGAAAACTGTGTGCATGTCTGACTTCGGTTGTGGAAGTAACGGGTGGTAGAGGAGCGGATATGAGATCGAGGTCACGGGTTTAACTCCTGGCGTTCCAAGCTAGATGTTGTGTCCTTGGGAAAGGCACTTTATTTGAGTAAAAACGTTCCTTAAGCTTGTCTACTTGACACGACTTTCCTCGTAAAAATAGGTAAGTCAGACTTCGGTTGGGGAGGTAAACGGCAATGTAGGAGATTGATGGACTCCGCCTTCCGATGCCGTGCCGTAGACACAGTATATACAAACCCACTGCCCCTGCATCCCCCAATAGGCCAAGGGAATACATTTGCCTTTACCTGACTTTTCTTCATTTCTGCTTAGCCTCGTTATTAATCTTAAACATTTTCGTCCTACAGGTTCAGAAACGACTTACCTGAAGATGTCAATAAGGAGGAAAGAATCTTCCAGATCATCCACTACACCTACAAGAGAAACTCTTACCCAGAGCCCAAACAGATCATGAAAACGGCCAAGAGCACGTGCTGGTCCAAGCGGGTTGAGTTCGGGCTGTACACGTCGTTTCAGGGCGGCGTGTTTCAGCTAGAGAAGGGCGACAGAATCTGGGTCTCCGTGTCGAACGCTCCTCTGATCTGCTTTGACGAAACGTCCAGCTTCTTTGGGGCATTCATGTTGTATTGATGTACCAAAAATTGTAGTTAGTAATATGTATTGTTATCAGCTACTCTGTTATATATAAAATATGTATGAAATTTATAAAGGAACATAATTACGGATGGCTTAACATGCCAAGGGCATGAATTATGAAAAATACGTTGACAGATTCATCACTTTTTAAGGAAAACTCTCCTTTTATACTTTGTCTAGCAAAAAAAGTTCAAACTGCCTCAACGGCCAACCAATGGGACGACGCTGTAGAATTAAAGTGTCTTGTCATGTACCTATTGTAGCTCCTGTAAGCGTTCTGACGAAATAAGTTCACTACGTCATTTGCTGTAATGCCACAAACATTTTTTTTGCATATCTGTTCACATTTTGCAGCTCATACCAATGATCCTTTCTCATACGGATTTAACTATGTAACGAATTATCTAAACTACATAGAATTACAAGGCGTACGAAAGTTTGTTACTGGTATTCATTTTTAATGTAATGTTCATTTATAAGAACAAAAATAAACTTTCTTTTAATTCAAACAACTTTTTATTCGTATGTATATCTGAACTATGTTGCTCTAGGTGAATGTACCTGATATGAAGAAATTCAGTCATTCATTCATTCGTTCATTCTTTCAAAAGTCATTGAACAGTAATATAAAGCTTGCCGAATATTTGTTGGTTTTGTGTTCCAGACCATGAAAAAAAGCCCTCTACCAGCACACTGCGTCACAAATCAAACTAAACATGTTCCTACAAGTATAGGTGTGATTGATTTGTATACGCATTGTCCTATTTTCATACCATAGCAGTCACACTGTAAGTTACGTTTGCTGACAGTGTTATTGTTATTGCCCTCTGCAACCAAAACACGTCACTAACGTGATTGGTAGGTTAAAGTTTGTTTATAGGTGAACCTTGCAACCAGTGTATATTTGCTCAACACCCCACTAAGTTAAACATTGCATCAGATTGTACCGAACGTAGGCGCAGGTAGAACTCGCTCTCGACAGGCCCATATTTTCCCCACCGAAAACGGACAGCAAGGCAAGAATGGCAGCACGCAGTTCAAAGCGTCAAGACAGCGAGTGTTCCACCGCTCCTCTCGATGAGGAGTTCCTCGAGCCGAAGGCCTGTAACGGCCACTGCACGCTCGTGGTGTTGTGCTCCGTCCTGACGGTTTTCTGCGCGGGCCTGTTTGCCGGACTGGCCGTGATGTGGGTGTACTTCGGCCAGCAGCTTGACCAGCTGAGGAGCGCCTACGAGAAGCTGGACCTCCCAGGACACGGCGGTGACCGCTGGAACATCACTGCTACCGTGGATGAGGTACGGAGGTTTGCAAAAGTTGTTTTTAAGAGCCGGTATCATTGTAGAAACTACTAGTCAAAGTCCGACGTGTCAGCGGTCTGTTTTGTTTACAAGGTGAGCATTATACAATGTAATAGAGCAGCGTGGAATTTACAGCCGTTTTCGTCTTGTTGCAAAAGAAACTCACCAAACCTTTGAATTGCCGAAATTTCAATGCCTCAACTCTTTACGAAAACAAGTTGAAAACTGTTTCACTTTCACAAAGGTGAGAATTTTCTTACGTGTCTTTACTGTTTCCCTGTTACAATCTGAGACAAAGTCATTCCCAACTTTTTAAAAGGACATGATCATGATATACTCATTCATACACTTAATCAAAAAGAAAAATGTGAGTCATTCCTAGATCCTATAAACGAATTGATTTCATATTTCATACCTGTAGATAAACAATAGATATTGCCCACTAATGGCGTATGGTGGTACAAGGGTCGACAAGTTGTTTTTCAGTGAGAGTAAAGTCCGCTTACATAAGCCTTCTGCTGAGATTGTTGCATCAAAAATAGCACGATCTCCATTCACGGCAATTTGTTGGGTAGTTTGATCAAAGTAAAAGGGGTTGCGTGATTCTTTCTACCATCGATTTAGTTTTGAGTAACATAATTTGACATTGGAAGCGCACTTTAACCTTCTCCCTGCTGCCTAACTCTGTAACCAGTATGGAATTGGGTGTCAAACGGGTACTGCAGTGTGCTAAAGGTTAAAGAAGCGCCATTCTCTCGTATCTTTCAATCTTCAGTACGACTAATAACCAGTCTTTTCAATTTCTTTTCTGAACTGTGAAAAGAATAGTGCGAAATCAAGATGTACCAGGTGTTGGAACGAAATAAATAATGAACGAAGATGTTTAACTGACTTAAAAAGGTGAATGTTTTCTTTAAGCGCACTAAGTGTTGAATGGCAATGATCAGAAAGAGACCTGAAAGAAATGTGGCCATCACATAGCTTTGACTATCATGCTTGGCATAATCATTAATTAAGGATTAACCAAAAAATTCCATTTTTCCGATCCACCAGGCTGTGAGACTGCTCCTGGAGGAGGACGACCAGAAAGCGTCCCCGGACCGAGCGCAGGTCGGCCCACTCATCCCGGCCGGCTGGTCCCCTGGCTCCAGGAAACCCATGGCGCACCTTACGGGAAACCCGCGACACAACTTAAGGAGTGAGTCACAGTTACGATGTTCAACTGGAAGACTTTTTTCCTGAACGATTTATTTGTTTGTATTGCATACCCGGTAAACCGCCCCTTGGCGTTACACACCAGGTTCGTACTGAAGAGTACAAGCTGCATACTAGTACCTGGACAGATTATTGCAGCATATTGTTGATCAAATGAAATAGACCGGACCATTTAACGTTTTCATAAACAAGGCAAATAGTAGGTTACGTAGGTCGAGTATCCTAACCAGCATCAAAATGTAAAGGAATTAGATCTCTGCATCTTTTAAAGAGATTTTCATCAAGTATTACAATCTGTAAATGTTACCATATGTGTCTGCTTTTCTTTTGCCTGAAACACTAACACTTTCTTGGACCATTCACATTCAACTGGCAGCTAAATTGATGTAACATCAACAAATCTTTCAAATACCACATGTTTTTTATATGAAAGTAAACTTCTCTTTTTCTAAAACAGAACACCACGGAGAAGTGAAACTGCGGTCCTGGGAGAGTGAACAAGGCCTGGCGACCCTGGCGAACGGGATGAAGTACAGAGGGGGAAACCTCGTTATTCCAACAGATGGACTCTACTACATCTACTCACAACTGTCATATAGGTTCCTCAACGAAAATCCAGAAGAAAATACCGACAAAGAAGCTAACACCTTTCAGCTCATACATTACACGTATAAACAGTCTTCTTATCCGGAACCTCAGCTTATCATGAAAAGCTCCCGAAGCACGTGCTGGTCAAAGAGAACAGAGTTTGGACTCTACACGTCTTTTCAGGGCGGGGTGTTCAGGCTAGAGAAAGGGGACAAGGTTTCGGTTTCGGTCTCAAACGCGCAGATGATCTCCTTTGATGAGTCCTCTACCTTCTTCGGTGCTTTTATGATTTGAACTGAAATATAAAGTTGACAAGCAAATCGAAATGGCGAAATGATTTATACCTGTTACAAAAGTTACTTTCTTCAAACAAATATGAATATTCCTTATCATGACTTCATCTTAGTTGTTGGAAGTTATTTTGTAGATCTAAATTTCATATTGTTAAAAGTTACAGTTTATAATTAGTTTCCTGATGTACACATCTCTTAGCTTGTTGGTAGAAATGACACGACTTGGATAAGTCTACATTCCATCTTGCTGAAAGCTACCGTTTAGAATCCATGTCATGATGTAAATATCTCTTGTTGTTGCCAAATAAGCAAGTGTAACAGATTCACTGCCAGCATTTAGATTGACAATGTACTGTGTAAATAGAACATTAAACCTTATAAAACAGTATATTCTAAAGATACTATAGTACAGATATACACATGGTGTATATACATATATTAGTAATGATAAAAAGGTAAAGAGGTCGAATCCTAGACTGAGGACGAAGCGGGACACTTTTTCGTTAGCTATCAGTGCAATGCGGCTTCGCTACGGCTCGTGTGTTTAGCCAAGCACACCGGGTCACCCCTACTTTTCTTGATAAGTGTGTTGGGTTCTTTTACGTGCAAAGGTTTGACGCTTGAGGCTTCCGCCTGAAGCTCCCTCATTCTATACAAATGGGCATAACATCTCCCTTGCCCTCAATGGATCAATATTTTTAGATAATTACCTATATAATAATCTAAATCTATCGCGGTTTCAATCAAAATTTGTCAACTTTATTGCAAAGCAATAAGAAGGATTAACGATTATGCAACGAGACTTATGGAAGCATCTGCTTTGGACATTAAAGTAAGCGTTGTATGTGTTACATGCATTTATTTTGTTTTAGTTCATTCACTATTATATAGCAACATCATGGTGTACCGTATTGTCACCGGTAGCGGTTCTTTGTAAAGTTAGTCATGTTTGTAAATTGCTTTCTCCTGATCGCCAAATGACAAGACAATGTCCGAATGTGCCATATGGTATCCTTACACACTTTTCTTAATTCTGAATGGCTGTGCCAAGTAGCTTATTGATTCCCCCTGACTCATAACGAAACTGACGGTAAGATGATTCCATGTTTTCAAGTACGCCAGCAATGCCCGGATGTGACGTGTTGTCACCATGTACTGTTCTTTGCATCGCCAGTGACCGTTGATAATAGTTCATAGCCTTTCTGTGATAGCCGAGTTTACTCAAGCAAAACCCAAGATGGCTAAGTGACGCAGCAATGTCCGGACGTATACCGCGCTATCGCCGTAGATAGTTTTCATTATATCAAGCCTGATCGATATCCCCGAGTATTTTCCATTAATAATCCCAAGAAGTGAAGCAATTCTGCAATGTCCGGATGTGCCGTATCAGCTCCATGGATAGTTTTCTTCATCTTCAGAGACTGTTCGAGGTAGCTAATTGCTTCTTTTTCATTGCCAAACTGACTCAAGCAGACTTCCAAATTTCGAAGTGAACTCGCAATGTCCAGATGTGCCGTGTTGTCTTTCCGTGATAGCTTTCCACATCGTTATTGAGTTCTCGTAATAGCTGACTGCTTTCTTCTTGTCACCGAATCTATTCCAAGATAGTCCAAGTGCCGAGTGCGGCAGCAATATCTGGATGTGGATCATCCCCGCGGATATTTTTTAACATCTTTAATGACTGCTCGTGGTAGCTTATTGCTTGCATCTGGTCACCAAGTGCGCCCCAACATGTTCCCATTGTGTCTAGTGCCCCCGGCAATGTGCGAATGTACTGCGTTGTCTCCCAAAATAGTTAGAGACAACACAGATTCGCAACATGTTGGACCCTTTAATTACACTGCTGGGCACCTTATAAACTAACGTGGAAATGAAAACATGTAAAAAAGTTAAACCGGGCTTCTACTATAAAACAGGTGTGGCCATCCCAGCGCGGTTTCGTCTAACGTAACGTTACCATTTAACGTCCGATATTCAAAACGTTATTCATCTTAAAACCGCGCGGACAGAGCCAAATGTTAAACCAATGGGCAGAAATATCAGCTCTTTTAGCAAGAAAATGCATGGTCTGTAAGTTTTTCTCCGCCTGTTTAACGCCGTGTGAGCATGTATTTATACTGGAGTTTATGATGCAGAATTGTGCTAGGGTAACCCATTATCGTCCACCTCGGTATTTTCCCTTCTAGCGCTATGCTTGAAGAACATAGACCATAAAAAAATGCACAGTAACTGTCGAAAGTAGTCTACAGACAAATGACAGTAAAGTCACTATGTTTGTTCATCCGCTTGCCTGACGCGGTGGAAGAATGCAATGTTTGTGTTCTGAATTTCCCCGACATCAGCAGCACGTGGCGTTCACGTGATAAACGTATGGCCATTATGTCATGCCGTACAAAAATGTATCATCTGAGCGGGGGTCGCTAGGTTGTATCAAACCTTCCTAAAATTGGCAAGAGTTTCAAACCTCGAATCACCATGGATAGTCTGAATATCAAAGAAAGGTTTAACGTCAGCTACGTTTAAAAGATACTAGATATCGTGTAAGTTAGAAAAACATTATGAAGTATGCGGTGTCGAATTTCATATGAAATACGTCATGCATAACGCTTCCGTGCAACTTGTTGTTACCGGTTCAGGAGTTTATTCTGTTATGTCGCTGGACGTAAACATTTTCATTGTTTTTTTATAAAAGAGAGAGATGGCTAAGGATCATACTTATGACTTTCTTTGTTGCTCATGAGAACAGGCTTCGGTATAATACAACTCGACATGTGGACATGACCCAAAGTGAACGTAAACTGCTCCCGCACGTAATTAGGTTATGTTACGTTAGCCTGGGTGCCATCCTATTCATACCGGGGCTCCTACATTCGCTATCCTATTTTTTCAGGGTAGCGAATGTAGGAGCCCCGGTAGAAATAGGATGGCACCCAAGTTAGGTTTCGTCCCCTTTACCTTGTGCTTACTTCCGGGTACACCACGGTCTGGCGCAATATCTTCCGTCAGTCTTTGCTCGAAAGCACCTCTAAAAGTCATTGAAGGGGCGACCGAGATAGGGTATCAGGTCTGGATAATTTTGTGTAGCACTGGGGATCTTAAACTCTCTGCTGTCGCTGGCATATTTGGCTTGGTGTATGGGTTCTTGCTGTACGGCCCCTGGGTTATGTGGGGCCAAGTGAAGCAGCTGCAAAACGATTAATCTCCGCACGAGGGCGCTACAAGTGCATTGTTAATGCATTGTATGCGTCATACTTCTTTGTCATGGTAACAGTAACAATGTCGTGGTCAGTGTTTGATAAGTCAAAGTCGGACATTAGGTCCAGAACTTCATGTATGTATTTATTTACTTATTTATTTTGATTGATTATCTATGATTGTGCTGATATAATTTATGTAAAGTTTATTTTGTACTCCGTGACTCCTCCCCCTCCACTTTGACCTTGTTGAAAAGCGGCCTGTGTGACCGAACAAGCGAAAGGAAATAAAGGCTTTGATTGATTGATTGAGGGAAAGCTCTGCAACTGTTTAGAATGTTATTGGTTTAGACCGACAGTAGTGCATGAATTATCCTGTCTGAAACGGAGATGATACTTTGTCACAACGCATGTTTTATTTCAACCCAACACTGTTTGTACATTCAATTACAATCACAGCAGTTAGGGTGTAACACAGAGAATAACTACATAGATAATTAATACAGGCATCTTCTCACTAGCATGTCGTTTAGAACACAACAGGAATATATTTACATGGAACTTTGAATAAAAGAGACAACCAACTGTTGTGAATATGTCGACACTGTAGCAAGTACTGTGTTATTTTTTGACTTGGCTGTCTTGAAACTTTTTACATCTTCATCAAGTCAGATCGGACCGTCCAAGTGTCTTCGTCTTCCGTGATGTTTTCTGGTGTAATCACTCATATTTACATATATCATATATTAGATTTTTGACAAGCTATGTCATTCCTATATTATCTTGGTACAAACTTTAAGGTAATGAGTTGTATTGTTCTGGGTTAATTTTCATCTGGTCACTTCGTCAACCTTTCTTTTTCACGATCTGCTACGGTACGTAAGGACGGTATGCGTAATCAAACTTCGTGCTCTTTATGTCTGAGAAACTCGTGTTAGTGTTCTGGTTGTTGTTCTCTGGCTCGTACTCTCGCACTTGTATGATGGGGTTCGTCTTGTTGACCGTTTTCCGGTACTTCACACAGAAGCAAATAGCGACGATCGTCATGATGAGAAGGAGGCCAGCCAAGACGCCCATCACCACGATATAGACAAGGTATCTGTCGCCGGCCGTGGGCGCGTTTGTTGTTGAGCTTGGTGTTGTCGTTGTAACAAATGTGGTTGTGGTTGGTGTAGTTGTTGTAACTGTTGTTACAACCGTAGTGGGCTTGGTTGTAGTCGTCGGTGCAAGGGTTGTAGGCACTAACTCGACGTTACAGAGGTCTGTTCCGCAACATTGCGAGCCGGCTGCAATTCATGAGAAAGGAATATTGAAATATGCAAAAATAGAGGGTTCAAAATCATCTTTATTCTGTATGAAATGAATAATATACATACACTCTAAGAACAATAGGTCAGCCCTTTGTCTCATGACTTCTCGTCAGGATGGCACAAAGCAAAAAAGTCATCGGACGTTTCAGGGCGTTCTCCACAAAATATTACATATAAAAAGGTCCATAGCGTACTATTTGATTACAAACTTCTTTTTAATGCTATTAGTTTACGAGTTGAGATACTTACTCGCGCTGGTAGAGTTCTGTATTGATGCGCAGACCGAAGAGTTGGCACACCTTCTCTCGATGACCCTTAGCCAACTTAGTTCCACCAGCACCGACTGAAAAAGGGCAAACGTAAACACTAAGAACATGTCTGATTTAGGCAGTAGACGTAATAATCAAGCTACATAGCAGATATCGCTGTTTAAAAAAATCATATCCGTGACATATATTCTTGAAGAATATGACCCTTACTGTGTACAAATAGGTAAATATATTAAAGAATGTTTAGACCTTAGGACTAGTAGCATAAGTCATACGTCAGACTCAATATGTTTATCTATTCATATACCTGTACTAGGTTAATCAATTTGTAGCGATTTGTTCATTTGTATGTATAGTTATAGAAGATCTTACGCAAGACGCTGTGCTTTCTTGTGTCAATAAAGATTTCGTATGACGTAACACGGATGGCATTTGTTCACGGAACACCGTGTATTTATCAGTGACATAAAGTTGTCAAAATCGATCGTGTGTCAATCAAATGCAAGATAAGGCTGTAAGATTTAAGTTGTAGAGGGAAAAGATAATAATAAAACCTTTGCCTCAACACATCTTTACAGTAGCTGCCATGGAGTATGCTTTGCCTTTTTCACACAGTGTTTACTTTGTAATTCACCTTTCAAAAGTAGCCTTTGGCCTAGAAAAAGAAGGTGTTGCTGTTCTGTCTTGTTCCGCTAGGGTAAACAAAAGTTCCCGAATGGGACTGTTTTTCTTCCCTTTCATGTGAAGTTGCGAATCAACATAGTGACGCACCGCGGCGCCGTTCCGCGGCTGGTCTTCAATACTCAGGAACTGTTGCTTTAGGCCGTTTTGTTGTGTTCCATTGTTATTGTTATTTCTGACGTGGCTACGACATTGCTGTTTCAAAGTCGCACAAAAATCACCCTCATATCTGCTATTAAAGTTCCTATACCTTCCTTGTATTGAAGATCTGAATTAGCGAGAAAGAAAAATAGAAATCTAGAGAAGTTTCTAAAAGCGTTTTTGTTTAGGAAATATTTACAATATATCATGAATACTTCGATTTTGGTACCATGAAATTGCTCCTATGACGATTTCAACACATTTTACAGGCGCCATTTTGTTCGCTCGTATAGTCCTCTTTGCCAAAACCAGACATTACCATTTCTGTTTGTAGTATGTTTTTCAAAGGTGGTTTCTCAAATACTCCCGTGCACAGTTTATACAAAACCCGCTTAAACTTCCTATATTTCAAAAGCTAGCTAGCAACCGCAAGTTGGCAGGTGTATTTACACGCATGACTGAACGCACACCTTACACACCTGTCGAAAGCTTACTTTCACTTTCCCCTATCTACTTGACTCACCTGGCAGGTGTCTTCGGACGGAAGACATGTCTGGTTGCTGGCGGAGGTAGGGTCATATAGGCAGCTGGTGAAATCAGTGGAATTGGAGCCCCCCTCTAGGGCATTACAGGTGTAGCATGTCAATGCGCTGGTGGGATCGACTGGAACAAACGTTTCTCTTTTTATTGAAATGAAGACATTTTAAACATCATCGGGCAAGTAGATGAAGATCAAGACATTTTCTGACTGCTGTCGCGAATTTAAACGTCCTTGAAGTCACTTTTGCGGCTTTCGCTAATTTCCTTTCTTGAATACAATTGTTGGAAAGTGGCACAAGAACGCGAAATTTTAAACCTATCTACTGCACAGTTGACATTTGCTTTTTCGTCTGCTTTTTTTCCTTAACAAGTGTGGCTCTCTCTTAATTACAAGCCTCTCCCTTCTACAAAATGTAGTGGCCAGCTTGAACGTTTTGTATCCACCATTTCACATACACATCCCTCCTAGCGCGCTCAAACAAACAACCTTTTGCCAGAACGAAAACATTCCAACAAGTTGGAATGTCTCAAAAGTTAGCACAACAACAGTACAACCACAAAAACACAACGAAAATTTCTCACCGATAAACACAACCAATAAGATACACCAGCCAGCAGAAAATGCCATCTTGAAGTTTGATTTGTGACGACGTACGTGGGGCGATGTTCGCCAAGAAAGACTCCAAGGCAAGAATAGAATATTACCCAGCATGCACTTTTTACAAGCATGCGCAGTGGTGTTTTATGTAAAAGAATATTTGACCCGTAAAAGTGTTAACATTTCGTGTCTTTGTTCCTTCAGCTATAACCAGTTGAAGTGAAACAAGGCTCTGAAAAGACAGGATCTCTGTTGTCCATCCGTAGTGAGAATAGAATCTTTCGCCGCAGGGTTAGGGTTGTTGATTTAGAATCTAGAGGTTCAGGGTTCGGCTCCTGAGCAGACCCTAACGTTGTGTCCTTGGGAAATTAAATGCACCTTGCATCATTTTCTCCCTCGACTGATAATGAGCACTCAGGCTCTGGTTAGGGACGTCCTCTTGGATGGGACGTATAGTCGTGTAGGTTCCGTGTGTGAAGAGAGCCACACCTCGAGCACGTTAAAGAGCCCACCACACTTATCGAAAAGAGTAGGAGTCCATCCCTAGGCCTGTGTGAGTGTGGATCAAACATATCAGCCTGGTCTTACGCAGCTTATACCTGCTGTACAGAATTGGTGTGTTACGCTGGTGATTTACCAGTTATATGAAACAAACAAACAAACAGACAGAAACAAGCAAGTTTGGATGGAGTTATAGTGATGAGGTTTTTATCATTCTTGAACACTATTTGGGATCCACCAACTCCTGCGATATGCGTATTTAGTTATTCTCCACGAGTAACCTCTGCTTGAAGAATAACATTAAGTAAAGGCGACACAGGGGAATGAAGGGGTGGAGAAGGGAAATAAAGGAAAGGACCTTTCTTTTTACACCCATGTTAGGGATATCTTATTCGAACAACACTATTTACATGTTAAAATCCATGGTCTATTCCTGTGTAATTGATTGTGCTTGGGTTTTGAACTAAGAACATGATATCCCCTTCGATCCTAGTGGCTAAGGCCATGTTGATTCGATCATATGGACGACATCCACGCGCGCATCAATTTTCATCCGTTTGCAAAAAAAAAAGAGAAATTTTTCAACCATACGGTAAATCGTACAAAGCAGCTGCAAAATGAGAACATATATGCTGCAAATTGGAAAACAAAATTTAGGAAAACGGATACTAATGTCGTGAAATGCCAAAGTTGATTCCAAAGTCAAAGAAGAAGATGTGAAAGAACAAAAATGAAGAATCCATATTTCGGTATACCACACTTAGTGTATTTAGTTCTGGTCATCCTTCCTGGCCACGTATATTTCATAATGAAGGCAACTTTTTTATTCGCACGCTCGCATTAGTTTTGGGGTACCCGGAGGATCCATATATTCAAATCAACATGGCATAAGCATAACTATGAAATACAACGGAACGGGATACGGGATCTATCTAAGGGCTTCCCTCTAGCGGACGTCATTTTTTTGCATTCATACAAATTTCACTGACGTCAATATTGTATAAATGGTTGAAAGAGAATCAAAACAAGCAGACGTTTTGTTACTAACTGTTACTTTGCTCTTTAATATCAAAATTCAAATATTCATGCATTTACAACATTATAGTGATACCAGAAACACAACAGCGAATCTAACTTACTTCGGCCTCTATGACAACAAGGGCCACTGAGTATAATTATACGTGCAGACAAAAAAGTAAAGCTACACTTCTCGACCAGCGAGTCTCGATAATCTAATAAAAAAACTCTGATCTTCCATAGAAATATCCATAATTTGAATATATTAATGCACTTTCAATTATCAAACACAGGCTCAGTAGTTACATTCAGCGTATCATATAATTTATGTTATAATATACATATTTTCCAAGTTTTTCGTTCTAGTATGTATGGTAAATTTGATAAATAAAGTGCCAATATTTATGGAAAACATGATAGATTGATACATGTGTATTGATGCATCATGATACATTTAACATCTGCGACATCAGTCTATTGACTTTCCGCACCCGAGGTATGCCTCTGAAGTTGTACATAGACGGTTTTCGTGGCGGTTAGGAAGAACTGATACCACTCTAACAACCCGAGAGTCGAGTGATCTAACTCATACTTAGTCCATAGCCGCAGTTGACTTGGAGAAGCTGTGGTAGCTTCCGATGATGCTTCAATTACATGCCCAGCCTGCAAGGAAATGTACAAGTTACGCAAGGGCGTTGTACAACAATACATCATTCTGTCCCTGGCACAAACCGTTGTTGGTAACTTAACAGGTTGTCCCAAAATGACAGCGGTTCGCGCGATATACGTGATCTACAGCATCGTATCATAAGCTCCATCTGGCCTTACATGGCCTTAGGAAGCGAAAAGAGGTTGAAGATGTACTTAGAATATACATTAGTCTTAGTTTGTAGGTGTAGGAAGATATCACATTCTTATATCACTGTACTTGTACGCAGCTTCAAGCATAAACGTACAATAAAGGTCATCCATTCATTATGAGAACAAAGTCCAACCTACCAGCGAGTGTACGTTCCACTGCAGACTCTGCGTGAACGTCTGAACGGGCACACTGGGGTTGTACTGTTGGTACTGATCCGGGATGGCCGCGATGCTCGCGGTGAAGTTTTGCAGGCCGGCGTGCACTCCTGTCAGGAAGTCCTCAAAACTCTGGAAAAAAAAAAGACGCCAGACAGAAATCCTGTTAGACTCTACGGTCATAACCAGCGTTTTGATTATAGTCGTTTAGAAGAGCGAAATTGTGCGTAGATCCTTGGCCATATTGACGGATTCAGGAAGTAGAAGTTTTACTTTGGACAGAGCAAAAGGGGTATTTCCCCACCCACGATCCCTGCACTTGGAACACAGCTCGGTTCTACCCCCTTACCATAAGGTGGCGACCGCTTAGGAACTAAGATTAGTAGTTCAAACAAATGTCATTGATATAGAATAGTATTTTTTTTTACTTTTGTTGTCTTTCTAAACATACTTTATTCAATATTTCACCACCGGGATATAGAGAGTATAGTACATTCCCGAAGTCGTTTAGACGAGCGATGGCAAAAACAACCATAAAAGGAGGGGGAATAAAGAAGTGATCAAAGTCTAAGTGACGTTCTTGCAATTTCTCATTTTTTTCATAACCAATTTTTTTTTCCGTTAATTCTTTTCCCTGGCAGACATCAGTTCAGTGTACTTTTCTCTTCGTGACCAGATCCCCCCCCCCACCATACGTCACACAGTGACGTCATGGTAATGGCAAATAAACTTACCCCTGAACAGAGGCTGTCGGCGTCCTCGGCCTGCGTCACGACGCGGTAGTTAGGGTCTTTAAAAAGCACGATTCGCTGGAAAACGTCATAAAAAGTTACGTCATTTGTTACGTCGACTTTGCAATGCACAGCAAAGTCTTTTGATTCTGTGTCGTTTGTCAAAGCACTCCTTTCAGTCCTTTGTTGTTGTTTTTTTACTTCGCCCCAAGGTGTGTGTGTGTGTGTGTGTGTGTGTGTGTGTGTGTGTGTGTGTGTGTGATGTGTGTATGTGCTCATGTGTGCATGTATGTGTGTACACGTGTGTATGTGTGTGTCTGTGTCTGTGCGTGTGTGTTAACTTTTTTTTTGTTTCTGACATACCTGAATAAAGTAAAGTCTGCCATTTCTGAATGCCTTGTTTAAGAGTTTGCAATAACGTTACCTTTTTTGCAGACTTTTTTCAACGTTTAAATGGCAGCGTATGCTGACGGCTTTATAATGCAAAAAAAAAAACAGGCAACAAAGAGACATACCATGGTTTGTATGCTTCTCTTGAGTAAAGACAATAGGCGGTTGATCAGCACGACGCCCTTCCCCAAAAGTTCGGCACAAGGGTGCTGTATTTCCGCGCTGTCTTCAGAACGGGAGATCTGAGTACAGGCCATGGTGACGTCAGAGCTAGTCTGCAAATAAAGTTGGGATCTGAGGATTACGACTTTTATATCGGTATGCCTGTACTTGCCTACAATGGCAATAAAGGTTATCGATAATTAATCTATCGTCAATGCCCACAATGCAGCACCCAAAGAAATGCGTTATTCTGGTTTAAATGAGTACCTAGCTTCAGATAGGGACGTTCTCTTGGATGGGACGTAAAGCCGGGGTCCCAGTGTTTGAGGAGAGCCATACCAAACTTATTGAAAAGAGTAGGGGTCCATCCCGGTCTCATTAGTGGATCAAACCTTACACAGCATATACTTACCGGTTTACCGGTTATGCGAAAGAAACACACTACCGACTAAACAGCTATGCGATGCCCTGCTGGTCTCATACATGTATGGGGTAGAGTCCGTAGCCAAAAAATAAACGGCTGCATGAAGGTGTGTTTATGTCGGTGGGAAATGTCCTTTTAGCAAGCCCAGCTGATCTCAAGCGTCATGAAAGCTTGTTTGTAACTGAAGAAATAAGCTGGCAGCCGCGCACGAGGTCGGACGTGCACAACCCGGCATTGTGAGTGATGCGGCCGTGCGCTTACAGCTGGAAAGTGCCTTTTTGGGGGGTGTAGCTAAGTGCAGTTTGTAACTGCCATTAAAGAAGATTGTATGGAGTGAAAATGTTGGCAATTTGTTTCTAGGGTAAATGTTCTCAACATAAAACGAATAACATTGGTGCATTTTCTATAGCTTCATTACGATCGCGCCCATGTAAAACACGTATCATAACATGTAAGCCTATATGGGACGAAAAAGCTCATGAATGAGACCTTAAGATTTCTTTAATCTTTGATATATCATTGATCAGCCAATAATGTTTTTTTGTCATTCTCATACTTTGACCGCTGTAAATGCCTTCAAGTTCCTGTGGTTTTAATTTTCGCGGTAGGGAGAAAATGAAGTGTTCGCGGTGGTTTTCTGCATATTACTTCGTTTCAATCGCATAAAAAACTGCTATTGTGCGACAAAGTTGCAGAAAAAAGTTATTTCTGGTCCATCGTGAAAATAAAATAAAAACAGAGATAAGGTAACCACAAGTTACTCACAGACGCAGGCGTTGGCTGGGTGTTCTCGCGGTCTCCGTGCGGGGCTGTGCTGGACACCTCGGTGGAGCGCAGCGGTGCCGGCGTCACCGGTAGCAGCACGTCGCAGCCGAGTAGAAGTGTCACTGCTAGTAACGAAGCCAGCATGGTGTCTCTCTGTACTCGCACAGGTGGCAGCGTTCAAGAGGGCCGTCTGGGGAAAGTGCTGGCACTGAGAGGGAAAGTGCTCCATTTTATACTCTAAAACTTTTATTTCCTTGAAGTTTTATTTCTTCGTGCTGGGACGCGATAGGACGACGTCTGACTCAAGAACCAACCCACGTAAAAGTTTATTTTTGTGTACGAGTACGTACGTACAGGCGGCGCGAAGAAAGTCTTATCTTACGTGTAATGGTAGTCGTGGGTGGGATCGCGCCATGTATAATGTCCAGATCTAGATTCCAAGTTTGATTTCCTGGAAAGGAGAAGATTCATTTCCTATCTGCAGTTGACTCAACGGTCAAGGGAGAAGTCAGCGACAAAAATAAAATTTGTTTCACCTCTGACGTTATCAATTAAATATGATCCATGATGTAAAAATAAATTAGAAAGACAACAAAACTCACAAAATACAATTACTGTAAATGCATCTAAGTTCGCGTGGTTTTTATTTCGCGCTAAGGGGAAAACGGAGTGTTTGCGGTGGTTTTTAGTTTGCAGCAGTGCTATAGTCACATAGTGCTACAGTATTGGACAGAAATGTTCGCGGTGGTCTTATGGCCGCGATGAAATGGTCGCCGCTATAGCGCTAAAACCGCGAACATAAAACCCCCGCGAACATTGCTGCATGTACTGTATTCTATATAAATGACATCTGTTAGATCTACTACGTTTAGTTCCTCAGCGGACGCCATCTTATGGAAAGAGGGTATAACTGAGTTGTGCCCGAATTGCAGAAATGTGGGTGGTGAAAACGCCCCATTTGCTCTGTCCAAAGTACAACTTCTATTTCCTGAAGCTGTCACATTCCAACAGGATGACGTCAAGTCCAAGGCCATGAACCTGCGCACCATTTCCTCACAGATGTGTAAAGGCTTAATGAGCTTCCGAGTTGCCGGGTGTGACGTATGAAGTATACGTCATAATCAAGTTTATTGCCAATCCATGCCCGTAGGCTAATTGCAAGTTTGACAACAATTACTGACAATGCACAGACACGAAATGAAATATAAGGCATATATGTCATACACGCGTCGAAGATTAGATAAACTACGTAATACGCGTAAAAAGCGATGTTTGGGCCCTATCACGCCTGTGTATATATTCCAGTGCATATGAGTTGCATCAACATTTTTGGGGGTTTAAGTAAAGTTTGCGGGGAAGAAGTTGTTTTCTACTTTGACCCACCGTTGTGCAGCCTACTTATCGTATCGAACCAAATGAATCACTTCTTCGGCTACAAACTTCCCCCATAACAAAAACATGCTAATACGCAACTCACGTCTTATTTTCGGAGTCAATTGCAGGGCAAAGTCATCCATTTTGGCAAGATTTCCAAAATACACATATATCTGTCCTCCCCAGCAGAAAACTGGGCCTTTCTGATCAAACTTTGTCCAGGAAAAAAAAATATTTAGAACATAAGTCGAGAATTCAATGACTCAATGGCCAGCCCGTGCCTCAGACAAACTCAAAGCACCCTCACCGGATGCACCACCATGCCGGTGTCAGGCCAAATAATCCTCAAAGGTACTAGTATAAAGGGGGGCGTGACATTCTCACTGGACCCGCGACACGTTGGCGACCTCACTGCAACACTGCAACCGAGCAAAGACGCGCTAAACGAATTTTACCGATGAACAACGAATATTTTTACGCTTTCTTGACTTTTTAGAAGTACTTACAATTTATTTCCACTGTAAAGTCAAAGGTAACATAAATCCAATTTAGGACGCAGCGAGGTCGCCAGCGTGTCGCGGGTCCAGTGAGAGGGGGGCTTTTTAGCCCACTTCTCTCCTCTTACTTCCTGTATATGTCTTTTTTTATATTTCACTCCAAACTGCAGGTATATGAGTGAACTATATTGTTTGTTGATCCTGACGTTTCTTTTCCTTCTCCTCCTGTCAAATCTTCATTCATCTCTGTCATCTCTGATATTTGGCACAAAGTTAAAGTGGGTCAATATCTCTGCCTTTATACATGCCTTCAAATGATTTTATAATTTTTTCCATCTTAGACCAAACATGCACGTTCCGGAAGGTTGCATTCTTGAATGGGGGGGGGGGGGCAAGTTTTTAAAACTCCATTTGTACTGGGTGATCTTAGAATAGTTCTTGTTTGGGCCGTAGCAATTTTGGACTGGCCCATTTTACATGTGAATGCCACTACAATAGTCCATTCTTGAATGGGGGATTTTTATAAAATTCAATTTTGGACTGGGGTGATTATAGGAAAAGTCTAACTTTCAAGTGGAATAGTCCACTGTGCATGGGGGTTCCCGTCCATTCGTGCATAGGGGAAAGCTTCATTCGGACTAGAATGCCTTTTGAATGCTCTTGAAAGGTCGCAGAACATAGCATTTATCTACGACCCCCTTGGTCAATAGTAGTTCGGGTATAAAGTAGTGCGTCACGGTACTTGAAAAGCTGTTCTGGCTGATAGCATCAGAGGGATACGTCAGCTTTGAGAGTGTATCATTTGGACTACGATGTTGTTGGGTCGGTGGGAATTTGCGCTTGGATACTAGTACTGTTTTGCGTCGGTTGCAGTTATCATGAACTCCGCTGGGCGTCGTATAAAAGTGGATTTTAAAAGAGCAAGAGCAGACAAACTTTGGCCCATTTTTACAGAGTCTGCAGATTGTACCCGGAACGTAAACATTTTCAATTCTTGCACCTTGTTTATGCAATCCACTATGAGTTTTAGTCGAAGCTTCTCATGTTTGGGTACTTAGTAATAGGTAGTGTACCCTGGGGGCCAGGCACCGTATATCGGCTAGCCACCAAGCGCCGCACGCGCGCCCAAGCTTTCCCGGGCCACCCTCCCGCTGTGCCCCGAAGACCGACCCCGCCCCACTCTCCGCTGTAAACCCAAGATCTGCTAGCGGAGTAATCGGATAGCGGAGTTTGGGTCTGAGCGGAGAGTGGGGCGGGGTCAGTCTTCTGGGGGCAGCGGGAGGGTGGGCCGTGAAAGCTTGGGCGCGCGTGCGGGGATCCGATTACGGTGCCTGGACTCCCAGGGTATAGGTAGTGCACCGGGACAAAGTTCTAGCATTACTTCGGTCTCTATGACAACTAGAGCCATTAAGTATAAATAAAGGCACAAACAAACAAATACAGCTACACATCTCACCCAGCCAGTCTCAATAATTTAATGCAAAAAATATGGATATTCCATAGAAATCTCCCTAATGTAAATATATATCAATACACTTTCAGTGGCCCATAGTTACATTCCACGTATCATATACATATTTTGAAAGTTTAAAATTCAAGTATATAAGATAGATTTTATAAAGTTCCTGTATGTTTGATAAACAGGATGAATAAAAATATAAATATCTACATAAATGGTTTATCTATATATACATATTATATATATCATATATATATATATATATATATATATATATATGATAAATATCGGTGCGCCATAGTACTAATCACGAAAATATAAATAGTCTGCGTATAACACGACAAGAGTCTATTGACTTTCCGCAGCTGAGGTTTGCCTCTGAAGTTGTACATAGACGGTTTTTGTGGCGTTTAGGAAGAACTGATACCACTCTAACAGCTCGAGAGTCGAGCGCTTTAATTCATAAGTAGTTACAGTTGTCCATAGGTGCAATTGACTAGGAGAAGTCGTGGGAGATTCCAACGTTGTCTCTATGATATGTCCAGCCTGAAACGAAATATTTACACAATTAAGAGGATTATACCAAAATACAGCATTCTATCGCCTGTGCAGTACCAACTAATGCTGGTAACTTATGCTAAGATCACAATTCTCAACCCGCGGCCCGATGTAAAGCCAAATCCTTGAGCTGCCAAATGCGTGAGAGGTCAGCTACTACACCTGAGCACGACACTTTTGGGGAGATACCAGTAAACGTGAGAGGAGCACCTGTGTGGAGTTAGGGCTGGGGTCGATGGTGGCAGGGCAAGATTTACAGGTAGAGGTTAAGATTAGGGCTAGGGTTATGAATAGGATTAGGGAAGAGGTTTTGGGCTAGAGTTAGAGTTAGGGTTATGGTTAGACTTATGATAGAAAGTTACCACGTCCCACGAATGCTTTCAACTTAGAGTACTCCTCTCACGTATACTGTAATCCCCCCCCCCCAAAGTGTCGTGCTTAGGTGCAGTAGCTGACCTTTCACGTATTTGGCAAGCTCAGAAATTTGGCTTGATACCAGCCGATCGAATTGAATTTCATCGACAAAAAAGAAAAATCTTTCAGTGTGCTGTGTGTGTTTTGTTGTCGTTTTGAATGATATTCCCATTACAAAGTGAAGGGTAAGACAAATCCAGTTTAGGACCCAGCTACGCCGCCAGCGTGCCGCGGGCACAGTGAGAGGGAGGCCTAAGGTCTTCAAATGACATTTCAATGATCTTTTAATGTCCTCAACTAAAAGATTTTGATTTTTTTGTCGATCATAGGTTGCCCGGTTTTCGCCCGTTTAATGCTTAGGTCTCAATTGGAAAAGGGGCCCGCCGGCTAGTTCACGGGCTGCTTTTTGGGCCCGGCCGGGCACCGCGGTGACTTTAATTCGGACTTAAAGCCAACGCGGTAACACATAATCGTGCAGGCACCGGCAGTCCACCGGGACGAAATTTCTGGCTTCGCGGCCCGACCGGAACTAAACCCCCGGCATTACGAGCACTGGCGCAATTGGGACCAAAGCATAGAATGGGGGACTGGGAGAAGTTTATGGAAGAAAAGTCCAGCCTACCAAGGTGCGAACGTTCAATTGCAGACTCTCGGTGGAAGCCAGGATGTTCTGTCTAAGCGGCACGCTGAAGTCCGAGACCCGCCCGGACTGGTCCTGGATAGCCGCGAGCTGCGCGGTGAAGTTCTGCAGGTAGGCGTACACTCTTGTCAGGAAGGTTTCAAAAGTCTGTGAGAAAAAGACGCGAGAAAAAAATCACAGTTTTCAATCTCACATCCACCAGGATGCAGCAAATATGAAACATTCGCGAAGTCGTTTGCAAGAGCGAATGGGAAAAAAATTACAATTAAAATAACAGCAGGAACACAGCATTGACGAAAGATGAAGCAATATTGTTGCGAGTTTTCTTTCGTATCTTTTTCAATAAGTCTTTTCCCTGTGAGAATTTCAAGCATTAGTACGGTGCACCTTTCCGCCCCTTCGTCACACAGTGACGTCATGGTAATGCCAAATAAACTTACCCCTGAACAGAGGCTGTCAGAGTCCTCGTCCTGCGTCACGACGCGGTAGTTGAGATCTTGAAAACTATCGTTTCGCTGTAAAAAAAAAGGCATAAACTTTATCATTAAAAGAAACATAGGTATGCAATTCGTAAAACAACTGGTCACCTTTTCAACGCGACGCGAAGAAAAGTACTTTTAATTAGGCCTTTACGAAAATACGAAGTGAAGTAATGATTTGAAAGTGTCAATCTGTGTGCCACTCTCTCTCTCCCTCTGACTCGAGTGTGTGTGTGTCTTTGTGTGTCCGTTTGTTTGCTTGCGTGTGTGTGTATCTGTGCATGCGTGTTAATGCATGTGTGTGAGTGCGTGTGTGTACATGTATGTGTGTGTTTCTGACCTACGTTAATGCTGTGAAGTCTGCCATCTTCGATTGCCTTGTTTATACAATTATAAAAAAGTTTTCATTACCTATTTTGTAAGCATTTCTGACTTTTTGAAGATCAGCGTATTTAGCAGAAATAACATGGCAAGTGCCTGCAATGCACTAACAACAAAAAGTTACTTTTGTACATAAGTAGATTTAAATCTTAACGATCATGACCAAACGAAATCATCATTACTTACCATGGTTTGTAGACTGTCTCCGACTCTATCGAGTAAGCGGTAGATCAGTACTGTGCCTTCCCGCACCAGTTCAGCACGAGGGTGGTCTCCAGGCGAGCCGTCTTCAGAACGGGAGGTCAGGTTGAGTGTCCGGGTACAGGCCGTTCTTGAAGTAACCCCAGATGTTGTCTGCAGTCGATGACAGGATTTTTTAAATACTTATACAGATATGGCCTCCGTAGGTCAATATTTACAATGATAAAATCCCAATTAACATCACCCAATACTAGCTGAATGGCGTCGTGTTGGTGTGACGGTTAGGTGTTCGGCACAGAACCCAGTGGTCCTGGGTTCGAGTCCTTAAATTTGACGTGTCTCTGATACTGTGCCCTTGGGAAAGGCACTTAACACGACTTTCCTCACTCCACGCAGGTGCAAAAATGAGTACCTGGCTTCGAATTTGGTTGGGGAGGTAAAAGGTGGTGGAACGAGAAAAACTCCGCTGTTGTAGGAAAATATGAAATGGTCAGAAATATTTTCTAACCTATCTCGAAAAAAAAAACAACAAAAAAACACGTTACTCACAGACGCAGACGTGGGCTCGAAGTTCTCGCGGTCTCCGTGCGGGGCTGTGCTGGACACCTCGGCGGAGCGCAGCGGTGCCGGCGTCACCGGTAGCAGCACGTCGCAGCCGAGTAGAAGTGTCACTGCTAGTAGCAAAGCCAGCATGGTGTCTCTCTGTACATGAACAGGTAGCTGCATTCAAGGGCGCTGGGTCGGGAGTGGTAGTAGTGAGAGGGGATGTAACCCATTTTATAACTACACTGACGCAGAGGAAAACGTTTTATTTCCGTGAACTTTTTTCCGTACCAGGACGCGCCAGGACTTGAAGATATCAAGAGCCAACCCACGCTGTTTTCTTAGCGAAAGCAATTCTTGAAAGTGCCCGCCGAAGTGTTGAGGTAATGGGTTGCAAAAAGTCCGTATTGCGCTGTCT
The DNA here is from genome assembly GCF_035083965.1 of Branchiostoma lanceolatum. NCBI lineage: Eukaryota > Metazoa > Chordata > Leptocardii > Amphioxiformes > Branchiostomatidae > Branchiostoma > Branchiostoma lanceolatum. The sequence continues at coordinate 12,199,226 of NC_089729.1, forward strand.
ATTTCCTGAACCAGGAAGACGTCAAGAAACCAACCCAGGATGGAGACTGCAGGTTTAAGCTTTTATTTCCTGCAGTTGGTTACACCACGACCCCGCCCCTATACGTCAATAAGCGTCGACGCCGCCCAGAAGGCCTGCAAAGGAGGCTAATGTATAGCGACCCACCGAACCGCAGTCATTGGCAGCGGGCAACTTTCAACATGTGTTTTTTTGTACGGTGGTGCCTGGGTGCCAGACCACCGTGCTCCTGGCGCTAATCCTTCGGCCGGGGAAGCAACTTGCGCCGCCGCCACAGTTAGCACACGGCCCCCTAATTACCTCGCGATAGAAATTGAGTTCGGCTGCCAAGAGCGCCCGGGTGCCAACTCTATCCCTACTAGGCCTTCCCCGCCCAAAAGGGGTCATCGCGTTGCATCGCGCGAAAGGTCTGGTATCCAGGCTAGTACGGTTAGCCTGGGTGCCATCCTATTTCTACCGGGGCTCCTGGTAGAAATAGGATGGCACCCAGGCTAAGTACGGTGGACGCCGTGAGGGAAAACTGTCTGTGGTAGGGGAGGGGGGTTGTTTGGGGACTTTCCCAAATTTTGTGAATGTTTTTTTTTTACAAGCTCATGCCAGCAAGACGTCATCACCAACCGCACGAGTCACTTTCCCTTTTTCCTGGAAATGGTCCCGGAAGGAAATCTCAAAGGAAGGTCACCGAATGTTCTCTCCCTCCGGCGTACATGTGAATTCTAATCATTATTAGATTATACCCCCACTGCGATAAGGAACAGCAATGACGAAAGCTAGGACTGTGCCGTAAGACTCTACATTGACTCTGTGGCTTAGGTCTCCGCTTGTCTTGGCTGATTCGAATAATCTATACGTTGGTGTGTTATCGATTGAAGCACCTTCTCGATTACGGGACCCCTATTTTACGCCCTTTCTCAAAAATGGGTGCAGAAACATTTTTACCCCACTTCTTAAGGTTTCCCCTTTAGATACTTTCTAAGAAACGGCGGCACCCGAACTGCCGACAGCTGTTATTGCATTTAAGCACCCATCCCTTAGCTTGCCGATAGGGTCTATTAAAGTTGAACGAACTCCTAAATACGCCCGGGCTGTGAAGCTAAACTACAGCTGGGTCAAGCGTTGATGAATTCCAGAGCGCCGGATCCACATGCCTAATGTCCAAGCAGATGTTGGGTTGGGACATGGTAACGTTTACTGCCTGCCCGGCTTCTCTTACATGCTAGATGACTGTCAGAAAATCCGGACTGTCATAAAAAAAGGATTTCCTACCCCAACATCTGCATGGATGTAAGAGAATGCCTACAGCAGCCCTGAGGTCACTTAACCTGTCGCTCAGAGACTCGCTCACATGTCCACCAACTGCGGGTCGCTCGAAACTCAAAATTAACAGATTATTGCCTTCACCAAGAAGATTGTGTTTTCGCGTACATGTGTGTGTGTGTGTGTGTGTGCGTGTATATATGTGTGTGTGTGTGTGTGTGTGTGTGTGTGTGCGTGTGTGTGTGTGTGTGTGTCTATCTGTCTGTGCACAACATAACTCGATCTAGAAGTCGTGGAGAATTGTGAGGATATTTGGTGTGTTGGTAGTGGTTTGTAAAAGGAAGAAACGATTATATTTTGGCCCCCTATCGGCTTTCTATGGTACTTTCTATGAACTTCACATTAAAGTTGCGATTTAGTTTGACATTAGCTTATAAACTGTAAATCATCGAGTAGGCGCGACATTCAAATGGAAGGGGAGTCAGGGATATGGCAAACATACAACGTTCTTGACCGTTCTTGATCATTTTGTTTACGCTAGTCACGTGCTGTACAAAAGTTATTGAGAAGAATAGCGTTTCATGTATATGGCCTCCTTCGGTCAACATTGACCATGGTAAAATCCTAATTGATATCAGCCCTACAGCTTCGGCAATGGCTAAACAGCCCTATACGAGAATGGCAGTCTCTGCAACATAAATCACATCTATATTTAAAGCTGACTCAGGTCTTGTCAAGTTCTTTTCTCCGGATCCGCTTCTCTTCTGAGCAGTGCATCAGTCTAGCTTCTCCTGATTTTAACTGCCTGGACAGCGTGAACCTCCAGCTGGGTCGGCCATTTTTAAGGTCTGTGTCAATGGTCAACGGTCAAACAATACAAACAAAATCACAGTTCCGTCGTCACTGAAAACGATTTTATCAAGGTTGTCGAGGTGGGGGCTCGTATCACCTTTCATAATCTTCCACAGCTACCAAAACATCTCCACGTCAACTGAATAATTCTAGGTAAACGAGGTAAAGTTAGGCAAGAGAGCGATCGTCGCGGCTTCAAGTTTGTTCTTGAATTATAGAAGGCGAATCAGGAAGACTCTCGTAAAAGGAGCGGGATGGTTAGGTCTGAAGAAAAGTCTGGTACATCTCACTTTCCTGCCAATCGTCATTCTCTCTGATAGACGTCATGTGTATTTCTGTAATTGAATTGTGTAACACACAAGCTTTTATATCTGTATTGTAAAGCTAGTATCACTAACCGCCCTTCGGTGTAACACACCATCATCGACCTGTTACATCTAACCTTAGTACATCTAACCTTTGTACATCTAGCCTTTGTACATCTAGCCTTTGTACATCTAACCTTTGTACATCTAGCCTCTGCCATCAATGTTTTTCCAATCTCATGGGTTTCTGGTTTAAGAATCAGACATAATGGTACTGCTTTTTCTTTCCTAAAAGATGTCAAACCATGGACCCCTACCCTTCTCAACATATTCAATTCTGTAAGTTCATCCCTCCCCCAAAGACAGCGACTGACAAGTCATCAACGTCTGATCATGAAGTACGAAACGCAAAAAGAACTTGTATGACCTGTACAACCACGTGTAGATAGACTCATTTGGAGATAACAACACGACCCGACAGTTTTATCATTGTAATATAATCTGTATTTACTGCATGTACTTTCTTCTTTTGTAGACGAGTTTGATTTGATTGCAGTTCTTAGTGAACTTTTCTTAGTTATTCTAGCTTGTGATCTGATGTAGTTAATATGTATGGTTGCCTACGCTTGTTTTTGCAACGTATCGCCTTCTGCAATCTTTCTACATCACCATCCTACAAGTCCTTACTACAGCACTATAAGTAGATGTAAATAACATATGACAGAGTCAATCAGTTGACAGTGAAAATACAACAATTGTATTATTTCTTCCCATACAGTAAAAAATACAGTAAGTCAAAGTCCATACAGCAATATTAGGCAAGAAAACGGCACAACATTGGAGCAACATTGTTTTCAAACAATTCCATGCACGCAATTATCTCTAAGTGCCGAGTTCGATTTCTGTTTGCAGTTTTCACTCAAATTTTCTCTGACTTGTGAGCTGATGTATTAAACAAGTGTGCTCGTCTACGCTTGTTTCATCAAATGTATCGCTTTTTGTAAACTTGCTATTTTTCTACATCATTAATCATAAGGCCTGCATACACCTCCCCTGGCTATAGAAATATAGGAGGATGTAACCAACATATGACACAGTCAATCGGTTGCAATGAGAGTAAAAGTACATCAACTGCATTATTTATTTCCATGCAGCAACAATACAGCAAGAAAACTACACATCAAATCATTGGAACAACATTGTTCTCTTGATGTTTTCTTAACAGACAACTCATACACATCATCATCTCTTGCAGAAGAGTTCGATTTCTGTTTGCAGTTTTCACTCAAATTTTATCTGGCTTATAAGCTGATGTATTAAACAAGTGTGTCCGCCTACGCTTATTTCATGCAATGCATCGCTTTTTGTAACTTGCTAGTCTTCTACATCATTATTTATAAGGCCTGCATACACCTCCCCTGACTATAGAATTATAGGGGATGTAAACAATATATGACAAAGACAATCAGTTAACAGTGAGAAGGTATACTATTATTTCTCTACATGCTGTGAAGATTAAGCAAACCTACACTTCAAATCTTTTGAACAACATCGTTCTATTGATAATGAACCGAGCAAGTTTTTTGGCTATTCTTGCTTTTGAGCTGATGAATTGAAATGTGTATTCTCGCCTACGCTTGTTTTTTTCACAATGTATTGCTTTTTGTGAACCTGATATTTTTTACATCACAATTTCATAAGACCTAAAGACCTAGAGTCAATCGGTTGACTGTAAAATGGAGTTAGTTACTGTATTATTTTTTCTTTCCATACAGCAACAATAAACCAAACTACACATAAAACCATTGGAACAACATTTCCACTTGATGTTTTGTTCATAAACAACTCCATATACATCAAAACGCAGGAATACTGTTACATCAACATTTTTTGCAGACGAATTGGATTGGATTGCAGTTTTTACTCAAGTTTTCTTGATTATTCCTCCTTGTGAATTTATACAGTAAACAGATATGTAAATATGTTTTTCTAACACCTCACTTTCTACTTTTGTTCTTTCACATTACCATTTTATAAGGCCTATGCGCACCCCCCTCTTTGCATACGGCAAATATACAGCAATGTTCACGTTTTCAAATACACAACCCCGTAAACATCAAAACGCAGCAATACATAATCTCTTGTTCCATGAGTTTGATTTGATTGCATATTTCACTTAAGGTTTTTTGATTACTTCACTCTCTACTGTTTTTTATTATTTTCTTTCACATCACATTTTATAAGGATTACACACATGTACACCTCTAATCACTATGGCACCATAAGAAAGGGGAACCGACATCGATCGATCAGCTAGGAGTGAAAAGACAGCTACAGCATAATTTCCATACAGTACCAATAAATGAAAACTACACACATAATCATTGTCATTTTAACAGCACTGTCTACTTTATACTTTCGTTGAACTTTACATGTATGAAAATACAGATACAATGTCGCAAATCCCCATCACAGTCTGAAAGTAGTGCATTGTAACGATCATTTCATCATTTCCAACGGGCCTTGTTCAGTGCATACTACTTATATCATAAGTTGTACAGTCATACTTGAGATTACCAGTATAGAATTCAACATTTGTTTCTCATCTGAATGTGTTTCATGATAGACGCTCATGTTGTTAAATTCTTTTTTAAATTCTTGTTTGTTTTTAAAATGAAGCATTTTAGTTTATACAACATATCATCATGTAAGTGTGCGGTTTGACTCTCGGTGCCATTGTACAAAAGTACAAAAATATCATCATCTTGGAGATATGACTGGAAAATGTTTCAATTTAAACATGGCTCAGTTCTCATCTTTCTACTGCCGTGCGATCCTGCTTTGTTAGTCGGTTCAAGGACATAATTCAAGTAGAAGTGACTTGCACACAAGTCTAGATCAAGGAAAAATGTTTACAATACATACAATAAAGATTATCAGTACTTGCAGTGTGCTACAGAGGGTTCGACGGTTCTATTCTTTGTGCTGTTTTGTGGCAGAAAAATACATTTTAATAACTTTTGCTCATTCATTTTTGTACTTGGGCAATGATATGGTGTGCTGTCCCCACTTGAAAACGACGTTAACTTAGTCCAAATTGCATCCAAAATCTGGAACTTGAAAGTCTGTGGTGTCGTTTGAGACATAGCTGGCATAGCTGGACGGTTCTACATGAGACTCACATGTAGCTGAGTATGATCTCGATTGTCTGATTGACGTATTGTCCAGCCATGTCCGTTTATTACTTCTTCAATGCAATATTGGATATTTCTACTTGACTGGAGATCTTGTTAACGTTATAATCATTTTGGTTTCTTGCAAATGTAGGGTCGCTTATCGCTGCACTTCCGATCGTTCCATTGCCCTGTTGTCCTGGGTTTGGTTATAAACTTGTAATCGGTTCCAGCCTACAGGCAAATATCATTCAACAGATAACTGTCTTAAAATCTCGACAGGACAATTTATAGTTTTCATTCTAGATGCTAAATGATACATAATGTATCGTTTTTACAGAAATACCTTTCTTTTCCACTTAACCAATTTTTTTTCATTTTCTATACTAGTAGTATAGTCTTTAATCGTTTAGCCTAAAAGGAGAGCTCAACTCTAGAGGAATGCAAATAATATTTTTCTGAATCAAAAAAAAAATTACATTGTCAAATACACATTGCCTTTGGACTAGGCAGCACTTGTATTATACAGACGTCTGTACCTGCAAACGGTTACGAAAATATAGCATTCTTACATGCTTGGCAAAGGTTACAAAAAAAGAACAGGAATACACACCCTGGTGTAGATAACGATGCAGTCCTCTTTACGTCCCATAAGCCAGTGGTTATCCGGCTGACCCGCTGCCCAGTTCTTGTAAGAAAATGGTGTCCCATCCGTCCACTCAAATGATTTACCTTTGCGTTTGAGTCCAACCCAGACCATGGAATGTTTTGCACCTGCAAGTCAAGATACTTGGTAACAAGGATACTTTATTGCGTCCATTAACCAACATACAAAAAAGAGAGAGATGTTTGTCTTTGTTTGTTTGTTGACCAACCCAGTAAACCTTCTTTTAAGGCGTAACGCGGGCATCGAATTGAACTGCGCTAATGTGTCACTTGAAACTGCGTATGTTTTGAAATTTTCAATCAAAAATCGCAATTCGCAGAATGGCACAAACTGCACAATTTACTTATTTCATAATATCTTACCTAGTATCGTGCAAAGTATCATTGATGTGAACACTCTTTCATCACTTTATCTCTTTTTGATGTATTCTTGATAGTTGTAAATTGGCTCAACACTGCGATTTCCAATAACCTACTCATCTGGGCTTCATAGACGATACTGTTATGATCAGTGTTATTAGTAGTGTTGTGAGATTGTTTGTCTATGACAGTAGATTCATTGATCTACCAATATTCTTGAGTTACTGCTAATTTCTAACAAGTCGGCTCTATACCAAACAGTCCATGATCATGACTTTGATAGTGTTTTAGGAAAATGTTGCCAATACGATGCCTACTACATTGTAAAACCTTTAGTTTGTGATAAAAGCGTTGGTAAAAGATATTGAGATTGAAGATATCTTCAACGACATTGTTACATTGTAATTACTGGGTTCACAAAATAAAGATTATACCTCCTTGGTGGTGATCAGGACAACAACAAAAGTTTACAGTGTGGAGAGTTACATGATACTCACCAGATATGTAACGTCCAATGAAGCTGTTCTCTTGGCTGTTTCTGATAGAAGCAAGATCAGCACCGTTTTCACTGCACCTTTGTTTCGCTGTGTACCAGGTGACTTGACCTGTCATCAGCTTGTAGCAGGCGTTGTTGTATTCCTTCCACCCATGGTGACATGTTTTGGCTATAATAGACAGGGCAATGATGAGGGACGGAACATCAAATGGGTGTAGAAAGCATTTCTGTAGAGACTGAAATCTTTGAAGAAGACAGTACCAATCTAAAGTGGTCGAGCCCGAAAGTCTTTCTATATGGATGCCTCCCAGGTTTATTCGAAGAATATGGGCTTGGGTTGGATCGGATCATGGTTGAGGAAACACCTTTATCTATGGCTTTAGACGGGAAAAGCCAGCAATTGTATCTGTATCATTCGGTATAGCCTGTATAATCGCCCTCCGGCGTACCACACCAGCTTCGCAGGCACGCCGAACAACCTTTGATACCAAACCTTTGCACATTGAGCTGTAGCCTTTGTAGGCCTCAGCCCTATCCCATGGACCCAGAGCCAGCTACCAAGTCCCGGACCAAGCAAAAATCCACTGTTTCAGTAAAAAGGAAACGAAATTTTAATAGCCAGAAGGAATAGTTACACTTCTCTTACCAGCTGCTTGACCGATGTGCTAATCGATAACCTTCAGGCCAATAAACATATACTTACAACACATTACCATTTCATACCATCTTAGGCAGGACTGAAAAAATAACTGACCTTCTAGCTAGAAAATAGAGAAAATGTATTTATAAAACCTGACAATAATTCACCTTGCAGACAGTTCTGCCCAGTCCATCCAGGTGAGCAGGTGCATTTATATCCACCATCTTCGTTCTCAAAGCGTCCTTGTTGGCATGGTTTTCCGGCACATTCATCAATTTTTATGTCTAGGATATACCAGAAAGACCGCTGTAGCTGATGCAATTTACTGTGGATTCAAACAAACATTAACAATAACACTTCTCCTTATCATTAGTAGCCACACAAATATATTCACCTTCTTTGCATTTTGGTCCGGTCCATCCAGGGGCGCAGGTGAAGTCATCGTCACCATCTCTGTCAAGACAGCGTCCGTGCTGACATGGCTCAATGGTAGGCTCGGTCAGGTCTGTGTTAAAACAGAAAGGACTTTGGCAAGTAGCTAAAACCTCTCATAATCTCACTTAACATCTGAATGGATCATCACGAGTATAAATGTTGAACATTTGTTGAAATAAAGGTGTTCTTATTACTTATTACAAGATTTGCTGTTTCTTAGGATAAAGATATTTTATTATACAGGTTTTATGCTGGCGTTTTTTTCTTATCTGTCTGGTATTTGTGTTGGAGTGAACCATCAAAATGACTGTTTGATCAAATATTATAAAAATGATGACTTAATGGATGAATAAAGGGACTTTGTGTCATCGTTGAATCTTTCCTTTGGACAACGCGATAGTGGAGATTTATGTCCAGAAGTTTGACTTACTTCCTAAGGCCAGATGTGTGTCCTTCTACATTTCATGGTTATTCAAGAGTAAAAACTGCATGCATTCATTTCATCAGTTCGAGTTGGATCAGAAGATTCAGCCCCCGACATATTAATTCACACACGCCAACGCACAAGTCATACACTCGTGACAACAAAGTGTTTGTCGGAGAATCCCGAGGTCCTGACTTCAAACCCCTGACAGCCCCCGATGTTGTGTCCTTGGGAAGTTTCCCACTTCAGAAAATGGGGTAGGGAAAGCTCCCGCGCAAACTTCGTACCACCTGCTTCTCCTATTGGACCAGTTAGTCCTCACTCTCAGTACTAGTGAGTCGGGCTTGTCTCAATCATGATTTTCCAGCCCTCTTTATGTAACATGTAATATTGCACGATCTCATTACAAGGTGAATATGGAGTGGAAACTAAACAAAAACAATGCGTACTTGCGACGGTTGTGTTTCTAGTCTCGAAGTTGACACTGGTGTTTGTCCATGGCGCTGTTGCCTGTGGCTCCGATGGGAGTGAAGTTGAGGTGTCAACGGTCGAACTATTCCCCATGTAGGATGCCATCAAGTCGTTTGGATCCTTTAGAAAAGCATTAACACGAGTAACCAATTTTGAAACATCAACTAAAAGTATTAAAGCACCATGAATCTAAATTTCATATAATGTGATAAATCCAAAGATGTATCAGGGCTTTTCAAATCAGAATTGAATGAAAAAGACGTCTCGTCCAATATGTAACCCTGCATTATTGTGTTAATTGTCATATAGGTAGTTTTAATCAACTAGAAACGTGCTGTTAACTTACAGGCTACATTTGATATTCTGAATTTTGTCAAGTTTTATTTCTAAAGATTATGAAAGAAAGGAATCAGTTATAGAATCATGAAACTGAAAAGTGCCCCCCCCCCCACATTCCATTTTTTTAATCTAAGTATGGGTGGCGAAGAGATATATGTTTAAGGTCAAGATAAGTTGTTCATGCCCAAAGCAAGTGGAGAACTGAACTGCAAAAGTTGCTGATCGGTAAACATACCCCTATAGATGCATTGCAATGATAATTTTCTTGATGAACCCTATATCTACCAAGGTCTACAAGGATGTGAATTTGGTATCATTTCTGCTATCACAGACACAACCTTTCTTTCCGTTGTGTATGTGTCAGTTGAATATGTGTGTTCTACTTTTTGTTTGTTTTACACTATTTCAATTTGACTGACAAAAAGAAGCTACTGTAACACCAAACGACAGTTACTGAAGCAAATAGATGAGGTTTGGAAATGTTATTCAGTTGCTTGTAATGAGTAACTGTCATTTGGCGTATCCTACCTGGATGTCTAATCTTCGTCAACGTAAAAGTAAAAAGACTTCTTGGCTCACGTTTTTTTCAGGGAATAGATGAGTGACAAGGATCGAGGCTGTGGCAGCAGACGCTACCAACAGGAGTCCGCCGCCCAGTAAAACCCAAAACATGCCGCTGAGCTTAACGCTGTTCCACAATTCCACCACACGCTCTGAAATACCACACAATATAAAAGCTGAAAATGCATAAAAATGTCCTAATGTTGGACACTACTCCACGTCTACTCTATCACCAGTTTAATATTGAAATGAACTGACCATGTACCGAAACTGGAGACCATATGGGCAGAGAAAAGGAAGAAGACACAAAGGTACATGTAGAAGACAACAGTGCCAGACAACTTTGCGAAGCCTGGGCAGTTATATTCTGCAAGCTTGACAAGCAACGGGACGTGTGCGACGATAGGATGTCACGACGTGCCCCAAGTCTACACATTGTCATTGAACGAATGTCCAGCAGTGTGCGGACCTAGCCAAACTCCTGGACAATAAAAATAACCAGATGACTGTATTGTTATAGAAGGGAATAAGTAGTGTCGGAACTATATGTACTAGAACTACACACATCGAATTTAGGTTGCAGCGAGATCGCCGTCTAGTGGAATGGCTTACATGGAAATACTACGAAGATCACACAAGAACACTCACTGAAAGGTTGGGGGTCAAGGAATTCTGGTTTTTAGAACTAGGGTTTAATGTTAGATCTGGAAGAACCAAAGTAAACATGTATGTTTTTATGTAAATCCACATGCGTTAAGCATTGAGTTAGATACATTATATTGTTTTTCCGTGGAAATGCTTTTTTAGTATCTTTTAGCAATGACGTTTGGTATTCTAATCGAATTCTGACAAAAAGGACTTTCTCTAGGCTTTCTGCATCCACAAGATATGAAATACATTGTCTTTGTTTAAGAATTTGACATAGACTTAAGCTTCTTGCAGCAATCGGGATTAATTTTCTGTCCGGATGTCCAATAGCTTTAAGCAAAGCTAAACTTTCTCGGACTTGTAACACACTATTGTGTTTTAATTCGATCCAGAACTTATCAAAGGACTGTTTATTTTAGCACTACGGTCTAGCGTTAAACATTTTATTCAATCTGGACGTACCTCTAGCCCTGTAAGCACAGCTAACTTCTTCCGGGTCGTTGTAGCCGTGAACGTCCTCTGGTTTCTTGTATGGATGATCCGGATCGTTGTGGCCGTGAACATCCTCTGGTTTCTTGTATGGATGATCCGGATCGTTGTGGCCGTGAACATCCTCTGGTTTGTCGTAGGGATGCTCCGAAGACACCACCACGTGGTCTACCGTCTGGTACAGATTGGTGTACGGGCCACTGCTGTTCTCTTGCGAGGTGAGTTTGAGATCGGTATAGGCCCTGTTTGATCCACCGCCTGTCTTTTCTGTGGTGACTGTAGGATGGATAGAGTCACGGGGAGCGGTACTATCATTGCTACCGCCTGCCTGTTCTGGGGAGGCTTTAGAACGGACTTCGTAACCGGCGGGGACACTGGCATCTCCTGTGTTGAACGTTGTATCGGAGCCACCGCCTGCGTCTTCTGTGGAGACGTCTGCGCAGACTGTAGGGTGTGTCTCGTCACCAGAAGTGGCATCATCAGGATGTGTGTCGTCACCAGCAGTGGCACCGCAGCTGGCTGTCTCCTCTATAGAGAGTGCAGGATGTGTATCGGGGGTGGTACCGACGGGGGCAATGGCCTCTTCTGTGGTGAATGTTGCACCGCCTGTGTCTTCTGTGGTGGCCGTAAGATGGGTGTCGTCACCAGAAGCGGCACCATCGGATGAGCCGTCTGCCCCTTCCGTAGAGCCAGCTGGAGGGGCGTTCCCTTCCATCGGGTTTTCTGGTTCTTGTGTCTCAGACGGAGTTGCGTAGATCACCGCCATTTTTGTTTCCTGGCAACGAAACGTGATTGTTACCGATTCGAAAACAAGTTATAGTGAATCCGTTGATGAAGGTTAGACAACCAGGTGATAAGATACGCCAAAAATAGTTAATCAAGCAACTGGATACAATTTTGAAACAGTCAGACGTTTCAGACAGCATCCGCCATCTTTCATCAGTGGCAAATTAGTGCATCGCTCACAGAATTTCGTAAGGGGACTTGTTCGTATTGTGGTCTCCTTTAGATCTAAAAAGGCCGTTTAAGCAGTGAGATTCTGCCCAAAATCGGGTAAATGATTGTACAGTAGAATTCTTCCCCTATGTTGTGGACTAATTTCATCGGCTAAGTAGTCATCTTACTGGGCCGATTCCCACTATCATAGTGCCTTGATGGTCTGAGGGGCATGGAGAATAATCAAAAGGCCAAGTTGATGCTCAACAGACTTTTAAACAGATATCCAATCCGTACTTAAAGAATCGTTCCTTTCACTTTTCTTGCTACACACACTCAGAAAACTCAAGCGCACGCAAACAAACAATAAAAAATACCTCATTTTTGTCACTATTATCGAATGACAGTTTGAGTGAGCCCCATATCGTTTAGCTATATTTTTGATGTTCCATGTAACTAAAGAACTATGATGAAAAATACCTCAGTTTTTCCCCATGTCGACAGCTGACAATTTGACCTCTGTATACGGTATGATAAGATAGCATTACTTACTGCACGTATTGCATCGTGAACGTTACTGCAATGTAATTATACGGAGCAAAGAATCACATTCATAATTTCGCGTAAATGCATACAATATCGTACTTCGTAAAAACCGAACGAGACTAATTTAGCTTATGAATTAATTCACACCCACACAGTACATACTAGTGTGTGCGTGTGTTTGTCTGTTTGTGTGTGTGTGTGTTTGTGTGTGTTTGTTTGTGTGCGTGTGCGCTCGCTTTTGTGTGTTTGTGTGCGGCAAAGGGGTGCGCGCATGTGTGTGCATCCGTGTGTGTGTGAGCGTGCGTGTGTGTGTGCGCGTGCGTGTGTGTGTGTGTATGTGTGTGTGTGTGTGCGCGCGCGTGTGTGTGTGTGTATGTGTGAATAGTTGATATAAAGAATTGAAGACATAAATACAAACACACACACGCAGTCGCGTGTACACTTCTGACAACGCTGACAATTTCTTAGTAACAATCAAGTTGAGAGCCAGCATGAAGAAGAAAGGCAGGAAGGCTTACATGGCGCAACTGGGGCGTGACTACCCCACCCATGGTAAGCAGTACTGCGGGTATACTAGGTCGTAAATAAGAACTTAATGTGAATTTCTCTGCCCCCTCCCAAAGAGAAGATGAAAAGTAATATAGTGGGATATTATGTCACGATGTTGAAAAGTATGTTGTATATTTGTATAAAATGTCAATCAGGAAATGTAAGAGTTGTTCCGTGGGAGGTATTGACGTTAGTGTGTCAGGTAGGGTCTCCACATACTTTTTCCAGAAATAACATAAGAAGCAATTCATACATTCTGATGATATTTGGTATGAATGTAGGTGTTGGAAAGACGAAGGTCAAGGATGATGTTGGTCCTTATCGTAGCTTTCCTTGGTACTGCAACGGGATCACCTGTTCTTATTGACTAAGAGATAATTGTCCAGTACACATACACAAACGCAAACACGCACACATACACGCACACACACACACAAACACACCACGCACACACACATACACACTCACACACACACACACTCACACACACACACCCACACCCACACACACACACACACACACACACACATACACACTCACACACACACACTCACACACACACACACACACATACACACATACACACACACACATACACACTCACACACACACACTCACACACACACACACACACACACACACACACACATACACACTCACACTCACACACACACACACACACACACATACACACTCACACACACACACTCACACACACACACACACACACACATACACACACACACACATACACACTCACACACAGAAACATACACACACACACAAAACACACAACACAATGCAATGCTTCTGCTTTTCTTTTTAAATCACAAGTGACGTGTATTGTTGTAGCTTAGTTTAAATATCAATATATCTTTTTCGTAATTGGAAAAGCACTAAGAAAGACGCGTGTACCGTCACTAATTTGTCTTATCAGTAAAGGAGTATGGTCGGTCAAGGTCAGGCGGGAATTTCACGAGAATTTCCTGAACATGCCACGGGCGTCGGGCGTTGGCACGGGCGTTGGCGTCCTCCCTCATTGTTTTCAGACATCCCTGTCGACATTGCCCTCCCAAAGCCTTCAGTTTAGCTCAAACAAACAAGCTATCTAAACAGGGCATTCCACTGCAGTGCCATAAAACGGCTACGGGGCAAAGTTTACTCGCTTCTTCCTATTACCAACTTCAACCAACATACCAAATATTATCATAATCCACCCACTCGAGTTATGCTGTCCACAGACAAACAGAGAGACAGACAGACGCAGACAGACAGACAGACAGACTGACGCACCCGTACCCGAAAACATAACCTAGTTGGCGAAGGTAATCATCTGGTAAATTTGGGGTTTCGCGCGACCCACAGCGCGACCCAAAGCTGGCGGACATGTGAGTGAGTCTCTGAGCGACAGGTCAAGCTACCTCATTAAGCAAAAGGAACCTGTGCGGCCACGTGTAGTTAGACTCATCGATCTGGAGATGATAAACCACGATCCGACCATTTTTAATATGGTGATGCAATCTGTATTTAAAGCAAGTATTCTGTAAATGCATTCAATAAGTTCGCGTGGTTTTAATTTCGCGATAGGGACAAAAATGAGTGTTCGTGGTGATTTTAAGTTTGAGACAATAGTAGACAAAAGGTAGGAGGGCAACACATTCCGCGGAGGGTTTATGTTCGCGGCGAAGAGCTTACCGCGAAAACCGTGAACATAAAACCACCGCGACCATTTCTGTTTTATAGTGAACTTTTCTTAGTTAATCTTACTTGTGAGCTGATGTAGCAAATATGTATGATCGCCTACGCTTGTTTTGCAGCGCGTCTGAAATCTTTCTACATCTCCATCTTATAAGTCGGCGATTTGATAAACCTTCCCTGACTGTAACATATGACAGAGTCAATCACTTGATAGTGAAAATACAATACTGTATTCAAGTTATTTCTTTTCATACAGCAAAAATACAGCAAGAAAACTACACTCTTGTTTTTTGTTGTTGCTAATTCCATGCACACCAAAACTCAGAAATACTGTTACATCATCATTTCTGGCAGACGAGTTTGATTTGATTGCAGTTTTCACTTAAACATTCTCTATTATTCTATTATCTGGCTTGTGAGCTGATGAATTAAACAAGTTTGTTCGCCTACGCTTATTTAATCCGATGTATTGCTTTTCGTGAACTATTATTCAGGCCTATAAACCCCCCCCCCCTGACTATAGCAATATAAGGGGATGTAAATAAAATATGACAGAGTCAATCTGTTGGCAGTGAAAATAGAATACTGTATTCAAGTTATTTCTCTTCATACAGCAAAAATACAGCAAGAAAACTACACATCACATCATTGGATTAACTTGTTTTTTTGTTGTTGCTAATTCCATACACACCAAAACGCAGAAATACTGTTGCATCATCATTTCTTGCAGACGAGTTTGATTTGATTAATTTGTATTCAGACAATTCCATATGCGAGTACATCAAAACGTAAAGATATTGTTTCATCATCTTCTCTTGTGTGAGTTTGATTTGATTGCAGTTTTCACTCAAGTTAAATGCTCTTGATCATTCTGGCTTGAAAGATGATACGCGTATATTAAAATGTATGCTCGACTACGATTGTTTTCCCCATATATCGCTTTTTGTAAACCTACTATCTTTTACATTACTTTTCACCAGGCCTAAATACACCTCCCGTAATTATAAGGGGATGTAACCAACATATGCCGAAAATGCAGTTATTGTCACTATTTCTTTCCATACAGCGAAAATACAGCAAGGGAACTACACATCATATCATTGGAACAACATTGTCCTCCTGATATTTTCTTAACAAACAATGCCATACATATCATCGTCTCCAGTAGACGAGGTGTAAACAACATATGGTCAATCAGTTGAGAGTGAAAATAAAGTTACTGTATTATTTCTTTCCACACAGCAAAATTCAGCAAGAAAACGACACATCATTGGAGCAACATTGTCCTCTTGATGTTTTCAATCAATTCCATGCACACAAGCATCTCTTGTAGTCGATGAGTTTTTTTTCTCAGTTTTCACTCAAATTTTCTCTGGCTTGTGAGCTGATGTATTAAAAAAGTGTGCTCGCTTACGCTTATTTCATCAAATGTATCGATTTTTGTAAACTTGCTATTTTTCTACATCATTAATTATAAGGCCTGCATACACCTCCCCTGGCTATAGAAATATAGAGGACGTAAACAAGATATGACAGTTGACAGTGAAAAGTTATACTATCATTTCTCTCCATGCAGCGAAGATAGAGCAAATCTACACACCATATCATCGTTGTAACATTTCTGAATGATTAACTCAAGTTTTCTTGGTTATTCTTGCTTGTGAGTTGATGAATTAAACATGCATTCTCGCCTACGTATGTTTTCCCCCCGTAATGCATCTCTTTTTGTAAACCTGATATTTTTACAAAAAGTCGTACATCCTACCGATCACTTCATATTTATCTTAGAATAAATCAAATCGTTTGTAAGCATATGACAAAATAGAATAAACCATTTCAATACAAGTCAAATCTAAACGGGCGGAACTGTAAGTGGAGCCGCCCACAGCATTGTTAGAAGGACACCCAGCAGGGAGGAATGATGATAATAGATAATAGATTTGAAAATATTCGACATGCCAATATTGCAATGTTATTTCAGTTTAAAAATATCATCTGTGGAAATGTTGGTTTTCAAAATGAAATCTATCATCTTCTGTTCAAAAAGGACAAATGTTAATTCTGAAATGCATTCTTAATAGTATAAGGGATCTATGCGTCATACAGGAATTGTCTACTCTTATATGGGTCAGTTTGGATAGGCTATTTGAAAACAACGTTAATGACCCGGCTCTTCCTCGGTGTATATGGTGCCTTAACGCCTGGCCATGTGCTATAAACACCTCATAAAACGTTTTATTCGGTGGTTATAGCACATGGCCAGGCGTTATGACACCATATACACCTAGGGGCGGGTCATTTATCCTTAATTAATACATTTTGTACATGACAAACCATACTGTGCCTCTAGCGAGGTTCCCTAAGGGACCCTACAGATAAATGTACATATTGAACCACCAGCCTTCTTCAACATACTATATATATAATAGATTCCATTTCTGCTACAGACTTTGTTTAACATTCCTTTTCCTTTTGTAAGGAAGCATCATGAACAGAAAATTTCCACAAGTTATCATCATGTAGGTGTAAAAAATGGTATCATATTTAAACGTATGATTAAAAGTGTTTTCAATTCAAATCTGGATCTGCAATAATCTCTTCTATTACGCTGCAATCCTGATTTGTCAGGCGGTTAAAAGAAATAATTCAAGGAATAGTTGCTGGCACGTACGTCTACATCAAACGTTTTAAAATGTTTGAAATACATGAAATGAACATTATCATTTCTTGCTGTGTGCTACAGGGTTCCGCACTTCTGTTCTTTGTGGTATTTTGTGGCATATTTTTAAAACTTTAACTCATTGATTTTCATATTAACCCTCCACTTATGCATGCTAATAACATAGTGATACAACAAGAAAACACCTAATCATTTCAAATTGCCTGCAAAATCTAGAACTTGAAAGTCTCGAATGTCGTTTGAAACATAGCTCGACGATTCTTCAGGAGACATACATGTATCTCAATATGATTTCAATTGACGTATTGTCCAGTTATGTCAGTTCATTACGTCTTTAATACAATATTGGATGTTTATCCTCGATTGTTATGATTACTTTGGTTTCTTGCAAATGTATGGCCTCTCATTGCTGCAGTTGAGATCGTTCCATTCTCCCGTTTTCCTATTTTTGACGAACCACCACCAATGATCTCTTCCGTTCTATTGAAAACGACATGTAGGCATATATCATTTAACAGGTAACTGTCACAACATATTGGTAACGTTAGAAATTTTACGGGTTCTAGATGCTACATGATATGAAAAAATGATGTAACGATCTTTATATCAACATCTTTCTTTCCAGTTCAACTTGTCATTTCTATTTCGGCAGTCTTTAATCGTTTAGCTTAAAGGGGGACTAAACTCCAGAGGACAGTGTTCTGGTTCTGCATATAATATTTTCTGAATCCAAAAATAATTGTATTGCCAACTTGACTTTGACTTAGGACTAGGCAGCACATACAAACGCCAGTACCGGCAACGAATACAGAGCCTTCTTGGCGAAGGTAACAAAAGAGGAACAGGAATACACACCTTGGTATAAATGACGATGCAACCCTCTCTGCCATTCAAGATGTGGTTATCCGGCTGACCCGCAGCCCAGTTCTTGTAAGAAAATGATGTCCCATCCGTCCATTCATGTCCGTTCTTAGTGAGCTTTAGTCCCATCCAGACCATTTCTTTCTTTGTAGGGAAACCTGCAAGTCAAGAGAGGTATGTTTGTGTTTGTTTGTTTTTATTTGTTCGCATACCCAGTAAACCCTCTTTTGAGTCGTAATGCGGACATCTCATTGAACTGCGCTAATTTGTCACTTGAAACTGCGTATGGTTTGATATTTTCAACAACAAAATTTCGCAGAATGGCGCAATTTACATATTTCATAATATCTTACCTAGTGCCGTGTCGGGTATCGTTTATGTGAACACCCGTTTATCACTTCATCTCTTTTTTATGCGTTTTTGATAATTTTATATTGGTTCAACAATAACCTGCTCATCCGGGCTTCATACTCAAATGCGCCGCACGTCAATGTGACAGCAAGGGGAACTCTGTCGAAGTTCGCAATTTTCCAGCGCAATTTGGTGCAGTCCAGTGAGAAACCCGGTTAACACACCATTTTTGTACTCAATGGTGTTAAGTTCCCTTCCCAAATGCAGGACACCCAAGGGATTTGAATCCAGAACCTTTCCATTTAAAGTCAATTAATCAAACAACACGGCCACCATGCCTAACTGTAAGATCATTGTTTGGAGGGGGTGAGTCAGGGCCAATTTTTGTCCGAGAAGCGTGGAAGAAAAGACATTCTGGGAAAAACTATCTAAAAAGATCAGATATGAAAAATAGTGTCGAATCGGGCCAAAGTTTTCTGGACAGTCAACATGTAAAGTTTAGGCCAGACCAAATATACGGATACATTTTTAATTTTCATTGCATTTGATGACAAAACTGGGGATTCTACAGAGCCAGACCAAATAACTTAAGTTGACGGTCTTTTAGTGATCCTCAATGTCTTCTAAAGCTGTTTAAATAATATATCAGGTCTTCAGATGATTTCTCAATGATCGGACGATGATCTGTGGTCGCTCGTTGGTTGCCGAATGGTCTTCGTCTAGTGTTTTTTTTCTCGTTTTCTTTATTACATATATTTTGTGAGTATTATGCAGGAAACACATTGCTTATGTATACGTAAAGCATTGTATTTAGAAACGTGAACATAAAACAAGAGTACAAAAATAATTCATACATACATGTACATACCTAGATACAAAATGGATAAAGAAAAGTAAAAAGGCAAGTTGCTGATCTATAAATTACGAGAATTTACAGTGAATGAAAGTGTGGACTATATTGTGGACTATATCGAAGATGTTACAGTATTGTAGATGTGAAAATGACATGGACCCTCGTAGCAGTAAAGAACATAACATACTTTCATTGAGTTGCTGTATACCTTCTATATTGGAAACAATTAACAAAGTAACGTTACTTGGTTTGCTGGTAACGTTAAAAGTTTGCAGTGTGGAGAGTTGCATGAATCTCACCATGTATGTAACCTCCAATGAAGTTGTTCTCTTGGCTGTCTCTGATGGAAGCAAGGTTTGCACCCAGTCCTTTGCACTTTTTGTTCGCTGTGTTCCAGGTGACTTCTTCTGTCATCATCTTGTAGCAGTTGTTGTTGTGTTCCTTCCACCCATTTTGACACCGTCGGACTACAACAGACAGAGCAAGAATGAGTGAATATCAAATGGGTAAAGAAGGAATTTCTGTAGAAACTGGATTCTTTGAAGAATACAGGTCTGATCTACAGAGGTCGAGCCAGAAAGTCTTTTAATGTGAATATCTCCAAGGTTTATTTAAGCAAAGAGGCTTGGGTTGGACACAATAATCATTGTTCAAATACAATGCATAGGTGGCTTTAGGCGTAAATGCCAGTATGCGTAGCCTTTGTAGCACTCCATTCTACTTGTACACTTGTATTCGACATTGAATGATGTAAGAAGATAACGTACCTTGCTGACAGTTCTGTCCAGTCCATCCAAGTGAGCAGGTACATTTGTATCCACCATCTTTGTTCACACAGCGTCCATGTTGACATGGCTTCCCAATGCATTCATTTATATCTGTATGGTATAGAAGAAATATATCGTCACAGCCAATCAATGAAAGTAGATTCAAAACATTTCAAAAAATTAAGAAGACTATCAAACGAAGACAACACACACGGACCATAGAATGTTTTACCAGAAGGAAATAATGTATATGACATTGCAAGATGTAAGAAAAGAACGCACCTTGCTCACAGTTCAGTCCAGTCCATCCAAGTAAGCAGGTGCATTTGTATCCGCCGTGTTTGTTCACACAACGTCCATGTAGACATGGATCTCTGATACACTCATTTATGTCTGAGTGAAAGAAAACACAGATATCATTTACAGCCTAACAAGCATGATAAACATTGGTACAATATCATTATAATCTTGACCAGCATCTTACTGTGATGTTCGAGCCACAACACTCGCGGAGAATCTCCAATTACCTCTTACCAAGTTTCATGTCAAATGGATAAACGTAAACGGACGATTTCTGAAGTCGATCAGATAGAGAAAACCCATCCCAGACCAACAAATTGGGAGATAAGAAGGTATAACATTGAACAATACAATTAAAGACCAACCTTGACGACAGTTAAGTCCAGTCCATCCAAGTGAGCAGGTACATTTGTATCCACCATCTTTGTTCACACATCGTCCATGTTGGCATGGCTTCCCAATGCATTCATTTATATCTGTATGTTATAGAAGAAATATATCGTCACAGCTTATCAGTGAAAGCAGATTCAAAGACATTTAAAAAAAATGTCATTTGAAACAAATCTAAAAACCTCAACAAGAAAACTCACCTTGCTGACAGTTCTGTCCAGTCCATCCAGGTGAGCAGATACATTTGTATCCACCATCTTTGTTCACACAGTGTCCATGTTGGCATGGTCTTTCGGCACATTCATTTATGTCTGTGTCATAAAGGAAAAATACATTGTTACTACATAGAGATAATGAAAACGATAAAAAGAGATGGTTTAAAGTCATAGTATTAGAACATAAAAGCTAATAAAACTTATGAATTAAGAAAAGTACCTTGCTGACAATTCTGTCCAGTCCATCCAGGTGAGCAGGTGCATTTGTATCCACCATCTTTGTTCACACAGCGTCCATGTTGGCATGGCTTCCCAATGCATTCATTTATATCTGTATGGTATAGAAGAAATATATCGTCGCAGCTTATCAGTGAAAGCAGATTTTTAAAAATGTCATTTGAAACAAATCTAAAAACCTCAACAAGAAAACTCACCTTGCTGGCAGTTCTGTCCAGTCCATCCAGGTAAGCAGATACATTTGTATCCACCATCTTTGTTCACACAGCGTCCATGTTGGCATGGTCTTTCGGCACATTCATTTTTGTCTGTGAGATAATGGAAAATATATTTTCACTGAATGCAGCTAATTGAAGCAGAAATGGACATTTCTACGACGTGGGAGCAGAACAAGGCTAGTGAAACATACTAGGAACTTTGAAACCTTCAGAAAAAGAACTCGCCTTGCAGACAGTTCTGTCCAGTCCATCCAGGTGAGCAGGTACATTTGTATCCACCACGTTTGTTCTGACAGCGTCCATGTTGGCATGGCTGTCTGTCGCATTCATTCATGTCTGTGTGATATCGGAAATATATATTGTAACGTTAACTAAGTAAAGTCTGCGAAACTAATCAAAGCAGTTGTTTACAAATGTTCTTTCAAACAACTTTAAAAACCTCAACAAATCATTGCATAGTTGCATGTTTCTTCTTACTCACCTTGCTGACAATTTTGTCCAGTCCATCCAGTTGAGCAGGTGCATTTGTAGCCACCATCTTTGTTCACACAGCGTCCATGTTGGCATGGTTTGCGGACACACTCATTTATGTCTGTGGCGAACAACATCTTGGCGTTAATGGAATAAATTCTTAACGCAGCAATTATATCACAATAAATGCACATCAACTGAATTCAATCCACGTTTTAAATTAATTGCTGAATAAGTTGAAGCTAAGATACAAGAAAATAGATGAGTACAGATATAAGAAAAAAAGAAGAGAATCATTCTACGACCTTGGTGGATGACATATGGTCTTAGTGACAACACAAAATCTATTCACCTAGCTGACATTTCTAAAAGATGATAATAACTCACCTTGCTGACAGTTCTGCCCAGTCCATCCGGGCGAACAAGTGCATTTGTATCCGCCATCTTGGTTCACACAGCTTCCATGTTGGCATGGTTTGTCCATGCATTCATTCACGTCTGTGTAATAATGGGGAAATACGTCACCGATTCAGGAAGGACTTAAAGAATGGAAAGTTTCAAGAGGTGGAAGTAGAACATAAAAATGATACAGAAAAACATTAAGAAACCGTCCAATCCGTCAAATAGAACTCACCTTGCTGACAGTTCTGTCCAGTCCATCCAAGTGAGCAGATACATTTGTATCCGCCATCTTTGTTCACACATCGTCCATGTTGGCATGGGTTTCCGGCACACGCATTTATGTCTAAGATAACCGACAGAAAAACTTGTAGATAATGCAGGTAATTTTCAAATCAACTAAACCAACAGACAAACAAACAAACATCAACAATTATCAAGTAAAAGGTATTTACCCTGCTGGCAGTTTGGTCCAGTCCATCCAGGGGCACAGGTTAATTCGTATTCACCATCTCCGTCAAGACAGCGTCCGTGCTGACATGGCTCACTGGTAGCCTCAGTCAGGTCTGTGTGAAAACAGTAAGGACTTTGACAAGAAGCTATGACCTCTCATTATTACACTGAACATCTGAATTGATCATTACAATAATATTGGCACAGGATTATTAAGTACATGATGCGTTAGGACTAGAGAGTTGGATAAGACAGGTCCTACTCTGACGGGTTTAACCTGGTACGTATACGATTATTCGTTTGAACTGGAGAAAAGTTGTTTCCATCAAAAGATTCTGTATACTATGATTCAAATGACATGATGAAGAGATGTTTATTATTGTTGTGTCCTTTCTTTAGATAACTCAGTATTGGGGCTATTTTTCGCGGAGTTTGTCTTACTTCTCAAGGCCAGATTTTCGTCCCTCTCTATATGTCTAGACAAGAAGTTACGCAAGTAAAAATTGCATGCATTCATTTCATTAGTTTGGGTTAGATCAGAAGACTTAGCTCCCGACAATCCAATTCACACACGCCAACGCACTAGTCATACACTCATGACAACAACGTGTTTGTCGGATAATCACGAGGTTCCGAATTTAAACCCCAGATAGGTCCAGGTGTTGTGTCCATAGAAAAGTCACCTTATACATATTTTCCATTTGTTTTTAAAATGGGGATGGGCCGCTCCTAAGCAGAAGTCGTAACCCCACTTTTATTGGGTCAGTTCGTCCCTACTCGTAGTCAAGCTTGTCTAAACCACTATATTTCTGCTATAGAGAGAAGAGATGCTGTTACATGACTATTCGTGTAACATGTTATCCTGAAGTGGCCTTCAGGTCTTGTTAAGTGGTGGACATTGAGTAAAAAGAAAAACAAACATAGAAACAAATGCGTACCTGTGACTGGCAGATAGACGACGGTTGTGTTTCTAGTCTCGAAGTTGACACTGGTGTTTGTCCATGACGCTGTTGCCTGTAGCTCCGATGGGAGTGAAGTCGAAGTGCCAACGGTCGAACTACATGTATTATTACCCATGTAGAATGCCACCAAGACGTCTTGATCCTTTAAATCAGCATAAAAAAACGGGTACACAACTTTAGAACACCAACAAAAGATAATGAAGCATAATGAATGGAAAATCTCATATTATGCAATGAAACCAATATATCCAATGTTATCTTCTCTGTGAGATATTTTCAAACCAAAATCATGTTTTATCAATGTAACACTGACTTGTTATATTTGATTCTGATATAGTTAAAAGCATCTGTGCTGTTTTCTAACAGGCTACATTATCTTATAGCTAATACCGAATTCTGTTGAATTTCATTGATAGAAATTAAGAAAGAAAGAAAGAAAGATCCATATCATCATGTAACTGAATAGTGCCCTCCCTCATACAGAATTATTTCTGGAATCTGAGTACGAGTACCAAAATGACGATAGATAAAGATCTAGATATTATCATTTTTGCTACAAACAAAAAAAAGCTACAAACCAGTAAACAAAAGTAAACAAACTCCTTGCAAAAAAGATTGTCATGATAACTCTTAGATTTACAAACACCTCCCGGTTTTCGTGTGGATTCTATATTTTGTTTACGACGGACACGACATTTGTTTCCTTTTCTTGTGTCGTTGCTGAACAATTGTTTCGACTTTTATTTTTTTGTGCTATTTTAGTTTTGGAAAAGAATGAATGAATGAATGAATGAATGAGTCTAAAGAAGTATACAAAGGACTGAGTGTTAATTTGTGATTGAGAGAATAATGTAACCCGAACATGGTAATATCACTAAAGCATCGGTGCAACTATATGACCACACGAAGAACAGTCCACTTCGTACTAGATAGAGACTGTAAATATCAACGAGAACACTGTATCTAATGAATGTGCTCCAATCGTACTTTTTTGGGTTTCCAATAAAAAGAATGAATGAAATTAATGAGTGAACGAATGATGACATCATGGACACTTTAAGTCTCAGTACAATGTATGCAGGACTCTGTTGATCCCTGTAAGAATATAAGGTTTCAGTGCTAATAATGCGCACAACCAAAAACTTCCAATGATGAGTGATTCACTGTGCAATAACCAGTACCGAACTGACCGAAACCGTTTGTAACGATAATGCTATCAAATGTTTTTTATTGAATCTTGTGTTTATATGCAGAAAGTTATTTTATATTGTAACACCTTATAATGATTGTATATTCATGTATTTTATTAATGTGGCTCTCCTAACACGGAGGAATAAAGAAAGGAAAGGAAAAGAATGAATGAGTGAGTGAGTGATTGAGAGAATAATGTGACCCGAACATGGTAATATAAGTAAAGCACCGATGCAACTATATGACCACATGAACAACAGTCCACTTCGTACTATATAGAGACTGTAAATATCAATGAGAACGCTGGCTCACCGTCCGTCCAGGGACGAGATGAGTGACCAGGATCGAGGCTGTCACAACTGATGCCACCAGCAAGAGTCCGCAGCCCAGTAAAACCCAAAACATGCCGCTGAGCTTAACGCTGTTCCACAATTCCACCACACGCTCTGAAATATTCCATATCTCATGAGAATGACCCACGACATGTCAACAGAATATACACAAACTAGAGAACAAATGGGAGGAGAGAAAAGTGACAGACGTATTTGCGTCCATGGATATCTCTCATCATCTCAGACTAGGGGTGTGCACCGGTACAAAAAATTCAGGTCCAGCTCGGGTCCAGGTCCAGGTCCGGTCCAGGTCCAGAGGATCAGGTCCGGACCTGTACCTGGACCTGATCATTGCAGTACAGCTGTACTATATCATATATTAGAGACGCGGCACAAGTACAGGTCTCTGTGAGTGCTACAAATTAAGTTATAATTGTACATTGGAAAAATAATTGTTCTTTTCAATGCAAAAAAAGAAACGGTGATTATCATTAACATATAATCTTGTTTTGTACAAATGGTCACGGGACGGGCAGTAAATGCGGCCTGATCCCGAATAGCAAACAAATATTGCAACAACTTTTGAAACAAACGACATTGCCTATACATCAATAAAATTCTGTATACATTAAATTACCGTTTCTTCTACATCTGTCTACTGAATTTCCATTTAATGTACAGTACCAATCATATGTTAGAGCGTAATTATCAGTTGTGTAATCAATACGAGCACTTGCCCCAACACGGCCACGCACCCGCACGAAAACAAATTAAGTTAGTCAGACGGCAGCTGTAATTTCTGCATTGTTTTTCTCATGTTGGTTCTCTATCTACTAAACATATACTCGGACACCCAATTTTTAGTGTTTTGTAAAGCTTCAGTTATCATGCATATGACACTTGTGTGACTGCTTGGTCCTGGTCGTACATTTTCGGCATGAACAGTCGCGCTACGTAATAACACTTTATTCAACGCAACCATTTTTGGTGTTCGTTTTCTAATCGGTCCAAAAACCGGCCCGCCCATTTTTTCCGGCAAGAAATACCGGTTTTGTATCGGTACATGGTACCGGTACCCACCCCAATCTCCGACTACGGTGCAGGGCAGACATAAATGGAAGAAAAGAGACACAGCAAAAGGTGAGGGGGACGATAAAGTAAGTCCTTGTACTAATGAAGGACTTTCCATGCCGGCCTGGGGCGGGATAGTCCTGTTACAGAAATAACTAAAAGTGAGTCAAATATAACCTCAGAGGCACTTAAACCTATCCCTAGACTCACCGGTGACTGTATACACAAATTCTGGCCATTATGGACACATAATCATTATCGAAATGAAATAATGTCAGTACCAGCACCATAGGAGGAAAAACTGGGGGACAACGAAGAGGCACAGGAATACACACTGATGACTTGGGGAGGATATTAGAGATTCTAGAAAACCATGTCTAGGAATGAAGCCTTCGGCAACACAACCTATAATATGATCAAACTAAAGCCCAACCACACAAAAAACATTGTCAATTACCTATTGAAACTGAGGTATAGCCATGTCGTATCATCTATCTTTAAGTTATTTGATATCTTGTGTTTGTTCCTAAAACAATGTATTGTATTGTTTTCTGTCCATTAGAGAAATGTTTAATGTGTTCCTTTTAGCGATTGGGTTTAATGTTAGATCAGGAGGTATCTCTAACTCTGTGACCAGCTACCACAATGAACATGTTTTTTTTTTAAGATATAAATTCATGTGCGTTAAGTATGAAGTAAAATGTCTTGTGTTCGCACCGTGGAAATGCTTATTCAGCGTCCTCTAACAATGGTGTTTGAATTTTAATTTGGTAGTATTTCTAGCTTTCTAACGAAAAGCCATCTGTATCCGCAATATGTACAATACATTATTTTGTATGTTTCGGAATGCACCATATACTTGCTTGTGAAGCTTTTTGCAGTGTTTGGGATTAATGTTTCGTCCGGAAAGCAAATTTGAACTTTCTTGGGATTTTCTTTTCTGAACGTGTAACATACAATGCATTGTGTTTACCTATGTCCATTAGCCTTAAACGGGGCTGTTAAGTATCTCCTAGTACAGCGGTTATGTGTCAAATATTTAATTTGTACGTACCTCTAGTCTTGTAAACACAGCTAACGTCCTCCGGATCGTTGTAGCCGTAAACGTCCTCTGGTTTCTTGTACACGTGTGGATGCTCTGGGTTTTTAACATCCTCTGGGTTCTTGTACACGTATGGATGCTCTGGGTCTTTAACATCCTCTGGTGTGTCGTAGGGATGCTCCGAACATACTACCACGTGGTCTACCGTCTTGTATAGATGGGTGCACGGGTCTTTGCGCTTCTCTTGCGGGGCAACATCGACGCAGCCACGGGTACGGGCCATCTTGTCTGTCTCTTGGGTGGTGATCGTTGGATGGATGTCATCCGCTGCAGCGGCAGCATCTGAGCTACTGTCTATCTCTTCCATGGACACTGTAGCATGGACTTCGTTGCCAGCCAGGGCATCTGCCTCTCCGGGGGTAAGTGTTGGATCGGACCCATCGGCTGCGTCTTCTGTAGTGACTCTAGGATGGGTGTCGTCCCCGGAGGTGGCATCATCAGAGCTAGCGACTGTCTCTCTTTTGGAGAATGCAAAGTAGGCATCATCAGAGGAAGCGGCTGTAGGGTGGGTATCGCCAGTGGCAGCGACATAGAAGTGGCTACTGGTTGTCTCTATGTAGGCTGTAGGGTGAGTTTGGGAGTCCACGGAAGCGGCACCGTCGGGCGTACTTGCCTCTTCCTTGTTGACTATGGGATCGGAGCTACCACCGCCTGTGTCTTCTGTGGTGGCTGTAAGATGGGTGTCGTCACCAGAAGCGGCACCATCGGATGAGCTGTCTGCCCCTTCCGTAGAGCCAGCTGGAGGGGTATTCTCTTCCGTCGGGTTTTCTGGCTCTTGCGTCGGCGATGGAGCTGGGTAGATCACCGCCATTTTTGTTTTTCCTGAGGCCAAAACGTGATCGTTACAAATCCGAAAACAAATTCGTGTCATCTTTGAAAACATAAGTCGTAAGTTAACTTTTAAGTATTGAATAAAGGTCTTCACCAAATCTCACAATGGCCGTTTAAACAATGAGAATCGGTCAAAATCTGGTGAATAGTTTACAGTGGATATTGTCCCACCCAATGTACTGACTTTATCGGTCAAATGATGCTAATCTTATCGGGCTGATTTCCACTATTTGTACGGTTTTGAATAAGACCGGTGAAGAATTAGCAAAGAACAATGTGGTCTCCAGCAAACGTCCAGACAAGAATCTGACGACGAAGTGCTGGGTTCTTCTTTACCTTTGTTGCAACATGTGTTCACGCGGCAAGATAGACCAAGCGCACAGAAGCAACATATTTCTTCCTTGGTGGTAACACTAGCAATCAGAAATACATTTGTAGAGCATAGGATCTTAGACCACATAGTGAGTAGACATCTGTGTCTGATTACTGATCAATAAAGGCAGGAGCCCACGTGCTCCTAGACTCAGTCTTGACCAGACGACGAGAGTGTGCACATCTATCCTTTCCTACACTGGTGGACAGCGGTGTGTTGCCGCTTTCGAGCGGCCGAACCTGCGCTAAGACGCCATCCTAAAGCCTTGGCCCGCTACCATGCCTCCTGTATCGCCCGGTGATGAGACCATCGGCTCCCCGAGCGATCACTGCCCGTGCTGTGATGGTACGCCTGCAGCCGTGCCACGTCGACCGCCGACCCCAGCCTGCCGCCTCGCCCGGCCGTCCGTTTAGATGTAGTCTGCCTGCCTACCGCCGTCTTGCACCGCCAACAGACCCAGCTAGACCGTACAAAACGCCCGCATGCTGTCCTCTAAACCAGCTGGCCAGCCATCCACGCCTGCCATGTGCCCAGTCATCTCTGCCTGTCGTCGCTGAAGCCAGAGCCGCCGGCCACGTGTACAAGACCACGCTGCCGTCTCCCTGCCCCACCATGCCGCCTGTCAAGCACGTTACCCACCCCGCGCCGCAACTGCCTGCAACCTTCCACGGCCACCCTGCCTGCCTGCGACCGTCAGCCGGCCACGCTGCAGCCGCGCCGGCCCGTCCCAGACCTTGGACCGTGGAAGCCTTGCTGAGCCTCGCGCCGCCGATCGTCGACTGCCGACCCCAGCATGAAAACCCCGCTACGCCATATCGCCGAAGCTTGCCGCTAAGACTCCGCTGTTCACGACAACATCGATCTGAACTTTGCGACCTGACGTGACCCGTGCGATCCTCACTGCGAACTTTTAAAGAAATTCTCCCTTGCTCCAGGAAGACCACTGAACTTTTGCCGCGTAAGATAAGACCTACGAACTTTTGTGGTTCTGAGTAAGGTACCGTACACGAATTGTATGTAACAGTTAGGTGTTGACCTGGTCCATTTTCGTACGCCTACGGGTAACGATTACGCCTTATCAAACCTTTTTGTTTTGTATGTTGATGTTGAACTTGTATGTGCTTGCCTAACTAAATAGAACGATTGCCTGCGGGCCTACCCTATTTTTGCTGGAAGTACTTAAATTTTGGTTGTTGCCTTGAGACGTTCATGTTGTAGCTACATGGCCTCGGATCAATCTGCCCTGCTTGGGAAATATTACTGTGCTATGTAATATTTAAAAATGCAATGTTCTCCATCTGTTCGTGTTCCGACGATTTTCTATGCAGTAGTCCGTCAGTTACCAGCTTGTCGCTAGAACTGCAATACCAAGCACTTGTCAAAATAGTAACACGCTGGGACCTGCTGTTTTCCCACCATTTTCTCAACTATTTGTCGGTGTCACAGACACTAGGACACCAGTAACGACTTGATACATCCTGTTTTTGTAACTTTATTGAATTTGTGTAACAGACGACGGGGACGTCGTCTACCCCCCGGCGGTGAGGGGTGTAGAGCATAGGATCTTAGACCACATAGTGAGTAGACATCTGTGTCTGATTACTGATCAATAAAGGCAGGAGCCCACGTGCTCCTAGACTCAGTCTTGACCAGACGACGAGAGTGTGCACATCTATCCTTTCCTACACATTAGCATTGTTGAATAAAATTGATTAAAGAACTAGATTGCGCTCAACTGCGGGAAGCCTATATATATTCTTTATACAGAGCCTGTCTGTGGGTCCCGTATATGTACGGGTCGGACGTATTTTTCAGCTGAACGCATCACACCGCAGCAAAACGCACCGAATGTGGAAGTAACAATGCCACCGCAGTGCAGAAATAGTCAAGGGAAAATGACTTGATTAAAGAAATCAAATTGATGAAATAAATTGTGTAAAAAAAATAGCAGAACACAAGGGTTGATGTTGTGCGGAACTTAATAGAAGAAAATAGAAATACCTGATTCAGTTTTCCGCCATGTCGATAGCTGACGAGTTGACCTCGGTCTGCAGCAGAATATGTCAGAATTACAGACGACACGTATTTTATATCGCCCGTTAGTATGATGTGACCCTACGGAGCAAAGATTTGAATATTCATGATTCCTCGTAAACATCGTGCTTCATAAACGCTGAAGCAGGCTCATACTAATACATATGAAGAGTTCCACGTAGGGTTCAAACCAGTGCAATAATGTTAAACACGCCCTCGCCAGACCAATCGAAAAAGCTATCGCAAAACAAGCTGTATGAAGAATATTCAGAGCATAAAAACGATATGTTAATGCCATTTCGTTTAATATGAATGTAGATTGTATTTTCAGGTTGGCATCTATGTCTCTCCCCCCCCCTCTCTCTCTCTGTATGTGGTGTGTGTCTGAGTGTGTGTACCTGTACAAACACAGATACACACACACGCAACCCCCACGCACACACACACACACACACACACACACACACACACACACACACACACACACACACACACACACACACACAAGCGCGCACACATACACAAACACACACACAAAAAAGGAACAAACAAGTATGAACCCTGTGCGGGTTTGAATTCATTCATAAGCTTGAATTAGTCTCGTTCGTGTTTTTTAGTACGATTTTGCATGTATCTACGAGAAATTATGAATATGTGATTCTTTGCGTCGTATAATCACATTACAGTAACGCCCACTATATCATACGTGCAGTAAGTAATTCTCTCATATTCTGCAGTAGACTGAGGTTAAATCGTCAACTGTCGACATCAGGAAAAACTGAGGTATTTTCATTGTATTTTTTTATAAGTTCCATGCAACATAGAAAATAGCAAAACAATAATGTGGGGCTCACTCAAACTGTCTTTTACTTATATCGACTGAACAAGGGTATTCTTTATTGTTTGCGTGCGCTTGTTTTTTCTGAGTGTGTGTTGCAAGAAAATTAAAACAAAAGCTTCTTTTAGTACGGATTGGATATCAGTTTGAAGGTCTGTTGGACATCAACTTGGCCTTTTTATTATTATCCACGTCACCTATACCATCATGGCTGTATGATAGTGGGAATTGGCCCAATAGATTTATATTTGGCCGATGCAATGAGTCCACAACATGGGGGGGGGGGACTTCTACTGTATAATTATTCACCCAATTTTGGTAGAATCTCACTGTTTAAACGGCCATTGCGATATCTAGCGGAGACCACTTTATACTCAACTCACCCTACGACATGCTGTGAACGATGCCACGAATTTGTTTTTTGGATTTGTAACAATCACGTTTCGTTGCCAGGAAACAAAAATGGCGGTGATCTACGCAACTCCGTCTGAGACACAAGAACCAGAAAACCCGATGGAAGGGAATGCCCCTCCAGCTGGCTCTACGGAAGGGGCAGACGGCTCATCCGATGGTGCCGCTTCTGGTGACGACACCCATCTTACAGCCACCACAGAAGACACAGGCGGTGCAACAGTCACCACAGAAGAGGCCATTGCCCCCGTCGGTACCACCCCCGATACACATCCTACACTCTCTATAGAAGAGACATCCAGCTGCGGTGCCACTGCCGGTGACGACACACATCCTACACCAACCACACGAGCGACCTGCAGTATCCCTGATGATGCCACTTCTGGTGACGAGACACACCCTACAGTCTGCGCAGACGTCTCCACAGAAGACGCAGGCGGTGGCTCCGATGCAACGTTCGCCACAGGAGATGCCAGTGTCCCCGCCGGTGACGAAGTCCGTTCTAAAGCCTCCCCAGAAGAGACAGGCAGTGATAACGACAGTGCCTCTCCCCGTGACTCTATCCATCCTACCGTCACCACAGAAAAGACAGGCGGTGGGTCCAAGAAGGTCGTTCGTCGTACCTACACCGACCTCAAACTCACCCCGCAAGAGAACAGCAGTGCCCCGTACACCAATCTGTACAAGACGGGAGACCACGTGGTGGTATCTTCAGATCATCCCTACGACAAACCAGAGGATGTTCACGGCTTCAACGTTACGGATCAGCATCCATACAAGACACCAGAGGATGTTCACGGCTACAACGAACCGGGGCATCCATACAAGAAACCAGAGAATGTTCACGGCTACAACGAACCAGATCATCCATACAAGACATCAGAGGATGTTCACGGCTACAACGAACCGGGCATCCATACAAGAAACCAGAGGACGTTCACGGCTACAACGAACCGGAGCATCCATACAAGAAACCAGAGAATGTTCACGGCTACAACGAACCAGATCATCCATACAAGACACCAGAGGATGTTCACGGCTACAACGAACCGGGGCATCCATACAAGACACCAGAGGATGTTCACGGCTACAACGAACCGGGGCATCCATACAAGACACCAGAGGATGTTCACGGCTACAACGAACCGGGGCATACATACAAGAAACCAGAGGATGTTCACTACAACGACCCGGAAGAATTTAGCTGTGCTTACAGGGCTAGAGGTACGTTCAGAAAAAAATATTTGCGCTAGACCGCATGGCTAAAAGAAACTTAACAGTTCTTTTAAGCTAAGAGCTCTGGATCGGAATGAAACACAATAGTGTGTTACAAGTCCAAGAAAGTTTAGCTTTGCTTAGAGCTACTGCACATCCGGACAGAAAGTTAATCACGATTGCTACAAGAAGCTTAACAAACAAGTCTATGTCAAAGTCCGAAACAACGACAATGTATTCATATCTTGTGGATACAGAAAGCCTAGAGAAAGTTCTTTTTCGTTACAAAGCTAGAGTTATTACCAGTTATACCAAACGTCATTGCTAAAAGATACTAAAAAAGCATTTCCACGGAAAAACAATATAATGAATCTAACTCCATGCTTAACGCATTTGGATTTCCATAAAAACACACTGTTTACTTTCAAATTGGTTCTTCCAGATCTGACATTAAACCCCGGTTCTAAAATATAAAAATCAAACATTTCTATGAAAGACAGAAAAGCTGTAGAATACATTGTATCAGACAGAAACATGGTAAGCATGAAATATCTTAAAGTATATAGATGATACGACCTTACCATACTTTACAGCAGGTTACGTTGATATGCTATGTTTTTGCGGTTGGTCAGGGGTTAGTTTGGTCCATGCAGGTTGCATTGCAGGATATGCTTTATTGACATGACTAAATTAAAGTACAGAGGCTTTTATCATGGTGATCTACATTCTACATATCAGTATTTGTTTTATAATAAAATCAGAAGCTTGCATAAGTACAAAGATTGCGCCTGTACACCTACATGGTATTGGGTGCTATTGTTTGTGTCAGGTGTAGTTTTTCTTCCCGATTCATTAAGGGATTTTCAAAATCTCTTGTTCGACGTCCCCCCAGCCTTCAGTGTGTTCCTATACATCTTCATAATATCTCCAAACCCCCATTCCACTAGGTGCCGATCTCGCAGCAACCTAAATTGGGTTTGTGTTACCCTTGACTTCATAATTGGTATATCATGCAAAATGTAAAAGAATGACTGAAAAGACGACAAAACACACAAAGCGTAAAATCAAAAGATTCTTTTTTCATCTTTGACAATCGTTAAGCGCTCTGTTAAATCTTAGGTGTCGAGGTTGTAGGGAGGTCGCCGCCCTTGTGGAACGGGGGTATAAGTGAGAGGTGGTGTCATAGCCTTCTTACTCCGTGTACCGGTACCCATAGTACTTCGTCGCTTCTGTAGTTACTAGAATACTGTAAATGCATTTAAGTTCGCGTGGTTTTTATTTCGCGCTAAGGCGAAAATGGGGTATTCGCGGTGGTTTTAAGTTTGCGGCGGCGCTATAATCAAATACTGCTACAGTATTGGAAAAAATGTTCGCGGTGGTTTTAGTTCGCCGTTAATTGATGATGATGATTGAAGACCTTTATTGTATGTTCGTGCCCCGAGGGGCTAGATACAGGTGGTTTAACACAAACCAAACTAACATCTAAGTGACATATACAGTGAAATATGTACAGTACATTGTGTAAACATGATCGCCGCGAAAACCGCGAACATAAAATCACCGCGAGCGTTTCAGCACTTACAGTATTCTTCAATCCATGACTTTAGAAAGGTAACAAACACGTACCTCCAAGCTTCTGTGGCAATGCAGGCATCTGGTTCGTTTCTTGTCTTGAGGAGTAGGTATGTTAACTTGTTAAGGGCACATCGTTACATCCTAGTGAAGAAGAATATAACTGTCCATGCTTCACATTCCTACAGAAGTACTGACTCCACTAATGCCAAGAAGAGAATCACTTTGAGTGTGCATACGCAAAATCAGTTGCTAATGTCTAAGCATCCTGACAGGCTTTAGTAAACGTTTAGAGTAAGGAAGGGTCATCACATCTCTGGGTTTAGGCACAATTAATTCTTGTCTATATGAGCTGGATTCTTGTAGACAAGAGGACAGAAAGGTGTACGCTCTATCATAATAATAGTCTTCATTGCATATTCCTGCCCAGAAGGGCTAAATGCACAGAAGACCACATGTGGCCTGTAAGAAACATAATGCAAAACATAAGTTGATAAAATGCTACACTAACATTAAAAACTCAAAAACATGCAAACTGTACATGTGGGCTATTGCTAAACTAAATGATGATCACCTATTAGTTTCTTCTCTCTTTCTGAAACATTCGGAGATATGACTACATACTTTGTCCATTATATGTTCGTTCTTACATGACATTAGGTATATAAAAGTGTCCTGCTTTGACATTTTTGTACATTTACATTGGTCACTTCTCTGTCGATTCGACGGGGACCACTATAGTTACCCTGCGGTTAGATCAAGTCATGTGTACACACTACACAGATCCCTGTAAGGGCTTGGTGATGGCCGACAGGCCTTAGCTTGTTAATTTGAAAGATGACAACTCGCATTCACGGGACTGAATCGCAAGTTCTACAGAAATGACTGAGAACGTTGAATATGGCAGATCCTTATCTTTGTGTGTTAGATGTGTGTTCATACGGGGTGACATGGAGAAGTAGCATTCTTTTTTAGTATTTGGTGTATACAGAATTTGAGTCAAGATCCCAAGGTCGTTTAACATCGATCTTAACAGTTACACGAGTACTCCACCCTAGACCGGTCTAGAAAGTCACTTACAGAGCTCGAGTACAAAGTACTAACCTAAATCCTCTTCATCCTGGGTGAGACATTTAAGGATCTGGCTCTTTTCCTGTATTTGGGTCTGTTATGTGCCGTAGTCTGAACTTATCACCAGGGATGCCATGTTGTCTGACACTATTCTCTTCTACGTGTTTTTGTGTTTTCCTCTTTTTCCCTCCAATTTGGTCTCCAATTTATGTACATGGCGAAGTCATTTCAATCTTATGTCGCATACAGTATGAGTAGCTTCTTTAGAATAGGGGGAAGTGTGGAATGTCCAACACAACTTCAGGATATTGTGTGCAAAACGTCATGCATTTTTACATTTTACATTGTATGATATTTCAGAGCGTGTGGTGGAAACGTGGAATAGCGTTAAGCTCAGCGGCATGTTTTGGGTTTTACTGGGCGGCGGACTCCTGCTGGTAGCGTCTGCTGCCACAGCCTCGATCCTTGTAACACATCTCGTCCCTGGAAAAACCGTGAGCCAACAAGCCTTTTTATTTTAACGTCGATGAATGTTAGACATCCAGGCACGCCAAATGACATATTAAATAACAAGACTAATACACACACATACTGTAACTATTGTAACTATTTGTTCATAGATTTGTAGCTTTGTTCATTCGATTCGGAAAAAATACCTTAAGCAACCATATTTTGGCACCCATACCCAGATTCCAATAAAACAGTCTGTAGGGGGGACGGCACTATTCAGTTACATGATAGTTAGGATGACTAATTTCTTTGTTAATCTCTATGAATGGGACTTACCTTAAATTGGCTTTGTCTGTAAACTATTGAATGTAACCTGCAATGAAACATTATGTTTCTAGAGTGAACTGTTGCTTTAGATCATATTACAATCAAAATCAACGAACCAATGCAAGGTATACGTGTTCATGCATTTTGATTTGAAATGACCTGATATATTGGCGTTATTACATTATATGAACACTTGCTTCATGATGCTTTACTACTTGAATTTGTTTAAACGTTGAGTACTAGTTTTTATGCTGATTCAAAGGATCCAAACGACTTGATGGCATCCTACATGGGGAACAGTTCGACCGTTGGCACTTCGACTTCACTCCCATCGCAGCTACAGGCAACAGCGTCATGGACAAACACCAGTGTCAACTTCGAGACTAGAAACACAACCGTCGTCTATCGGCCAGTCGAAGGTACGCACTTGTTTCGTTTTAGTACTGAATTCACACTAGGTAACAAGACCTGAAGGTCACTTTAAGGTAATGGATTAAGGGAATAGAACTGGAAGAAAGTCAGAAACATGATGATTGGGACGATCCCGACACACTAAGAGTGAGGGCTAGCTGACACACTAGAAGAAGACAGGCTACTAAGGCCCCCATTCCACTTGGACGGCGCTTTCGCCGCGCTCTCACGGCGACCTCAATTTGGCCAGAGCGCGGCGAGAGCGCCGTGGGAGCGCGGAAGGAGCGCGTAGAGAGCGCCATGCGTGCCGTCACCTCGGCGATGGTGTTGAATATGTTTAAAACAGTCGCCGTGATAGCAAGTGGAATGGGGGTGTAAGGAGCATTCGCTGCCCCTTCAAGTGGGACTTTTCCACGGGCACAATATATGGGGGCTGTCAGGGGTTTGAAGTCAGGACCTCCTGATTCTCCGACAAACACGTACATTGTTGCCACGAGTGTATGACTAGTGGGTTGGCGTGTGGGAATTAATATGTCGGGAGCTAACATTTTCTGATCCAACTCGAACTGATGAAATGAATGTATGCAATTTTCACTTGCGTAACTTATTGAATAACCATATGCAATGTAGAAGGACACAACTCTGGCCTTGAGAAGTACGAGTCAAACTTTGAGACATTAAGCTTTCGCGTCGTCCAATAGGCAGATTCAACGATGACACAAACATCCCTTTATTCGTCGATTAGTTCATCATCTTTAGAATATTTGACCAAATCAGACATTTTGGTGGTATCCTCCAACACAAATGCATGACGATATCAGATTTTTAAAAAAAACACAGTCAGCTTAGGACCTGTCTGATCGAACATTCAATTCTAAGGAATATCAGATATTGTAATCGGTAACAACTATACAGCTATTTCAACATACATTTGTTTTATTGTAGTTTCTATCCTCTGACAGGATTTATCTAATTATATATAATTATGATGATATTCAGATATTCACGGAGATTATGAGATCTTATAGCTACTTGCCAAAGTCCTAACTGTTTTCACACAGACCTGACTGAGGCTACGTATACCAGTGAGCCATGCCAGCACGGACGCTGTCTTGACAGAGATGGTGACGATGACTTCACCTGCGCCCCTGGATGGACCGGACCAAACTGTAAAGAGGGTGAATATATTTTTGTGGCTACTAATCATTAGGAGAAGTGTTATTCTTAATGTTTGTTTAAGTTGACAATTTCTTGCATTAGATATTACTTTTTCTGGTACTTCACAGACATAAATGAATGTGCCACTAAACCATGCCAACATGGATGCTGTGAGAACGAAGATGGTGGATACAAATGCACCTGCTCACCTGGATGGACTGGACAGAACTGTCAGCAAGGTGAGTAAGAAGAAACATGCAACTATGCAATGATTTTAGTTACCGAGTATTTCCTAGGGAATGGACTGGACAGAAATGTCTGCGAGGTGAAATATTGTCTGGGTTTTTTCTGAACTAAATGTCCTTCTAAAGCTAGCAGTGGAATTTTTTTCCAAACCTTCCTAAGATGGTATCAAATGGTAACGTGTAGTAACTTACAAGTTAGAATATTACATGTTATAAGTTAACACTTTTATCAGCCTAAAGCTTATAAACTAGCAGTAGCTACCCCCTCTAAACCTTGTTTTGAAACGTTTACGGATATAGTGAATGTTTGCTTGTTCCGGGGAATTAGCAGCTGGCTCTGGGTCCATGGGATAGGGCTGAAGCCTACAAACGCTTCACCTAGATATGCAAACGTTAGGTGACAGGTCGTTCAGTGTGCCTGCGAAGCACCGGCTATACAGAATGATACAGATACAGGTGCAACTGATAAACCCATTGGCATTTATGCCTAAACCCATAGTTAAATGTATTTTCCCATGATTGGGTCCAAACTGCGCCTATTTTCTACGGATAAACCTTGCCATGGAGACTCCACATCGAAAGACTATCTGGCCCGATCCCTATAGGTTGGGCCTGTAGTCTTCAAAGATTTCAGTCTTTACAGAAATTCTTTCTATACTCATTTTGATGTTCACTCATCATTGCTCTGTCTGTTGTAGACCCAAAATGTCGTCATGGGTGGAGTGAGTACAAGAACACCTGCTACAAGCTGATGACTGAAAAAGTCAACTGGAACACAGCCAATCAAAGGTGCAGAGAAATGAGTGCAGATCTTTCTTCCATCAGGGACAGCGAAGAGAATAGCTTCATTGGAAGCACCATATCTGGTGAGTATCATGCAAATCTCTATCACCGATGAGCGATCAAACATGACTGGACATCGAACGATCATTGAGAAATCATTTGGGGACCTTGGAGATCAGCGAAAGATTATTGGAAGACATAATATCATTGAGAGCTCACTAATGCTCTGGTCATCTCTGCACCACTGAGCGTATGTGTTGTAGTTGTAGGCCCAGCCGGGCCTTGAAGCCACAAATTTGTTCTTTGTCCGACTTTATTTTTTCCATCCAAATTTTTCACACAATTTCTGTTTTCCTTCTAAGACAACAAAATCGCCCCTAACTCCTCACAACAGTGAACGTGCAGTTTGACGTAGTACAATATCGTGCCTTACATGG
Organism: Branchiostoma lanceolatum; assembly: GCF_035083965.1. NCBI lineage: Eukaryota > Metazoa > Chordata > Leptocardii > Amphioxiformes > Branchiostomatidae > Branchiostoma > Branchiostoma lanceolatum. Next base: position 12,239,098 of record NC_089729.1, read on the forward strand.
TGAGAGTTGTTGACTAAGAATCGAAAGGTTCTGCGTTCTAATCCCTTCCGCGTTGTGTCTTTGGGACTAGAACTTTACACCATTGAGTACACATCTGGTGTAATACGCATTGAAAGTCGGTTTCCTTGATATGAGAACAAACAAAGAAAGAAACAAATGTCTATTGATTTGCAGGTGCAAAGAGCTCCATGGTCTGGGTTGGACTCAAACGCAACAAAAAAGGATTTGAGTGGACGGATGGAACACCATTTTCTTACACGAACTGGGCTAAGCGTCAGCCGGATAACCACCGGTTGAAGGGCGGAGAGAACTGCGTCGTCATGTATTCCAAGGTGTGTGCTCCTGTTCCTGCTTTGTTACCTTCACCAAGAAGGTTATATTTTCGTTGCCCTTTGTATGTGTCGGAGTGTTTGTTGCTGTATTTCTTTGTTCGGTTGTGGACTGCATAACTCGAGTAGTTGTCAAGAGATCTTTATGATATTTGTTACGTGAGTTTAATCATGGAGCTCTTAGTGGCTATCCATGGTACTGCAGCAGAACGGTTTTTTTAGTATCTCGTGTTGTTGACCTGCTATGTTCATGCGTTTTTCATGACAAGTAATTCTTGGTCTCTGGAAGATGTGGCATATGTTTGGGTCCCTAGTTATTTCGCTACGCTGTATGCTTGTTCATGTTCCACCTCTCCTACAAGCGTTACGCAATACCCTTGCTTAAGGCGCAACTCATAATCCTTATGCCAAACAACTAGGTACTTCAGGCATCAATTTAAAAACGATGAATGTAACATCTAGAATGGAAACTAATCCGATTTTCTTACAGAGATTTTGTGACTGTTACTTGTTAAATGATATTTGCCTACATTTTCAACAGGGCGGAAGGGATTACATGATCACCGCATATCGGACAAGAGGACAATGGAACGACATTAACTGCAGGAAAAAGAAGCTCTACGTTTGCAAAAAAACAATGTAATGATAACAAGAGTTCAAATCAAGAAGAAAAATCCAACAATGAAGAAGTAATAAAGAAAGACATAGTTGGACAAGACCTCAGTGTAAATCATACATGTATGTCTGAGCTATATGTATGTCTCATGTAGAACCGTCGAGGTATGTCTCAAGTGACATCAGAGACTTTAATTTCAAGTTCCAGATTTGTGGCGTCATTTGTACTAATTCATAATTGTTTTCTTTTTTTAAGTACACTATCGTGTTGCTCAAGTAGAAGGTGTTGTACATTTTCTGCCAACTTGAAGACAGATAGCACGGACCACAGACGGGTCTAACCTTTGTAGTACACAGCAAGTACTGATTGTGTTTATTGTATCAAGTTTAACAGTTTTAAATGTCAAATATAGGCCTACATGCCAGTAAATAGAGAGATCACAGCAAATTCAGTTTTAAATGGACACATTTTGAGAACACGTTCTTGCGAATGGACACTTTTTTTCTACCATAACTTTCATGATGATACCATTTTTTTTGTATCTCAGCGGCGCAGAGACATTGTGGAATAAAATGACGATATCTTGTAGAAAATAAGTCGATTCGAAATCCTTGCTAAAAGAACAAAAATGCTATCAGTGTCTATAAAACACCTTGTACATTGGTTTCTTCAAGTAAAGGACTTACTGAAGCAAGAAATGCAACCTGTCATATGATGCAAGTTATATGCACTGATGAAGAAGGCCAGTTGAATACCCCTTTGTATGATTCCTTGTGGAACTGCAATAGAGGCACAGTAAGATTTTTTATGTGCAGATAGCAACGTTGAAATTACCGGTATGACTTTGCCACTGTGTGGAAATTTGTGAAGATGCAACATAATGTTTGTGTTTTAACATATGTGGAGTTTTTAATCAAAGAAAGTGGTTGTTCCAATGCTTTTATTTATACATTTGCTTTAGTTTTGTCGTATGGACAGGAATGATACCGTCAAAGACTGGGTCTTTTCACCATCAACTAATTGACTTCGCCATCCTCTTACATTGCTAATGTCTGGTGTAGTGTAGTGTATGAAAGACTTAAAGGATGGTCAAGTAAAAAAAAATTAGCAGGTTTACAAACAACGATACACTGTAAGAAACAGCATGCATATTTAGCTCAAAAGCAAAAATAAAGAAGAAAATTTGAGTGAATACCGCAATCAAATCAAACTCGTCTGCAAGAGGCGATGATGTAACAACAATTGATTGTATTTCTCCGATTTGATGTATAGTGGGTTGCTTATTGACAAAACATCAAGAGGAAAATGTTGTTCCAATGATAATTTTCTTGCTGTTATTTTGCTGTATGGAAAGAAATGATGTTGTAGTTGTCTTTTTACTCTCAACTGACTTGATTATGTCATATATTGGTAACATTCCCTTCTGGTGTTTTAGTCAGGGGGAGGGGCTTATAAAATGTGATATTAAAAAATAGCAAGTTTACGAAAAGCGATACATTTATTGGACGAAACCGGGAGTAGTTGAGCATGCATATCTAATGCATCAGCTCACAAACCAGAATATGTTTAGAAGACGATGTTTAATATTTAGTCAGAGGTTGCCTTGTAAAATGGTAATGCAAAAAAATATGTAGCAGGTTTACAAAACGGGATACATTTGAAGAAACAGTCGTAGGCGAGCATACATATTTATTTATTTATTATTTTTTTTCATGTTTTTTTTGGTACCAAATTTTTATTTTTATTTTTTATTATTCATTTTTCATCCAACAACATAAACAATACAGTCAGTAATTCAGTAACATAAATGTCATATACAAATTGTCGTCAGTAATAACTTGTCATATAGAAACAGTGTCATATAAAGCAAAACTTTCTCCGTCCAGTAACAAGTGTCATTTACAAAAGAAAACTTTATCCATTCAATAACATAATTTCAATCAAAACATAGATAATAGTGTCATTTGAAAAACTGAAACACAACTGAAAATAACTTATTGTAAACATAAAGTCCCCCATTTCCCCCTGTGCTTTTCCAGTTTTCCCCTTCTTGCTGCAATCAAATATTCTGCTTGTTGAAAAAAGTTAACATATTTGGTAAAGGAATTTAAACTTAAATGACCAGCCTTTCTCCTTTTGTATATATAGGTTTTGGCTAACAGGATTATAACATTACATATAACAGGGACTCCCTGAGATAAATTTCCAAATATGATATTAAATGCATTTAAGTTTAAAAGTTGACCTGTTTTCTCATAAAACCAAGATTTAATGTCATCCCAAAATTTTATCAACTGCGGGCAATCCCAGAAGACATGAATGTAAGTTTCTTCCTCTAGATGACAGAAGGAGCATAAAGGGTTGTCTACTAGTTTCCAAATATATAATAATCGATTAGTAGGCAAAAATTTATGGAGAAGTCTATATTGGAAATATCTAGTCACAGGGTCTATAGTACTATATATCAAAGAAGTATACACTATTTTCCAGGGTATAGGGGAATCAAAGAGGTACAGCCATGCCATTTGTACATTGTGTGGACAATCAATTAGCTTTTCAGATAAGAGAAAAACTCATACATATCCCTATTGATCTTAATTCTAGTCAACCATTTACTATTATGTTGTTCTGGTCTACATACATAGTTACAGAAGTTTCCTACTAGTTTGAATTTCCAGCTTTTTGGTATTGCAGTGACCAATTGCATGTAGGTAAAGTTATTACATACTTGACCATATTTGTAACAAAACTCATCATATGACATTATTCTACCATCATTGTTTAGAATATCATTTAAAAAAATCACATGTCTATTTAGAAAGGCAGCATATAATATAGGTTTTCCTTCAACAAGAATATTTGCATTCATCCATAAGATTTGTTGCTTGATCTCATCAGAAGTAGTGGGGGGTTTATATTGATACTTATACCATGCATTCAAGATCTCTAATAGAAAAGGATTTATATTCAAACCATGTGCTGATTGGAGTTGGTAAAAGGGAAATAGAGTAGTTCCTAGGGAAGGGTGTGTATGTAGTGGCCAAGCTGCAAACCAGTGAGGATTAAGATATAACTTTGGTACCCAGGATGATTTAATGGAAAGAGCATAAGCATACAGATTAATAAGTCTTAAACCACCATTGACAACAGAGTTATAAATCGTTTTTCTTCTAACTCTCTCAGGACCTCCACCCCAGATAAAGGTAAAAATCTTTTTCTCATACTGTACAAAAAATGACTTATCTGGCATTTGGAGGGTCTGGAAGAGATAGGTAAATTGAGGAACACATAAAGTATTAACAATAGTTATTTTTCCATATAATGATAAATTTTTCCCTTTCCATGGGTACAAAAGTTTATCTAATTTGTCCAAACGTGGGCTAAAGTTAACATCAACTATGTTGGACAAATCCACAGGTACATGAATTCCTAAAATCTCCACACCTCCATCTATCCACTGAACAGGGAGATTTGTGGGTAATTCAAAGTTACTATGTTTTAAGGTTCCTATTCTCAAGATCTTACATTTTTCGAAATTTAATGTAAGACCTGAAATACTAGAGAAACTATCAAGGTCTTTTACAAGAGCATTAAAGGACGACAGATTTGGACTAAAGGGGAAGTTAGTATCATCTGCATATTGTGAAATTTTTATTTTTATTATACATATTTATTACATCAGCAAGAATAATCAAGAAAACCTGAAAAACTGCAGTCAAATCAAACTCAATGTTTAGTGTTAAGTCAGTGGAGGTGCTCGTAGGCTTACTAAAATGGCACTGTAAAAAAGCAGCCTAACAAAACGCGATACATTAGAAGATACAAACCTAGGTCAGCATACATATTTACTACATCAGCTCACAAGCAAGAGAAATTTAAAAAAAACTGAGTAAAAACTGCAATCCAATCAAACTCGTCTGCAATAGATGATAATGTAACAGTATTTGTTTGCATTTTTATGTGTATGGAGTTATTTATTAACAAAACATCAAGAGAACAGTGTTTTTCCGATGCTTGGCCGTGTAATTTCAATGTATACACTCATATAGACATGATACTGTAACTGTCTTTTTATGGTAAGGGAGGTGTAGTAGGCCTTATAAAATGGTAATGTAGAAGATAGCAGGTTTACAGAAAGCGATGCATTGGACTAACCAGAGCGTGGGCGAGCATACATATTCAATATATCAGCTCAAAAGCCAAAATGATCAAGAAAATCTTAGTTAAACTGCAATCAAATCAAACTCGTCTCAAATAGATGGTGATATAACAATGATTTTTTGTAACAGGATTGTTTATGAACAAAACATCAAGAGGGCAATGTTGTTCCAATGATTATATTGCACGTGTGTTTTTTGTGTGCTGTTATTTTGCTGTGTGGAAAAAAAATGACGCTGTAACTGTCTTGTATGCCTTAAAAATGTTTTAGAAAATAGTAGATTTACAGAAAGTAATGCATTGGACGAGACAGACATATTCCATACATCAGTTCACAAGCCGAAATAATCAAGAAAACCTGAGTAAAAACGGTAAACAAATTAAAACGTGAAGAACACAAGCAATGATGATGTAACAGTGTTTTTGCTTTTTATGTATCTGGAGTTGTTTACTAAGCAAATATTGAGACGACAGTGATGCTCAAATGATTTTATGTGTACTTTTGCTTTATTGTTGCTGTATGAAAAGATATATGGAATTGTTTATAAAGAAAATATCAAGACAACATGCTCCAAAGATGTGTCCTTTGTTTTCTTGTTGCTGTGTGAAAAAAATTGATACAGTTACCATGCTGTGTTTTCATTCTCAAATGATTGACTCTGTGTTGGTTACAATTTCTTATAGTGCTATGATCATGAGGGTTCTACATGTGATTTTATTACGAAGAATTGTGACTCAAAAGATAGCAGATTTACAAACGTCGATTCATCGGAAGAAACAAGCCTTTACAAGTCAGCATGTGAATCTACTACATCAGCTCACAAGGGGAAATAATTAAGAAATTTTGAGTTTTTGGCCAAAAAATGAAGAAAAAAGTTGAAGATTTTTTCAGAAGACGAAGGAGACAAAACATAACAAAAAAAACAATATATTTCAATTCATACCTACCTGTTGTATGGATTGAAATATAGATACATTTAATCTGTTTCACTCCCAAACATATGTTATGAAGTTATAATTATGGGCGAGCATACATATTCAATATATCAGCTCAAAGCCAAAATGATCAAGAAAATCTTAGTTAAACTGCAATCAAATCAAACTCGTCTCAAATAGATGGTGATATAACAATGATTTTTTGTAACAGGATTGTTTATGAACAAAACATCAAGAGGGCAATGTTGTTCCAATGATTATATTGCACGTGTGTTTTTTGTGTGCTGTTATTTTGCTGTGTGGAAAAAAAATGACGCTGTAACTGTCTTGTATGCCTTAAAAATGTTTTAGAAAATAGTAGATTTACAGAAAGTAATGCATTGGACGAGACAGACATATTCCATACATCAGTTCACAAGCCGAAATAATCAAGAAAACCTGAGTAAAAACGGTAAACAAATTAAAACGTGAAGAACACAAGCAATGATGATGTAACAGTGTTTTTGCTTTTTATGTATCTGGAGTTGTTTACTAAGCAAATATTGAGACGACAGTGATGCTCAAATGATTTTATGTGTACTTTTGCTTTATTGTTGCTGTATGAAAAGATATATGGAATTGTTTATAAAGAAAATATCAAGACAACATGCTCCAAAGATGTGTCCTTTGTTTTCTTGTTGCTGTGTGAAAAAAATTGATACAGTTACCATGCTGTGTTTTCATTCTCAAATGATTGACTCTGTGTTGGTTACAATTTCTTATAGTGCTATGATCATGAGGGTTCTACATGTGATTTTATTACGAAGAATTGTGACTCAAAAGATAGCAGATTTACAAACGTCGATTCATCGGAAGAAACAAGCCTTTACAAGTCAGCATGTGAATCTACTACATCAGCTCACAAGGGGAAATAATTAAGAAATTTTGAGTTTTTGGCCAAAAAATGAAGAAAAAAGTTGAAGATTTTTTCAGAAGACGAAGGAGACAAAACATAACAAAAAAAACAATATATTTCAATTCATACCTACCTGTTGTATGGATTGAAATATAGATACATTTAATCTGTTTCACTCCCAAACATATGTTATGAAGTTATAATTATGAAGGGAGATACAAAAAGAACAACTTACAAATACATACATACAAGCTAGCGTGAGTACGATAATCTAGCGTGTCGGTTCGGCTTCTTCCTACTTCTTTGTGATGATATTTCTGTAGTCGTTTCCTTGTGTCGTCATCACCTGACCTAGCGGTCGTGTCTAATGTTATCTACCAGCAAGCCACACCCCCGTGATACATTACTGTCCAAGCAGAGGTTGTGGGGGAAATTGTGACCTTCTTATCATATACCGCGTTTTTTGTCCGCACTCAGTTGTTGGGGAGGGCGGACAAAAAACGGGGCATATATATGATAAAAAGGTCGCAATTTTTCCAAGCAACTTCTGCTTGGAGAAGAGTGACACGCCACGCCTGTCAGACAGCGCGCGCGGCTTTGTTCGTAGCCATGCTCTGTCAAATCTGACGCCCTAAGGTCGCTGAATTTCCAATTAACTTGGGCATCGAGTTAACCTCTCATTTTCTGCTCCATTAGACGCGCAAGGACTATCTGTACTCAGTAATGCTGACGTGTGTGTGGCGGGGGGGGGGGGGGCTATTCGTTGATAAAAAGCTTAGAACTGTTCAAGTTTTCTTGTTGACTACAAACGGGCATGCATGTAGAGTTCGAACAGTCTGTGGCGAAGGCGATCAGGCATGAATAAAGCAAAAAAGACATAAATGTGTGGACCAAAATGTCCAATTGTTTGCCAAATTGAGGTCATCTGTGGATAAATATAGAACAGTATCATTATTACGTCACAAGGAAACAAATTTCAATCTCCGTCGGACAGAGCGTGCCGTGTGCAAAATTGAAGGTTACTGACTGTAGCAGATTGTCCCAGAAAAAATCACTTTTGATCAGCACAACACAAAATGACAGATTAAAAACATAAATCTAGCTCTTTACCCTTACGATATTGACAATGGAATCACGCTTCGATACGTTTTACTACTATTTTTATATCATAGCTAAAGCGTTTTGACAACGATATTGAGCGTAGGAACATCCTCTGCAGACCATTGGTATGTCAATATATCACGAAGTACCGCGACATATCTGGCCTTAGTGTGCATTTGTCTGGTTTTGTGCACTTACATTAATATGTGTATAGTGTCAGATGGGAATAAAACTGATGCTGTCTGCGTTATACTGGGGAGAATAATATAGATTTACAGTAACCCCCAGACCTGAGACTATCTACTATAAAATGTCCAACTAGCACGTCTCCATCATTTTCTTACATCTAAACTTTTAAAACACAGCTTACAAGAAAAGTCGCGAAAAGTTTCAGGGGTTTTCCCGTGCTCAAGCATATTCATTGAGAACACTGCCGCCGTGATGTCATGTTTCCTTGACTTAGAAAATACCCTTTAAATTAATAGTTTCCTTAAGAAGAGAATATAAGCCACATAATAGTTTCCTTGTGAAGAGAATATAGGACACTTAATCGTTTCCTTGTGAAGAGAATATAAGACACTTAATCGTTTCCTTGTGAAGAGAATATAAACACACGCTGACATCTCAGATCTCAGTCTACTCCGGTCCTCAAACGTCGCTGCTGTATGTGTGTGTGTATGTGTGGTCATACTGAGTCCTCGTTAAAAGGCATGCAATTTTGAATTATTCTACTTCCATAACCATTTTTAAACAAATCATTCACGCGCCATGCATGCCCAACCTTGCCCACGGGCTCTATACCATAATGACAACAATGAGGCATTTTGAGAACAGGAATGACCCATAATCAAGCAAGTGTTTTCCGAAACCTTAAGCTTTATTTATTAACTCAACATACCTCGCCTGTCTGAAGCAATATGTCCATGCCCTTCTAGAGTAGATGCTTTGTAGCAACTTGGAGCGACTTCAAGCGCTTAGTGGTGACGCGGCTTGCAGACAAAAGGCCGCAAAGCTGTCAGTGTTACAGACCGTTTTATGGTGCACGAAATCATCACAAACCAACAACGAAAATACCGGCAAGTACATCAAGCTGTGAAAAGCCTGCATGCAAACGCCAAACTTCGCCTTCGCTGTGACCGGGTACGTTCTAGATCTGTAGCCGCCGCCATTTTATGTAATGCCGACTTTGATACTGTGTCCCGTCCCGTACAACACCAGTCCAACCAGTCGGAACACCAATCCTGTACATGTCAACTTCTTGGAAGATACCACACCACGAGCAGCGGGGGCCATCCTTTTGTTGTACGTTTTATTTGTCCCTCAAAATGTGCCTGTGAATTGCCGCATGGAACACGAAATACTCACCGTGTTTTACATTAAAACATTTATTTCCGCAAAATATCATGTGCAACATATAAACATTTGTGTAGATCACTGACAAGTTATGAACCTCCCGGGTTCCCGCGGTTTTAGTTGCCCGTTTTGAATGGGGGTGGGGACACAGGTGTAGTTCTATATTTGAGGTTATCAAAATGGCTTTCTAGACGTTAAGCGGCTCTTTTTTAGGATTTAGACACCCCCTAAAATGTAAATCTTACACGGGGAGGTCTCTTGTTGTTCAAAACCGCCAAGCCCACCATTTCATTTGTTGCTGAACACGCCCTTTTGGTTAGTCCCCAAAATGACGTAGCTCTGAACATAAGAGTAGAACCACGCTCCTTCACAGCGTCGTAATAAATTGACTTGTTCCACTGAATAGGCGAGTGCGAGTCTTTTATGCAATTCACTTTTTGGCCGCATGAGGGCTACTATAGCGGTTTGTTCGCAAAGACAGCCCTGGGACAGAGAGCGTATTTTTGGTGCGCGAAGCATGCTGGGAGGACGGTAGTATCCTGGGGACGTGAATGTATGTGCGGAGAAGGCCAAACTCGCTACCGTAGCAAACTCCCTTCCGTGACATAACTCCCCTCTCGGCAATCTAGAAGGGTAATCTAACACCCTCGCAGCCCCACCAAATTAGGTACATTTTAAAGTTCCCTTTGATATAACGTATCACCATTGTGGCAACATTTTACCCCCGAAATAGTAAACTTTCGTCTTGTTTTCGCCTCGGTAACTGTAGAAAATATTAGCTAACTAGTGTACAGTCACACGTTGTATAGAGACGCACACAAGAGTCACACAACTTACGATTTGCTAAGGTAATTGAGACAAACACAAAACAAAACAAAATGACAGCCGTGGATTCCATATAGTTTTATTTTGTGTATTGGTTGAGCCCACGATCTAAACCTATGGCTTCTTCGCGGCGCGGAGAAGGCCAAACTCGCTACCGTAGCAAACTCCCTTCCGTGACATAACTCCCCTCTCGGCAATCTAGAAGGGTAATCTAACACCCTCGCAGCCCCACCAAATTAGGTACATTTTAAAGTTCCCTTTGATATAACGTATCACCATTGTGGCAACATTTTACCCCCGAAATAGTAAACTTTCGTCTTGTTTTCGCCTCGGTAACTGTAGAAAATATTAGCTAACTAGTGTACAGTCACACGTTGTATAGAGACGCACACAAGAGTCACACAACTTACGATTTGCTAAGGTAATTGAGACAAACACAAAACAAAACAAAATGACAGCCGTGGATTCCATATAGTTTTATTTTGTGTATTGGTTGAGCCCACGATCTAAACCTATGGCTTCTTCGCGGCGCTGGGTACGAGCGTGCCCTGACACAACGTTGCGACCACTCTAACTGGAATGGTCTGATTAGTAGTTGTAAGTTGAGTGTAACATGTGCAAATGTAATAATAGATAGCAGACTTAACCGATGCATCGTTCAAAAATATGTATCCTCGTATACAGCTAAATATCATTGGCTTCTGGCCAAGGTGAAACGTTGCGAAATATTGCGAAATGTTGCGAGATATTGTGACATGTTGCTAAATATTCCCCCAAGAAAATTTCGGGACTTTCCGGGGCTACTTTACATTATAAGAGACAATGGGACCGGCTCAACGTCATCCGTCTGTCTTCTTACATCACAAAGAGACAAGCACCGCCTTCTCATGAATATTCACAATTATGAGCTACCTGGCTGAACATGAATAGGAGGGGAGTTTGACGATTGTAAAACAGACTGATTTTACCGAGAAATCACTCCCTTTTTAATTGATAAATTATCAAAAAGAGTACAAATAACAAGGCCTGTCGCCCCAATCCCCAGTCTGGCGAGCTTCGGCTGACAGAAAGATTCACCCGTACCACGCTCCCGACAAACATTCTGAGCGCGCGGTGTCTTCACCTACGACATGAAGTAAGTTATAGTCTTCTTTTTGATGTTTTCCATCAATACTTCCCACGATATGTTGCTGTTGGTGTAGTTATATTTCTTCTTTTCATTCCTTTCATGAAAAGGTAGATGGTTACCACAATTTCCCCAGGACTTTACTCTTTATTTGTTACTGTGGAATTTTATGCTAACTCGGTGATACGACCTCGTCCAAAGTTTTTCAAAAATGTTTCTGATCAGCTAATAGATTGTGCTTTTTGTTTCTTTCTGTCATGAAATGGCGTTTAGCTCTAAGATTTTGGCCTCTTTCCCTTGGTTGTTTTCTCGGTTGAATTTCTATGTACCGAGAAGATTTATGATCTAAAGTTGCCAACTTAAATGACCTTGGTTTGCAAAAGAATTGCACTTTGGCGACATGCAACGTAATAAACACCGCTCGTTCTCTTGACTCTTTCTTTTAATTCTTTACAACAGATTTTCTAGCGACTTTGTCAGATCATAGCGGTGAAACACTGTAATTCAACAGATGTATTGACTTTTTTTATCGGGGATGAGTGATGAACTGTTCAAATAGGACATCGTCTCCGATGCAAGTGGGCACGGTAGTGGGGTTGTCCATCCCCCCCCCCCCCGGCATGCTGATATTTTAAGTCGGAGTCACAAAGCTGGAAAATAGCTCTTCCGACGAGTCTGCATTTCGACAGTAATACGGCCAGAATCCTGTCGATCACAGCGTGGTTTCAGGGGATCGACCGATGTTTGCTCGTCACCGAGCCCCGTCCGATGTGGTAGGGTCGATTTTTAGGCGATAAATAAACTCTGGCGATTTTAATATTTCTTCACCTTCTGGTGATCAACAAAACAAAGACGGTCGAACTGTGTGACGCCCCGGGCCCTTCAACTGAAGAACATTCCAGACGACATGGTTTCCTCCAATGTTCAGTCGCTTCTTCGGCAGTGACATTCCAACTGCCTGTTACTCAGTTGGCAAGTTTAAAACACACGGAAACGGGAAAATATGGCCAGTAACGGGCTGTACGCGTGAGACGTGACCTGACCCCGCGACTGTAGCATGTTCACCAGGTCTAGCGTGTGTAATGTGGGAGGTGCCGACTGGTGTTAACTATCAAGTATTTAAAACGACGCGCTGAAAATCGCTTTGGGGTTCATCTTAAAATCAATTAAGCTTGTGCATACATCCTCAAAGAATATCAAGAGTTTGCCGGTCAGATATGCTTAAGGTTTTTTGTCGTGTCTCCTCCCTTTTTTCTGAAGTCAGATATGACTGACAATGTCAGGCTGTTTAGGTGAAAGTAACTGGATGATTGGTTGTAACTACAGCTGTGCTGTGAATAGACCATGATAATTATGACGTCACAATGGAGACGAGTTTTTGCCGACCCCCAGACTGCCGCGGGCTCGTGCATGCGCAGAGCATCGAGCTTTCTTGTCTTCCCTCAAGTCTAGTGTAACAATGCCAGAGTGCTGAGGCGAAAGTAATTACAAAAGTGGACATGCTCTAAATATATACGTGATGCTAGCTTTTGAATAAAATGGGACATGTTATTTATTACAGCCCATGTCATTGATGTAGATGTTTGAGATGTAAAGATTGTTGAAGACAATATATAGGCATATTGCTTTTGGCCTCATCAAAATTGTTTCTTCCCGGCTTCGACTACAAACCTTGGTCCACCAAGGCAATTCCTGTTTCCATGTCACCAAGTTGAACGCTGACAGAGTTTCTTTCTGATTCCCCAGGTTCCAAGTCTGCCTCGTCCTGCTGGTGACGTCTGTCCTGGTACTGCAGTCCAGCGCGTTCCGCATTCGTCCATTCCGTAAGTACTGTCCAAGTCCCGGAATTTGCTGACGGACGGAAAATACCGACAAATTCTTAGTCCCAGGGGACTTGACGTCAACTTTTTCTAGCACCAGCTGTAAAGTCTAGAATGGGTGCACGCCATGGGAAACGTCTTTAGTGCGAAATTAAAATTTTGTCAATTTGTAGAGTTTGAATTGTCTTTATTTAAAGTTTTAACCGTGGCCAAATATTGCAAACTACTGTTATTAAGGGCTGGTCTGGCCTTGGCCTCGATGGAGTGTTCCTAATAACTAGCCCGTTAGTAGAGCTGCTGATGCTATGGCCGTAATTGTAAACCAAAGGAACGACACAGTAGTCGTGTTACGCAATGTTACGATGCCCTAGCCCGAGTACAGAAGTCTTTCCATTGTCCGAAAAAGCATCCGTCTAATTATATACATTTTTTCTCTTTTATTTTTATTCTGTCATATTTATCCAGGGTGGCCCTGCTCAGTGGTTACCACTGCTTTTCAGAGGGGCCTCTTAAGCGACTAGGTACTGCTCTACACCACCCACCCATTCCACTACCTACCGACGCAGCTGTAGAGCTCCCTACACCAACGGCGAGAGATGCACCTACCGCTGCCGGCCTGGGTACACCATAGCGTCCGGTAGCACCGTGAGGACCTGTACTAATGGGGTCTGGACCGGAGCCATGCTGGTCTGTAGGCCAGGTAAGGAACTTCTGTATCTGTATGACGTTATAACCGCCCTTCATCGTAACACAACAGCTTCGCAGGCACGCGGCACGGGAGCAGCTCGTTACAATACATGGATTTGACGACCATTACATATTGCATGATAACAAGGCCGAGTCTCGGAATTTGTTGAATAACCAGGAAGCGCTCATGATAGGATACAATTCGGTTTTTATCTTGGGATAGCAACATGCATACTGTGAAAAAGAAACGGCTCCTTTTCTTCTTATATAACCACATACAAACTAGAGCTTTTCTGTTTAGACATAAACAAGAGCCCAATCATCAATCGAATCGTTTTCTTTCTATCAATGATAGCACCCACGCTCGTACCCAGCGCCGCGAAGAAGCCATAGGTTTAGATCGTGGGCTCAACCAATACACAAAATAAAACTATATGGAATCCACGGCTGTCATTTTGTTTTGTTTTGTGTTTGTCTCAATTACCTTAGCAAATCGTAAGTTGTGTGACTCTTGTGTGCGTCTCTATACAACGTGTGACTGTACACTAGTTAGCTAATATTTTCTACAGTTACCGAGGCGAAAACAAGACGAAAGTTTACTATTTCGGGGGTAAAATGTTGCCACAATGGTGATACGTTATATCAAAGGGAACTTTAAAATGTACCTAATTTGGTGGGGCTGCGAGGGTGTTAGATTACCCTTCTAGATTGCCGAGAGGGGAGTTATGTCACGGAAGGGAGTTTGCTACGGTAGCATACATTCACGTCCCCAGGATACTACCGTCCTCCCAGCATGCTTCGCGCACCAAAAATACGCTCTCTGTCCCAGGGCTGTCTTTGCGAACAAACCGCTATAGTAGCCCTCATGCGGCCAAAAAGTGAATTGCATAAAAGACTCGCACTCGCCTATTCAGTGGAACAAGTCAATTTATTACGACGCTGTGAAGGAGCGTGGATAGCACCGGGATGCTCGACACCGCCGACCGTGGCCTACACCTACCGTCGCGGCTGTTACTCTCCCTACACCAGCGGTGAGAGGTGCACCTACCGCTGCCGCCGCGGTTACACCCAAGTCTCGGGCAGTACCGTGAGGACCTGTACTAATGGGGTCTGGACTGGGACCAATCTGGTGTGTAGGAGAGGTAAGAAACTTGGGGACCTATCTTTGGATGATACATTGATGAAATTTTTTTGTAAGCGCCCTAGCGTGGAAATTTTGTTCCAGCGTTTGCGTGACCGTAGGTCCAGACACCAACTAGTCGTGGTCTAGACTGGGTCCAACCTGGTGTGTGCGAGAGTTACAAATTTCACCTGCAATTGCCAAAAGAGTGGAGAGTTCGCCTTGCATTGTGTAAGTCATGAGTTCGAATTCCGGCCGAGCTGATAAAGCGTTGTAAACCATTGCTTTCTTCTTTATTTCAGGATGTGTGAATCCGCCAACGGTAGCAGATACTACCAGGTTCGGCTGTAGCCCATATTACACCACTGGTGAGAACTGCTACTACAAGTGCACCAACAGGAACGAGTACTGCAAGGAGGTGTCCGGGGACTACATTAGGAGGTGCCTGTCCAACGGCCACTGGTCGGGCACAAATCTGGTGTGCGACTGTGTCGGTGAGTGTTTACGTCTGCCTTCCAAATTCATAACACTCCCGTTTTGTTCTCTCTTACGTCAAGTTGTTACATCTTGCATCAAAATCTAATTATGACATCAAGAATCACTCAAATCCAATTTTGGTCGCTGTATGGTCGCTCAGCGATCTCCATCTAGTAAAAAGAAGGCCTGATGACCTGTGAATGCGCCAGTGTCATAGGGAATGATATAATATCCAAGCGACATGTAGCTAGAATAGGATGGATTTCAGGCCCAATACATCGCCTATCTTGTTTTGGTAGTTGTCGGGAGCAACTTAAAGTCATGGAAAGGTTCTGAATGTGTGAAAGGTATTAAAGCTCTTGATCTCTAATACCTCCAGATAAAATTGGATGCTGCCGCCCGGACATCGTGTTCGTGCTGGACTACTCGGGAAGTATCCCGGACTCGGAGTTCGTGAAGGTTAAGAACTTCGTTGCGGCGCTGGTCAATCGGCTTCAGGTCGGTGTCTTGGACGCCCAAATCGGCGTGATCAGATACAGCAGCTCCGTCATCCATGAGTTCCACTTGAATACTCACGACAAGTAAGTTAATTCATATTCATATGAGTGTAATTTGTAAACTGTTGCTGATGTGTGTGTGTGTGTGTGTGTGTGTGTGTGTGAGTGTGTGTGTGTGTGTGTGTGTGTTTGTGTGTGTGTGTGTGTGTGTGTGTGTGTATATGTGTGTGTGTGTGTGTGTGTGTGTGTGTGATGGTAGCCATTACCTAGACCACGCTTTGTGTGCGTCGCAACATTCTTCGTCGAGTGTAGCTGCCCTGACACTCGAGAGTACTAGGGATGATATTGTCTGAAGCATAACCATTAACAATTTGCTACTTGTATCACCCATCATATACAGAAAGAATGTACTGTGATGACTGTCGCTTTTGTGAAAGATTATAACTTTCTCTCATTGTCTCCTCAGCAAAGCAGACGTCCTGGCTGACGTAAGCGCCATGCCGACAGCCACTAGCGGTGGTACCAACACAGGTGCAGCTCTCACCTACGTGGCTAACACCATGCTGTTGCCAGGCAACGGCAACCGACCTGACGCTCCCGATGTGGTGATCGTCCTGACCGACGGCTACTCGTATCCTCCAAATGTGGCCGGGCCGGCGTCGGTTCTGCACGGGATGGGCGTCCAGACGTTCGCCATCGGCGTCGGGGGTTGCGCCAACAGCGCCCAGCTTGCCCAGATCGCCAGCTGCCCGGACTACATCTACCGGCTGCCCGACTTCAGCGCTTTGAAGAGCATCACGGCAAGCATGCACGACCAGATCTGCTGCCACAACCAGACTTGTACGTTTACGTTTGATCTCCTTTAATATAAAGACATTCAAGCCAGTAAAGTTTCAATATATTGAAGGCAGTTCTCTTATCTAATGCTATGGGACCTTTATCTTTACATGTACATCTGACCTTTTTCACGAAATCTCGTCCACAGTCACCTGCCCGGCAAACTACGAGCGCGTCGAAGCGGGCGGGGACACAAAGTGCCTGCGGTTCTTCTCTACCTCTACCAGAAAGGACCGTAGAAACTACCAGGCGGCTAGCCAGGCCTGCAGGGCTGATGGCGCCCGATTGGTGGTCATCAAGTCAGCCGCACTCAACACATTCATCGTCAACCGCATTCAAACCACATACGGCGCCGGTACAACCGTGAATGCCGAAACCTGGATCGGTCTGGATGATCTGACTGCTCCTTCTGTGAGTTTAAACTGTCTTTATGCTTACTGTCTATATTTTTTTCCATTGGTTTTACATATACTTACATTATTTAGAATGTGTGAATGGTATCGTTTTTCAGTTTGGTTCAAACGTCAACAACATCAGTCAGTTAAGTTTTGAAAAGGCAATGTGCGACCCTTTAAATGTTAGAAACCAGCTGTTCTGTTACTATCTATTAGCTTATTTACTGGACATTAGCCTCCTTGATCAATTGACGTATGGGACCAGTATGGAACAACTAAAGGCCAACCAACGTACATGGAAAGACCCAATGGTTTCAGCTCATGTTGATAGCGAATATTTGAATATTTCGACAGGGACAGTACCGTTGGAGTGACGGAAGCGTGCTGGGCGGTGGTGACTTCAATGACTGGTCTCCCGGCCAACCGGACTCAGGCGGAGAGAAATGTGTCGAGATCCGCTCATATTTCAGTTACAAATGGAACAACCACTACTGCACAGTGCTCAAGAACTTCATCTGCGAGAAAGGTACGTTTCAGTAACTGCAACTGGCAATATGATGATACATTGTGCAGCTATTGTGTACTACAAATTATTCGGCTCAATTTTTGTTGCTTCTTTACTCAATAAACGCTAGTTACTGTAGTTATTATGTAGGGAATTGCAAGAATCAACCAGAAGTAAAAGGACATCGTTCCCATTTCCAAAACAATTTTTCAGACGACATTCTAATACTATTGATGCAATCTTTTGCCACAGTTCCGGCATCGCCAGCGTGTTGCCCGAAGAAGCGTATTCCCCTACTCCCGGGTGACGTGTTTGCCCAAGCCGACGCCCAGGCTGCGAGACTGTCCCCGCCCGTACCTCCCGCTCAATGCCGTGCACCAGCTGACGAAGAGGAGGGAGAAACTAGGGGGTAGACTGCATGGGTATCACAATTTGTTCGCTCTCTAACAGCTGTGTGCTACTTTTGTTTGATAGGATGATTACCGAAAGAGCTTCAGATGCATTTTTTTAAAAATTCTGCATGCTCATGCTTATATATACCTATGTAGAAAACAAACGTTAAATCTAGTGTATGAACTTGAGGATTAAATATAAGATTGCACAGAAGGATAATGATGGCGATGGTGATGAGAATATTGATGCAGATGGACAATAGTATACATATCATGGCTTCTTATAGTGATTGAGCAACAGTAATAGAAGAGTCTCCCATGTATTGCATGGATAGAAAAGTAACCGGTATTTCTTTGTCATTTTCTTTGCATCACTAGAATCTAAGCTTCATCCGTAATGTTATTTTTACAAATATCATTAGAAATGGTTTAATTGAAATAGTGGCTTTACAGACATGTTATAGTAGAAATATTTTAGAAACAATATAAAGATCTGCAGTTAATTACAATGTCACAGATGCGAATTTCAGGCATAATGTTTCTGTCTATCACTCTGTTTCTGTCTGCGCTCAGTACACAACTTATAGATGATTCTACGGTGACTTCAATTAGCATTGTAATGTACGGAGGTGACTATGGAATAAAGTTGACCATTTACTTAATATCATATCATGACTTTAATAGTTTTCATCGCGATATTGGATTACCTTGTACACATGCTTTAATGTGTTCAATTTCAGAATTCTTAGACAGATTGTTGAGCAACTTGTTATGCATAATTTCAGTTTGTGGTTCATTTAACATCAAGAGAGGTATATGTGTGGGCATGTTGATTTCTCTCTCTTTACTTTAATAAATTGTTTTGCGGGGCATCGATGCGCTGTCTGTGGATCTTTTAATTCAATTAATATTAATGTTTACTGGTGATAAATGATTCACAATTTTCAAAATTGTGTGTATCAACTTGCGTGCTTATAATTGAATGATTCTATACAGGGTACAAATACAAACATTTTGGAACCTATCAATAGCTCAACTAGACATAAAATCCCAACAAGACATAAAAGCACCATTTATGACATCTGGTTGCTGTATACAACATAATTGCCAGGGGTCGCTTGTACACATTCATATCCTCCACACAACGAATAACATGATTAAACACGAGTTAGAAGAATCCCTAAATATTTGTAAATGAAAACGAATCATCATCACATGAAAAATGTACCGTCCCGACACTTATATCTCTGCTTCTACACCATCATAAGGCAGCTGTCATTTCTGATGGTTAATGATCAGTCCCCTCTTGAGATCAGACCTTCGAGTCTTCTGTAGTTTAACAGACCAATTACTGAGCTCAGATCAA
The DNA here is from genome assembly GCF_035083965.1 of Branchiostoma lanceolatum. Taxonomy (NCBI): domain Eukaryota; kingdom Metazoa; phylum Chordata; class Leptocardii; order Amphioxiformes; family Branchiostomatidae; genus Branchiostoma; species Branchiostoma lanceolatum. The sequence continues at coordinate 12,258,533 of NC_089729.1, forward strand.
ACATATCTGTAAGGGTAAGTTGTAGTGTTGTCATTGTGGATCATTCAACCATGACATCAGTGGGTATTGTGTGTGGCATTAACGGCTTAATGCCGTCACTCAGAGGAAGCAAGGTCATTCAGCGTTGAGATAATGTGTTACGAATGTGTCACTTTTAAAGCAACGAATGAATGCGCTCAACTTGAACATCTTTAAGAATACTCTTGCGTCAATGGCTTGACGTAAGCTTGTAGGTGCAAACACACGTCTCCGTTAAACAAACACATACTTTCTCATTGCGTAGAGAATAACCACTCAGAAAGTAAAAGATTAAGGTTTCTCAAACGTCGTGGTCATTGTCTTTTACTTACGTTAAGGGGAACATATGTGGTATTTTGTTTGTCTCAGACTCAGTCACAAAAACGTTGTCACGTAATTGTAACATTTGTAAACAAAGTGAACATGTTTAACAGGTTTGTACCGTGATTGGGTTCAAAGGCCAAAGTGTACTGTGAGGCTGACGAAATAGCGTTCATGAGGGAGGGGGGGGGGGCGTATAACTTTTTCTGCAGCCACAGTGGCAGCGCCGAATGGCAGCCGCCCCAGACCCTTGCGATCTAGCCCCGCCAAGTGTGCGCTCCCTCGCAATTCAGCCCCTGGCTGCGAAGAGAGAGTAGTCGGCCTACCCAATAATGATTTTTTTTTTTTAAATAAACACCATCATGAATTCTTTGTGTGATTGTGTTGTGCCTTTTGACCTAACATGGTGTTCTCAACGACGGGAACACGCTCATCACATACATTAAATGATTCAAAACAAACAAGGTACCTTTTTCAAGTTGATAATGGAATAGCCTGCTCTGTGGATTTGATGATTCTTCACAAGTTTCAGTTCAATCGGCGTTACAATAACCCAAAACGTTTTGATTTAGATTTTTCTGTCTTGCCCGCTTCTTATTTCTTTCTTTTTTTTGGTTTATTTTTCAGCCTTTTACGGATTTGTTCATAGCTACTGCATAGAAGTGTTGATATGATACGTTGACATTTTAGTTCAAATTTTGTAGTCAGCCATTGTCCTAGCCTCACTTGTTAGACCAGATAGGCGTTCCCTGCAAATGTCATCTCAATTTGTCATTATATAGCGTTTGAATATGGAACAGTTCGTACTCGATGTTTTGGGGCCAAACTTTGAGGATTGTGTACCTTGTGTTCAGTAGTGAGCGATATTTCCACACCTGCTCTCTCAAGGTGGATCTTACGGTGGGAAATTCGTTACTGCTCTCCAAGACTGTACGTCCGTCAGGCTTATGGGCTCAGTCTTTGTCAGCAGTATGATTTTGCCACGGGAAGATCTGATTGAAGACTACCAACACCACCTGCTAATTCGGTTGTTGACTCGTAAAAGCCATTCACGTTGGGATTTTATTGGCCATGGTCAACTGAGTGTATACATCGCGCTTCAGGTACGAGTTTTTACCTCTTCTGTCTATCGGGGAAGGTGTACTATTTCACTTTGAAATGCATAGGTGTGAAAAATTGCATGTCACACTTTGCTGACTACTTTTCGTATTTTATCCGAAAGCTTGAAAGAAACGTATAAATCTCCCAAACCCACAGATTTATCAGCTATCTACCAAAACAAATGCTTTCCACGCCACTGCGTGGAATGAACATACAACAGCTGTTACGCCACCAGGCACAGACAGAAAACTACCTGCCCTCTGACCTAGGTCTACTTCAGTGTGACAGCAGTTAATCATTGTCACCAAAAATTACGCCTGAGGCAACCACAGGACAACGAGGCGAAACTATTTGACCCTCGACCTTTTGTGTCGATCGATTAGATACTTGTTTACGAGAATGAGCGCGTGCCTCGTTCACTCCTAATGAAATAAATGCGGGTTGTCTGAACACGGATCATTACTGTTTCTGGTACTTTGAAAAAGAATATGTTGCCTGCTAAGGTAGGTGCACTTACTTTAAAACAAACAATGTTGTTTTGAGTAAACATTGAAGAATGGCTGACCTCGACTTTTGATTATGTTGCTAAGGGGTTGGCATTGTCACATAATATCTCATAGCAGTGATTATGTTAGTAGCACTCAAATACCATGCTTGTTTCAGTTGTAACAACTTTGACTTGCCCATTATTTCTCTTTTTCAACACATTACTGACTAATACTGTTGTGAAAGATGGCACATCAGACGAGTCTCTCGTTACCAATTTATTTGCAAGGCCACAGCAGTACAGAGAAGTTTATATCAAGTAGGAGTAGCTATAAAGCTTGCTGCGTTTTTACTTCCACTTATTCTACATTTATTTCTACTACGCCCGTTCTTATTATCTCAAATTCTATGGAAATAACATTTAGCTACAACCAATTCCATCTGAAAGTCCCATACGTTCACGGACTACATCTTTTTAATGCAAAAGTCTAGCATTAACTACTGCAGTTTCTCAAATAAATAGAATGTAGCAATATCAGAACAATAATTGCTTTGAGCATTAAGCTTCAAAACTACAAAGTAGAAAACGCACATACCACTATATATTACTTACTATCTGCAACTAAATGGCTGCTTTTTCATTTGAAAAAAATTCTACATAGTTAGTGGTGGGCATTCAAAAGACCACCCTAACAATTTGAACAAAATATTGAGCAAGATGAAATGGAAGCACAAGATATCCCCTTTGAATCCAACACTAGTACTAACATTATCCACTACAGCTCGAAACATATTGTAGTAGTTGCATTCTACATTCTATGATTCCAGGCGCTCCGGGGTCAGCTATCTTCAACAGTATTGTTGTCGCAGTTGTCCTCACAGCTGACTGCGGTGTAAGCACTACTTACGACCAAAAAGCCAGCCGCTTTCTGAATAAAGGGTAAATATATATCAAAGTGGTTGAAATATTTTACTTACTGTTGGATATAATTATTCTAAGTAGAGAACTGTTTGAATGCACGTTTGAGTCATTTGAATCCACTTTTGTCTAAACGGATTTGTGGAACTGGAAAAACTGGAAAGTATGCAAACTGCATGGAAATATCTGGTACATTTGGACCCTTGTCTGATTCAAAAGCGGACCTATATCAGCCTTTGTGGAATGAAGCAATCACAACTCTGAGGGTGCAGCCAGGCATGATCAAGACTAACTTTGAAAAGTTATAACTACACACATAGATTTTGGGCTAACCACATTACCAAGTTTGTTTTGCCATCCCCAAACAAGAGTACGTTTAATATCGTTACCACCGAATTGTTTGAGCGAGTCATTTAATTTCACTGTGTACTGTTCACAGTATCTTCTGGAACCGGACTTTATCCGGAGTCCTCGTTTCTTTTATCGTATCTTGTAACATACTATAGAACTATGAAAAAAGAACTTCTCCCCATACATTAAGTCTATGTTGTACCGAAAATAGAAGCAGGAGAAATGCAGAAAATTGCATTGAACTAATTAATCGCACGTACCTCTATCTTTGGCAAAGGAAGGCAGCTCCGCTCCACGCCCCGTTGTTGCACGTCCTAACAGAGCTGCCGCTCACATAGGTGTAGCGTCTCCTGCAACTGAATGTGCAGGTCTCTCCATGTCGGTAAGGCCAGAAGCAGCCCCTACGGCTCACGCCCCTCCCCTTGAATGGGGTACTACAACCTTAATGTGGAATAAAATAAAAAAAAGATAGAAACTCAAACATCTCAACTGTGCCTGTTGTGAGTCATTACCAACATAGGATTACTCACGGCTGCTTCAAGCTAAGTTGCGGAAATGTTGCAAACATTAATAGCTGTAAGTCCGTTAATTCTATGCTGATCATATAATTCTGTGTGATTCCAGCTATGCCTAAAGCCCCTATCAAAGGTAATGTCAAAGGTAACCCTATGTATGGTCTATAAAATGAACGCCTGTAAAGCTAGATATCTTGCTTCGTTGCTGTGTATGTGGAAATCAACATTTTGGGCTATGTTTGAAGCTTTGAAAATGTCAAAGTAGGATGTTTTTGGATTTCAATCTTTTATCAGATGTATTGTTTATAAAAAGAAATGCTTCTAGAGGTTAGTGTCTTGTTTTGTTGCTGTGTACTTGTCCCCGGAAGTCTGACAGGATCAAATCTAAATTAGGAAATTTATAACCACAAGCTGTCAAGCATAGATTTTGGTCAGTACCAACCACATGGCAGAGATTACTTTTACAGTTCCCCTGACTACAGCAAGTTTAATACCGGTACCGTTACCATTACGTTGATTTGGGAGGTTCACTGCGTACTGTTCTCAGTATCTTCTGGAACCGGCCTATATCCAGTGTTCTCTCTTGCAACAGACTATGAAATTATGACAGATAAAGTTATCCCCATTCATTAAGTATATGCTGTGCCGAAAATAAAAGATTAAGAAAACGACATTGAACTAAGTGAACGTACCTCGTTGTTGTTGTGCGCAAATGTATGCAGCTCCGCTCCACGCCCCGTTGTTGCACGTCCTAACGGCGCTGCCGCTCACAAAGGTGTAGCCACTCCTGCAACGGAAATTGCAGGTCTCTCCGTTTTGGAATGGCCAGTTGCAGCTCCAACGGCTCACGCCCGCCCCGCTGGGTGGGGAGCCACAGTCTTAATGTAGAATTGAAAAAAAAAACAGTAGAAACCATAAGATTGCGTTAGGCTGTTTCAAGCTACATGTAAGTTATCGAAATTCTGCTTAACTTGATAGCTGTTAGCTTTTTAATTCTATGGTGTTCATAATTATGTATGATTCCAGCTATGCCTTATATGTACCTAGAGGCAACGTTGCACCAAAGCTAGCTCGTTCTTGTTAACCAAGTTGAGACTCTGTTGAATAAAATCACATTGGTGCCAACACGAAAACACTAACTTTGAAAATACAAACACTGTACATGCTGTAAGTATACATTGGAGGATGGTTGAGCTCGACTTTGAATATTTTGCGAAGTGGTTCATATTGTTACGTCATGTCAAATTTGACCTGGTTTCTATGTCTCTTTTGCTATACATGACTGTTATAATGAGATGGCACACGAGAAGATCCTCCCTTTACCATTTTATTTGCAAAACAACAACACCACAGACTAAAGTCAAGTCCCCAGCATAAGCATCAGAACTTTTAAGATAGTGAGATTATAATAACCGACGAAATGCACTTTCAAAACCTAAAGCATATTTAGTCGGTTCTTATCATCTCACTTCTATAAGAAGAACCTTTTTTCTATGATCGATTCCCCGTGAAAGTCTTTGGGGGTAATCATGAGCTTCATATTATTGATACAAATGTCTGACATTGACTATTCGTGCGCAGGCGCGGAGGTAAGCGGCAGCAAACACGAGTGCTCCCGAGAAATTTCTCTTTTTCACGTATCTAAGTACCAATTTCCTTGACTTTTTCATTTTGACTTAGGGCATAAGTCATACGTAAACGTATTGTGAAGCTGTGATATTGGTAAATGCTGGCTTATTTAGATTTTGAACCAATTTCCTGACTGTTTTGTAACCGACACGTAGATGTGGGGAGGGCGACGACTCTAAAGTAGGGAGGGCAACTTTAGGTACGAATTCCATTTGAAGACGTATCATTATTATATGGTCTGCCAGGGAACTTGGACAACTTATATATCACGTACAGATAGTTGTTATCAATTTTTTGCACCTATATTTGTGGATTCTGAATGAATTCAAACATGTCGGCGGCGCGTCCCGGCCAACTGTAGTCATTTGCATATGAATCTGATGCAGAGTGGGGAGGGCGAGTGAGTGATTTCATGTTTTGTAGGACGATATTTGTACCGAATTACATCTACTCTGATAGCTTACCTACTTAATTGGATTTCATACGTTGTTTGTTCTGATTTTGTGGTGTAAACTTGTGTGGTAGAAAACTGCTTGGTGGAAACTGCGTGCCAGCGGCCGCGGTATACGGTAGATTCTGTGTAGTGTAACCCGGTGTGGTGTAACCCTGTGTGGTGTAACCCTGTGTGGTGTAAACCTGTGTACTGTAAACCTGTGTGGTGGTATAGCCAGTGTGGCGGATACCTGTGTGGTGTAGCCTGTGTGGCGGAAACCTGCGTGGTGGAAATCTGTGTATTGTAAACCGGTGGTGGTACAGCCAGTGAGGCGGATACCTGTGTAAAGTAAACAGGTGGTGGTACAGCCAGTGAGGCGGAGACCTGTGTAAAGTAAACAGGTGGTGATACAGCCAGTGAGGCGGAGACCTGTGTAAAGTAAACAGGTGGTGATACAGCCAGTGAGGCGGATACCTGTGTAAAGTAAACAGGTGGTGATACAGCCAGTGAGGCCGAGACCTGTGTAAAGTAAACAGGTGGTGATACAGCCAGTGAGGCGGAGACCTGTGTAAAGTAAACAGGTGGTGGTACAGCCAGTGTGGCGGATACCTGTGTAAAGTAAACAGGTGGTGGTACAGCCAGTGAGGCGGTAACCTGTGTAAAGTAAACAGGTGGTGGTACAGCCAGTGTGGCGGATACCTGTGTAAAGTAAACAGGTGGTGGTACAGCCAGTGTGGCGGGAACCTGTGTGGTGTAAACCTGTTGTGTTGGTACAGCCAGTGTGGCGGAAATCAGTGTGGTGTAAACCTGTTGTGTTGGTACAACCTGTGTGGTGTAAACCTGTTGTGTTGGTACAACCTGTGTGGTGTAAACCTGTTGTGTTGGTACAGCTAGTGTGGTAGAAACCTGTGTGGCATACGTCTGTGTGGGTGATAATTTTTCAATAACAAAATGGAACTCCATTACACTTGCATTTTCCTGGCCCTTTGTCTGATGCTTGGCAAGGCTCAGCCAGGAGCACAGCCAATAGACAAACACGAGATAAAGGACGTACATGTCACATGCGACTTCAGAACTGACTGCACCTCTGACTGGGCTACGTTTGCCTTTATGATTAAGCACAGTGGGGTGAATGGGACTCATTTCGGTCACAAGAAAATAATGATGCACAATGATAGTACAAAGTTATCATTGATTATGATTTTGCTTCTAAGTGGAGATGTCGAGATAAATCCTGGGCCTAGACCGCCAAAGTTTCCCTGCGGGAGCTGTAACAAAGCTGTACAACATACCCATACTGCAATTTGTTGTGACGGCTGCGGTAAATGGTATCATAAAGACTGCATTGAGCTATGTTCTCAGGTGTATACTGCATTAGAAACACACCAATCATACTCGTGGATTTGCTGTGACTGTGGCATACCAAACTTTGCATCAGCTATGTTTGACATAACTGATGATACTTTTCATTCAGTAAACTCATTTGATACACTGAGCTCTAGTGCAAGCTTGACAGATGACTCCCCGGTTGCTACATCCACTCCACTTAGATCTAAGCAGGGTAACCCAAATATGAGGGGTCGTGGTTTCAAAAAGACCAATGGTAAACTCTTACTGGTAAACTGCCAGAGTATTCGAAACAAAAAAGCCGAACTGGCGACTGTAATTGACACGTACAAACCAGATATAATAGCAGGCACAGAGTCATGGCTCAATCAAGACATAGCAAGCAGTGAGATATTCCCTGACAACTACATAGCTCACCGTAAAGATAGACAGACTGGCCCTGGAGGTGGTGTATTCCAGGTTAACAGGGATGATTTGATTGTCACACACAGGCCAGATCTAGACACAGACTGTGAGATCATTTGGACACAGACTCAACTAGCAGGAAAGAAACCACTAATGATTGGTACATACTATAGACCTCCATCGGACCAGGGCAATAGCCTGGATGAACTGGACAAGTCCATAAGTAAGATGGGACCTAAAATTAACTCTGACAACGTGATCATCCTTGGAGACTTTAACACACCTGGTATAAATTGGGATGCTAGCACTACAGATAACACTCAGAGCAATTCAGGACAGGCACAGAAGCTACTGCACTTAGTGGATAACCATGGGTTATTCCAAACAGTTCAAGAGCCCACTAGGAATGGTAATCTCTTGGACCTGGTCTTAGTTAATAACCCAAACATAATCGAAAAGACCACAGTAGTTCCTGGAATAAGTGACCACGACATGGTATTGGTGGATGTCAACCTTGCACCCAAACAAAACAGGAAACCCAAGAGAAAAGTGTACATTCGAACTAAAGCTGATGAACCGGCCATCAAGAGTGACCTAAGTGATTATGCAACGAACTTTAACAAACGAACCGAGGATATGTCCGTGACACAGAAGTGGGATGATTTTAAAGACAAAATAAAGCACACGATGAACTTGCACATCCCTAGTAAAACAACATCAAGCAGATACAACCTGCCTTGGTTCAACAGAAACCTAAGAAGGCATTGTCGTAAGAAACAACGTCTTTACAACAAAGCTAAGAGAACAGGGCGAGAGGAAGACATGAACAAATACAAGAGAGTTAAGAAGGGCGTACAGAAAAGCATAAGAGCAGCACATTCAAAATATGTGGCAGACATACTGGGGGAAGCCATAATTGACAAACCCAAAACATTCTGGTCATACATAAAAGGCCTAAGAAGAGACCTTGTCGGCGTAGCCCCTCTAAAGATTGGTAATTCCATTGTCAGTGATAGCGAGAAAAAAGCAGAGGCACTCAGTTCACAGTTTAAAAGTGTGTTCACAGAGGAAGACACAACAAACATGCCAACTCTCGGACAGCCCTGTACCCCTCCCATGGAACACATAGTGATTTCCCCTAATGGTGTCGAAAAAATGCTCCAAGGTCTCAATCCATCTAAAGCATCTGGTCCAGACCAAATACCTCCTTGGTTCCTCAAAATGACAGCCACCGAAATAGCATCTGTGTTAACCAATATTTTCCAACACTCGTTAGACACAGGAGAAATTCCCAAAGACTGGAGGGATGCAAATATATGTGCCATTTTTAAAAAGGGAGATAGAGCTGTCCCCGGCAACTACCGACCTGTATCACTGACCTGTATATCCTGCAAACTACTTGAACACATTATCCATAGTCATGTCATGAAACACTTAGAAAGTTTCAACATATTGACTGACTACCAACATGGATTCAGAGCAAAGCGATCCACAGAAACACAGCTTATATTGACAGCTCACGACATAGCTGGCGCACTGAACAGTAAAAAACAGGTAGATCTAGCAATTCTTGATTTTACTAAAGCTTTCGATAAAGTCCCACATAGCAGACTCATCACTAAACTAGAGCACTACGGAATTCAAGGCACCACACTAAATTGGTTGAAGGCTTTCTTGACCAATAGGGAACAGACGGTAGTGGTAGAAGGCAAGGCCTCAGCTCCAGTTAGAGTTGCGTCAGGCGTACCACAGGGAACTGTTCTGGGACCGTTACTCTTCCTCCTGTACATAAATGACTTACCAGACCAGCTTGATTCAAATGTTAGGTTATTTGCCGATGACTGCCTGTTATATATAGAGTTGTCCACACAGAGTGATTCACAGCTTTTGCAAGAAGATTTGAACACACTCGAAGAATGGCAAAGCAGATGGCTAATGCAGTTTAATCCGGAAAAATGTTACATCATGCATATAACAAACAAACGAAACCCAATTGTAACCACCTACCAGTTCTGTGGACAGGCTCTAGCAACAGCAAAGAGCCACCCGTACCTAGGCGTTACATTAACAACGGGGCTAAAGTGGAACACCCATATCAACAAAGTAACAACTAAGGCTAAACAGACATTGGGAGTGATCAAACGTAATTTGTGGGCATGCCCAGCAAAGGTAAAATCACTTGCATACACGTCTCTAGTAAGACCAAACCTTGAATATGCTGCAACAGTTTGGGATCCATACACAAAGAAGGATATAGATAAACTCGAGAGGGTGCAGAACCAAGCTGCCAGATTCTGCACGAACAACTATGAAAGGGGCGCCAGTGTAACAAAAATGAAAGCAGACCTGCAATGGATGTCACTTGAGGACAGGAGAACAATGTCCAGACTTTGCATGATGTACAAGATGACTAATAAACTTGTGGACGTACCGACTGATAAGTATCTAATGCCAGCTCAGAAGAGGACCAGAAATAGTCATGCTTTTAAGTACCAGAGTTATCAGCCAAGGATTGACGTGTTCAAAAATTCGTATTTCCCGAGAACCATAGTAGAATGGAACTCGTTGTCATCAAGTACTGTAGGAGCTTCATCACTAAGTAGCTTTAAAGAACGGTTGCAGTCAGATATGCAAAGACTAGGTGTAACAGACCGTTCGGTGTAATATGACCAGCTGCTGCCGCGCCGCGTGCCTGCGAAGCTGGTGTGTTACGCCTGATGGCGGTTATACCGGCTATATAGATACAGATAGATACAGATACTACTACAGTTTCTTGAATTCGAATACATAGGATGCAGAAATATCAGACAAGTATTGCTTTGACATTGGTAAAACATAAAGTGATCGTCGTCTGGTAGAAAGGGGGCAAGTGTGATTTGTGTGACACCCTGTTAACAGCCCCAAGGCCACGGGGCTCTACCCCAGGTTATCTTTACGCAACAACAACAAACACCGATTCTAGTGTATGTGTGTCTTCATTGGCAACCGACGTATGAGACCATAATGTCTCTCATGACACAGTACATTTACATGTTATAACAATAATGATAATAAGAACTATATGTAACCATGATTTGGGAAGAAAATGGAGGTATTCTGATTGACTAGGGCGACCAGTGGGGGAGGGGTACATAAGTTGACCTCACGTGTAGTCAAGCCTGTATCGAGCATTGTGCAACCGAGTGAGAAAGTTTGCCCAATTATGGCTGCAACTGCCAAGTAACCCATTGCCAGTTTACGTGTGCACTGGGGTAGGAAATTGTAAACAAAAGTTATATCTAAGGCCAGCACTTGTTACCTATACTGTACACGTTTTAAAAGTCATAAAACAATTTTGAGATAATGATCTTTTCACATTTAAGAAGATCTTTCAATCTTTGTGCAACCGAGTGAATAAATAAGTCTCCCAAATTAAGGCGCTAAATGTCAAGCTGGCAAACACAAACACCTGGCAAAACCTTTCGGGGGATTCCCTCGCTCATACATATTCATATATAACAATGGTTCCATTCATGCTGTCATGAATATTCAGCAGTTCGGCTTACTTCAATGAGCATGGACAATATGTCTGATAGGCATCACATGATGCCATGTTTCCTCTACCGAGAAAACGATTATGACGTTTGTATTGTCCAGACCAAGACGCACTGGCATGAATACTCAGAAGCTCGAGCTGGTCGAGTTTTAACAAGATTATGGATTATTTAATAATAGAATTTACCTCTTGATAGAGGAAAATTGACATTCACTTTGTTTATGTTTTAAATCTAGTAAGAAGTGAAGTTCGTGAATATCCTGAAGGTTCAAGAAGGTTATGACAAAGGGGGTCTTTACAAAAGTAAATGAGGATAACTGACCTTTTCGAAAAGCAAACACTGTACACATCTCTAGTCTTTTTTTCTTCTTTTTTTTCTAATAGATACTCATACGAATGGTAAATATGACTTCCCATCATTGCTTGAATGCATTAAAACAAACTAAAATTCCAAGTGCACTTTCGAACACGTAAGAAAACTGCCACATGGTCCCTTTTAACATGCTAACCTCTACTTCCCCTCATTTCTTTTATCAACGGCTAAAAGTTGATGATCTACAGTATTATCTTTCATGGCGAGACTCTTGGCTGTTTGCCACTTGCAGTAGTCCAACAGGTTGGGCTAATGTGCCTCCCCATCATCCTCTGCGCTTGACATGTCACGTCATAGGTAGCAGCTTTGTCTGGGCTGTAAACATCTTCATCGAGTTCTAAACCACCCATAACGTTCACACACTCGTAACTATGTTTTTAAAATGCCATAATTGATACGTATGACTGATATCTAGTAGCTAACGCCTCCTTTACACCGGAGGCTACTACCACCGAGCGGCCAAAGATCTGACAGAGCTCAACGAATTTTATACTATTCGAAAAAGAACGAATTCATGTTACGTTTTGGATATTGTTTTGTCCTTTAAACCATACCTTCGCGTCTTACGTTACATTCCAATTGTGAAGATAGACATCACACAATTCTGGTCGCCATCTTGTGGAAAGGGGGCATAAGTGCTATTCTAGATCTGTGTGACATCTTCTTTAATAATATCAACCAACTTACGTTCAAGACCACGGGGCTGTACCCCGGGTCATCTGTATGCGACAACAACGAACGCGGCCTCTTGTGTTTGTGAGTCTTGATTTTGGCAAACAACCGACGCATGGGACCATAATATCTCTCATAATACTTGTCCCCAGAAGTCTGACAGGATCAAAACTAAATTAGGAAATTTATAACCACAAGCTGTCAAGCATAGATTTTGGTCAGTACCAACCACATGGCAGAGATTACTTTTACAGTTCCCCTGACTACAACAAGTTTAATACCGGTACCGTTACCATTACGTTGATTTAGCAGGTTACCATCAAGTTGTTTGAGCTATAGCTAGTCATTTACTTTCACTGTGTACTGTTCACAGTATCTTCTGGAAGCGGCCTATATCCAGAATCCTCTTTTGCAACAGACTGTTATCACAGAAAACGTTCTCCCCATACATTAAGTCTATGTTATGCCGAAAATAAAAGATATATAAAACGACATTGAACTAAGTGAACGTACTTCGTTGTTGTTGTTCGCAAACGTAGTTAGATCCGCTCCACGCCCCGTTGTTGCACGTCCTAACGGCGCTGCCGCTCACATAAGTGTAGCCACTCCTGCAACGGAAATTGCAGGTCTCTCCGTTTTGGAATGGCCAGTTGCAGCTCCAACGGCTCACGCCCGCCCCGCTGGGTGGGGAGCTACAGTCTTAATGTAGAATTGAAAAAAAAAAACCACATAGTAGAAAACATAAGATTGCGTTAGGCTGCTTCAAGCTACATGTAAGTTACCGAAATTCTGCTTAACTTGATAGCTGTCAGCTTTTTAATTCTATAGTGTTCATAATTATGTATGATTCCAGCTATGCCTTATATGTACCTAGAGGCAACGTTGCACCAAAGCTAGCACACTTATTCAGCTCAATTTAGACAATGTCCACAAGGCTGATTTTACCAAAAATTAATCTAATTCAAAATTCCAAATGCCACATGGTTACATCGCTTACTTGAGGAGGTACGTCGACGACGACGACGGAACCATGCCTCTGACTCCCAGACGAGGGCGCAAACAAGCAGTACAACCAACAAAGTCCTGGAGGTGGAAACAACGCGGATTGTCAGAATTAAAACAAAGCTACAAACGCATCGCGTAACGTTATATGATATGTAACGCAACACAAAACGTTTGTGCTCGATACATTTTCAATAATTGCTTTTTTTCAAAACTATTGACGACTGAAAATCTAACAGAACATTCAATTCAGTTTAAGTTATAACCATACATACTGCTGTTATTGTCCGTAGCAAAAAGTACCGTAGCATAAACATTTTTACGTTACTCTTTTTGTTGCTATTTCCCCCCTCAAAAAAATACCGCCAAATCAATATGGATATTTCCCAACCTCTCACCAGTCGAATTATCACTCCCCAAATATTTGACAGTTTTACTTAATCATTCTATGTACTGCATGGCATCTCACCTCATGTTGGTGCGCACTTGGACAACACGTTTTCAGTAGCAGTGGAGTCAGACTGAGGCGTAACACACCTGTTGGTTATTATTATAGTCTTTTTGACAAAGATAATTGGGTTCTTGGTAAAGGAAGCATGATATCATATCTAAATATAAAGACTGCTATTGTTCACGTTCATTCAATTGACTTCTGGTTGTGAATATTCATGAGAATCCTGACGTTTTCATGAATATTCATGGTCACGGTAAAGTCCCCGAACTTTTTCATGGGTGGGTCTGTTTTTTGGGGTACGTTGTTTTTGTCGTCTCTCTCACGCAATGCAGGGCAAAGGTGGTACCATCAGAAGGGTGACGACCGACCAAGTAGGTTTTCCTTGGACCGACCGAGTCAGTATACACCAACAAGAACAACAAATATTACTTAGCTATCCTATATTCATCTTGTAACACTTTTTAGGCAATTCATTACAACGAAAACCAGTTCGTGCTTATCAAACATATCACTTTGTGACAAACCTTTTAGGCAAACCTAGCTGGCTTGATCATGATTATGAGGTGAACTAAGCCCCTATCTACTAGAGACAAAGTAGCGACCAAAATTGGATTTGTGTGACCCTTGATGTGATAATTGGAATGTGATGAATGATGTGAACGGATGGTTTAGAATATAACAAATAACACAAAGCGTAAGAGACTCTAGCCAGGTCAAGTTCTTTATCTTCAAAATTCGTGAAGCGATCTGCCCAATCTTTGGTCTCTGCGCTTTTGCATGCAGTCTCTAGTGGAGTTGGGGTGGGGGGTGTTATGAATATGCATTTATGACCTTTAGATTTTATTCATGAATATGCATGAAGTCGGTAAAGTCGTCTATCGGTCTGATTTTCTTGTTTCGGCCCTTTTATATCTATACCAAATCCAGTTCTATTTGTGTTGACCTGTATAAATGCACAGTTGTAATTAAGTCTTGAGACTCGGTTTTGGCGATCCTCATTGCTAATCGTGTTCAAGTACCAACTAGATAAATCACTTGATGGTCGTCACGAAGATTACACATCATGTCTTCAACGAATAAAGCCTTAGTTTTGATGTTAATGACGTCATTTCCGCTACACACAATAGAGAGCAAAATACAATGAACACTAAACTTCTACCAGTACAACTAAACGCTATATAAAACGCTATTGCTCTGGTGTGAAACATTGGTCTTCACCACAAATATAAGGATAACTCAACTGTCCTGCTTATGGATAAAACATGGTCAAATACTGGGATTATCTTATCCATGCTTGTCCAATAGGGTATAACCTTCTTGGTTTACCCGAGTGATGTTACTTATGAATATTCATTGCTGACCTTTAGATTTCATTCATGAATATTCATGACGGAAAAGTTGTCCGATCGGCCTGACGCAACACAGGCTCAAGATTGTGCAATCACAAGGGGAATGAACTTTTTGAAGTTCGTTCCCCTTGTGATTGCACAAGGGGAATGAACTTTTTGAAGTTCGTTCCCCTTGTGATTGCACAATCTTGAGTTTAAAATCAGAAAGGAATAGCTTTCAGCCTCTTTTTTTCAACTTAGGAGGTTTAAAGATGCTTGCTTTGCCAAGCCATTCACTATGGTAGAATGCTCCTTTTTATGGAAACCAAGTATGGTACAATGTACCTTGTGAATAAGGTTTTAGCTCTGTATTATGAGATTTCGGCTTCTTTTTTATTCCAATAGGAGGTTTAAAAATAATTTCTTAAGACAATACGATGGGATCCACCGACTGGCAGAACACCTGCTTTCCATGAACCACTTATAGTACAATGTACCTTATTTTGGCCTTTTTCACACACAACAACTCCAGTTCCATTGTTTTGACCTTTACAAATGGTATCTAGAGGATTATTTCAATCGTTCTTGTTAACCAAGTTGAGACTCTGAACCAAGTTGAGACTCTGTTAAATAAAATCACATTGATGACGTTGTTCTCCTCCAAAATACACTGAAAATAATTAAGATCATAGTGGCCAACGTTTTGAGTGACAGAGAAAGGTATCAGTAAGTTTCTAGAATCCTGACCCGTAATGCCCCCCCCCCCTCCCAATCGTGATTGACAAGCTCTATCCTACAGAAGGTTTCAGGATGCAGAAATATCAGACAAGTACTGCTTTGACATTGGTAAAACATAAAGTGATCGTTGTCTGGTAGAAAAGCAAACATTGTACGCATCACTGTTCTTTTTCTAATTTTCTCATAGATACTGATAAGAATTGTAAATACTCCATTGCTTGAATGTATTACTGTTAAGTTCAAAATTTGAGTGGCTTCAATTCGCATTTCTATTGATGATACACCTAGGAAAACAAACTAAAAGTCCAAGTGCACTTTCAAGCACTGCCACGTGGTCCCTTTTAACATGCTAACCTCTACTTCCACTCATTTCTTTTATCAACGGCTAAAAGTTGATGATCTACAGTATTATCTTTCATGGCGAGACTTTTGGCTGTTTGCCACTTGCAGTAGTCCAACAGGTTGGGCTAATGTGCCTCCCCATCATCCTCTGCGCTTGACATGTCACGTCATAGGTAGCAGCTTTGTCTGGGCTGTAAACATCTTCATCAAATTCTAAACCACCCATAACGTTCACACACTCGTAACTATGTTTTTGAAATGCCATAATTGATACGTATGACTGATATCTAGTAGCTAACGCCTCCTTTACACCGGAGGCTACTACCACCGAGCGACCAAAGATCTGACAGAGCTCAACGAATTTTATACTATTCGAAAAAGAACGAATTCATGTTACGTTTTGGATATTGTTTTGTCCTTTAAACCATACGTTCACGTCGTACGTTACATTCCAATTGTGAAGTTAGACATCACACAATTCTGGTCGCCATCTTGTGGAAAGGGGGCATAAGTGCTATTCTAGATCCACGCGACATCTTCTTATCAGCCTTCTTCTGTTCAAGGCCACATGGCTGTACCCCGGGTCATCTATATGTGACAACAATGAACGCGGCCTCTTGTGTTTGTGAGTCTTGATTTTGGCAAACAACCGACGTATGAGACAACAATATACCTCATGATACAGCACATTTGCATTTCAGTAGGAATCACTACTTTGGTGCTATATTATGTAACCATGATTTGGGAAGAAATGGAGGTATTCTGATTGACTAGGGCGACCAGTGGGGGAGGGGTACATAAGTTGACCTCACGTGTAGTCAAGCCTGTATCGAGCATTGTGCAACCGAGTGGGAAGATTAGCTCAATTATTGCTGCAACTGCCAAGCTACCCATTGCCAGTTTACGTGTGCACTGGGGTAGAAAATGGTAAACAAAAGTTCTGTCTAATGCCAGTACTTCTTACCTACACTGTACACGTTTTAAAAGTCATAAAACAATTTTGAGATAATGATCTTTGCACATTTAAGAAGACACTCTTTCAACCTGTGTGCAACCGAGTGAATAAATAAGTCTCCCAAATTAATGCGCTAAATGTCAAGCTGGCAAACACACATACATGGCAAAACTTTTTCGGGGGATTCCCTCGCTCATACATATTCATATATAATTATGGTTCCATTCACGCTGTCATGAATATTCAGCAGTTCGGCTTACTTCAATGAGCATGGACAATATGTCTGATAGGCATCACATGATGCCATGTTTCCTTTACCGAGAAAACGATTATGACGTTTGTGTTGTCCAGACCAAGGAGCACTGGCATGGATACTCAGGAGCTCGAGCTGGATGAGTTTTAACAAGATTATGGATTAATCAATAATAGAATTTACCTCTTGATAGAGGAAAATTGACATTCACTTTTTTTAAAGTTTTAAATCTAGTGACAAGTGAAGTTCAGGAATATCCTGAAGGTTTAAGAAGGTTATGACAAAGGGGGTCTTTACAAAGTAAATGAGGATAACTGACCTCTTCGAAAAGCGAACATTGTACGCCTCTCTGTTCTTTTTCCAACTTTCTCATAGATACTGATAAGAATTGTAAATACTCCATTGCTTGAATGCATTACTGTTAAGTTAAAAAATTTGAGTGGCTTCAATTCGCATTTCTATTGATGATACACCTAGGAAAACAAACTAAAAGTCCAAGTGCACTTTCCAGCACTTAGGAACACTGCCACGTGGTCCCTTTTAACATGCTAACCTCTACTTCCGCTCATTTCTTTTATCAACGGCTAAAAGTTGATGATTTACAGTATTATTTTTCACGGCGAGGCGACAAGATTTTGGCTGTTTGCCACTTGCAGTAGTCCAACAGGTTGGGCTAATGTCCCTTCCCATCATCCTCTGCGCTTAACATCTTACGTCACGGACAGCAGCTTTGTCTGGGCTGTAAACATATTCATCAATTTCTTAACCGCCCATAACTTCCATATTCGGGCAACTATGTATTTCAAAGATCTTCAAACGCAGTAATGTTTACGGTTGAGACTTGGAGCGCTATCTAGTAGCTGACACCTCATTTCCACTAGAGGTTACGACGGCTGAGCGACGGGTTCGTGACAAAAGATCCCCAGAGTGCACAGCGAATTTCATACTACTACATAACAAACGAATTCAAGTTACGTTTTGGATATTATCTTGTCTTTTAAATCATACTTTTACGCCTTGCATTACATTCCAATTATAAACTAGAGAATCACACAAGTTTGGTCGCCACCACAGTGGGGAGGGGACCTACTGTAAGTGCTATTCTAGATCTGTGCGTTACCGTGTTGACATCCTGTCAGTTTTCCAAGGCCACGGAGTTGTACCGCAGGCTGTCCATATGTAGCAACAACATCAGACGCTTCAGGGGGTGTCTTTGTTCGCAGATAACCAACGGATGAAACCACAATGTCTCTCATTATACAGTGTATTTACGAGTTACTACGTTTGTGCCATAAAAAAGATGTATCGATAATTCTGAAAAGCTAATGGGGGTCTTCTGATCGACTAAAGCGACCAGTGGGGTCATACGTTGACCTCACGTTTATCGAGCATTGTGCAACCGAGTGAGAAAGTGTACCCAACTAAGGCCGTGCAACTGCCAAGCCCCATTCTACCCGTCTACGTGTGCAACCGGGGGTAGAAAATGGTAAAAACTTATTCAAAAAGTTTAGTTTATACTGGTCCTAACTGGTTATTAGTACTGTTTACCATCCCCACAGACTTTGAAAGGCGGTAGCACTTTCTCATTTTTAGATAATAACCTTTTCATGTTAAAACAGACATGCTTTTGAGCATTGTGCAACCGGGTGAGAAAGTCTTCCCAATTAAGGCCGCAAACGTCAAGCTGAAAGCCCCGTCAACCGCAAACACTTCTCTCCAAGCAGAGGTTTGGCTCGGGCTGGATTTTGACGTGATTTTAGGTGTCTTGTCGAGCTTTCTATTTTGTTTGGTTTTCTTTGGTCTGGTGACAAAAAGAAAACTGGACAAAATAGAAAGACCGACAAAAATGCCTAAAATCACATCAAAAACCTCTGCTTGGAGAGTACGCAAACACCCGGACAAAACTTTGTTGAAAATTAATCCCAAATCAGTTTAAGCGAGGACACTATGCAATGTCCTTGGTTTAAGCAATAATAGTCTAACAGAAAGTATAATCGTGAAGGCTTAGCAGGCCTTGCGAAATTTCAATAAACAACAGCATTTAAGTTACTGAATTAGCAGTGACTGGTTCCACCAGTAGAATCTTTCCAGGTCCGTGGCTTTAATTTTCTGCTCGTTAGTTCGTTCGGTACGGATTAGTGGTAGCATTTTGTAAAACAGCAAGACGGGCAGCCCATGTGGAACGCCATATGAGTTTATTTCATAGTCTCTACCAGACTGACTACGCTGGCTAATGCTTTGCTCCCATTTCCTGACTTTTCTGGTCAATTATTCCCTTTTGCCGAATTCTACTATCCTTCCCCCGTAGGAACGCCTGCTGGAGGCTAGTTATTTCAATCGTCCATTCCGAAAACTGTTTACATACCATGAATATGTGAAACTGCTAACAGGCAACATGTGAGAAAGCTTGTGGAATGTAATCATTTTTCTCTTCCTCAGTTTCCACTGATAACAGAGAGTACCGATGCAATCAGGACCAAAAAGCCTGTAACAGTCATACGAAAATACCAACATATAGATATGCTTGTGGAATGTACTGATATGTCTGGGTGCCTCAGTTGCAATGCGTGGGCTACTTAGAAATTCGTGGCATGTATTGCCCTGGCTGAGGTAATTTCAAATGCATGGTACGAATCCGTAATCACCAAAAAGACAACGTCAGATATCTACACATGGCAATGAAAAGTCAACAAAAGTCTTACAAATTTAAAAAATGGAATGCAGTGAATGTATGTTTGTGTTTGAGTGTGTTTGTGTGTGTGTGTGTGTGTTTGTGTGTGTGCGTTTGTTTGTGTGTTTGTGTGCGTGTGTGCGTTTGTGTGTGTGTTTGTGTGTGTGTGTGTAAAAATGTGTGTGTGTGTGCGCGCGCGCTTATGCGTGTGCGTGCGCGTGTGTGTTTGTGTGTGTTTGTGTGTATATATATTGGTACGTGTGTGTGTGTGTGTGTGTGTGTGTGTGCGTGCGTGTGTGTTAGTGTGTGCGTGTTTCTGTGTGTGTGTGTGTATATATATGTGTGTGTGTGTATGTGTGTGTGAGTGTGTGTGTGTGTGTGTGTGTGTGTGTGTGTGTGTGTGTGTGTGTGTCGAGTCAGTACTACCACCTCCCGAAGAAAAAGCATGTCCCACCCACATGATGAATAAAAGATCAGAAATGTATTCTTATTCAACGGATAGCAGACAGCAGTGCAGTTAGATAGCTCTTCTCAGATTGACCTGGTACTTCAATTCAGATCTCCATCTTCACCGATTCAGCTCTAAAACTGTTCACACACTTATAGCCAACAAATATTTCCTTACGTGTTCTATCGAGGTCGATTCTGATGACGAAATGGACTCCGAGCAGAAGCCAACTCGATGCAATGTGAGTACCGAATCTGTAAATGTTTTCTTTAAAAGGATCACCAGTCCTGATATTTCAACTGAGGACAACGCTACATCCTTCCATCTTAAAAAAAGAAATAAGCATTATATTCTTCCGTGAATAGTTGCATGAAGATGCCACAATGTAAAACCATCAGGAACATTGGATCTTTCTCAAACACAATCTAAGTAGCGTCGAGAAATATCCCCAGTCCTTCCAGCCCTGAAAAAGGTAGCAAATGCACTAAAACTATGGCAGGTAAGAAGAGCTTGGTTGGGTGCAAGAAAACTCCTATATTCATTGTGGTTTTACACTGTGAGAATCTACATGTGGCTTGCTTGTCACCTCTTCCTCTGGCACAACAGGGTAAATCTATCAATCTATAGCATGAGAGATTGAAAGATAAACTGATTCACAAATCAATATCTGGTCGAAGGTAAAAACTCGTTACTTCAGTATCGAATACCACATTTCAGTTTTGACTTTTGACAACAAATTGTATGACTTTTTGTTCCCTTTTGTTCCCCTTAATGTCCATGTGTAGAAATCTGTTTGTTTTAAGCCCAACACATGTCATGTATTCTTTTTGTATCTATGAATTGGTAAGACTTGAAATGACTTCAGACACAACAATACAAGATCCTACGAGTATAAGTAGGGCACTGACTAACCCTAGCATGCATAAATGTAATATTAGGCACCCAGACATATCAGTACATTCCGCAAGCATATCTATATGCTGGTCTTTTTGTATGGCTGGAACGGCTTCAGGTAGTGATTGGATCCCTCCTTGCAATCTGTGGCAGCTGAGACACATTATTACATTCCACACGTTGCTTGCTTCACATATACATAGTTGGATGTTGTTGTTGATTGGTGCGTGGCCAGTTTTAGGATTGACGATTGCTAAAACGTCGTATAACTTTTGACGTGAGCTGCGCGTCTTGCCGTTTTGCGAAATCCAAAATAATCATCCGTGCGCGGATGTTATCCATATAAGTCAGTGTGGTCCGACATAACCGCCAGATAATTTCGTTCAAATTATTGAAAACGCCAATGACAAAAAAAGCACCGAAAGAACCATACATTCAGCACCAAGGACAAACGTCGCTTAAGTTTTACTGATTACCTTATTTCCATGTCTGCAGATATTGCCAGACAACGGCGACGTCGCACCAGCGGTATCCATTACCGGTGTCCAGAAAGACGAAGCGACGCTAGCGCGTGTGCATACAGAAACTGGAGAACAGGGCGTTGGTCAACCTGACAGTGGTGGCAATCCGTCCACTATGCCCTCTGTCGTAACAGTCTCGCATAGAGAAGATGACGACGATGACAACAAGGATGGAAATGTTCTAGAAGAAAGTGCTGTAACCGCTACAACCGACCCAGGTGGTGCTGATACGGAATCGTGTGCTTCTGCATACGCGACAAATTCAGAGATAACTCAAGTGTATGAATCATTTCAAGAGAGGGAAATGGTTTCGAGCAGCAGTGATGGTGTCACACATACATCTGCCGTCTCACCAACGAATGCTGCCGAAACTGTATCCTTTGTTGGGGATGCCGGTAGCATAGCTAACATTCGACCTGGCCCCAGTGTACTTTACTCAAATCCGATACAAAACGCCCAGAATTCAGATACGATGTACACGGGGGCAGCCCTGAACTCTGACCAGATTCGCGGGCAAAATACACCAAACTATAACCCGGTGTATTTGGCGAATGCCCGGAACCCCAACACGACATACATCCGCAGTCCCCAGCCGGAGAATCGATTGCTCGGAACAGCAGGGCCAAATTATCCTGATACATCGTCAGTGACTGTTGGAGAAACGGCTGAAACTGTCACAGTCGTTGCAGCACAGGTTGTCGATGAAGATTACAGAAGAGACGGTACGGCACAAGAACGTTCGGACGATGGAAATGAAGAATCGGCATCCAGGCAAGCAGACATCATGCCATATGCTGTTCGATATCATGATGACGATAAGTCTACAAGAAGAAATACTGCTGTTGAGAATGGACAAACACCTGTCACCATTGCTGATGACCTCTATATTCAACCATACGCTGTGGCATACACGTGTCAGGATGACATGACTCAGACAATGGGTGCAAGAGCTTCAAACAATAGCGACGATGTATCCGCCATTTTATCAGGATGTAACTCATCAACGAATGGTGCTGACGCTACAGCCGATGTGACACGAGACGGCCTCATCACGAATCCGATGTACTTGCCCAGACAGGCCGGTATCGGTAAGATACATCGATATCAAAGGAAATTTGGCCTATTTCTAAGCCTTTTCCGTGTATTGTGTATTGAGAAAACACTCAAACTGCCTACTGGGGTTCATACTGCCTTTTGGTACTGTGTGTCTGTAGATCTTTCTTGTGAATAGCACTGCATAAAGTGTTGCCATTTGAGAATCTCCCTGGTATCATTTATTTCCTGCATTGACGTTGCTTACCGTTTTAGGATATCGACATCGCCGAGTGTGCCTTGCAGCATCAGCGGCCATTCTCCTAGCCGCCTTGATCTTCGGTGGAATCTCAAACGAGGTACTCAACTGCAAGATGGAATCTGCAACAGTTGCTCCACCTCCTGAATCTACGACGGTAAGCTTCCCCTAGAGTTGTTAACTGCAGCTTCTTTATGAATACTGCACCCACCATTGTACTTCCTATTTATTTCTTGTAACTTAACTGCACTTTGTATTCTGTACACAATGGACATTACAGAAAAAAGCCTTGAACCTAAACGTTCATATCATAACGAAAGTTGCCCTACCAAATAATATGCCTTTTCACGATGCTGTGTGCAGCGACACCTATCCTTTTGGTTAGGAAATGTTATGACCAGCAACTTGTTGATGCCCTTTATATTGTTTTACAGATATCGTCTACCAATGAATACTCTTTCGTAACAGCATCAACACTGCCATCGGTCCCCACCAGCTCACAAGGTAACTTATTCAATAGCCAGTAAGAGTATATTTTAGAATAAGAAACATTCTCTTCAGCTCGGGCTCTCTTCTTCAGCTCGTGCAGGGACCAAGCTTGTGATTATGTTAATTTTCTTCATTTCATAGAGACTTTGCATGAATATGTCAACACCGTATTGTCACTCGATATCGGCAGCCAAACATTTTATATTTATCAGAATGATGTAACGTTACACAATGTTCGATTGGGTAGCACTTACGTTCAGAAATAAAGAAGCGCATGGCCTGGTAGTAACGTTGTGATCCTCTCTTGTAGAAAGCCGTGACAAAAACAAAAATGCGGAAAAGATCGTATTTGGCGGGGAGGGGACAGATCCTGGCAAGTTTGAGGAAAACCTCGGAGTGGCCGTCTCTGCTGACAACGAGATATTTGTAACTGATCTCTTCAACAGACGAGTCCAAGTCTACAACATGACAGGGGTCCACCTCCGCCTCTTCCCAACGGTAGTACCGGGTGAAAATGTAACAATGGTTCCTTTCGATGTTGCAATTGACGGAGA
The DNA here is from genome assembly GCF_035083965.1 of Branchiostoma lanceolatum. Lineage (NCBI taxonomy): Eukaryota > Metazoa > Chordata > Leptocardii > Amphioxiformes > Branchiostomatidae > Branchiostoma > Branchiostoma lanceolatum. The sequence goes on from NC_089729.1 coordinate 12,282,578, forward strand.
GGGACATCTCTGGGTGGTTGTGAGAAAAGGCCACCACGACCTGAGTGTACATGTAGTGCAGTACAAAAAGGACGGCAAACCTATGACGATTTTTGACGTACCTGACACAACAATCACTTGGTACCCAAGCATTGCAGTGGACGTGGCCAATAACAGAATCATCGTGGCCGGTTTGCGCGAACTTTTCGTGTTTCAACCAAACGGCTCCTTCCAACGGAGTTATGGAACTGAACAAGGATTGAAAACTTCATACGTCACCTCAGACAACGAAGGGCGCATTCTCGTAACGGACAGATCTGACCAAGAAGTATCAAAATATGGATATTCTAAATCTTCCTTGTCTAGCGGAGTTCACGTCTACGATCATCGCGGGCATTGGTTATTCAACTTTGGCGTCCTCGGAGGAACAGATCGCTTGCGCATGCCCAGGGGCATTTGTGTGGACGCCTCCGGTCACATATTCGTGGCTGACGAAGGGAGGGGAAGCGTCGACATGTTTACCAGCCGCGGGAAATTTGTCCATACTGCCGTCCGTATTGCAAAACCATGGGCCATTGCCATCGGAAGAGATGGGCAGTTGGTGGTGACCGACCCAAGGGCCAATACCGTAACTATCTTTCCAAAGCAAATGGTGTATCAGTGATATCGCACTAAGCAAAAAGTAGTGGACAACCTCAATTCAACCGTACACACTCATGACACATCTTCAGAAAAGACGTTGTAGCCTCATATAGTTCCTGTTTGGAACTTTATTCAAGCCCACACCCAGACTAGTTTCGCCTCGTGTGAGGTTTCTCAATGGTTAGCGCTCGAACGAGTACAAGTGATATTGCACTTGAGGAGAGTACATAATTTCCCCTGTGCATAGTAGACAAATTAGACTTATATACTAAGACTACACTAGTTCAATCATTGTATTGTAATATATTTTCTCTATTGTAATATATTATCCCTATTGTATTGTAACTCCTTGTAACTCTTAAGGGCGACCGAAGAAGTCAAGATTTCCGTAGACTACGATAGACGAACATCATTATTGTAACTAGTTGTGATTGTCTAGTAACTTGTTGTTAACATCTTCGGCATGCTTTGTTATTCGAAAGAATACCGAAACTCGTGATTAGCCCCATTCGGTTGTAATACCATATCAAAGACTTATGCTAGCCTTGTAATTGTCGTATAGCAATTAGATTGTTAAGTTGTATTCTCTACCTCTATTTTGTACTATGTTTAACAGTTGTTGCCATACATTGTACCGTATACGGTTGTACATGTAGAGCAATAAAGTTCTTCTGTAAAGTGAACGTGAAAACAATCATCAAACTCGGTCCAGAGAAAGATAATCCTGAAATCACGAAACAAATTTCCACACTGGCCGATTGCTACTGGTTTCCGCTCAACTCTGGAAAACTCAGCTGAGGCAATCTATTAAGAAAGACAAACTCACCCTGATACGTAGTACGAAGCTTTTCGACTGAAAAGTCATAGTTTTAAAGAATTCCTCAGATTTTAACTTTTATTCATGAATACCATTATCTAGATGTTTCGTAGTGGATTCATGTTGTACTGATGATGTGATGTTTTTTTTTAACCGACCACGGGAAAAAAGCTTGCTGATATATAAAGGCAAGCCAAAAGTGGATCGCAATACACTCAAATTAATGTTAGGCCACACCATCTTAATCTTATGGATGACATCCGCGCGCGCATTGATTTTCGCCTGTTGTCAAAAAAAAAATCACCTCCTCCAAGGCTACACGGAACTCCGGAACTTGCCGACTTAGATTGCCGCAAACTGTGCCGTATTCTCATCACAGTCATATATCATCCACAATCCTTGGAGCCAAATACCTTCTAATAGTATACTTCTTTGGTCGTTCTTGTCAATATATTAAAAATCAATCACTTGCGCTGAGTCTGCTATGATGAACAAGACAACCTACATGTACCTCCTACAAATAAACTGTGTTTTGTGGTTCAATTCACAATACCAGCTTTGTAGTCCTGTGGTTTAGCAGCACTTTTTTTTGCTGGATTTTTCTTTTTTCGCCCGCGCGCATTAGTTTTGGGGTCTCCGGAGGATGTCATCCATAAAATCAAGATGGTGTGGCCTTAGAGTGCAATAATGTTAGCTCGTACTTTTCTTGTATCAATCATATTTGTTTAACGACTTTATATCAGCAGTTTCGGTGCCTGTACAGTCCGACACACACAATTTGCACCTCTCCTCCCCTGGGTGTCCTAATCCAGACAAAGGGTTGCCCTAATAGTATTTTAAGCATTAATCTTGTGTACTGTATGTTTGTTTTGAGTACAATAAATATGATTTCAACTCTTGACAGTGCACCATTCATATTGCTGAGGGCAAGCAGCATACAATACCAGTGCAGTTACAATTTAGCAGACGGTCTACTTCATTGTATGATTTATTTTTTCTGACAGTTGGTTTGTAGATGTGACATTACACACTCAATTCAATACACTCAATTTAATACACTCATACGACCATATAGTTGAAAGTCTCTCCGATTTGATACTTTGCTCTTGAAAAATCTAACGTTCTGCTGTGGTGGACAAATGTTTGTATAGTGGCTTTTATCCTTGTATCCAATAAACATAAGTGATCATCTGTTGACCAAGGTTTTTTCATGGACTCAGTGTGTCTGTGTGGGTGTCTGTATGTTTGTATTTTCGGACATTTGTGTCTGCATAACTTTAGGACCGCGGGATGGACTGTAATGATATTTGGTATGTGGGAAAGTGCTGGGACGAGAAAGGTCAAAGTCGTTTTTAGGAAGGCTCTGTGATCTTGTTTGTTTTGTGTTTCTAGTTGTCTGATGATCTTAGGTAGACAGAAATGATATAGAAAATCCCAACAGCTGCTGCATCGTGTAAGGACAGTATTTCACCAACGGTACTCATCGAGAAAAATGCTATTCAACTGCGTCAAAATGGAAACAGATGGTTCATTCAATGTGCCAGTCAACAGACCATTTTGATATATTTCCTTTTCCCTGTACCTGATGGGTATAGTCTTTTTAAGAAGGAAATGTATGTATTGTTTATTGCCTATGCATCAAATTGCTGTATGGTCATGCTTTATGGAACTGTTGCTATAATATGTACCAGTAGACGTCATACTTTGCACCTTGTACAATTGTCCTGCAATGAAGTTATTATTATTGTATTATTCCCGAGCACTGGAAAAATACCTTGCAAAAGGCTAGCAAAACTCGGCTTAACTCCCCACGGTACGCTGCCCTTGTGTGCGACCACGCTTTGTGCAAAGGTGAATACGACACCTGTCCGCCATTGTGCCTCAGGCGGCTAACAGGTCACCGGCACAGGTGAAGCGTACCGAACTAGATCCGGTTACACGCACGCGCGCGCAAACACGTACGTGTGTACGCCGTCATTTTCACCTGTAGAAGCCAGCCACATAATAGGTACATCATGGACCGAATGGTACGTATATACGTCTGTATCATCTATAGATCTACACCATGTAGTTTCCCAAAACATGAATGCATAGGCGACGTTATGTAGCGGTTGCACTTGAACTACAAAACAATGTCCGTTACAAAAAGGGCGTGGCGTTAATGGCGGCAATGGTAGGTTGTTTACGATGCATTATTGGTGACGTTGGATCTCAGGACAAAATGGACCTACCATAAAGGCCTTCTAAACAGTCTGTAGTAACTCAAGGAATGTACTAGTTGATTGGTATAAAGAACATTGCAAATGTTTCACCAAAATGTACACGCCCCTACCTCTTCGTGAGGTTGCTTTATTGTACGTTAATTAAGTCATTATGTCTAAGACTAGCCTATGATAGCAACATACTGTCGTACGTTCACACATGCCTTGAGACGAATTCAATAGAATTGAGGAAGGAGCTGGCAACATTTCCCCTGTGTGTATAGTACATGAAATGGTTTGTATCGTGACAGCCAGACATGAACCGCTGACGTAATTTGTTGACACACTTCGCAGCCGGAGGTGTCGGCTTCCCTTTCGTTAAGGGTTTGTTTTGACGGGAGCCAGTTCATTCACAATGCTGGCTAACAGCGCCTATTGTAGGATCTAGTCGATAATTAAGTCAATTATTCGTTCACTTCTTTACATAATTAGTTGTCCTCATCTCTTTGCCTAGGGATAGTCACTACAAATACGATGTCGGAAGGGCCGTACGGTCGTGTTCAAAACGTTGGGTTTATTTACAAATTGGTCTAGAGTACCTGACTTGTTAAACACATAATGTATTGGTCGCGTTTTGAACATGGATAAACACTTAAAATGTGATAGATTCAAAAAGATACGTTGCTATAAATGGTAACAATAGACACAATTTTGTTCAAATTCTTTTCGCCAACATTCAAAGTAGGGGCCTTTAACGGTAGGTGCAGGGGATCTAAAGTAAAACAAACGGGGAAGACTATAGTGGAGCAAATTTGATCCCCATTCTCAAACTGCTTCCCTGAATATTTCTGTCTATGTTGTTTTCTACTGGTGTCCAACGTAACGTTTATAAAACATCTCTACGAGTTTCTACTGTTGTAATGGTGGCGGCTAATCTCCAAGCAGATCGACTCAGTGTGTATTACGAGTGTTTCTGCGACATTCTGTAAATATTTCTAGCGGTCAGCATTTTTTAGCTCTTCGCCTCCTCTCCTGAAAACGCGAACTACTGGAAAAACGTAAATGATGCTGCCAAAACATGCGTAAAACACTGAGCGAGACCCCATACATCTACTTGGAGACATCTTGTCGGTCACTACAATTAATAGGCGAGGCTTAGGGTTGGATGTAAGTGTAACTAAGCACACATATTATGTATGCCCTTTTCATTATGTTTAGCCATAAGTATGGCTAAACATATTGTTTTCTCTCATGTTTCTTCTTCTTCTTCTTCTTCTTCTTCTTCTTCTCCTGTCAAATCTTCAAATCGATTCATCTCTGTCATTTTTTGACCAAATGACCTGAAATTTGGTACAGAGGTAATGTAGGCAAAAACCAATGTGCGTTCTTTTCCTTGTTTTGATATTGACCTTGAAAGTGATTTTATCGAGGTTTTTAAGCTATTTTTAGCATATCTTGGCCTCCTGCGCCCTGGTATTTCAACCGAATGACCTGAAATTTGCTGTATATGTGGCTTAAACAAATATTTAAAGGACTACATTCCCATTTTTGGCATACATATATTCAAAACGATTTATTTTGGGCTTTCTTGACAATATTTGCCACTTCTGTCACTTTCAATACTACATATGACCTACAGGTCGTTGACCCCGAGTGCCTTGCACCTGGCCAAGCTAGAAGTTTGCTTACGAGGAGGAAAGACCGGACATAAACATTTAACGTGATTATCGGGAAAACACCATGTTCCCTTAAACTCAGTGGTTAAATTGCAGTTTAGGAAATTTTATAACAGAAAACAAGTTAAATCAATGATTTTGTGAATGTTTATTCTAGCATTAGTTATTCCAGATATTTTCAAACTCCAAATTCTTCAACACAACACGGGAGATCGTTTCTCCTCAGACTGGCGCGACACTCCTGTCAAAATTGATTGATGATCTCTCTCTGCCGCCGACTTCATACATTTGGTCCGGCACGTTGTCGCAGTGGTGCGTCGCCGCTACGCGATCGAAAGCACGCCGCTGTCTGTCTCGGACCAACACGCGTCTCCCGTGATGTGTAGCGTCCACCACCAGGCCTTCCTACATGTCCTACGTACGGGCGTATGGATCGTAGAATTCGGCAAAAAAGGAATGATTAGGCCAGTAGAGTCAGTCCCCGGTAAGGTCAATGATTCGCCCCTTTGCGCTAGCGTGTAACGTTAAATGAATGTACCCTCTGGTGGCCAAACTTCACTGACAAACTTTCTCCCTATTATCATCATGAGCTTGCGTTAGTCTGGTACTAGTGACTATTATGTGCCGGGAATGTTTATCTATCGCACGCCTTGGAAGGAAGTTCAGCCATGATAAATGGTCGGCCGTTGCGAAAATTTGGAATCCCATGCTGTTGATTTTCGTGATTGAATCTGTAAGAAAATATATTTTCATGTCGTTCATGTTTTTGGGACGGACGCCGGGACGGGGTGAATTTTTTCTATCATTTTCGTCCCGTTAGTAATGCAAATCGAATCGTGTTGCACAAGAGGCAAAACACTAAAACGTGGGTCTTGTGGAGTGTTTTGGAGCGGGAAAATGCCGGATATTAGCGGTGCCGAACAGTGTACATCGTCGCGCGCGGGTGACGCTCCGTCAAAACAAATCCGCTGGTGGTCTAGCGCGGCCACCGAAAATAGGCAGAAACACACAGGAGGACTTAGAGTCAATTCCACATTACCGAGAGGGTGTTAGTTGCCTTTTGTTCTAACATTTGCAAAACCTTTGTAACAATCTAAGGGAGATAAGTAAATGTTTAGAACAATATCCAACATTCATTTGATGTTCTAAATAGTTTCTGCTGTGTTCCACCATGTTAGACAAATTTCTAACATTGCACTTGTTATTTGTATCATTTTCGAAACTGTAGAAAAATAGGTTGATCATTTGTTCCTACATGTTCCAACATTACAACAACATGGTATAACTGGGTCAGTGGGATGGGAACAGGGTAATTCACACATCCCTTCAAAGTGTAGGGGATTAGGCCTGGGTGCCATGCATAGACACCTCAAAACAATAGTCCAGACGTGAAATCTAAAAATATACAGAGGCAGACAATAGAGTGCGATTAGCACCTACTTTTATAGGGGCAATAACCCAAATCTACCATTTGAAAATGATGCAAATTGTTCCAACATGTTCGAACAGTGAAACAATCACATAGATGTTTGAAAGTTGTTCTAAATAAAGAGATATTTGTGCAATTACTTTCCAAATAGTTCCAACATGTATAAATAAGTTCAAACATGTTCAAACTTTCATTCTTGATTGTTTGAACAATTTAGAACTATTTTGACTGGAATAGTCTTTTATCTAAAATTGTTTGAACTCACTAGCAATATTACCTGAAAACCCTCTCGGTGACATGGAATTGACTCTTCGTTTATGAGGGCAATTGTGAAAATCTCTTGTTACAAATTGTTCGAACATTGATACATTTGGATAGATGGTTTGAAACTGTTCTAAATAAAGAGATTTTTGTGTAGTTACGTTCGAAATGTTTCCAACGTATGTGAAATAAGTTCAAACATGTTATAAGTTTCAATGCTAATTGTTTGAACACTTTAGAACTATTGTGACTTAGACATTCTTTTAATCAAAATAGTTCAAACATATTACAAATATTATACTAAAACCCTCTCGGTGACTTTGAATTGACTCAAATATGTTGTTTTTGGTCATTTCCTTCGTCTCCTGTCAAATCTTCATATGTATACTATGGAAAACTTCATTCTTCCCTGGGGTTGATCTTTTTTAATTCAATTTTGAACTGGGTTGATTATGCGCAAGAGTGTAATTTCAGCGGATATTTTTCGACTGGTTTACATGGAAATGGCACGGAATATCCCATTCTTGCAAGGGGAGGATTCTTTAATTATTTTTCAATTTTGAGCTGGAATGATTATGAAAAAGTCCTTTTTTTAGCAGAAGTGTATTTGTTAATCAATTAGTGGATATGGTTGTGGACTGGTCCATATTGTGTTGAGGTGCTACTGGAAGACTCAATTTTGGACTGGGGTGATTCATTTTTTTAGTGCAAGTATTTTAGAATGGTCCATTGTTATTTTGGGAGAGTCCATTTTTTGCATGGCGAGGAGTATGGCTAAACATGCTGTATTTGCTCGCAAATGTTGCCTTTCTAGTTAAATACATTATCCGCTTTATTTTCTGTTTGCTTGTTGGTCGTCCTATTTGTTCAAAACCATCACCTAGGTTCAAAAACAAACTTGGAGAGGAGGCACTAACTTTAGACAAGTCGTTTTGTAAAGCAAAACTTGGCTCTTCGAATTCATTTCTCTTGAAGTATACGTTAGAAATACATGATTATGGATTCTCACACATTGTCGTGAGGGAATTGTATTTGATTTCGATCTCCTTTGTTTTCAGAGCGAGGCCGAAAAATACCTGGAGTACTACGGCTACCTGAAAAAGAGTTTGGGCACAAGACCGGAAGCGGAAGTGACGAAGGCCATTGAGAAATTTCAGGAAATTGTCGGTCTTCCAGCCAATGGTAAATTGATACATTGTAGCTCCATATATATACACACACAAGCGCGCGCACACACACACACATACACACACACACACACAAATACACAACCATACGAATAGTCATATTTACTGTAAAATGAATGAGTAAATATATAACGTACTAGTATCTAAATGAAGATAAAATAAAGTAAATCGTTGAAAATGCTGTCAAAGTGGTAAATACAAGGGTGGTACCTAGAACACTAGGGGAATAGGCACTTCTAATGCTAGCGAAAAGTGTTGCTCAGTCTCATCTTTAACCTTTGGTATATTGTCTTATTTCAATTGTTACACTACACTTACCTGACTTACCTGACCGCAATGAGGTGTAAAGGACAATAACATTCCCGCCCACCCTAGGTGAGCTGGACGACGCCTTGTTCCAGAAGATGACGGAGGCGCGGTGCCTCCGGTCCGACCCAGCGGCCATGACAGCCCCGGACGCCGCAGCCGTCGGGAGGATCGCCCGCTACGGCATCAAGTGGAACAAGCGGAAACTGACGTACAGAATCAACAAGTACACGCCCGACCTGACCGAGGAACAGGTGAACGACGCTGTCAGGAGGGGGCTACAGGTTTGTTTGTTTGAATCTTTGTTTATTCATGAGAAGCTCAACTCGTTATACAGCCCGCTTTTCATTGAGGTCATGGGGGAAGAGGTAAGGGTTAGCTAAAATATAACAGAGATACAAATTACATCAGACGTGGAAGAAGGAAGGGAGAAGGACTCTGGGAAGGAAGGAAAAGAGAAAGAAGGGTGTAGAGTGAGGGAAAGAAAGAAACGAAAATGATCTCATAAATAACTGAATGAAAATGAGACGATGATTTACAGATCTAATGGATGAATGAATGAATGAATGGATTGATGAATGGATGGATGGATGAAAAATGAATGAATGAATGAATGGAAGAATGCTCTCCTGAAATTAAAGGAGGAAAGAAAGAAAGTAATGAAAAGCTGGTAGGCAGACAGGAAGGAATCATTGAATGGATAAATGAATAAATAAATAAATAAATGAATGAATGAGTAGTGCAATAGCAAACTAGAAAACATAGGTAATCTGGTATGGACAGAAATTGTACAAAGAATTATTTATTCAATAATATGATGCGTGTATTTTAGACTAGAAAGAGGCTGCTAGAATACACCCCCATAGAGTTAGATAAAGATCAATGGTATCTACGATTACAAGCCTATGTCACTTACACTCTATCAGGTGTGGTCCAACGTGACGCCCCTGGTGTTCGAGAAGACCTCTGCTCTCTCCGATATCGAGATGTCGTTCGAGCGGTACGGCCATGGCGACGAGGATCCGCTGGACGGGCCTGGCGGAACCCTGGCGCACGCCTTCTTCCCCGGGCCCGGCATCGGTGGGGACGTCCACTTCGACGAGTCAGAGACCTGGACCGTTCGATCCTCCAGAGGTGAAGAATGTTTCGTGTGTATTTTGGCGACATTTTTGGCATTACCTTGTTTTCTACACATGAAAAATGGAGATATTAAGTTTTGAGTGTGTCTGTTTGTCTGTCTGTTTGTTTGTCTGTTTGTCTTTCCGCACCACTCCAGTCAGCATAACTCGAGTTACCTCTTGATGGATTACAATGATATTTGATATGTGGGCGGGTGTTGTGAAGCGGAAATTCAAGGTCGATTTTGGGCCCCTGGTATGTGACCTTGGTACTGCAGCAGAACTGCAATTTTTGTATCTTTTGACCTGGACGTGCTGTGGTCTTGATTTTTGGGTGGCAGATAGCTTGTGATGTAATAAAGAAGTGGTGAAGCATAATTAATGCAAAACACCATATCTCATCTAATCGGAAAAGTATAGGACAGTCAATATGATACTTAGTATGCAAGTAGCTTGGACAGAGATATACATAATGAAGTGCAAATTATGCTGATTGTGACTAAATTTGCATAGCTAATGAGGACAATCTATATTTGCAGTGTTTCCATTATCAGACTCAAATACATGTAACATATGTAGTTCATGGAAAGTGGAGCATCAACAGATGCCAATTATGCAAATAAATTCCTTATTTGCATAATTAGTGCAAAAACACCATACTTCATCTAATTGGAAAATTATAGGACTGTCATTGCAACATGTGTAAGTTAGATAAAGGTGTTCATGACCAAACATATATTATGCAAATGTGTAAGTCATCTTTTACCTGCTCTTACACCCGTGGCCTTTTAAGAGAGGTTACAGATAGCAGGTGGAGGGGGAGGGGGACTTGAGCAGATAAAAAGCTTCATAACAGGACCAAATTTCCATTCCTCTGCAACCATGTTGTGAAGTTGGCACCCAGAAATGCATGATGTACCAACTGCAGAATTTACATATACGTGCACGCCGACAGAAGACCGAATCGCTAAAAATTTTCACCATCAAATTTTTAACTGTACTACTGTAAAGTTGCTGTATAGTACGGTATTTTGCTGTACTTCACAGCGCAATTCAGGCATCCAATACAATGGTGACCTGTCATCATTTGTAAACATTTGTTAACATTTGTAAACGTTTGTAAACATTTGTAAACATTTGTAAACTTTTGTAAACATGTGTTAACATTTATAAACTTTTGTAAACATTTGTAAACTTTTGTAAACTTTTGTAAACATTTGTTAACTTTTGTAAACATTTGTAAACATTTATAAACTTTTGTAAACATTTGTAAACTTTTGTAAACTTTTGTAAACATTTGTAAACTTTTGTAAACTTTTGTAAACATTTGTAAACTTTTGTAAACTTAGTAAACTTTTGTAAACATTTGTAAACTTTTGTAAACTTTTGTTAACTTTTGTAAACTTTTGTAAACATTTGTAAACTTTTGTAAACTTTTGTAAACTTTTGTAAACATTTGTTAACTTTTGTAAACTTTTGTAAACTTTTGTAAACTTTTGTAAACATTTGTAAAACTTTTGTAAACTTTTGTAAACTTTTGTAAACATTTGTAAACTTTTGTAAACTTTTATATATATTTTATCTATATTTGTCAATAATTTTTAACAGCAGTTTAAACACAGTTTAACTCTCATGTGTGCCATACTTTTGTTACAATTGTTGCGCAATAAAGTTCTTCTTTTATAATATATTGTACTGATACATCCCATTCCCTTACTTTCCGTATAGGCACGAATCTGTTCATCGTCACGGCACACGAGCTGGGGCACAGCCTTGGACTGGACCACTCCGACGTGCAGGGTTCGCTCATGTTCCCTATCTACCAGGGGTACACACCGAACTTCAAACTGCACCAGAACGACATCAACAGGATTCAGGCTCTGTACGGTACGGACATTGTAGTAAAGGATTTTAAAATCAAATAATGTCACGTGACTTGACTTGTGTATTTTCTTGATATTCTTTTTTTTATTTTTCGTTTTCGCAAACCGGGCCCCGGATTGGAAATAGGACCGAAGCATCAGTGGAAAGTTGGTATAAGTGACAATGCTAATTCTTATCATCAATTCATATACTTATGTATTATCTTTACGATGTATCTTTTAAATTTTGACCTTTGTCTGCCTTTCAAATTTCCACAGGGAAGAAACCTTTCCGTCCGCCGGTGGTGCCTCGTCCCGAACCCCCCACGGAGAACCCGGACGAGTCGGAATGGAAATGCTGCATTCTTTAAAAAGTCGCAAGAGGGCGCTCAACGTTTTGTATTGCTGTCGTTTAACGACGTCATCGGAGAGTAGGGCTTCTTTGCCAACCTTAGAAGTGCCAAACGTGATGACACTGCCTTTCCACTGGAGGCGGCCGCGACCGCTGACCGACCAAAGATTCGACAGATTGTTCGACGGATTCTTAGATAAAGAACAAATCTTGTTTTGTTTTATGCGTTTTGTTCATTTTTAATCATACTTTTACTGCACCATATGCATTCCAAGTCTGAAATCGAGGGCAACACAAATACAGTTCTGGTCTCTATACGGTCGCTCAGTGATCGCCGTCTAGTGAAGAGAGATGACCACAAACTACTTTTATTTTTAAAAGTAGCTTGAAAAGATTCCTGTACACGTAGATACAAATGTACGTGAAGGTTAGGGCCCTGTCACATTTGTGCGTATATGCAAGTCCGCATGAGTTCTTGTTTTAGGTTAAGTTTGCAGCCGAATAAGTCATTTCTTTGGTTCGATAATTAGGCTGCACAACGGTGGGTCAAAGTAGAAAACAACTTCATCCCTGCAAACTTTGCATAAACCAAACAAATGTTAATGCGCAACTTATACGCACTTGAATATACCCACAAGCGTGAGGGGGCCGTTAGACATCACTGCAAGGTACACGATACTGATGGAATTTACTCCCAACAACTGGATGAAGAAAACAAAGATTACGTCCGGACGTTTTCAAGTGACATCTATCACTCTTGTGTGTTGTTTTTTAATAAAGGATTAAAGCGTTATCACCTTATGCTGTCCTTGGTTTCATAGAGTACTGTTTGCAGGAGGTATATTCTCCAAAAGTCCATGATCTTTGTGGGACATTTTAGCTGCAGTCTTTTTCTCTTTTCTTTTTTTATTCAAAGAAGAATCAAATAATACAAATGAATGGACGATTTAGTGGAAGAATGAATTATACCCGCGCATCCTGTCAATAACACATTTTTCACTGTTGACAGTAATAATATTAATAGTCATGGCGCTCACGACCCCGTCACGGCGCCCGCCCGTCACGATGAAGAACTCGACAGATGGCCAGGCTATTTAATAATTGTAATGATTTTTTATTAGTTTTGAATGTGCTCGAGGTGTAGCTCTTCTCAAACACCTCCGATTAACGTCCTATCCGATGGAAATTGTCTCATAACCTGTGCATTTTTACTATAACATTTTTAAAGTGCCAGTGCAAATGCTAACTATATGTAACGAAGGCCGTGGCACGTACTGTGAGGTCATCCGAAAACACGTTCTTTCGAATATTCGAACAAACCGCCGTTCGAGAAAATGGAACTCTGTAGCTTTCCCTACCTGTGTGTGCGTTTTCACAACATCGTCCGAAGATAAAGCTTCTCTAGTGGTAGTGAAACACGGTTAGCAACTGTAAACTAATCTGATCATCCGTGATGTTATCACTTCGTCCGGTTTGCCTTCTAGAAGTGTGTACCGACCACATCTGTCTATTTAAGTGGTGGCCACGGTATGAGTCTAAGGGTGAAGTTCATTGTCATGTTTGGAACAATCATGACCTTGGTAACGACTGCCTACACCAACGCCGTCGTCAGAGTCGAAGGTATGGTATCGTCTTTTTCTCTTCCTCTTTAAAAGTTAACTTCAAATTTGTTTTGTTTCCGTGCATGAAGGATACAACATACATGTTAGCACAATTCAACTTAATCGTTTCTCTGACTTTGTAAAGTTTAATAATTTAAGCAATCAAAATGACTAAGAAATGGAAATGCATTGTATGGACTGTTTATTCGTGGAAATACCACAATATCCGTCTTAGGATCATAAAGATTCCCAGGCAATATAGTCATAAAAATGAATAGCATAGTCTTTTCAGTAACGTTATATACATGCTGACAAGAAAATCTCTTTTTGTTCATGGTCGTTTGTATGTGTTTGTGTGTGTGTGTGTGTCTGTGTGTATGTGTGTATGTGTGTGCGTGTGTGTGTCTGTGTGTACATGTATGTGTCATGATTATGGATGTGTGTGTGTGTGTATGTGTGTGTATGTGTGCGTGCACTTGCCTTTGTGTATATATACTCCTCTGTGTGTATGTAATATATACGTGTGTAAGGGGTATGTATGTGTGAATGTTTTGTTTGACGTTAAGGCAGCAGCAAAGAATCAATTTCTTCCGATACTATTTGTATAGTAGAAAATATTTTTATTTCTTAAACATTTTGTTCCAAAGAGGACCACGACTGGTCGGACTGTAGCAAGCCGTGTGGTGTGGGCTTCCGCGCCAGGATGGGGCAATGTACTTACACAAACCCAACACTGTGTGACGTCATTCCAGCTAGCAAACTATGTTTTTGGTCACCCTGCAAAGGTAATGTTACGTCTATATTTCAACTGGTCTAGCCTCAACACATTCGTAAATTATCAGAGACGCGACATTTTATCACTTTACGCATTATAGTTCATGTACAGTACGCAACACTCTTACGAAACTAGATGCGAACAGAGTATTTCTTTCAAATCGCAGTTATCAATCATCTGTGAAATTAGCCGTATATCTTCCGATCAACTTCGCTAAAACGTAAACTGTAAGCATATCTGTAAGTAAAGGAAGAAAAATGGTATTACAAGTTATTGTTACAAAAAGATATACATGTATGTTAATTGGTATCGTGCGGAGTGACACTCCGATCCAATAAACCCTTTCATTGATTCTAGTACGCATGTGCAGTGTGAAGGCACCTGGCTTGTAAACAGTTATCGCACTCGTTGTCTCTATTTGCATAACAATGCACTGTTGGGTTTTGTGTACGTCTGAGGGGCTCCTACCTTTGACACTGCACGTGCGTACTCGAATCTACGAATGGGCTTACAGACGATTTCTGATAATGTATCTGACTGCATGAAAAATGCTTACTTACATGTACCTATGTGCTTTATTGACAGTGCTAGAAGAAGTACTACACATTCCAATGGACTCCGTCGTGACTTACCACATGCCTACCAACGCTCCCATCATCCTTAGAGTTTACCTCAGATTCAGTTGTTTTCATAACTCCCGGCATCCCCTTCCTCTGTTCGGCACGGCAGAAAAGAATGCTGGGAGATATGTGACTTTAAAGTGGCTATCTGGAATTTTAGAATTGGAATTTGACATAGGAACTGGGCCACTTAAAATTGAAAGCTCCATACTACAGGTGAGATTGCATTATAATAGGTAAGTTAAGTTGTTATCAAATTTTTAAGGTATAAAAGACGGTGTCAAAATTTCGTACACTCCCAAATCACATCGCACCATTGTCACATTGTGTTATCAGTTTTTGTGATTGGCTGCCATGACACTCATTGTGCATTCACGTGATTATGACGTAATACTAGTATTTTCCCGCCATGCTTTATGTTTAACCTTCTCCCTGCTGCCTAACTCCGTAACCAACACAATTATGGTGCCAAAAGGCTACCCTAGCATGGAGCAGGTTAAACGTAGATGTTGGCAGATAAATTTGAATTATATGTGCAATATACACATGCAAAATTTTAGGTCTGATTCTAGGTTCAGTAAACCAATATGGCGTCTGCGACGTCACGTCCAAACACCCTTGTATATTCTAAAATCAAAATGTCTATTTTTTCACAGAAAGATGAATGGCATAGCGTTCTATTCACAGTAGAACCGACACAGGTCACCATGAGGGTAGACCACGCCCTAACTACAATCAAAGAGGAAGTGCGACACACCCGTAGCGACATCCGACTGAGGCATGATGGGTATTTCTGGCTGGGGGGCAGACATGGAAGAAAGCAGATGAGTCAGACAGGTACGAAAGTTAGAACTGAAATACAACATTGACACTATGATTAGATGACCTTAAAAGCAGTATAGACATCGCGAGGTAGGGTTGAAAATAACTGCAAGTCGTCTGCATATGACGTCACAAGGTTATGCTGGTTAGTTGATCCTGGAAGAATTTTCACGTGACTCTTATAACAAATTTACATATTAAAATGTATCTGGTAAATTTCAAGTTTAACTATCAAGCATGGTGGACCAATATTCCTTCATAGTCATATGAGTAAAAACATCCTATTTTTCGACAACATTTAAAGTTATCGGCGCTTTTCTAAATATATGCTGTCCTTGGTACTGGATATGTAGTGCCTCATCATGCATGGAACAAATTTACAACATTTCTTGTTTTTAGTCTACATAAACGTGAGTTTTGATTGTTTTATTGCTATTTTGTGATGCTTTTGAGATAGAGATGGTCAATTCTTATGCATAATAAACAATCCTGATGTCCTTTTCTTTCCATGGACAAACAGATTCCGAATGTTACGTAGCTATGGTGATGTTGAATGGAGAGCTGTATGACATAGAGGCCGGATCGGGAAAGACTGAAACATCCTCCGTGGCCACAAAAGGAGTGGAGATTGTGCACGGTAAGTAGCATGACATTTTCAGTTTAGTCAAACATTTTGATGTACGGTTACAATAACTTGGTTGATCATAGTGTCACGAATATAGACATATAGAAGCATTGGATTGATGGATGGATGGATGGATGGATGGGTGTATAGATAGCGAGCGAGATAGAGAGAATATACATAGAGAGAGATGGATAGTCAGACAATTCACATATAAGTAAGAACGGTATGCATGTGCATCAGTGTCGTCAAATAAGTTGCTGTCTTCAGTATTGCCAAGTATGATTTTTTTCCCCTTTACTACAGATACAAACGGCGTGAATTTTGCTGTATTTCAAGGGGACCAAATTCTCCCTCTCGGAGCGATCAAACCTCGTTCCCAGGATAGAGACATCCTTTTGAAAGTCATCTTGTGCGCCAAACTACTCGGAACTCATGGCTTGTTGTTCGCTGCCGCCGATTCGAGGCTCGCGTCGGTTGTGCTGCTGTCTTATCGGGATGACACGTTTGAAGCAAACGTACAATTCAGAGGGAGGACGGCCAGGATAGATGCACTCAGCCAACTTGATCATGTAAGAAACATGTTGATATGAACTTATGTGAACTATTTTTTTTGTTCATGGATATCATGAAAAGGGTATTTATAGTAAAATTACGTTTTCTCCATTGCAAATTTCCATTTTAGTGAAATATCGAAATCAACGTCAATATTACACATATTTTCAGGGAAATTTGGTGATTGCTATCGAGCTTTTCGTCACAAAAGAGTACCTGGTTATCCGGACGCCGAAAGCGATGTTTCATACCGAACACCGCATGCACCTGTCTTCGGCCGACCTCGCGTTCTTGACCGAGGTATATGTCGGCGGCACCCTGGTCGAGTCCGGCCTTCCCGACGACATCGCAAACAGAGGAAAGTTTGTCGGGGAAGTCTACGAGGTGTGGGTCAACGACAAACACTATACCCCAACAACAACGGACTTTGCTGACGTAAAGGCATTGACCTATCCTGGTAAATAATCACTTTAGTTATCAATGGGTTACATGGGTGAATATGACAAAAGGTGCGTGGTGTTGTGTTTTGTTTTGTTTTGTTGAAAATTTGTAAAAGGTGGTATGAGTAAAACTGAGTCGTGCTGACTATGATTGCGTGTGGGATTCTTGTACCCACGTGACCATGACGTAGCTGTTGTCCGCCATGTTGGATGGTTAAACCAGGACGTTGCCAGGTAAATTTGAATTATATATGTCGTTAACGTTGGGTAACATAAATTCGGGATTTTTCCGATAATGGTTGACTGAAATCAATCTAGCAGAACAATAAACCATCCTTTTTTTCTATTATTCTGTCAGTATCATGTACTATCTTTGTACTAATCATACATATGGTAGATTTTGTCTCTAGTCGTGGTGACACCATAATATTTCAACTTGAAACTACCGTCCGCCGCACGCACAATGACAGTGCTGTCGGACAGGGGGGGCACATTAATTCGGGAGAGAAGACTCGTCTTGAATATCTTACCGCTAATCACATTTTATACAGCAGCTATTCGTTCCATTCTTGGCTTGAGGAGAGTGCTATGGATATAGACGTGTCCAAGTAAAAAAATGCAGGACAAAACGGCCGTACCGCACACATCGGGAACAACCCGTGTGTTGAGTCGGTAGAACGCTACTCAAAGTTCACCCCCACCGTCATGGAAATTTGTACATTATTCATCGGGGCGTTAGCTGGATGCCGTAGAAATGGTAATACTACTATGTCCATGTGTTTCTGCGTGTGCTAAGAGCCAACTTTGAGGAAAATATCGCCATCAGTCCACTATCACACACAACATTTGGACAAAAAAGTGTTCCTCGCAAACGTTTGTCGTCTGCCGAATAGCAGGATTCTGGGTAACGAATATGGCGGCGGGAAAATCCACCGTAGTGCCGTAGCCATTGGTTGTAGCAACAAAGAGGCGTTTTGATGATTAATCACACTAAGAGTCCAGTTGTAGGTTAGCAAAAGAGATTCTAATAAGTTGTATTGTAAATAATTGTGTTGAGCAGGAAGCGGATGTGACATTTGTCTTATAAACCAGCGAACAACTATGTGGTATAGTTCTCCCACGAAGCCCTCAGACTGTGACAATAAGGGACGGAGAGTTTTTGACGTAGCCAACTTCTAATGCATGGTTATCGAAGCTTTTCAGACAGTGTTCTTAATACGTTAGTCTGTCAAGTTTGCATTTCTAGCGGTATTACTGATGTTGCATCTAGCACATATCCCTAAATACCCCGTTTTCTACAAATCCCGAATTTAAGTACCCCGCGAATTTATGTTACCCAACGTTACATTCAATTTACATTATACACGTGTAAATGTATAGGTCTGTCAGGTTCAACTAACCAGTATCATGGTGGCTGTGACATTTTTTTATTATCTGCATACCATATAAAACTTTCCGCCAGTTTATTTCTTTATTGTTGGTAATTCTAATGTCGTGGTTTCATAATTACATCATGCAAATGTGCACATGATGTCATGTTTGCTTCTTTCTGACGGGACATTTCAGTGGAGGTAATAGTGTTGGAGAAGTCTCTGGAGGATCAGTTTGTTCTGACTTGTCATGATGACAAAAAAGCGTTGGACATCTCAATGGATGACCGGACGTGGAAACACGATGGACTGGAAATAAGAAACACGAAACATGTGTATCTGACGAATACAAGAGCTTTGGAATCGGTAAGAAGATGTCTATCAACCCTCTCTCCATTGCTCTAAGTTTATGTTCGTTTTATCCTTAACAAACGGGCGCACCAGGGGACTTGATAAAATGGTTTTATGTACCACGTGCCCATGAAATTAGACTACCCTTCTTTGATAGACTTTCCATAGCCGTAAGAACACAAATGCGTTTTTAAGAAATCGTAAAAGCTATCAACTAGAACAATGAATACCCACTTTTGAAGAATGTATTATCACTGTAAATTGACATTGAGGTATGCTTTTCTTTTTTTTCAAACATCGACCTACCTTGTTTTTTCTGTGCTTTCAATATTTATATCTATCGGGACATTTGACACAACCACCCATATTTAGACGTACAATTACATACCGATAAACTTACTACTTTGACAAAACCATTTAGTGTACAAAGGTATAACACCTTGTTGTACATAACGTTACTATATTTGTCAGACATGTATGTGAGTATATATTTTTTTAACTGTACTTACTGTAACGTTACATTAGGTGGTGCTACATGCTATGTGCTTGTTTTTGGTCACTTGTGTCGTGTACATAATGCTGTATTCTGTCTCTAATGTGTTGCCTTCTTGCATTTTGGATCTTTCCAATAGGAAACTATCTATTCACACCTCCACTTCACGAACTTCTCTCGCGAGGAGAGCGGTCTGTACGCGTGTGAGGGTCAGCTGGCTGGAGTGGACATCCCGCAGAAAGTCGTGCAGCTGAAAGTACAGATGCCGTCAAACTGGGCCTCGAGTGAGATCTTATATAGCGTTAACCTGGTTTAGTTTGATCAAGTTTGCTCTGATGAGGAATAACTTCGTTAAGCTATCCTAAAAAGGTTCGGCCCAAATGCTTATATTTACGCAGGAATCTATCTTGCTCTGATTAGGAACAACTTCTTTAAGCTATCCTAAAAGGCTCGAACAAAATGGCATTATTTACGTAACATTTGCTGTTCGATAAGATTCAATTGAAATACTTATGACGTAGTGCGTACGTTACATGTAGTGTTCGAGATTGGACTTGAACCATTGTTTTGTGTTGAATTCCACATAGAAGTAGATCATTCTCTAGTCGACTAGTCATAGTCTATATAAGAAAACCTTTGAAGGCGTTTATATTTCAAGAGACGAAATTGTAATGTAGACGTCGCCGTCACTAATGCTGTACGTATAAATCTTAAGCTAGTACTGTCGCTTTCTGTTCCAGTGTACGACCACCGTGATATGATGTATCTGATCATCTTCTTGGCCATTGTCAGCGGTGCCATCCTTGTTGGACTGGTTGTCTGTCTCATCTGGTGCAGTTGTCAATCAAGGTTCGTGGGTCCCAACTGAAATTTAGACAATACTTTTGTTGCAACCCCTAGTTCAATTCGATAATGGGCCTCCTAGCGGGTACCTAAGGTACTGCAGCGGAGCTTCAAAGTTTGAGGTAAAATTTTCTGCAAGTGCTACGATCATGATTTTTGTGTGGTAGATAGTCCATGCCACAGGAAGTAAGTTGTGTACGTTTGGGTCCCCTAGTGGCTTGTTTGGAACTGCAGTGGTTGTTTTTGTTTTGACCTTCGGACATAAACTGATCAATGTCAAATAATCCAAAGTTCTGTGATGTAGACCTTGTTTTAGACATATATATTCGTATTGGTTTCATTTCTACCTATTCCTACATGATAATGCAAAGGTTTGAAACCCGAAAAATATACTTGTTGAGTTGGCTTCGCCCATCAAGGACGAATATCAAACTTTGAAGGATCAATTTTAATGCATGTATATGCATTACCACCATACATACAATCTTGACTATACTGCTTTGACCAGCTACGAGTAAATGCATTCTGTGAATACGTAACTATACGTTACCAAGTGATAAAAATGGCCCTTTTTGCAACCAACGCGAAAAATATGAAGATTTTCATTTACCCTAGTACTATAGTATTAAAGTTTTCATAAGAGTCTGATCAATGCTGCAAAATGGAATGGAGTATGTAAAATTAATTTTTGGTTCTAAATATCAGTGTTTTGTTTCCTTTACTGCAGATGGAAACGACGTAGAAGACTACCTTCCATACCTCCCAATCTACCCAAAGGGGTGAAGAGGGCGACGTTCAAGAAGACCATGAATGAGCTCAGATCTAAGTTAAAAACCATAAACCGTACAAGACGAGAAAGCCGGATCAACGAACTGGAGGAAAAGGAACGTCTGATTCCTTCTGATGTTCCTGAGGGTGACCACAAGTTTGCGGGGTTGGAGGACGTAGAGTGGGGTGAAAGCAGAGTAGGCTCCCTGAGCAAAGTGAGGGAGATCCCAGACGGGGCTCCCATTAGTCCACCGTCAAGCCCTGTAGCGTCTACCAAGAAAACAGACTACAAGTCATTACCTACAGATACCAAAGAGGACTCAAAGAGACCATCTTTAGGTACCATCGAGACGATGTCGCTTGTATTAACTCCATCTAGTCCCAGCAAAGATATTGATGAGTCACGAGAAAGCAATGGTTTCTCAGAGGCAAAAGGAGAAACCACGAAGACAAAGGCTGGCTCGGAGAGAAGGATGTCTGTTCTTATGTCACCTGCTCCGTTCCACCGTCCCAGCGTTAACTCATCGAACATCATATCTTCTGTTGAGAAACCATCAAGATTAGAGCAAAGTTCCCGAACATCTACCAACATCAAACTTCCCAATTCGTTCAAATCAAACCTTTCTTCGGGATCAAAGGTGTCAAAACTGTCTATTGGAGAGTCAGAAACTGCACTGATGCCTCGACTGTCGTTGTCGGATAGTACAAGGTTGAGTATAGAACGGGTAACTGCCTCTAGGTACAGCCTACTATCCACTGATGGGATTTCCCCCGGACCAGCTCCCGCTAAACCTCCACCTGCTGCAGGACATCCTCCTCCAAAAGTCCCATCAGGACCCCCACCTACTGCACCTTCTCCCAAAGGACAACCGGTGTCTCCTCCTGCTGCAGGTCGACCTTCTGCTACAGGACCACCTCCTCCCAAAGAACCACCGGGACCTCCTCCTGCTCCGGGTCCACCAGGACCTCCACCAAAAGGACCACCGGGACCTCCTCCTGCTACAGCTCCACCAGGGCCTCCACCTGCCCCGGGTCCACCAGGCCCTCCACCCAAAGGACCACCAGGCCCTCCACCTGGTCCGGGTCCACCAGGCCCTCCAACCAAAGGACCACCAGGCCCTCCACCTGGTCCGGGTCCAACAGGCCATCCAACCAAAGGACCACCAGGCCCTCCTCCTACTGCAGGCCCACCAGCTCCTCCGCATGGACCGGACCCACCAGGCCCTCCACCCAAAGGACCACCAGGTCCTCCACCTGGTCCGGGTCCACCAGGCTCTCCAGCCAAAGGCCAATCAGGCCCTCCTCCTGGTCCGGGTCCACCAGGCTCTCCACCCAAAGGACCACCAGGGCCTCCTCCTGGTCCACCAGGGCCTCCCCCGGGTCCACCAGGACCTGCTCCGGGTCCACCAGGCCCTCCACCCAAAGGACCATCAGGCCCTCCACCTGGTCCGGGTCCACCAGGCCCTCCTCCTGGACCGGGTCCACCAGGCCCTCCTCCTGGACCGGGTCCACCAGGCCCTCCTGCACCAGGCCCACCAGGACCTCCACCTCCTCCACCACTTCCACCTTGACCATGAAAGAGTTTAGAATTTCTAACTGCGGCTGACGACAGGTATATTAGCTGATTGCAGCTTATTCTAACTATGACACCTGTAACATACACATGACATGGCTATATAGTTGACTGACCAGGCATGCTACAAATGCCTTCCGTTAGTGGTAGGTTTAAGTGCAAGTAATAATGACGATGAAGTTTAAACGTATGTTATTCTGTCATGTCATGCCAAATCCAAGATTGTAAACATTGTATATCTATGCATCAGACCTTCATCGAAAGGAAAAACAATTCTGTATATAAGAAAATATATTCTGAAAATAAGTCGCAGAATAAAAATTTAAAACTGCTTCTTGTCCTAGCTTCTCACTTATCATGTTATTTTGGAGTTAATATCTCCAACACTCTTGCACACACATACACACACACACATACACACACACACATATATATGCACACACACATACACACACACACATACACATACACACAGATACATACACACAGATACGTATACACACACATTTATATAATCTATCTATTGGCCATCGGCTGGGACTAAACAAGTACACACACAGATACTTAGACACATACACATACACACATATACATGCACACATATACATACACACAGATACACACACGCACACGGTCACCTCAACTGACAGTTAAGCTCTTTTGTTGGCAAATGACAACCTAAATGTGTGACAGCTGTAAAGACCGAATACCAACAATGAAACTTTCAACAGATGTTAGGTCAGAAGATTGGATTTATTTTCTTCCTACCACATAAGATAAGAGATACACAGCTCCAGATCCTGAGTGACAATACATCTTGAACAGTCTATTTTTTTAAATTGTAAGATTGTGTTTTTACAGGCATTTCATCTTCTGAATTCTTTCTCACATAGACCAACATTTTACTTGGATGAATTGGTCTGATAAAGTTTGAAGTACATTTATATATCTAGTTTATTACATTCCATTATGTATAACTTATACTGGCACTTTTTTCAATGTAACGTTAACATTTCATTTTGTCAGCTGCATGAAGAAGTATAATCTGATTACAGCTCCTACAGGCCCATAGACTGATCCTTGCTGTCAATCAAATTAAGCAGTTCAAGTAATGAGAAAGTGGATACGTGTCCATGTCATTTTTGCTGATTAGCATTTCTGGCAATTTTGAAAGAGGCAGGGGGAGCTATGGGATCATCTCCGTGTCTGTACAATTAATTTGGTCACATGGTCAAATTCTTTCTTGGAGTAATACAGCACCAGTAACCTAAAGCCAACAATTGCAAGCAAAGAAATGTATTAATTTGGGGTAAAAATAACAAAATGAAAATACATATACTTTTTGTGTGAAAAGAAAGAAACACATTCAAATGATATCTTGCATCAACCTTGAAATTATAGAAATAAATGGTTAGCATCCTATTGAGGAGACAATAATGGTTAGATAGAAAATGTCATGATTATTCCAACTTGAATTACAGGTTAGCTTCTTCATGATTATACAAAAATAGTTCTGTTCCTTTACTATTTGTCTATTAGTGATATGTACCATGTTCATTTTATTACTCAAATGTCCTTAGGTATTGTCCAGAAGCAAACTTGCATAATTAATTATATCAGATTATCAACTAATGTCATTTTGTCTCTGTTCAAAATGATATCAGAATCAACAGTAACATTCAATTCATATTTGTAAAAAAAATGCAACTTTTGAGTGTTTCGCAACAACTAGACTGCTATAAGGCAACTTTTAATTTATCAAAATTCATAGCTGAGGAAATTAGTACTTTGTATGATGATGGATTTGGTCCATAACCTTTGGCCCCTTGTACCTTGACCTTTGGTCCCTTGATCCATAACCTTTGGCCCCTTATACCTTGACCTTTGGTCCCTTGATCCATAACCTTGACTACATGGAAATGACTTTCATGTACGTGGCGGCCTCCTCCACTAGATGTTGGTAGCTGGTACGAAAGCCTCGAACAAGCAGACCTATAAAAAGTATATCAGTACAGGAAGTTTGACAAGGTCAGGGTCACTTCATCTTAAGTTCCTAAAAAGTACCTTTGATACTGCTATTGAACTTAACTAAGAAATAACTAGTCATTTAGACAAATACATTTCTGCAACTACAATTCATTACCATGTGAAGTCTCAATTTTGTAATGCTAAGAGACAGTACTATAGTTCACGCCAAAAATAGTTACTCAAGCAACTGGATAAAATTTTGAAACAGCATCCGCTGTCTTTCGTCTGTGACTAACGATAAGGACTGGAAACCAGATTTATACCAAAACTCTGAATAGATATGTTAATAAGATTAAGACAATTTAGGATGTCTTGACGTAGTCTTCAAAAGAAGATTAATTCAAGACAAGGTTTATGCTAATAGTTCAATTAGCTCCTTTTTTCTTCTTCAGAGTTTTGGTATAAATCTGGTTTTCCAGGCCTTATCGTTGGTCACTGACGAAAGACAGTGGATGCTGTCTGAAACGTCTGCCTGTTTCAAAATTTTAGCCAGTTGCTTGAGTAACTATTTTTGGCGTATCTTACTACCTGGATGTCTAACCCTCATCAAAGTACTAGTAAACGTTGCGAAGACCCAGTTTTGAAATGACTGAATGTTATAATAACATAGCACAGTGAAAATATAGTCAGTATCTTGATAACCTATGCACATGCATGTACTCTTATGTCTGTGTGTGAGAGTACAAAAGTGTGAGATTGCTACATCGGTTTGAATGTCATTCAGCACCAAGGACAGTTCCTACACTGGGTACCCCCCAAGAAAGCCACGCAAATCACTGACCTGACTTATATGACTGTTTCAACATCCCCCTCAGTGAGCCTCGTACATCCACTTGCGCGAGAAACGTCATCCTGGTCTTGTTGGGATTGGTGGAGTCTGGTTTCAAAACCACCCCCGACAATTCAACTCTACATAGTGTGGCATCCTAGGTTTGGAAACAAAGTAAGCATGATGGATATTCCAAAATAAAATAAAATTGTCAATACCAACACTAGCAGGAAAATGTATCATTATAAAACTAAGATAATTTTATGGACATGTGCTTATTATCCGGGTACATGCCAATGTTCCAACACACCCGCTAACCCTAACATAGGGGTGTAGGAAGGTATAATATGGGTTTTGGAACACCATAGGGTCATCAGAACAAAGGGCTGTGTCCATTCAAGCCATCTGCTTTCCTTTGCCTTCTGACCCTCCCTGACATAGCAAAATGGACTATTCCAAAAATGTGGATGTATGAATATTAATCAAGGTCCTTCTCAAGATATTTGTCTACTGCAGTTGTCAGCTTTATTGCTTTCAATTGGTACATGAGCTCTAGATATGCTTTCCTGGGTGAATTAAAGGAGCTTATGACGCAAAGGTAAGGTATATATAGATAAAGGAGGAATAATAGGAAAAAAAAAGATACCATACAATCATTATTAGTGCACAAAAAATATAAAATCACTATGAATGGTTTGACTGTGCACTTTCAGAAAATATTACCACATAAGCAAACAGTTTACCACAAAGATACAAGTAGAATACTTCATTCTAAGAAGGTAAGGTCAGACTACAAACCTTTTCAAGGACAAAGTTTTCATGTGCCGCAGACAATATCATCATACCTGATTATGGGTAGAACCAAATGAATACAAATGGAAGTTATTCAAACACATTTAGTCTAAATGATTCCAGTGGATAAGTGATCACAAAAACTGTGAACACAAAAATGCTGTGAATAATTCATGATTGAATGTCATTCTGTGAAGACATTTACGAAGTGATTAGATATGAGTGGATGTGATTCTAAATATACCCTTGTGACCACTTTAACCTTTGGCCTGCTAAGGTGGCACCAAAGTTGTATTGGTCGTGGGGTTAGATAGCAGGGAGAAGGTTAAAACATGTACTGCTTACTTATAATGTTTTGTCAAAGTGCCCCAGGTACAAGATCACTACTCTCCAAGCAGAGGTTCAGCTCCGCCAAACGTTTGGCTTGGCAACGTAATAAAAAAAATGAAACAAAATAGAAAGTCCGACAAAACGCCTAAAATCACATCAAAACCAGCCAGAGTGGAACCTCTGCTTGGAGAGTACAAGATCACACTACCAACATCCTGGGTATGAGATCACTACTTAGAACATCTAAATGTCCTGGGTATGAGATCACACTAATAACATCAAAGCGCATTGAGTATTAGATCACATCATATATTACATAGTATGTAGGGTATACTAACCACTTGTGCCATTGTAAGAGTCTTGCTCCGTGACCCATGACCTGAGTACACACACCTCCCGCGGGGTCATGCCTGGCAGCGACGTCTTGTAGTGCCACTGTACGATGGCGTTCGCTCGGTCGGGGTCAATGCTCTGTAGAACTCTCTCATCTCGAAAGAAGTAATCGAGCTATGTTGAAAATAGGAAAGAATTGGGAATATCAGTGCAAGCATATCATGAATCAACCCCCCAAGCATCGCTGAGTTCACATTAAAGAATTTAGACAAAAAATTTATACTGTGTAAATGGATTCAAATGAATATAATCAAAACAGCATCATTAACAATATTGAGCTTCAAATATTCTATAATATCCAGTATCTTTTGGAAAATCTGACTTGGTGTCTTTTTATATAACTAAGTGTTGTTGAGATTTTAAAAAGCAAAGATGAAGGGACCAAAAAAATACATTGGTCTGAAGGAGAATTTGTTCATATTTTGCTCACATTTTACAAAATGTAATGTTCATGCATCTAGCCTTTATACTAACCCCTATGCATCTTCAAAACTCTAAGAAATAATTTGCAAATAAGCCTTATAATATGCTTAGTATAAATCTAAAATACAGCTTGGAGCAAGGAGGTTATATGATTTTATAACTCCTTGCTTGGAGCAGTTAACAATGCATGAATCATTACATGTATGGTAGAAGTATGGCAAAAAGGTAGTCTAGAACTAGACAGTATGCCAACCTTTCCTCCCTCTGTACAAGCCTGCTGCAAGAAGCTGTAGACAATAGAACAAGGAGCAGCCACCAAACCATCTACCTGTGAGAACATATCAGGCATAATAAAGGAGTCTCAAGAAAGCCCCTCACCGATTTTTTTTGCAGGCCAAAATATCAACGTGCAATTAACTGTAAATTCGGAAATGTTTGTGGGGATTCAATTTTGCGGTGGGGAGAAAATGAAAAGTTTGCAGTGGTTTAAAGTTTGTGTATGTAGTGCTACAGACAAAAATGGAACCGTTACGGCTTTTCCCAGTGGTTTTCAGTATGCGGTTAAGAGTTCACCACTAAAACTGCGAACATAAAACCACTGCGAAACATTTCTGCATTTACAGTACTCTATACAAAAAGTTACTCATTGACAAGCAACTGAATAGGTTTTGATAATGGGCAGATTGTTTTAGACAGCATCAGCATACAACCTTGCCTTGACTTCATCTTCATTCGAACCATATCTTACAATTTTCTTTACCTCATTTACAGATCAATTTAATTAGTTTTGTTTGAATACCTTCAGAAGTTCAGACTCTATTCAGTCAGTAGAAAAAGACAGCGGATGTTGTCTGAAACATCTGACTTTTTACAAAACTATTATCCATTTGCTTGAATAACAAATTGAATAATGTCGGATTGTATATAATTTTATATGCAAAAGTTTGCAAATGCCCTACCATGATGATAGCATACGGTTGCTCTTTAAAGGACATCCTAGCCACAGCCACGCCCTCTTTACTCTCCCACTTCTTCCATTGGTCCACGGGCCTGTCAGTCATCTCACAGAGCCCCTCCCACTGCTGGGAAGATGGGAGAGAAAACACTAATGTCAATGTCAATAACTGTCAGGTGATTTAGACACAAATTTCTTAAGTTTTTACAGTGGGATAACACAAATAAAAGAGCTCTAGAGAATACGGTGAAAGGAAAAAAAGATAACAGGTAATATATAAGGTAAAGGTTCCATAGCCTTTTTGAGGCTATCCAGGCAGTTGCTTGTTATCAACTGTGTCTAGGCCATGATATTGGAAGGTGGAGCCCGTCCCCCTCCTTTCACTGCTTTCTACCTCCCCAACAAAAGCCAAGTACCCATTTACAATTTCGAATGAGGAAAGTCAATGTGAAATTATAATATCTTCCCAAAGAACACAATATTAAGCCCAGAATGCCAGGAATCGATCCTGTGACCTCTAAATCTTGTTCTGGCCAGCTTACAAATCAGCCAGAGGTGCTACTGAAGAAATGGATATTAAGAAAGTTGGAAAATACCTGCATTCTCCACTTTGGGTCCTCATACTTTTGCTTGGTCACTGTGGCACCGATTTCAGAGGTAGGAAGAGTTTGGATCTAAAATACAAGACATATGATAGAAATCTATCAGAATTCAAAACGTCGAATTGACGTTGGAAACTTAAGTTTGCTTCAGGTCACATTTCTGTAGTTCCCTTTTCATTATCACAGAATAGAAAATCTGCCAGAAAATGAGAACTTAGCGATAAGTAATCAAACTACATAAAGGATTCACAATTAGTTAAAATTACATGAAGCCCAACAAGTTAGCAAAATTATTAGTTTTCAATGTAATCATTGGTCATAACTGGTCTACTTCGTCTATGAACTGAGAAGAAAAGGTTTTACGATTTTCTTGTAATTCTGATATGTACAAGTTCTATAAACATGCACAGAACCAATCAGTGAATTACAATTGCCTGAGTAGTAACATTAATGCTGCAACATTAACATCAACTTTAAGTTTAATAATTCCTCCTGGTACCCTAAGACAATTAATCAAGAAAAAGCATTAAGAAAGAAAACGGTTTCCAAAAGAGATTTACTAAATGCAGCATCAGTAATCCCCATGATGCGTTTGTATGCACACTTCAGATATCCAGGTGTTCAAGAATTTCTTGAGAAAGTCTTCAAGTTGATAACACCTTGGTTACCCAGCAGAATTTTAAGAGCTTACGTTACCTTGTTCTTCATCTTGACCCTGACAGTGGACTTTCTCTTGAGTGCCCTGTCTGGTACACCCTCTATAGCCGCTCCTATTGTAGCTATCCACTCAAGCTTGTCTTCCTCACTCTCTGAAAAACGACAAACACAATTATTATCATATAATACTACTATAGTTGTTGTTATCATCCTTTGTTTTAGATGTATCATTACGAAAAGAAATTATCAGAAGAAAAGAAAGAAAAACAAGACAGTGGATTCAGAATCTTAAATTTTGCTTTGATGAACTGTTACAATTCAACAATATCTTAAAGTCTAATTGAGGATTTTAATAGCCCAGCTTGAGTGCCATCCTAGTTAGTTTACTAAGGGTACCATACTCTGGGAGCCCTGGTAAACTAACTAGGATGGCTGCTGGCTAGGAAATATCACATTCAGTTCCAAGATCAAGCATTTTCATAAAAATCCTTATAAAGTAAGTAGTTGCATACACTGTTAAAATCTGGGATCCTTGGCCCCCAAAAAAGGCATATAGTATCATGTTTCTAGACCAATATTTCTGATTTATTCTTTTTGAAAACTTATGATTATGAATCATGATAATTACCACAGCTCAGGTAGTATGTCCTGGTTGCTCCATCATCCACAAGTTTCCCGACGGCAAACGCATGTGGTTTCTTCACCTTCTCTCCTGCTTCAATCTCACGTGCTACATCTGACCACAACAATGAACAATAAAATGAAACATCTTTGGTTTAAAGGCCACAACAAATTTCTGTGACATATCCTCAAGTGACTCCTAATGTAGGCGTCATACAGCAGGAAAAAAAAGCTTGCTCAAGAAGTCTATAAGCTCGAAAGGACATTTTCGGCTAGAATGTGGTGACCATTGAGTAAATAAAAAAAATTGAAAAAACATGGTCGGTATCTTCTCAATGAGTCAACCACCGAGTGATTTTCAGGGGTCAGCTGATCATAATGTTTGCGGGTCACCAAGTCTCGTCCAATGTAACGGCGATTTTAAAATTATCCCTCAACTTTTGCTGATCAACATATTTGGTGACAGTGCAATGCCATAATTTGCTGATTACAGAAGTAAACCACTTGGTGTATGGCAGATTAGAATACATAGTACTGCAATTCTTGTTTCTTTCACTGTTACTTTATGTTCACTGTTTTCACAGTCACCTCTGTACCGTGAACATATCATCACCATGAAAACCCTGTCGTGATTATTTATGATTCCTTCAGTTCTGTAAATCACTTGCTGCCACCGTGAAGTTAAAGTTCAGTGAAAATATCCATTTTCCTTACATGGTGAAATTTTGCTACCATGAAGATAAAGTGAATTACAGTATATATTAGAGAGCAAAGGCCGGATACTGGCAATTCCATGCAATCAACATTATCATTATAAAAACTAATTCTTATCATCATTGCATATCAGTTTGCATAGTGCAAGATAATTTGACCAATCAGGGTAAGTGATTTTATATATAATAGGATTATATTCAAAAACTACTCACAGTTACTGGTCAGTCTGACCTGGCCTCTTGGATCTTCATCTTTTATTGCTCTGAAACATAAAAATCCATAACCATTTCCCAAAACAACTCTTAAAGGCATATGTAGAATTCAATACTGAAATATACTGTATACAATGTAGAAAATTATTGGCTACTTCATGATCACTTGTAAAAATTCACTAGTAGTACTTGCCTGATCTTTTCAGTTTAAAGTATGATCAAAGACACTAGTGTAACCATAAAGTACTAAATCAAATACTGAAAGTGTTATTGTTCATCATACTAGTTTCTTCTTATACATGTACATGTACATGTAGTATTGGCTATTCTGTTGTAAATATTACAGCCATTATAGGTTACCCATCTGAGTAATGAGGCTGTTGTAACATGCTCGAGAGGCCTCTTTGAAACAGGACCTTCATTTCACGGCTCTAACGATGCATTACAACTATCCTACTAGAAACTGTAACATTATACCTTGTCACCCCCCTCCCACTCACAAAACACAACATATCTGGCATACTTGTAGTAGTACAGGGTGACGTCAGCGCCTCTCTGGATAAGCCTGAACCACCTCCGGTCCCAATGGTACTGTCCAAACAGAGCCTTTCCACTCAACTTGGAGGCCCAGCCTTCTTTTAAAATATCATGATCTGAAAAGGAAAAAATATTTGGCTATTACTTAGAATTCAAGACAAAATTCATATACTTGTATACGGTAGT
Organism: Branchiostoma lanceolatum; assembly: GCF_035083965.1. Classification (NCBI taxonomy): domain Eukaryota; kingdom Metazoa; phylum Chordata; class Leptocardii; order Amphioxiformes; family Branchiostomatidae; genus Branchiostoma; species Branchiostoma lanceolatum. Next base: position 12,314,460 of record NC_089729.1, read on the forward strand.
ACTCTTACTTTATACATAGAAATTACTTTAAAACACTGGGATTTGCTCCAGAAATTAAACAGATACAAAGTAAAAAGCAAAAATAAACAATAAGTACATTGCATAGAATTAAAATGTACTAATTCATAGCCATTTAAGACTTACAAATGTCTACTACTATTTGAATTTATAGCAATAACATCTTTGCATAAAATTAATGTACAATATCAACAAAATTGTATCATTAGAATTATTAAACTTTTTTCAAATCCTAAGACAATTCTATTTGCCAGTAATATAGACTGAATTGATACTAGTAAGGCATCAAGGGTGTGTAATGTCAATCATCCAGGTATGACACCATAGCCACACCCATTTCATACTGAAACAGCCATATATGGCAAAGGGTCATTAAACAATCAAAATGTCAATCAAAATATGGCCACACCCACTTATTACTCTCACACAGTTTCAGGGATTTTTTTAGTCACAAATACAAAGGACCAAACAATCAGTATTTACCAATCATTAAGTACCTCTAATATATCATCAACAACTAGAGTTCCACGACCTCATACCTTCGCCATATGATTTTAACCTTTATGACTGACATATCAGGGGTGTTTGTCATCAATTATAAATCATACCAGTTGATCTTCTTCACCCAAAAAACAAAAGTATGAGCGTAACAAAGAAGGTTATGCTAACAAAGTAACATTTATCATGAATTATGCAAATGGGGTCCTTATTACCATAATTTGATTCAACAATGTTCACATTCACATAACTTCCAAATGACACAAGTATGAAATCGCCATCCTTTACCTGTATGGTTTTATAGTAGTTTCTCATTAATTATGCAAATTAGGCCTACATTTGCATATTTTCTATCTATCAAAATTCCTCAGTAACAAATGTCACATATGTCAATAGTCATATCATGGAATACAGCGGGTTTTTAAAGTTGTCTCATTAATTATGCAAATTAAAATCTTATTTGCATAATTATCGTCCAATCATACAAAGCATTACGTAAGCTATCTACATACCAAAAATCATTACCATCCATCAAGCCCATCTTGAGTTATAGTATTTTCTCATTAATTATGCAAATTAGGTATTCATTTGCATAATTGATATCTATTAATATTTCTCTCTTCTTCAGTTACATATGTCACATGTTTGAGAGTCCTGTCGTGGAATTTGGCCGATGTATAAACTTTCCTCATTAATTATGCAAATTAGATACTGATTTGCATAATAAGTATCTAATCATGTACATCATCACTCAAGCTATCTACTTACCAAAAATTATAACCATCCATCAAGCCCTTCTTGAGTTATTCCCTTTCAAAGTCTGAACCAAAACCTGCTCCTGCAGTTCCAAAAAAGCCGCTAGGGGGCCAAAACCTATACCACTTACTCTCTGTCCAAAGAGCTATCTACCACTCAAAAATCAGTTCCATAGCTTGTCCAGAACACGAGATATCGAAACAGGAAGTTCCGCTGCAGTACCGTAACAAGCCGCTAGGGGACCCAAAATCTAATCATTTCCTAGTCTCATCAAGACCTACCCACCTACCAAATATCAAGACAATCCATCTAAGCCTTCTCGAGTTATGCTGTACATTACACACACACACACACACACACAAACGCTACCCTCTGCATAACCTTCTCGGCGAAGGTAACGAAGGTAACAAAATAACAAGCAGAGAGTCGTCAACCTCATCGAGACACCAAAATGTAACAGTTAGCTATAACTGTTTTGACTATTATCTCCAAGCAGATGTAAGGATCCGGCTAATTCTCGGTGTTTCATGCCTCTTTAGTACTATTTTGTACTGCACCATTTACTACTCTTTTGTAGTACTGTATTTTTAACGGTTCACCTCTCCCTATTGTAATACTAGAAAAGAGTAAAAAATGTTACAAAACCAGGTGCAAAATGCCGAGAATGAGCCAATTTCATACATCTGCTTGACGACTTCATTCCTATAGTTTTGACACACTTTATTTTAGTGACAGTATTAAAGAAATATTTTTGCCAGAATAAACCGACGCTGACATTTGTAATGTTACTTTTACAGTAGTGTTTCTGTTCATTGTCTCTTATAATCAACACATTGTACATGATTTTGCGTAGCCAAATCTTTCGTAAATATGGTAAAAAAAAACGGAACAAGAGATCAAAAACCCGGAAGTGATCTAAAACTACACCGCAGCAGTATTTTTCACAAATTTACGAACCTCGAAGTTTGACTACGCTCTCGGCAGCTGCGTTTTCCCCTGCTTCTGGCCTTCCTCCAGTCGTAGTTGACATGTCAGAGCTGTTTTTTGGTGCCCTTTATCGCGTGCAAACCACCAGAGCCGCCATCTTTACCTTTCTGTTTACCATTTCCCTTTCAACCACCCGGTATCACTTTCACCGCTAGCTTGGCAATGTAAAACAGAGCCACCTACCGAAAATATCCAAAACTGCAGATAAACGAACTCGACAGTTCATCAGAAGAGGATACAGAAGGCCACAGAACAGTAATGAAGCTTCCTTATTAGGGGTGGATACCGGTTCAGCTGGACCGGTTTGGACCGGAAAAACATGCAAGAACCGGGTCAAAAAAACCGAAAGTCGTGAACCGGTTTTTTGGACCCGGAAGTCGGAACAAAGTAGAAATATTTGAATACTTAGACATCTCCTCAGTTCTCTGGCCATAGAAGAGGAAAAATAGCATTGAATCAAACTAGATTAGCCTAAAATAAGTCCATATTCACCTCTTTCTATAACTGTTGGTTCAGTTTTAAGTCGATACTGAAATATGCAACGAAAAAAAACTTTAAAAGTTAACGTTACCACACAGCCACGAGGTTGGTGCCGATTATCAGTGGAATCGGCATCATGTATCCTCATAAACTCGCGTAAATTTTCACTCCAAATGAAGAATCAGCAAATTAAACATGGGGCAAACAACATTTTTTTCTTTCTTGTACAAGTGTACACAGCCAATTTTTACGAGTTCGGGACGCATTAACGGTCACAGCCTTGTCAAAAGTAATCCGCCGGGAAGCCGGCTGTTTTTGCACGTGAGCCCAGTAGGCCAGGGAGGGCGAGGGCGGAGTTACTCCCTTCACCGCCCGGGCACGTGAGCTCAGTAGGCCAGATAGGCCGGAGGGCGGAGTTAAATTCCTTTGAGGGCTTTGCCGACGAGCTTTACCATGACAACCTTAGCCACAGAGCCGTAGGATGGATGCATATATTAACCATATATGGACTGGATTTTCCCGGCGTAAACTTCTGATTCTTTACGGGCTGCCAGTTTTTGGAAAACATGTGGCCATGCGCTAAAATCCATCAGAGGATTTTGCTATTAAAGCATGTAAGGTTTTGAGTTACCCTGCTGTCGGTTGGAGTGGCGTGTTGAATTGGGAATTGCAAGGAGGGAAATAGAGAACCTCCTTGAGAATTAGAACGCAGGAAGGGCTGACAGGTTTGTTGTTTACATATGAAAATGGGAGGGTTGAAGCTTGATTTGCGGCCGACACTGCCGACAGCAGTTTATTCGCCTTTTTCCAGCGCTAATTTCACGATCTATGAACGGGTTTGGATGGTTAAGAACAAAAAGGTGTTGATTTCTGTGTTTCAATCAGTGAAAATTTACCGAATTTTATGAGAGTGACACTGTTTTTGTGAGCTTCCTCCGCTCATATTGGGTTGCGTGCCGCGCTACCTGGATTTGGAAATTAGTTGCGCCAAGCAAAATTTGCTTGGGCGCGCAAGTGCGCAACCGGGTATTTCGCACGCTGTTTTATTGAATTTATTTCGAACTCTGGATATTTTATGTAAGGCAACTAATTATATTTTGATGAAATAAAAAGTGTTGTAAGTCTGCTTTTTAGTCACTGACAAAAAGGGCATTGAAAGTAAGTGCAACATTCAAATACATATTGGTTTGATATTACCTAAGTATACTAAGATATCAACTAGACAGGATCAGGTTTAGGTTCAGGTCCGGACCTGAACCTAAACCTCTGGACCTGAACCTGGACTCGAACCTGATCGAGCCGAACCGGTATCCACCCCTATTCCTTATTATTAATATATGGCAATCATGTAAGAAAGAAGCTGTCAAAAGTCACCTACCAGAGTTTTAGTCCATGAAAAACATGCATTGGCAGGGCTGTCAGGCCCCCAAAGTTTCAATCTAGAGCATAATTTCAACTTTCTAATCGGCACAACCCCTACGAATCCGGCCATGTTTACTAAAGTTGACCTTTGACCTCCTTCTCTACCTGATAATCACACAAAAACACCAAACTTATACTGCCTACAGACACCACAAACATTGATGAAAGTCTGATTTTTCAACACAATTAGAGGGAAGAAACCCTTACCTGTAACATCCAGCTCAGAAATACCAATATATCCTAGAAACAAACCCTCTACAGCTACTTTTACCAAGGGTACCAAACCTATTTCCTAAAAGTTGGCCTTCTGCGCCTGCGCGAAATACTGGAGTATCCCCAGAATCTACTATACACTAGAGATAAATATTAGCTGCTTCAGCAAATATGAACAGGTTTGCGTTTTAGTGTAACTAATGTGGGGGAAAAGTAACATTTCTAAGTAAGTAGTTGAAATACAGAATAATTCACTTCATCTCCCTCCCCTTGCAAAAATGACTGTTTTGAAATGGACTGTTTGGTAAAAGCCACCCCCTTGGGAGAATGAACTCTTCCGGTGGTACCTTCAGTTAAAATGGACAAGGTCAAGAACATCCTTACCCTTAATCTGTCACCATAACTCTTAATCCGACAGCATAGACCATATACTGTCACCCTTTCTCTTAATCCGTCATCCTTATCATTAATCCATCATTGTAACCCTCAATCCGTCACCCTAGCCCTTACTCCGTCACCATAAGCCTTAATCTGTCACGAAAGTCTTAAATACCTCACCGTTACCGTTAATCCGTCACCATTGCCAATAATCTGACCCGATAATCCTTAATCCATCCCCATTACCCTTGATACGTCACTCTTACCTTTAATACGTCATCATGATCTTTAATCCGTCAGCTACTCCTTTAGCGGACTAACTCCGCTGGTATTTCATCTGTATATTTCTACTCTTTCCACTCGCCTCTGAAGCCTGGTAGAGGTTACAAGGATCCTGTCGGGCTATCCTGTTGCCCTGACCAAGGAGGCCTTAACCTCCTTGCCCTGACAATTCCACCTCCTCCAAGATGCATGTAATGAAGTAGTAAAAACCGGTACTTGGCTCTCCTGTCACCGCTATAAGTATAACGCATGCCGTCATGTAGGATGTAGTAAGTTCAGGAAGGTACGAAAATGAAACTCATACTGCATAGTATACGGCGCGCGGCAACGCCCGTCAGAATCTTTTGAGACGATATTGCCGAATGTATGGAAAATCCCTCTTCTGAGATTCCTTTACGGACGACTTAGAGGAAGACAATTCACCCCGACCAGTCGATCGCATTCAAACTCAAATTCGAACCAGCCTTGTCCCGACAGATTGCTTTCTCTTTCTAAGTTGCACTTTGGAATAGTTTCTACTACTTTTCTTTAAACGTTATATCGCGGATACGTTCAATCAATTCCAACGTGCCAAAAATGTAAATCTGACAACATCTCTTAAAAGCTGACACCTTCCAGCATCTCACTGGCGAGTTTGTTTTGCCAGATTTAGTCGTTCAGGCAACTTAGAAAGCAATCTGTCGGGTCATGGCTGATTTGAACCTGAGTTTCAATGCGATTGGTCGGGCTGAATAAGCTAGTTCACAGTTGCTACTACGCATATGCAGTGTCAAAGGTGCCTTCGAGACGTAAACAAAACCCGTCTGGGCGTTGTTATGCAAATCGAGACAATGTTGAGACGAACACTGTTTACAAGCCGGGGGCCTTCACCTTTGACACTGCACATGCGTAGTAGCAACCGTGAATTAGCTTATTCTGGGGTATTCCGGCTGAGATGGAAGAAAATGTATTAGAGAAGGCTTACGTATTTATGGAGGAAAACCTGAAGATGTCCAACGTTCGAAGTATTTCCCTTGTCAACGTGCATCCTCTACTAAAAATGCGGGGAAATCCAATTATTGCAAAGTTTGTTTCCAAGCTGGATCGCGACCGGGTGCTAAATCACGTGTACCGCTTGCAGCCGCAGTCCGGCACCGGTGTCAGTGTCCACCCTCCTGCCCCCATACAGAAGGCGAAGGACCGACTGAAGGAGCCTTTCTGAGACGCGAAGAAGAAGGATCTCAAGCCCAAGTTCAAGATTGACGGCGTTACAATGTGCCTTTGTGTTGCGGGTTGAAAGAAGTGCAAAACGCCCAAGGAGTACCCCATCATAGATGACACGAAGTCAGTACTTCATTCTTTTAAGTTAAATTTTGCTGTCTTTCTTCATTACATTTACAGCCCGGTGTTATCATGATCTTGATACAATGCTCTACTGACCACTGTTTGTGTCGTCCGAATGGTCAGTTAACTTGATTACAGTTTGTTTTGTTTTTCTTGCACTTTACTGTTATGTGTTATTATACGTGTTCTCATTATTTTGTACGTGTGCCAGTCCCTTGCCCCACTTTTGAAACATGCAATGTCAAGAGAGTTCGTGAAATAAATGATGGTTGATATAACTTCAAATTTGGGTTCTTTGAGATGTCCGGACAATATCAAATCTTTATCATTTGTGCATATGAATGTAAATATCATTGTTGCAGGTAGTAAACTCGATGAGATTTCGGTCCTTGTTTCTGATTATAATCTCGACATAGTTACCATTACTGAATCCTGGCTTGGAGATTCCATCGCATCAGAAGATATTTCCCTGCATAGTTTTCAACCACTCTTCCGTCGTGACCGAAATCGTCAGTGCGGAGGGGTTCTCATTTATGATGTATCTAACTCCATTCCTTGTAGAAGACGAAACGAACTTGAAGTTATGTCTTTTGAATCTATATGGCTGGAACTCCAGCTTGGTGTCTGTAAAATGTTGTTCTCAGCTTATTACCGACCACCTGTTCAAGATGTTTGCATAGTTAACTAGAGTTCCACGACCTCATACCTTCGCCAAATTATTTTAACCTTTATGACTGACGTATTAGGAGTGTTTCTCATCAATTATAAATCATACCAGTTGATTGTCTTAAAATATAACATGTCCAAAGTATGAGCTAAACAAATTATGAGCTTAACAAAGAAGGTTATGCTAATATTTATCATCAATTATGCAAATGAGGCCCTTATTAGCATAATTTGATTCAACGATGTTTACATTCACATAACTTCCCGATGCCACAAAAAGTATTAAATGTTTGAAATTGCCGTCATTTGCCAGTGTGAAATAATAGAAGTTACTCATTGAGTATGCAAATTAGGCCCACATTTGCATATTTTCTATGTATCAACATTCCTCTCTTCCTCAGTTACAATTTGAATGGTCATATCATGGAACGAAGCGGATTTTAAAGTTGCCTTATAATTATGCAAATTAGAATCTGATTTGCATAATTATCATCCAATCATACTGAGCATCACACAAGCTATCTACATACCATTAATCATGACCATCCATCAAGGCTATCTTGTTGTAGTATTTTCTCATTAACCATGCAAATGAGGTCTTCATTTGCATAGTTCATATCAATTAATATTTCTCTCTTCCTCAGTTACATATGTCACATGAGTCCTATCATGGAATTTGACGGATGTATAAACTTTCCTCATTAATTATGCAGATTAGATACTGATTTGCATAAGAAGTATCTAATCATGTACATCATCACTCAAGCTATCTACTTACCAAAAATCATTAACATCCATCCAGCCCTTCTTGAGTTATTCCCTTTCAAAGTCAGACGCAAAACCTGCTCCTGCAGTTCCAAAAAAAACCAAACCCATACCACTTACTCTCTGTCTAAAGATCTATCTACCACTCAAAAATCAGTTCCATAGCATGTCCAGAGCACGAGATATCAAAACAGGAAGTTCCGCTGCAGTACCGTAGGAAGCCGCTAGGGGGCCCAAAATCTAATCGTTTTCAGGTCTCATTAAAACCTACCAACATACTAAATACCAAAACAATCCATCCAGGCATTCTCGAGTTATGCTGGTCCACTACAGACAAACAAACACACACACACACACAAACGCTACCCTCTGCATAAACTTCGCGGCGAAGGTAATGACTTCACTGATCAATTTATCGACTCTGTCATCATGGCGCACTTTGCGCGCGCCGATGCCATTGTCGTCACAGGTGACTGTAATGCTAAACACAATACCTGGTGACACCTGAACCCTGTTAATTATGCTGCTGTAAAACTCCACCAAGCGTCAAAATTCCTTAATCTTCATCAAATTATCACCGAACCTAAATGTGACCTTTCACAGTCTCCTTCTGTAATTGACCTAATATTTACTAACTCTCCTAGTTTCTTCTCTAAAACATGCGTTTTATCTCCTTTGTCCAACTGCCATCACTCGCCTATCATTAATTGGCTGTATGAAATTCCATATCTCCGTTCAAAAACCGTATTCTCGAACACTCTGGGACTGCAAAAATATCGATTATGATACCCTTTCAGTTTCTCTGGTAGATCTCAGATGGTATCAAATATACAGATGCGGAAAGGATGATAATGGTTGCATTATACTCGATGTGAAATATCGCTGTATTCCTCATAAAACTGTAATTGTCAAACCTAAAGACAAACATTGGATGTCTTATAATATGTCTTAAAAAAATTAATGCGTTTGCGTGATAAGTTTCATAGAAGATCAAAATTATTAAACTCCCCCCTTGTTGGCAGTCCTATCGTAAAAAGTCGTAACAAATTAACTAATAAAGTCTCCAAGGCCAAGACAAACTATAGATCCCGTCTGGCTCAGGCCATTTCGGACCCCTAATTTAACAATGATATATTATAGATCAAAGGTACTTTTTTTTTTCTCTTTGCGGCATAGATTGCGGTATAGATTGGCGACCGTAGTGCTCAGGTCTAAAAGGCGTATAAGTCCGACAATCGCTAGGATGCCGAAACTTTCCGGTTTTATCCTGTCAGACATGAACAAGCTTTCATCTCAAATGCTTTGCATATAAGGTGGGATCGGTCGAAGGTACTTTATTTTACTTTGCGGCCTCGTTTGCCACCTCAATTACTAAATGTATGCCGAAGGTATAGATCGAAGGTACTTTTTTTTTTAATTGCGGCATGGATTGCGGTCTAGATTGGCAACCGTAGTACTCAGGTCTAAAAAGCGTGTAAGTCCGACAATCACTAGGATGCCGAAACTTTCCTGTCTTATCCTTTTAGACATGAACAAGCTTTCATCTCAAATGCTTTGTATATCAGGTGGGATCGATCGAAGGTCCTTTTTTTTACTTTGCGGCCTCGATTGCGGCCTCGATTACTAAATGTATGCCGAGGGTATAGATCGAAGGTATTTTTTTTACTTTACGGCATAGATTGCGGTCTAGATTGGCGACCGCAGTATAGTACTCAGGTCTCAAATGCTTTGTATATCAGATGGAATCGATCGAAGGTACTTATCTAATTTACGGCCTCAATTGCGGCCTCGATTGCTAAATGTATGCCGAAGGTATAGATCGAAGGTACTTTTTTTACTTTGCGGCATAGATTGCGGTCTAGATTGGCGACCGTAGTACTCAGATCTAAAAGGCGTGTAAGTCCGACAATCGCTAGGATGTCGAAACTTTCCTGTCTTATCCTGTCAGACATGAACAAGCTTTCATCTCAAATGCATTGTATATCAGGTGGGATCGATCGAAGGTCCTTTTTTTTACTTTGCGGCCTCGATTGCGGCCTCGATTGCTAAATGTATGCCGAAGGTATAGATCGAAGGTCCTTTTTTTCACTTTGTGGCCTCGATTGCGGCCTCGATTGCTAAATGTATGCCGAAGCTATAGATCGAAGGTATTTTTTTTACTTTACGGCATAGATTGCGGTCTAGATTGGCGACCGCAGTATAGTACTCAGGTCTCAAATGCTTTGTATATCAGATGGAATCGATCGAAGGTACTTATCTAATTTACGGCCTCAATTGCGGCCTCGATTGCTAAATGTATGCCGAAGGTATAGATCGAAGGTACTTTTTTTACTTTGCGGCATAGATTGCGGTCTAGATTGGCGACCGTAGTACTCAGATCTAAAAGGCGTGTAAGTCCGACAATCGCTAGGATGTCGAAACTTTCCTGTCTTATCCTGTCAGACATGAACAAGCTTTCATCTCAAATGCATTGTATATCAGGTGGGATCGATCGAAGGTCCTTTTTTTTACTTTGCAGCCTCGATTGCGGCCTCGATTGCTAAATGTATGCCGAAGGTATAGATCGAAGGTACTTTTTTTTCACTTTGTGGCCTCGATCGCGGCCTCGATTGCTAAATGTATGCCGAAGCTATAGATCGAAGGTACTTTTTTTTTACTTTGCGGCCTCGATTGCGGCCTCGATTGCGGCCTCGATTGCTAAATGTATGCCGAAGCTATAGATCGAAGGTACTTTTTTTTTACTTTGCGGCATAGATTGCGGTCTAGATTGGCGACCGTAGAACTCAGGTCTAAAAGGCGTGTAAGTCCGACAATCGCTAGGATGCCGAAACTTTCAGACATGAACAAGCTTTCATCTCAAATAATTTGTATATCAGGTGGGATCGATCGAAGTTACTTTTCTAATTTGCGGCCTCGATTGCGGCCTCGATTGCTAAATGTATGCCGAAGGTAGAGATCGAAGGTACTTTTTTTTTTACTTTGCGGCATAGATTGCGGTCTAGATTGGCGACCGTAGTACTCAGGTCTAAAAGGCGTGTAAGTCCGACAATCGCTAGGATGCCGAAACTTTCCTGTCTTATCCTGTCAGACATGAACAAGCTTTCATCTCAAATGCTTTGTATATCAGGTGGGATCGATCTAAGGTACTTTTCTAATTTGCGGCCTCGATTGCGGCCTCGATTGCGGCCTCGATTGCTAAATGTATGCCGAAGGTATAGATCGAAGGTACTTTTTTTTTACTTTGCGGCATAGATTGCGGTCTAGATTGGCGACCGTAGTACTGAGGTCTAAAAGGCGTGTAAGTCCGACAATCGCTAGGATGCCGAAACTTTGCTGTCTTATCATGTCAGACATGAACAAGCTTTCATCTCAAATACTTTGTATATCAGGTGGGATCGATCGAAGGTACTTTTCTAATTTGCGGCCTCGATTGCGGCCTCGATTGCTAAATGTATGCCGAAGGTAGAGATCGAAGGTACTTTTTTTTACTTTGCGGCATAGATTGCGGTCTTGATTGGCGACCGTAGTACTCAGGTCTAAAAGGCGTGTAAGTCCGACAATCGCTAGGATGCCGAAACTTTCCTGTCTTATCCTGTCAGACATGAACAAGCTTTCATCTCAAATGCTTTGTATATCAGGTGGGATCGATCTAAGGTACTTTTCTAATTTGCGGCCTCGATTGCGGCCTCGATTGCGGCCTCGATTGCTAAATGTATGCCGAAGGTATAGATCGAAGGTACTTTTTTTTTACTTTGCGGCATAGATTGCGGTCTAGATTGGCGACCGTAGTACTCAGGTAAGTCCGACAATCGCTAGGATGCCGAAACTTTGCTGTCTTATCCTGTCAGACATGAACAAGCTTTCATCTCAAATACTTTGTATATCAGGTGGGATCAATCGAAGGTACTTTTCTAATTTGCGGCCTCGATTGCGGCCTCGATTGCTAAATGTATGCCGAAGGTAGAGATCGAAGGTACTTTTTTTTTACTTTGCGGCATAGATTGCGGTCTAGATTGGCGACCGTAGTACTCAGGTCTAAAAGGCGTGTAAGTCCGACAATCGCTAGGATGCCGAAACTTTACTGTCTTATCCTGTCAGACATGAACAAGCTTTCATCTCAAATGCTTTGTATATCAGGTGGGATCGATCTAAGGTACTTTTCTAATTTGCGGCCTCGATTGCGGCCTCGATTGCGGCCTCGATTGCTAAATGAATTCCGAAGGTATAGATCGAAGGTACTTTTTTTCACTTTGTGGCCTCGATTGCGGCCTCTATTGCTAAATGTATGCCGAAGCTATAGATCGAAGGTACTTTTTGTTTTACTTTGCGGCATAGATTGCGGTGTAGATTTGCGACCGTAGTACTCAGATCTAAAAGGCATGTAACTCCGACAATCGCTAGGATGCCGAAACTTTCCTGTCTTATCCTGTCAGACATGAACAAGCTTTCATCTCAAATGCTTTGTATATCAGGTGGGATCGATCGAAGGTACTTTTCTAATTTGCGGCCTCGATTGCGGCCTCGATTGCGGCCTCGATTGCTAAATGTATGCCGAAGGTATAGATCGAAGGTACTTTTTTTTTACTTTGCGGCATAGATTGCGGTCTAGATTGGCGACCGTAGTACTCAGGTCTAAAAGGCGTGTAAGTCCGACAATCACTAGGATGCCGAAACTTTCCTGTCTTATCCTGTCAGACATGAACAAGCTTCCATCTCAAATGCTTTGTATATCAGTTGGGATCGATCGAAGGTACTTTTTCTTACTTTGCGGCCTCGATTGCGGCCTCGATTGCTAAATGAATGCCGAAGGTATAGATCGAAGGTACTTTTTTTCACTTTTTGGCCTCGATTACGGCCTCTATTGCTAAATGTATGCCGAAGGTATAGATCGAAGGTACTTTTTTTTTTGTACTTTGCGGCATAGATTGCGGTCTAGATTGGCGACCGTAGTACTCAGGTCTAAAAGGCGTGTAAGTCCGACAATCGCTAGGATGCCGAAACTTTCCTGTCTTATCCTGTCAGACATGAACAAGCTTTCATCTTAAATGCTTTGTATATCAGGTGGGATCGATCGAAGGTACTTTTCTAATTTGCGGCCTCGATTGCGGCCTCGATTGCTAAATGTATGCCGAAGGTATAGATCGAAGGTACTTTTTTTTCACTTTGTGGCCTCGATCGCGGCCTCGATTGCTAAATGTATGCCGAAGCTATAGATCGAAGGTACTTTTTTTTTACTTTGCGGCATAGATTGCGGTCTAGATTGGCGACCGTAGTACTCAGGTCTAAAAGGCGTGTAAGTCCGACAATTGCTAGGATGCCGATCTTTGCTCTCTTATCCTGTCAGACATGAACAAGCTTTCATCTCAAATGCTTTGTATATCAGGTGGGATCGATCGAAGATACTTCTCTAATTTGCGGCCTCGATTGCGGCCTCGATTGCGGCCTCGATTGCGGCCTCGATTGCTTAATGTATTCCGAAGGTATAGATCGAAGGTACTTTTTTTATTACTTTGCGGCATAGATTGCGGTCTAGATTGGCGACCGTAGTACTCAGGTCTAAAAGGCGTGTAAGTCCGACAATCGCTAGGATGCCGAAACTTTCCTGTCTTATCCTGTCAGACATGAACAAGCTTTCATCTCAAATGCTTTGTATATCAGGTGGGATCGATCGAAGGTACTTTTCTAATTTGCGGCCTCGATTGCGGCTCGATTGCTAAATGTATGCCGAAGGTATAGATCGAAGGTACTTTTTTTTTTACTTTGCGGCATAGATTGCGGTCTAGATTGTCGACCGTAGTACTGAGGTCTAAAAGGCGTGTAAGTCCGACAATCGCTAGGATGCCGAAACTTTCCTGTCTTATCCTGTCAGACATGAACAAGCTTTCATCTCAAATACTTTGTAAATCAGGTGGGATCGATCGAAGGTACTTTTCTAATTTGCGGCCTCTATTGCGGCCTCGATTGCTAAATGTATGCCGAAGGTATAGATCGAAGGTACTTTTTTTCCCTTTGCGGCGTCGATTGCGGCCTCGATTGCTAAATGTATGCCGAAGGTATAGATCGAAGGTACTTTTTTTTTATTACTTTGCGGCATAGATTGCGGTCTAGATTGGCGACAGTAGTACTCAGGTCTAAAAGGCGTGTAAGTCCGACAATCGCTAGGATGCCGAAATTTTCCTGTCTTATCCTGTCAGACATGAACAAGCTTTCATCTCAAATGCTTTGTATATCAGGTGGGATCGATCGAAGGTACTTTTCTAATTTGCGGCCTCTATTGCGGCCTCGATTGCTAAATGTTTGCCGAAGGTATAGATCGAAGGTACTTTTTTTTTACTTTGCGGCATAGATTGCGGTCTAGATTGGCGACCGTAGTACTCAGATCTAAAAGGCATGTAAGTCCGACAATCGTTAGGATGCCGAAATTTTCCTGTCTTATCCTGTCAGACATGAACAAGCTTTCATCTCAAATGCTTTGTATATCAGGTGGGATCGATCGAAGGTCCTTTTTTTTACTTTGCGGCCTCGATTGCGGCCTCGATTGCTAAATGTATGCCGAGGGTATAGATCGAAGGTATTTTTTTTTACTTTACGGCATAGATTGCGGTCTAGATTGGCGACCGCAGTACTCAGGTCTAAAATGCTTTGTATATCAGATGGGATCGATCGAAGGTACTTATCTAATTTACGGCCTCAATTGCGGCCTCGATTGCTAGATGTATGCCGAAGGTATAGATCGAAGGTACTCTTTTTTTACTTTGCGGCATAGATTGCGGTCTAGATTGGATACCGTAGTACTCAGGTCTAAAAGGCGTGTAAGTCCGACAATCGCTAGGATGCCGAAACTTTCCTGTCTTATCCTGTCAGACATGAACAAGCTTTCATCTCAAATACTTTGTATATCAGGTGGGATCGATCTAAGGTACTTTTCTAATTTGCGGCCTCGATTGCGGCCTCGATTGCTAAATGTATGTCGAAGGTAGAGATCGAAGGTACTTTTTTTTACTTTGCGGCATAGATTGCGGTCTAGATTGGCGACCGTAGTACTGAGGTCTAAAAGGCGTGTAAGTCCGACAATCGCTAGGATGCCGAAACTTTCCTGTCTTATCCTGTCAGACATGAACAAGCTTTCATCTCAAATGCTTTGTATATCAGGTGGGATCGATCTAAGGTACTTTTCTAATTTGCGGCCTCGATTGCGGCCTCGATTGCGGCCTCGATTGCTAAATGTATGCCGAAGGTATAGATCGAAGGTACTTTTTTTTTACTTTGCGAGATAGATTGCGGTCTAGATTGGCGACCGTAGTACTCAGGTCTAAAAGGCGTGTAAGTCCGACAATCGCTAGGATGCCGAAACTTTCCTGTCATATCCTGTCAGACATGAACAAGCTTCCATCTCAAATGCTTTGTATATCAGGTGGGATCGATCGAAGGTACTTTTTCTTACTTTGCGGCCTCGATTGCGGCCTCGATTGCTAAATGAATGCCGAAGATATAGATCGAAGGTACTTTTTTTTCACTTTGTGGCCTCGATTGCGGCCTCGATTGCTAAATGTATGCCGAAGCTATAGATCGAAGGTACTTTTTGTTTTACTTTGCGGCATAGATTGCGGTGTAGATTTGCGACCGTAGTACTCAGATCTAAAAGGCGTGTAACTCCGACAATCCCTAGGATGCCGAAACTTTCCTGTCTTATCCTGTCAGACATGAACAAGCTTTCATCTCAAATGCTATGTATATCAGGTGGGATCGATCGAAGGTACTTTTCTAATTTGCGGCCTCGATTGCGGCCTCGATTGCGGCCTCGATTGCTAAATGTATGCCGAAGGTATAGATCGAAGGTACTTTTTTTTTACTTTGCGGCATAGATTGCGGTCTAGATTGGCGACCGTAGTACTCAGGTCTAAAAGGCGTGTAAGTCCGACAATCGCTAGGATGCCGAAACTTTCCTGTCTTATCCTGTCAGACATTAACAAGCTTCCATCTCAAATGCTTTGTATATCAGGTGGGATCGATCGAAGGTACTTTTTCTTACTTTGCGGCCTCGATTGCGGCCTCGATTGCTAAATGAATGCCGAAGGTATAGATCGAAGGTACTTTTTCTTACTTTGCGGCCTCGATTGCGGCCTCTATTGCTAAATGTATGCCGAAGGTATAGATCGAAGGTACTTTTTTTTGTACTTTGCGGCATAGATTGCGGTCTAGATTGGCGACCGTAGTACTCAGGTCTAAAAGGCGTGTAAGTCCGACAATCGCTAGGATGCCGAAACTTTCCTGTCTTATCCTGTCAGACATGAACAAGCTTTCATCTCAAATGCTTTGTATATCAGGTGGCATCGATCTAAGGTACTTCTCTAATTTGCGGCCTCGATTGCGGCCTCGATTGCTAAATGTATGCCGAAGGTATAGATCGAAGGTCCTTTTTTTTTACTTTGCGGCATAGATTGCGGTCTAGATTGGCGACCGTAGTACTCAGGTCTAAAAGGCGTGTAAGTCCGACAATCGCTAGGATGCCGAAACTTTGCTGTCTTATCCTGTCAGACATGAACAAGCTTTCATCTCAAATGCTTTGTATATCAGGTGGGATCGATCTAAGGTACTTTTCTAATTTGTGGCCTCGATTGCGGCCTCGATTGCGGCCTCGATTGCTAAATGTATGCCGGCGGTATAGATCGAAGGTACTTTTTTTTTACTTTGCGGCATAGATTGCGGTGTAGATTTGCGACCGTAGTACTCAGGGCTAAAAGGCGTGTAAGTCCAACAATCGCTAGGATGCCGAAACTTTCCTGTCTTATCCTGTCAGACATGAACAAGCTTTCATCTCAAATGCTTTGTATATCAGGTGGGATCGATCGAAGGTACTTTTCTAATTTGCGGCCTCGATTGCGGCCTCGATTGCTAAATGTATGCCGAAGGTATAGATCGAAGGTACTTTTTTTATTACTTTGCGGCATAGATTGCGGTCTAGATTGGCGACCGTAGTACTGAGGTCTAAAAGGCGTGTAAGTCCGACAATCGCTAGGATGCCGAAACTTTGCTGTCTTATCCTGTCAGACATGAACAAGCTTTCATCTCAAATGCTTTGTATATCAATTGGGATCGATCTAAGGTACTTTTCTAATTTGCGGCCTCGACAATCGCTAGGATGCCGAAACTTTCCTGTCTTATCCTGTCAGACATGAACAAGCTTTCATCTCAAATGCTTTGTATATCAGGTGGGATCGATCTAAGGTACTTTTCTAATTTGCGGCCTCGATTGCGGCCTCGATTGCGGCCTCGATTGCTAAATGTATGCCGAAGGTATAGATCGAAGGTACTTTTTTTTTACTTTGCGGCATAGATTGCGGTCTAGATTGGCGACCGTAGTACTCAGGTCTAAAAGGCGTGTAAGTCCGACAATCGCTAGGATGCCGAAACTTTCCTGTCTTATCCTGTCAGACATGAACAAGCTTCCATCCCAAATGCTTTGTATATCAGGTGGGATCGATGGAAGGTACTTTTTCTTACTTTGCGGCCTCGATTGCGGCCTCGATTGCTAAATGAATGCCGAAGGTATAGATCGAAGGTCCTTTTTTTCACTTTGTGGCCTCGATTGCGGCCTCGATTGTTAAATGTATGCCGAAGCTATAGATCGAAGGTACTTTTTTTTTTACTTTGCGGCATAGATTGCGGTGTAGATTTGCGACCGTAGTACTCAGATCTAAAAGGCATGTAAGTCCGACAATCGCTAGGATGCCGAAACTTTCCTGTCTTATCCTGTCAGACATGAACAAGCTTTCATCTCAAATGCTTTGTATATCAATTGGGATCGATCTAAGGTACTTTTCTAATTTGCGGCCTCGATTGCGGCCTCGATTGCGGCCTCGATTGCTAAATGTATGCCGAAGGTATAGATCGAAGGTACTTTTTTTGTACTTTGCGGCATAGATTGCGGTCTAGATTGGCGACCGTAGTACTCAGGTCTAAAAGGCGTGTAAGTCCGACAATCGCTAGGATGCCGAAACTTTCCTGTCTTATCCTGTCAGACATGAACAAGCTTTCATCTCAAATGCTTTGTATATCAGGTGGGATCGATCGAAGTTACTTTTCTAATTTGCGGCCTCGATTGCGGCCTCGATTGCTAAATGTATGCCGAAGGTATAGATCGAAGGTACTTTTTGTTTTACTTTGCGGTATAGATTGCGGTCTAGATTGACGACCGTAGTACTCAAGTCTAAAAGGCGTGTAAGTCCGACAATCGCTAGGATGCCGAAATTTTCCTGTATCTTGTCAGACAGGCTTTCATCTCAAATGCTTTGTATATCAGGTGGGATCGATCGAAGGTACTTTTCTAATTTGCGGCCTCGATTGCGGCCTCGATTGCTAAATGTATGCCGAAGGTATAGATCGAAGGTACTTTTTTTTTACTTTGCGGCATAGATTGCGGTCTAGATTGGCGACCGTAGTACTCAGGTCTAAAAGGCGTGTAAGTCCGACAATCGCTAGGATGCCGAAACTTTCCTGTCTTATCCTGTCAGACATGAACAAGCTTTCATCTCAAATGCTTTGTATATCAGGTGGGATCGATCGAAGGTACTTTTCTAATTTGTGGCCTCGATTGCGGCCTCGATTGCGGCCTCGATTGCTAAATGTATGCCGAAGGTATAGATCGAAGGTACTTTTTTTTTTACTTTGCGGCATAGATTGCGGTCTAGATTGGCGACCGTAGTACTCAAGGCTAAAAGGCGTGTAAGTCCGACGATCCCTAGGATGCCGAAACTTTCCTGTCTTATCCTGTCAGACATGAACAAGCTTTCATCTCAAATGCTTTGTATATCAGGTGGGATCGATCGAAGGTACTTCTCTAATTTGCGGCCTCGATTGCGGCCTCGATTGCGGCCTCGGTTGCTAAATGTATGCCGAAGGTATAGATCGAAGGTACTTTTTTTATTACTTTGCGGCATAGATTGCGGTCTAGATTGGCGACCGTAGTACTCAGGTCTAAAAGGCGTGTAAGTCCGACAATCGCTAGGATGCCGAAACTTTGCTGTCTTATCCTGTCAGACATGAACAAGCTTCCATCTCAAATGCTTTGTATATCAGGTTGGATCGATCGAAGGTTCTTTTCTAATTTGCGGCCTCGATTGCGGCCTCGATTGCTAAATGTATGCCGAAGGTATAGATCGAAGGTACTTTTTTTTGTACTTTGCGGCATAGATTGCGGTCTAGATTGGCGACCGTAGTACTCAGGTCTAAAAGGCGTGTAAGTCCGACAATCGCTAGGATGCCGAAACTTTCCTGTCTTATCCTGTCAGACATGAACAAGCTTTCATCTCAAATGCTTTGTATATCAGGTGGGATCGATCGAAGGTACTTTTCTAATTTGCGGCCTCGATTGCGGCCTCGATTGCGGCCTCGATTGCTAAATGTATGCCGAAGGTATAGATCGAAGGTCCTTTTTTTTTACTTTGCGGCATAGATTGCGGTCTAGATTGGCGACCGTAGTACTCAGGTCTAAAAGGCGTGTACGTCCGACAATCGCTAGAATGCCGAAACTTTCCTGTCTTATCCTGTCAGACATGAACAAGCTTCCATCTCAAATGCTTTGTATATCAGGTGGGATCGATCGAAGGTACTTTTTCTTACTTTGCGGCCTCGATTGCGGCCTCGATTGCTAAATGAATGCCGAAGGTATAGATCGAAGGTACTTTTTTTCACTTTGTGGCCTCGATTGCGGCCTCGATTGCTAAATGTATGCCGAAGCTATAGATCGAAGGTACTTTTTTTTTTACTTTGCGGCATAGATTGCGGTGTAGATTTGCGACCGTAGTAATCAGATCTAAAAGGCATGTAACTCCGACAATCGCTAGGATGCCGAAACTTTCCTGTCTTATCCTGTCAGACATGAACAAGCTTTCATCTCAAATGCTTTATATATCAGGTGGGATCGATCGAAGGTACTTTTCTAATTTGCGGCCTCGATTGCGGCCTCGATTGCTAAATGTATGCCGAAGGTATAGATCGAAGGTACTTTTTTTTTACTTTGCGGCATAGATTGCGGTCTAGATTGGCGACCGTAGTACTCAGGTCTAAAAGGCGTGTAAGTCCGACAATCGCTAGGATGCCGAAACTTTGCTGTCTTATCCTGTCAGACATGAACAAGCTTTCATCTCAAATGCTTTGTATATCAGGTGGGATCGATCTAAGGTACTTTTCTAATTTGTGGCCTCTATTGCGGCCTCGATTGCGGCCTCGATTGCTAAATGTATGCCGAAGGTATAGATCGAAGGTACTTTTTTTTACTTTGCGGCATAGATTGCGGTCTAGATTGGCGACCGTAGTACTCAGGGCTAAAAGGCGTGTAAGTCCGACAATCGCTAGGATGCCGAAACTTTCCTGTCTTATCCTGTCAGACATGAACAAGCTTCCATCTCAAATGCTTTGTATATCAGGTGGGATCGATCGAAGGTACTTTTTCTTACTTTGCGGCCTCGATTGCGGCCTCGATTGCTAAATGTATGCCGAAGGTATAGATCGAAGGTACTTTTTTTTGTACTTTGCGGCATAGATTGCGGTCTAGATTGGCGACCGTAGTACTCAGATCTAAAAGGCATGTAAGTCCGACAATCGCTAGGATGCCGAAACTTTCCTGTCGTATCCTGTCAAACATGAACAACCTTTCATCTCAAATGCTTTGTATATCAGGTGGGATCGATCGAAGTTACTTTTCTAATTTGCGGCCTCGATTGCGGCCTCGATTGCGGCCTCGATTGCTAAATGTATGCCGAAGGTATAGATCGAAGGTACTTTTTTTTTACTTTGCGGCATAGATTGCGGTCTAGATTGGTGACCGTAGTACTCAGGGCTAAAAGGCGTGTAAGTCCGACAATCGCTAGGATGCCGAAACTTTCCTGTCTTATCCTGTCAGACATGAACAAACTTCCATCTCAAATGCTTTGTATATCAGGTGGGATCGATCGAAGGTACTTTTTCTTACTTTGCGGCCTCGATTGCGGCCTCGATTGCTAAATGAATGCCGAAGGTATAGATCGAAGGTACTTTTTTTCACTTTGTGGCCTCGATTGCGGCCTCGATTGCTAAATGTATGCCGAAGCTATAGATCGAAGGTACTTTTTTTTTACTTTGCGGCATAGATTGCGGTCTAGATTGGCGACCGTAGTACTCAGATCTTAAAGGCATGTAACTCCGACAATCGCTAGGATGCCGAAACTTTCCTGTCTTATCCTGTCAGACATGAACAACCTTTCATCTCAAATGCTTTGTATATCAGGTGGGATCGATCGAAGGTACTTTTCTAATTTGCGGCCTCGATTGCGGCCTCGATTGCTAAATGTATGCCGAAGGTATAGATCGAAGGTACTTTTTTTTTTACTTTGCGGCATAGATTGCGGTCTAGATTGGCGACCGTAGTACTCAGGTCTAAAAGGCGTGTAAGTCCGACAATCGCTAGGATGCCGAAACTTTCCTGTCTTATCCTGTCAGACATGAACAAGCTTCCATCTCAAATGCTTTGTATATCAGGTGGGATCGATCGAAGGTACTTTTTCTTACTTTGCGGCCTCGATTGCGGCCTCGATTGCTAAATGAATGCCGAAGGTATAGATCGAAGGTACTTTTTTTCACTTTGTGGCCTCGATTGCGGCCTCGATTGCTAAATGTATGCCGAAGCTATAGATCGAAGGTACTTTTTTTTTACTTTGCGGCATAGATTGCGGTGTAGATTTGCGACCGTAGTACTCAGATCTAAAAGGCATGTAAGTCCGACAATCGCTAGGATGCCGAAACTTTCCTGTCTTATCCTGTCAGACATGAACAAGCTTTCATCTCAAATGCTTTGTATATCAGGTGGGATCGATCGAAGGTACTTCTCTAATTTGCGGCCTCGATTGCGGCCTCGATTGCGGCCTCGATTGCTAAATGTATGCCCAAGCTATAGATCGAAGGTACTTTTTTTTTTACTTTGCGGCATAGATTGCGGTGTAGATTTGCGACCGTAGTACTCAGGTCTAAAAGGCGTGTAAGTCCGACAATCGCTAGGATGCCGAAACTTTCCTGTCTTATCCTATCAGACATGAACAAGCTTTCATCTCAAATACTTTGTATATCAGGTGAAATCGATCTAAGGTACTTTTCTAATTTGCGGCCTCGATTGCGGCCTCGATTGCTAAATGTATGCCGAAGCTATAGATCGAAGGTACTTTTTGTTTTACTTTGCGGCATAGATTGCGGTCTAGATTGACGACCGTAGTACTCAAGTCTAAAAGGCGTGTAAGTCCGACAATCGCTAGGATGCCGAAATTTTCCTGTCTTATCCTGTCAGACAGGCTTTCATCTCAAATACTTTGTCTATCAGGTGGGATCGATCGAAGTTACTTTTCTAATTTGCGGCCTCGATTGCGGCCTCGATTGCTAAATGTATGCCGAAGCTATAGATCGAAGGTACTTTTTTTTTACTTTGCGGCATAGATTGCGGTCTAGATTGACGACCGTAGTACTCAAGTCTAAAAGGCGTGTAAGTCCGACAATCGCTAGGATGCCGAAACTTTCCTGTCTTATCCTGTCGGACAGGCTTTCATCTCAAATGCTTTGTATATCAGGTGGGATCGATCGAAGGTACTTTTCTAATTTGCGGCCTCGATTGCGGCCTCGATTGCTAAATGTATGCCGAAGGTATAGATCGAAGGTACTTTTTTTTTACTTTGCGGCATAGATTGCGGTCTAGATTGGCGACCGTAGTACTCAGGTCTAAAAGGCGCGTAAGTCCGATAATCGCTAGGATGCCGAAACTTTGCTGTCTTATCCTGTCAGACATGAACAAGCTTTCATCTCAAATGCTTTGTATATCAGGTGGGATCGATCGAAGGTACTTTTCTAATTTGCGGCCTCGATTGCGGCCTCGATTGCTAAATGTATGCCGAAGGTATAGATCGAAGGTACTTTTTTTTTTACTTTGCGGCATAGATTGCGGTCTAGATTGGCGACCGTAGTACTCAGGTCTAAAAGGCGCGTAAGTCCGATAATCGCTAGGATGCCGAAACTTTGCTGTCTTATCCTGTCAGACATGAACAAGCTTTCATCTCAAATGCTTTGTATATCAGGTTGGATCGATCGAAGGTACTTTTCTAATTTGCGGCCTCGATTGCGGCCTCGATTGCTAAATGTATGCCGAAGCTATAGATCGAAGGTACTTTTTTTTTTACTTTACGGCATAGATTGCGGTGTAGATTTGCGACCGTAGTACTCAGGTCTAAAAGGCATGTAAGTCCGACAATCGCTAGGATGCCGAAACTTTCCTGTCTTATCCTATCAGACATGAACAAGCTTTCATCTCAAATACTTTGTATATCAGGTGAAATCGATCTAAGGTACTTTTCTAATTTGCGGCCTCGATTGCGGCCTCGATTGCTAAATGTATGCCGAAGTTATAGATCGAAGGTACTTTTTGTTTTACTTTGCGGCATAGATTGCGGTCTAGATTGACGACCGTAGTACTCAAGTCTAAAAGGCGTGTAAGTCCGACAATCGCTAGGATGCCGAAACTTTCCTGTCTTATCCTGTCGGACAGGCTTTCATCTCAAATGCTTTGTATATCAGGTGGGATCGATCGAAGGTACTTTTCTAATTTGCGGCCTCGATTGCGGCCTCGATTGCTAAATGTATGCCGAAGGTATAGATCGAAGGTACTTTTTTTTTACTTTGCGGCATAGATTGCGGTCTAGATTGGCGACCGTAGTACTCAGGTCTAAAAGGCGCGTAAGTCCGATAATCGCTAGGATGCCGAAACTTTGCTGTCTTATCCTGTCATACATGAACAAGCTTTCATCTCAAATGCTTTGTATATCAGGTTGGATCGATCGAAGGTACTTTTCTAATTTGCGGCCTCGATTGCGGCCTCGATTGCTAAATGTATGCCGAAGCTATAGATCGAAGGTACTTTTTTTTTTACTTTACGGCATAGATTGCGGTGTAGATTTGCGACCGTAGTACTCAGGTCTAAAAGGCGTGTAAGTCCGACAATCGCTAGGATGCCGAAACTTTCCTGTCTTATCCTATCAGACATGAACAAGCTTTCATCTCAAATACTTTGTATATCAGGTGAAATCGATCTAAGGTACTTTTCTAATTTGCGGCCTCGATTGCGGCCTCGATTGCTAAATGTATGCCGAAGCTATAGATCGAAGGTACTTTTTGTTTTACTTTGCGGCATAGATTGCGGTCTAGATTGACGACCGTAGTACTCAAGTCTAAAAGGCGTGTAAGTCCGACAATCGCTAGGATGCCGAAATTTTCCTGTCTTATCCTGTCAGACAGGCTTTCATCTCAAATACTTTGTCTATCAGGTGGGATCGATCGAAGTTACTTTTCTAATTTGCGGCCTCGATTGCGGCCTCGATTGCTAAATGTATGCCGAAGCTATAGATCGAAGGTACTTTTTGTTTTACTTTGCGGCATAGATTGCGGTCTAGATTGACGACCGTAGTACTCAAGTCTAAAAGGCGTGTAAGTCCGACAATCGCTAGGATGCCGAAACTTTCCTGTCTTATCCTGTCAGACAGGCTTTCATCTCAAATGCTTTGTATATCAGGTGGGATCGATCGAAGGTACTTTTCTAATTTGCGGCCTCGATTGCGGCCTCGATTGCTAAATGTATGCCGAAGGTATAGATCGAAGGTACTTTTTTTTTACTTTGCGGCATAGATTGCGGTCTAGATTGGCGACCGTAGTACTCAGGTCTAAAAGGCGTGTAAGTCCGACAATCGCTAGGATGCCGAAACTTTCCTGTCTTATCCTGTCAGACATGAACAAGCTTTCATCTCAAATGCTTTGTATATCAGGTGGGATCGATCGAAGGTCCTTTTTTTTACTTTGCGGCCTCGATTGCGGCCTCGATTGCTAAATGTATGCCGAGGGTATAGATCGAAGGTATTTTTTTTTACTTTACGGCATAGATTGCGGTCTAGATTGGCGACCGCAGTACTCAGGTCTAAAATGCTTTGTATATCAGATGGGATCGATCGAAGGTACTTCTCTAATTTGCGACCTCAATTGCGGCCTCGATTGCTAAATGTATGCCGAAGGTATAGATCGAAGGTACTTTTTTTTCACTTTACGACATACATTGCGGTCCAGATTGGCGACCGCAGTACTCAGGTCTCAAATGCTTTGTATATCAGGTGGGATCGATCGAAGGTACTTTTCTAATTTACGGCCTCAATTGCGGCCTTGATTGCTAAATGTATGCCGAAGGCTTAGATCGAAGGTACTTTTTTTTTTACTTTGCGGCATAGATTGCGGTCTAGATTCGCAACCGTAGTACTCAGGTCTAAAAGGCTCGTAAGTCCGACAATCGCTAGGATGCCGAAACTTCCCTGTCTTATCCTGTCAGACATGAACAAGCTTTCATCTCAAATGCTTTGTATATCAGGTGGGATCGATCGAAGGTACTTTTCGAATTTGCGGCCTCGATTGCGGCCTCGATTGCTAAATGTATGCCGGCGGTATAGATTAAACTATCATCAAAGGTACTTTTTTTACTTTGCGGCATAGATTGCGGTCTATATTGGCGACCGTAGTACTCAGGTCTAAAAGGCGCGTAAGTCCGATAATCGCTAGGATGCCGAAACTTTCCTGTCTTATCCTGTCAGACATGAACAAGCTTTCATCTCAAATGCTTTGTATATCAGGTGGGATCGATCGAAGGTACTTCTTTAATTTGCGGCCTCGATTGCGGCCTCGATTGCTAAATGTATGCCGAGGGTATAGATCGAAGGTATTTTTTTTTACTTTACGGCATAGATTGCGGTCTAGATTGGCGACCGCAGTACTCAGGTCTCAAATGCTTTGTATATCAGATGGGATCGATCGAAGGTACTTCTCTAATTTGCGACCTCAATTGCGGCCTCGATTGCTAAATGTATGCCGAAGGTATAGATCGAAGGTACTTTTTTTTTTACTTTGCGGCATAGATTGCGGTCTAGATAGGATACCGTAGTACTCAGGTCTAAAAGGCGTGTAAGTCCGACAATCGCTAGGATGCCGAAACTTTCCTGTCTTATCCTGTCAGACATGAACAAGCTTTCATCTCAAATGCTTTGTATATCAGGTTGGATCGATCGAAGGTTCTTTTCTAATTTGCGGCCTCGATTGCGGCCTCGATTGCTAAATGTATGCCGAAGGTATAGATCGAAGGTACTTTTTTTTGTACTTTGCGTCATAGATTGCGGTCTAGATTGGCAACCGTACACTGCACGAAATGGCCTCGTATCCCGGCGTATACGTACAGGGATTCCTCCGGAAATATTCCATATCCCGGTGCGGATTTAGCGTATCCGTTATAACTTACGGATACGCTAAATCCGCACCGGGATATGGAATATTTCCGGAGGAATCCCTGTACGTATACGCCGGGATACGAGGCCATTTCGTGCAGTGGTAGCACTGAGGTCTAAAAGGCGTGTAAGTCCGACAATCGCTAGGATGCCGATATTTTCCTGTCTTATCCTGTCAGACATGAACAAGCTTTCATCTCAAATGCTTTGTTTATCAGGTGGGATCGATCGAAGGTACTTTTCTAATTTGCGGCCTCGATTGCGGCCTCGATTGCGGCCTCGATTGCTAAATGTATGCCAAAGGTATACCTCGATTGCTAAATGTATGCCGAAGGTATAGATCGAAGGTATTTTTTTTCACTTTGCGGCAGAGATTGCGGTCTAGATTGGCGACCGTAGTACTCAGGTCTAAAAGACGTGTAAGTCCGACAATCGCTAGGATGCCGAAACTTTCCTGTCTTATCCTGTCAGACATGAACAGGCTTCCATCTCAAATGCTGTGTATATCAGGTGGGATCGATCGAAGGTACTTTTCAAATTTGCGGCCTCGATTGCGGCCTCGATTGCTAAATGTATGCTGAAGGTATAGATCGAAGGTACTTTTTTTGTTTACTTTGCGGCATAGATTGCGGTCTAGATTGGCGACCGTAGTACTCAGGTCTAAAAGGCGTGTAAGTCCGACAATCGCTAGGATGCCGAAACTTTGCTGTCTTATCCTGTCAGACATGAACAAGCTTTCATCTCAAATGCTTTGTATATCAGGTTGGATCGATCGAAGGTACTTTTCTAATTTGCGGCCTCGATTGCGGCCTCGATTGCTAAATGTATGCCGAAGGTATAGATCAAAGGTACTTTTTTTGCTTTGCGGCATAGATTGCGGTCAATATTGGCGACCGTAGTACTCAGGTCTAAAAGGCGCGTAAGTCCGATAATCGCTAGGATGCCGAAACTTTCCTGTCTTATCCTGTCAGACATGAACAAGCTTTCATCTCAAATGCTTTGTATATCAGGTGGGATCGATCGAAGGAACTTCTCTAATTTGCGACCTCGATTGCGGCCTCGATTGCTAAATGTATGCCGAAGGTATAGATCGAAGGTACTTTTTTTACTTTGCGGCCTCGATTGCGGCCTCGATTACTAAATGTATGCCGAAGGTATAGATCGAAGGTATTTTTTTTCACTTTACGACATACATTGCGGTCCAGATTGGCGACCGCAGTACTCAGGTCTCAAATGCTTTGTAAATCAGGTGGGATCGATCGAAGGTACTTTTCTAATTTACGGCCTCAATTGCGGCCTCGATTGCTAAATGTATGCCGAAGGCATAGATCGAAGGTACTTTTTTTTTTACTTTGCGGCATAGATTGCGGTCTAGATTCGCAACCGTAGTACTCAGGTCTAAAAGGCTCGTAAGTCCGACAATCGCTAGGATGCCGAAACATCCCTGTCTTATCCTGTCAGACATGAACAAGCTTTCATCTCAAATGCT
This sequence comes from Branchiostoma lanceolatum, assembly GCF_035083965.1. NCBI lineage: Eukaryota > Metazoa > Chordata > Leptocardii > Amphioxiformes > Branchiostomatidae > Branchiostoma > Branchiostoma lanceolatum. Next base: position 12,342,063 of record NC_089729.1, read on the forward strand.
TTGTATATCAGGTGGGATCGATCGAAGGTACTTTTCTAATTTGCGGCCTCGATTGCGGCCTCGATTGCTAAATGTATGCCAAAGGTATAGATCGAAGGTATTTTTTTTTTTACTTTACGGCATACATTGCGGTCCAGATTGGCGACCGCAGTACTCAGGTCTCAAATGCTTTGTATATCAGGTGGGATCGATCGAAGGTACTTTTCTAATTTGCGGCCTCAATTGCGGCCTCGATTGCTAAATGTATGCCAAAGGTATAGATCGAAGGTACTTTTTTTTTTACTTTGCGGCATAGATTGCGGTCTAGATTTGCGACCGTAGTACTCAGGTCTTAAAGGCGTGTAAGTCCGACAATCGCTAGGATGCCGAAACTTTGCTGTCTTATCCTGTCAGACATAAACAAGCTTTCATTGCAAATGCTTTGTATATCAGGTGGGATCGATCGAAGGTACTTTTCTAATTTGCGGCCTCGATTGCGGCCTCGATTGCTAAATGTATGCCGAAGGTATATCTCGATTGCTAAATGTATGCCGAAGGTATAGATCGAAGGCACTTTTTTTAAACTTTACGGCATACATTGCGGTCTAGATTGGCGACCGTAGTACTCAGTTCTAAAAGGCGTGTAAGTCCGACAATCACTAGGATGCCGAAACTTTCCTGTCTTATCCTGTCAGACATAAACAAGCTTTCATCTCAAATGCTGTGTAAATCAGGTGGGATCGATCGAAGGTACTTTTCTAATTTGTGACCTCTATTGCGGCCTCGATTGCTAAATGTATGCCGAAGGTATAGATCGAAGGTACTTTTTTTTTTACTTTGCGGCATAAATTGCGGTCTGGATTGGCGACCGTAGTACTCAGGTCTAAAAGGCGTGTAAGTCCGACAATCGCTAGGATGCCGAAACTTTACTGTCTTATCCTGTCAGACATGAACAAGCTTTCATCTCAAATGCTTTGTATATCAGGTTGGATCGATCGAAGGTACTTTTCTAATTTGCGGCCTCCATTGCGGTCTCGATTGCTAAATGTATGCCGAAGGTATAGATCGAAGGTACTTCACTTTTTTTACTTTGCGGCATAGGTTGCGCTCTAGATTGGCGACCGTAGTACTTAGGTCTAAAAGGCGTGTAAGTCCGACAATCGCTAGGATGCCGAAACTTTCCTGTCTTATCCTGTCAGACATGACCAAGCTTTCATCTCAAATGCTGTGTATATCAGGTGGAATAGATCGAAGGTACTTTTCTAATTTGCGGCCTCGATTGCGGCCTCGATTGCTAAATGTATGCCGAAGGTATAGATCGAAGGTACTTTTTTTACTTTGCGGCATAGATTGCGGTCTATATTGGCGACCGTAGTACTCAGGTCTAAAAGGCGCGTAAGTCCGATAATCGCTAGGATGCCGAAACTTTCCTGTCTTATCCTGTCAGACATGAACAAGCTTTCATCTCAAATGCTTTGTTTATCAGGTGGGATCGATCGAAGGTACTTTTCTAATTTGCGGCCTCGATTGCGGCCTCGATTGCGGCCTCGATTGCTAAATGTATGCCAAAGGTATACCTCGATTGCTAAATGTATGCCGAAGGTATAGATCGAAGGTATTTTTTTTCACTTTGCGGCAGAGATTGCGGTCTAGATTGGCGACCGTAGTACTCAGGTCTAAAAGACGTGTAAGTCCGACAATCGCTAGGATGCCGAAACTTTCCTGTCTTATCCTGTCAGACATGAACAGGCTTCCATCTCAAATGCTGTGTATATCAGGTGGGATCGATCGAAGGTACTTTTCAAATTTGCGGCCTCGATTGCGGCCTCGATTGCTAAATGTATGCTGAAGGTATAGATCGAAGGTACTTTTTTTGTTTACTTTGCGGCATAGATTGCGGTCTAGATTGGCGACCGTAGTACTCAGGTCTAAAAGGCGTGTAAGTCCGACAATCGCTAGGATGCCGAAACTTTGCTGTCTTATCCTGTCAGACATGAACAAGCTTTCATCTCAAATGCTTTGTATATCAGGTTGGATCGATCGAAGGTACTTTTCTAATTTGCGGCCTCGATTGCGGCCTCGATTGCTAAATGTATGCCGAAGGTATAGATCAAAGGTACTTTTTTTGCTTTGCGGCATAGATTGCGGTCAATATTGGCGACCGTAGTACTCAGGTCTAAAAGGCGCGTAAGTCCGATAATCGCTAGGATGCCGAAACTTTCCTGTCTTATCCTGTCAGACATGAACAAGCTTTCATCTCAAATGCTTTGTATATCAGGTGGGATCGATCGAAGGAACTTCTCTAATTTGCGACCTCGATTGCGGCCTCGATTGCTAAATGTATGCCAAAGGTATAGATCGAAGGTATTTTTTTTTTTACTTTACGGCATACATTGCGGTCCAGATTGGCGACCGCAGTACTCAGGTCTCAAATGCTTTGTATATCAGGTGGGATCGATCGAAGGTACTTTTCTAATTTGCGGCCTCAATTGCGGCCTCGATTGCTAAATGTATGCCAAAGGTATAGATCGAAGGTACTTTTTTTTTTACTTTGCGGCATAGATTGCGGTCTAGATTTGCGACCGTAGTACTCAGGTCTTAAAGGCGTGTAAGTCCGACAATCGCTAGGATGCCGAAACTTTGCTGTCTTATCCTGTCAGACATAAACAAGCTTTCATTGCAAATGCTTTGTATATCAGGTGGGATCGATCGAAGGTACTTTTCTAATTTGCGGCCTCGATTGCGGCCTCGATTGCTAAATGTATGCCGAAGGTATATCTCGATTGCTAAATGTATGCCGAAGGTATAGATCGAAGGCACTTTTTTTAAACTTTACGGCATAGATTGCGGTCTAGATTGGCGACCGTAGTACTCAGTTCTAAAAGGCGTGTAAGTCCGACAATCACTAGGATGCCGAAACTTTCCTGTCTTATCCTGTCAGACATAAACAAGCTTTCATCTCAAATGCTGTGTAAATCAGGTGGGATCGATCGAAGGTACTTTTCTAATTTGTGGCCTCTATTGCGGCCTCGATTGCTAAATGTATGCCGAAGGTATAGATCGAAGGTACTTTTTTTTTTACTTTGCGGCATAAATTGCGGTCTGGATTGGCGACCGTAGTACTCAGGTCTAAAAGGCGTGTAAGTCCGACAATCGCTAGGATGCCGAAACTTTACTGTCTTATCCTGTCAGACATGAACAAGCTTTCATCTCAAATGCTTTGTATATCAGGTTGGATCGATCGAAGGTACTTTTCTAATTTGCGGCCTCGATTGCGGCCTCGATTGCTAAATGTATGCCGAAGGTATAGATCGAAGGTACTTCACTTTTTTTACTTTGCGGCATAGGTTGCGCTCTAGATTGGCGACCGTAGTACTTAGGTCTAAAAGGCGTGTAAGTCCGACAATCGCTAGGATGCCGAAACTTTCCTGTCTTATCCTGTCAGACATGACCAAGCTTTCATCTCAAATGCTGTGTATATCAGGTGGAATAGATCGAAGGTACTTTTCTAATTTGCGGCCTCGATTGCGGCCTCGATTGCTAAATGTATGCCGAAGGTATAGATCGAAGGTACTTTTTTTACTTTGCGGCATAGATTGCGGTCTATATTGGCGACCGTAGTACTCAGGTCTAAAAGGCGCGTAAGTCCGATAATCGCTAGGATGCCGAAACTTTCCTGTCTTATCCTGTCAGACATGAACAAGCTTTCATCTCAAATGCTTTGTATATCAGGTGGGATCGATCGAAGGTACTTCTCTAATTTGCGACCTCGATTGCGGCCTCGATTGCTAAATGTATGCCGAAGGTATAGATCGAAGGTACTTTTTTAACTTTGCGGCCTCGATTGCGGCCTCGATTACTAAATGTATGCCGAAGGTATAGATCGAAGGTATTTTTTTTCACTTTACGGCATACATTGCGGTCCAGATTGGCGACCGCAGTACTCAGGTCTCAAATGCTTTGTATATCAGGTGGGATCGATCGAAGGTACTTTTCTAATTTACGGCCTCCATTGCGGCCTCGATTGCTAAATGTATGCCGAAGGTATAAATCGAAGGTATTTTTTTTTTTACTTCGCGGCATAGATTGCGGTCTAGATTCGCAACCGTAGTACTCAGGTCTAAAAGGCTCGTAAGTCCGACAATCGCTAGGATGCCGAAACTTCCCTGTCTTATCCTGTCAGACATGAACAAGCTTTCATCTCAAATGCTTTGTATATCAGGTGGGATCGATCGAAGGTACTTTTCTAATTTGCGGCCTCGATTGCGGCCTCGATTGCTAAATGTTTGCCGAAGGTATAGATCAAAGGTACTTTTTTTTACTTTGCGGCATAGATTGCGGTCTATATTGGCGACCGTAGTACTCAGATCTAAAAGGCGCGTAAGTCCGATAATCGCTAGGATGCCGAAACTTTCCTGTCTTATCCTGTCAGACATAAACAAGCTTTCATTGCAAATGCTTTGTATATCAGGTGGGATCGATCGAAGGTCCTTTTTTTTATTTTGCGGCCTCGATTGCGGCCTCGATTGCTAAATGTATGCCGAAGGTATAGATCGAAGGCACTTTTTTTTAAACTTTACGGCATACATTGCGGTCTAGATTGGCGACCGTAGTACTCAGTTCTAAAAGGCGTGTAAGTCCGACAATCACTAGGATGCCGAAACTTTCCTGTCTTATCCTGTCAGACATAAACAAGCTTTCATCTCAAATGCTGTGTAAATCAGGTGGGATCGATCGAAGGTACTTTTCTAATTTGTGGCCTCTATTGCGGCCTCGATTGCTAAATGTATGCCGAAGGTATAGATCGAAGGTACTTTTTTTTTTACTTTGCGGCATAAATTGCGGTCTGGATTGGCGACCGTAGTACTCAGGTCTAAAAGGCGTGTAAGTCCGACAATCGCTAGGATGCCGAAACTTTACTGTCTTATCCTGTCAGACATGAACAAGCTTTCATCTCAAATGCTTTGTATATCAGGTTGGATCGATCGAAGGTACTTTTCTAATTTGCGGCCTCCATTGCGGTCTCGATTGCTAAATGTATGCCGAAGGTATAGATCGAAGGTACTTCACTTTTTTTACTTTGCGGCATAGGTTGCGCTCTAGATTGGCGACCGTAGTACTTAGGTCTAAAAGGCGTGTAAGTCCGACAATCGCTAGGATGCCGAAACTTTCCTGTCTTATCCTGTCAGACATGACCAAGCTTTCATCTCAAATGCTGTGTATATCAGGTGGAATAGATCGAAGGTACTTTTCTAATTTGCGGCCTCGATTGCGGTCTCGATTGCGGCCTCGATTGCTAAATGTATGCCGAAGGTATAGATCGAAGGTACTTTTTTTATTACTTTGCGGCATAGATTGCGGTCTAGATTGGCGACCGTAGTACTCAGGTCTAAAAGGCGTGTAAGTCCGACAATCGCTAGGATGCCGAAACTTTGCTGTCTTATCCTGTCAGACATGAACAAGCTTTCATCTCAAATACTTTGTATATCGGGTGGGATCGATCTAAGGTACTTTTCTAATTTGCGGCCTCGATTGCGGCCTCGATTGCTAAATGTATGCCGAAGGTAGAGATCGAAGGTACTTTTTTTTTACTTTGCGGCATGGATTGCGATCTAGATTGGCGACCGTAGTACTCAGGTCTAAAAGGCGTGTAAGTCCGACAATCGCTAGGATGCCGAAACTTTCCTGTCTTATCCTGTCAGACATGAACAAGCTTCCATCACAAATGCTTTGTATATCAGGTGGGATCGATCGAAGGTACTTTTTCTTACTTTGCAGCCTCAATTGCGGCCTCGATTGCTAAATGAATGCCGAAGGTATAGATCGAAGGTACTTTTTTTCACTTTGTGGCCTCGATTGCGGCCTCGATTGTTAAATGTCTGCCGAAGCTATAGATCGAAGGTACTTTTTTTTTACTTTGCGGCATAGATTGCGGTGTAGATTTGCGACCGTAGTACTCAGATCTAAAAGGCATGTAAGTCCGACAATCGCTAGGATGCCGAAACTTTCCTGTCTTATCCTGTCAGACATAAACAAGCTTTCATCTCAAATGCTTTGTATATCAGGTGGGATCGATGGAAGGTACTTTTCTAATTTGCGGCCTCGATTGCGGCCTCGATTGCGGCCTCGATTGCTAAATGTATGCCGAAGGTATAGATCGAATGTACTTTTTTTTTACTTTGCGGCATAGATTGCGGTCTAGATTGGCGACCGTAGTACTCAGGTCTAAAAGGCGTGTAAGTCCGACAATCGCTAGGATGCCGAAACTTTCCTGTCTTATCCTGTCAGACATGAACAAGCTTTCATTTTAAATGCTTTGTATATCAGGTGGGATCGATCGAAGGTCCTTTTTTTTTTTACTTTGCGGCCTCGATTGCGGCCTCGATTGCTAAATGTATGCCGAGGGTATAGATCGAAGGTATTTTTTTTTACTTTACGGCATAGATTGCGGTCTAGATTGGCGACCGCAGTACTCAGGTCTCAAATGCTTTGTATATCAGATGGGATCGATCGAAGGTACTTCTCTAATTTGGGACCTCAATTTCGGCCTCGATTGCTAAATGTATGCCGAAGGTATAGATCGAAGGTATTTTTTTTTACTTTGCGGCATAGATTGCGGTCTAGATAGGATACCGTAGTACTCAGGTCTAAAAGGCGTGTAAGTCCGACAATCGCTAGGATGCCGAAACTTTCCTGTCTTATCCTGTCAGACATGAACAAGCTTTCATCTCAAATGCTTTGTATATCAGGTGGGATCGATCGAAGGTTCTTTTCTAATTTGCGGCCTCGATTGCGGCCTCGATTGCTAAATGTATACCGAAGGTATAGATCGAAGGTACTTTGCGGCATAGATTGCGGTCTAGATTGGCGACCGTACACTGCACGAAATGGCCTCGTATCCCGGCGTATACGTACAGGGATTCCTCCGGAAATATTCCATATCCCGGTGCGGATTTAGCGTATCCGTTATAACTTACGGATACGCTAAATCCGCACCGGGATATGGAATATTTCCGGAGGAATCCCTGTACGTATACGCCGGGATACGAGGCCATTTCGTGCAGTGGTAGTACTGAGGTCTAAAAGGCGTGTAAGTCCGACAATCGCTAGGATGCCGAAATTTTCCTGTCTTATCCTGTCAGACATGAACAAGCTTTCATCTCAAATGCTTTGTATATCAGGTGGGATCGATCGAAGGTACTTTTCTAATTTGCTGCCTCGATTGCGGCCTCGATTGCGGCCTCGATTGCTAAATGTATGCCAAAGGTATACCTCGATTGCTAAATGTATGCCGAAGGTATAGATCGAAGGTATTTTTTTTCACTTTGCGGCAGAGATTGCGGTCTAGATTGGCGACCGTAGTACTCAGGTCTAAAAGACGTGTAAGTCCGACAATCGCTAGGATGCCGAAACTTTCCTGTCTTATCCTGTCAGACATGAACAGGCTTCCATCTCAAATGCTGTGTATATCAGGTGGGATCGATCGAAGGTACTTTTCAAATTTGCGGCCTCGATTGCGGCCTCGATTGCTAAATGTATGCCGAAGGTATAGATCGAAGGTACTTTTTTTGTTTACTTTGCGGCATAGATTGCGGTCTAGATTGGCGACCGTAGTACTCAGGTCTAAAAGGCGTGTAAGTCCGACAATCGCTAGGATGCCGAAACTTTGCTGTCTTATCCTGTCAGACATGAACAAGCTTTCATCTCAAATGCTTTGTATATCAGGTTGGATCGATCGAAGGTACTTTTCTAATTTGCGGCCTCGATTGCAGCCTCGATTGCTAAATGTATGCCGAAGGTATAGATCGAAGGTACATCACTTTATTTACTTTGCGGCATAGATTGCGCTCTAGATTGGCGACCGTAGTACTTAGGTCTAAAAGGCGTGTAAGTCCGACAATCGCTAGGATGCCGAAACTTTCCTGTCTTATCCTGTCAGACATGACCAAGCTTTCATCTCAAATGCTGTGTATATCAGGTGGGATCGATCGAAGTTACTTTTCGAATTTGCGGCCTCGATTGCGGCCTCGATTGCGGCCTCGATTGCTAAATGTATGCCGAAGGTATAGATCAAAGGTACTTTTTTTGCTTTGCGGCATAGATTGCGGTCAATATTGGCGACCGTAGTACTCAGGTCTAAAAGGCGCGTAAGTCCGATAATCGCTAGGATGCCGAAACTTTCCTGTCTTATCCTGTCAGACATGAACAAGCTTTCATCTCAAATGCTTTGTATATCAGGTGGGATCGATCGAAGGAACTTTTCTAATTTGCGGCCTCGATTGCGGCCTCGATTGCTAAATGTATGCCGAAGGTATAGATCGAAGGTACTTTTTTTTTACTTTGCGGCATAGATTGCGGTCTAGATTGGCGACCGTAGTACTCAGGTCTAAAAGGCGTGTAAGTCCGACAATCGCTAGGATGCCGAAACTTTCCTGTCTTATCCTGTCAGACATGAACAAGCTTCCATCTCAAATGCTTTGTATATCAGGTGGGATCGATCGAAGGTACTTTTTCTTACTTTGCGGCCTCGATTGCGGCCTCGATTGCTAAATGAATGCCGAAGGTATAGATCGAAGGTACTTTTTTTCACTTTGTGGCCTCGATTGCGGCCTCGATTGCTAAATGTATGCCGAAGCTATAGATCGAAGGTACTTTTTTTTTTTACTTTGCGGCATAGATTGCGGTGTAGATTTGCGACCGTAGTACTTAGGTCTAAAAGGCGTGTAAGTCCGACAATCGCTAGGATGCCGAAACTTTCCTGTCTTATCCTGTCAGACATGAACAAGCTTTCATCTCAAATGCTTTGTATATCAGGTGGGATCGATCGAAGGTACTTTTCTAATTTGCGGCCTCGATTGCGGCCTCGATTGCGGCCTCGATTGCTAAATGTATGCCGAAGCTATAGATCGAAGGTACTTTTTTTTTTACTTTGCGGCATAGATTGCGGTGTAGATTTGCGACCGTAGTACTCAGGTCTAAAAGGCGTGTAAGTCCGACAATCGCTAGGATGCCGAAACTTTCCTGTCTTATCCTGTCAGACATGAACAAGCTTTCATCTCAAATACTTTGTCTATCAGGTGGGATCGATCGAAGTTACTTTTCTAATTTGCGGCCTCGATTGCGGCCTCGATTGCTAAATGTATGCCGAAGCTATAGATCGAAGGTACTTTTTGTTTTACTTTGCGGCATAGATTGCGGTCTAGATTGACGACCGTAGTACTCAAGTCTAAAAGGCGTGTAAGTCCGACAATCGCTAGGATGCCGAAATTTTCCTGTCTTATCCTGTCAGACAGGCTTTCATCTCAAATGCTTTGTATATCAGGTGGGATCGATCGAAGGTACTTTTCTAATTTGCGGCCTCGATTGCGGCCTCGATTGCTAAATGTATGCCGAAGGTATAGATCGAAGGTACTTTTTTTTTACTTTGCGGCATAGATTGCGGTCTAGATTGGCGACCGTAGTACTCAGGTCTAAAAGGCGTGTAAGTCCGACAATCGCTAGGATGCCGAAACTTTCCTGTCTTATCCTGTCAGACATGAACAAGCTTTCATCTCAAATGCTTTGTATATCAGGTGGGATCGATCGAAGGTCCTTTTTTTTACTTTGCGGCCTCGATTGCGGCCTCGATTGCTAAATGTATGCCGAGGGTATAGATCGAAGGTATTTTTTTTTACTTTACGGCATAGATTGCGGTCTAGATTGGCGACCGCAGTACTCAGGTCTCAAATGCTTTGTATATCAGATGGGATCGATCGAAGGTACTTCTCTAATTTGCGACCTCAATTGCGGCCTCGATTGCTAAATGTATGACGAAGGTATAGATCGAAGGTACTTTTTTTTTACTTTGCGGCATAGATTGCGGTCTAGATAGGATACCGTAGTACTCAGGTCTAAAAGGCGTGTAAGTCCGACAATCGCTAGGATGCCGAAACTTTCCTGTCTTATCCTGTCAGACATGAACAAGCTTTCATCTCAAATGCTTTGTATATCAGGTTGGATCGATCGAAGGTTCTTTTCTAATTTGCGGCCTCGATTGCAGCCTCGATTGCTAAATGTATGCCGAAGGTATAGATCGAAGGTACTTTTTTTTGTACTTTGCGGCATAGATTGCGGTCTAGATTGGCGACCGTACATTGCACGAAATGGCCTCGTATCCCGGCGTATACGTACAGGGATTCCTCCGGAAATATTCCATATCCCGGTGCGGATTTAGCGTATCCGTTATAACTTACGGATACGCTAAATCCGCACCGGGATATGGAATATTTCCGGAGGAATCCCTGTACGTATACGCCGGGATACGAGGCCATTTCGTGCAGTGGTAGTACTGAGGTCTAAAAGGCGTGTAAGTCCGACAATCGCTAGGATGCCGAAATTTTCCTGTCTTATCCTGTCAGACATGAACAAGCTTTCATCTCAAATGCTTTGTATATCAGGTGGGATCGATCGAAGGTACTTTTCTAATTTGCGGCCTCGATTGCGGCCTCGATTGCGGCCTCGATTGCTAAATGTATGCCAAAGGTATACCTCGATTGCTAAATGTATGCCGAAGGTATAGATCGAAGGTATTTTTCTTCACTTTGCGGCAGAGATTGCGGTCTAGATTGGCGACCGTAGTACTCAGGTCTAAAAGACGTTTAAGTCCGACAATCGCTAGGATGCCGAAACTTTCCTGTCTTATCCTGTCAGACATGAACAGGCTTCCATCTCAAATGCTGTGTATATCAGGTGGGATCGATTGAAGGTACTTTTCAAATTTGCGGCCTCGATTGCGGCCTCGATTGCTAAATGTATGCCGAAGGTATAGATCGAAGGTACTTTTTTTGTTTACTTTGCGGCATAGATTGCGGTCTAGATTGGCGACCGTAGTACTCAGGTCTAAAAGGCGTGTAAGTCCGACAATCGCTAGGATGCCGAAACTTTGCTGTCTTATCCTGTCAGACATGAACAAGCTTTCATCTCAAATGCTTTGTATATCAGGTTGGATCGATCGAAGGTACTTTTCTAATTTGCGGCCTCGATTGCGGCCTCGATTGCTAAATGTATGCCGAAGGTATAGATCGAAGGTACATCACTTTATTTACTTTGCGGTATAGATTGCGCTCTAGATTGGCGACCGTAGTACTTAGGTCTAAAAGGCGTGTAAGTCCGACAATCGCTAGGATGCCGAAACTTTCCTGTCTTATCCTGTCAGACATGACCAAGCTTGCATTTCAAATGCTGTGTATATCAGGTGGGATCGATCGAAGGTACTTTTCGAATTTGCGGCCTCGATTGCGGCCTCGATTGCTAAATGTATGCCGAAGGTATAGATCAAAGGTACTTTTTTTGCTTTGCGGCATAGATTGCGGTCAATATTGGCGACCGTAGTACTCAGGTCTAAAAGGCGCGTAAGTCCGATAATCGCTAGGATGCCGAAACTTTCCTGTCTTATCCTGTCAGACATGAACAAGCTTTCATCTCAAATGCTTTGTATATCAGGTGGGATCGATCGAAGGAACTAATCTAATTTGCGACCTCGATTGCGGCCTCGATTGCTAAATGTATGCCGAAGGTATAGATCGAAGGTACTTTTTTTACTTTGCGGCCTCGATTGCGGCCTCGATTACTAAATGTATTCCGAAGGTATAGATCGAAGGTATTTTTTTTCACTTTACGACATACATTGCGGTCCAGATTGGCGACCGCAGTATTCAGGTCTCAAATGCTTTGTATATCAGGTGGGATCGATCGAAGGTACTTTTCTAATTTACGGCCTCAATTGCGGCCTCGATTGCTAAGTGTATGCCGAAGGTATAGATCGAAGGTACTTTTTTTTTTACTTTGCGGCATAGATTGCGGTCTAGATTCGCAACCGTAGTACTCAGGTCTAAAAGGCTCGTAAGTCCGACAATCGCTAGGATGCCGAAACTTCCCTGTCTTATCCTGTCAGACATGAACAAGCTTTCATCTCAAATGCTTTGTATATCAGGTGGGATCGATCGAAGGTACTTTTCGAATTTGCGGCCTCGATTGCGGCCTCGATTGCTAAATGTATGCCGAAGGTATAGATCAAACTATCATCAAAGGTACTTTTTTTACTTTGCGGCATAGATTGCGGTCTATATTGGCGACCGTAGTACTCAGGTCTAAAAGGCGCGTAAGTCCGATAATCGCTAGGATGCCGAAACTTTGCTGTCTTATCCTGTCAGACATGAACAAGCTTTCATCTCAAATGCTTTGTATATCAGGTGGGATCGATCGAAGGTACTTCTTTAATTTGCGACCTCGATTGCGGCCTCGATTGCTAAATGTATGCCGAAGGTATAGATCGAAGGTACTTTTTTTACTTTGCGGCCTCGATTGCGGCCTCGATTACTAAATGTATGCCGAAGGTATAGATCGAAGGTATTTTTTTTTTACTTTACGGCATACATTGCGGTCCAGATTGGCGACCGCAGTACTCAGGTCTCAAATGCTTTGTATATCAGGTGGGATCGATCGAAGGTACTTTTCTAATTTGCGGCCTCAATTGCGGCCTCGATTGCTAAATGTATGCCAAAGGTATAGATCGAAGTACCTTTTTTTTTTACTTTGCGGCATAGATTGCGGTCTAGATTTGCGACCGTAGTACTCAGGTCTTAAAGGCGTGTAAGTCCGACAATCGCTAGGATGCCGAAACTTTGCTGTCTTATCCTGTCAGACATAAACAAGCTTTCATTGCAAATGCTTTGTATATCAGGTGGGATCGATCGAAGGTACTTTTCTAATTTGTGGCCTCGATTGCGGCCTCGATTGCTAAATGTATGCCGAAGGTATATCTCGATTGCTAAATGTATGCCGAAGGTATAGATCGAAGGCACTTTTTTTAAACTTTACGGCATACATTGCGGTCTGGATTGGCGACCGTAGTACTCAGTTCTAAAAGGCGTGTAAGTCCGACAATCACTAGGATGCCGAAACTTTCCTGTCTTATCCTGTCAGACATAAACAAGCTTTCATCTCAAATGCTGTGTAAATCAGGTGGGATCGATCGAAGGTACTTTTCTAATTTGTGGCCTCTATTGCGGCCTCGATTGCTAAATGTATGCCGAAGGTATAAATCGAAGGTACTTTTTTTTTTACTTTGCGGCATAAATTGCGGTCTGGATTGGCGACCGTAGTACTCATGTCTAAAAGGCGTGTAAGTCCGACAATCGCTAGGATGCCGAAACTTTACTGTCTTATCCTGTCAGACATGAACAAGCTTTCATCTCAAATGCTTTGTATATCAGGTTGGATCGATCGAAGGTACTTTTCTAATTTGCGGCCTCGATTGCGGCCTCGATTGCTAAATGTATGCCGAAGGCATAGATCGAAGGTACTTTTTTTGTTTACTTTGCGGCATAGATTGCGGTCTAGATTGGCGACCGTAGTACTCAGGTCTAAAAGGCGTGTAAGTCCGACAATCGCTAGGATGCCGAAACTTTGCTGTCTTATCCTGTCAGACATGAACAAGCTTTCATCTCAAATGCTTTGTATATCAGGTTGGATCGATCGAAGGTACTTTTCTAATTTGCGGCCTCGATTGCAGCCTCGATTGCTAAATGTATGCCGAAGGTATAGATCGAAGGTACATCACTTTATTTACTTTGCGGCATAGATTGCGCTCTAGATTGGCGACCGTAGTACTTAGGTCTAAAAGGCGTGTAAGTCCGACAATCGCTAGGATGCCGAAACTTTCCTGTCTTATCCTGTCAGACATGACCAAGCTTTCATCTCAAATGCTGTGTATATCAGGTGGGATCGATCGAAGTTACTTTTCGAATTTGCGGCCTCGATTGCGGCCTCGATTGCGGCCTCGATTGCTAAATGTATGCCGAAGGTATAGATCAAAGGTACTTTTTTTGCTTTGCGGCATAGATTGCGGTCAATATTGGCGACCGTAGTACTCAGGTCTAAAAGGCGCGTAAGTCCGATAATCGCTAGGATGCCGAAACTTTCCTGTCTTATCCTGTCAGACATGAACAAGCTTTCATCTCAAATGCTTTGTATATCAGGTGGGATCGATCGAAGGAACTTTTCTAATTTGCGGCCTCGATTGCGGCCTCGATTGCTAAATGTATGCCGAAGGTATAGATCGAAGGTACTTTTTTTTTACTTTGCGGCATAGATTGCGGTCTAGATTGGCGACCGTAGTACTCAGGTCTAAAAGGCGTGTAAGTCCGACAATCGCTAGGATGCCGAAACTTTCCTGTCTTATCCTGTCAGACATGAACAAGCTTCCATCTCAAATGCTTTGTATATCAGGTGGGATCGATCGAAGGTACTTTTTCTTACTTTGCGGCCTCGATTGCGGCCTCGATTGCTAAATGAATGCCGAAGGTATAGATCGAAGGTACTTTTTTTCACTTTGTGGCCTCGATTGCGGCCTCGATTGCTAAATGTATGCCGAAGCTATAGATCGAAGGTACTTTTTTTTTTTACTTTGCGGCATAGATTGCGGTGTAGATTTGCGACCGTAGTACTTAGGTCTAAAAGGCGTGTAAGTCCGACAATCGCTAGGATGCCGAAACTTTCCTGTCTTATCCTGTCAGACATGACCAAGCTTTCATCTCAAATGCTTTGTATATCAGGTGGGATCGATCGAAGGTACTTTTCTAATTTGCGGCCTCGATTGCGGCCTCGATTGCGGCCTCGATTGCTAAATGTATGCCGAAGCTATAGATCGAAGGTACTTTTTTTTTTACTTTGCGGCATAGATTGCGGTCTAGATTGGCGACCGTAGTACTCAGGTCTAAAAGGCGTGTAAGTCCGACAATCGCTAGGATGCCGAAACTTTCCTGTCTTATCCTGTCAGACATGAACAAGCTTTCATCTCAAATACTTTGTCTATCAGGTGGGATCGATCGAAGTTACTTTTCTAATTTGCGGCCTCGATTGCGGCCTCGATTGCTAAATGTATGCCGAAGCTATAGATCGAAGGTACTTTTTGTTTTACTTTGCGGCATAGATTGCGGTCTAGATTGACGACCGTAGTACTCAAGTCTAAAAGGCGTGTAAGTCCGACAATCGCTAGGATGCCGAAATTTTCCTGTCTTATCCTGTCAGACAGGCTTTCATCTCAAATGCTTTGTATATCAGGTGGGATCGATCGAAGGTACTTTTCTAATTTGCGGCCTCGATTGCGGCCTCGATTGCTAAATGTATGCCGAAGGTATAGATCGAAGGTACTTTTTTTTTACTTTGCGGCATAGATTGCGGTCTAGATTGGCGACCGTAGTACTCAGGTCTAAAAGGCGTGTAAGTCCGACAATCGCTAGGATGCCGAAACTTTGCTGTCTTATCCTGTCAGACATGAACAAGCTTTCATCTCAAATGCTTTGTATATCAGGTTGGATCGATCGAAGGTCCTTTTTTTTACTTTGCGGCCTCGATTGCGGCCTCGATTGCTAAATGTATGCCGAAGGTATAGATCGAAGGTACATCACTTTATTTACTTTGCGGTATAGATTGCGCTCTAGATTGGCGACCGTAGTACTTAGGTCTAAAAGGCGTGTAAGTCCGACAATCGCTAGGATGCCGAAACTTTCCTGTCTTATCCTGTCAGACATGACCAAGCTTGCATTTCAAATGCTGTGTATATCAGGTGGGATCGATCGAAGGTACTTTTCGAATTTGCGGCCTCGATTGCGGCCTCGATTGCTAAATGTATGCCGAGGGTATAGATCAAAGGTACTTTTTTTGCTTTGCGTCATAGATTGCGGTCAATATTGGCGACCGTAGTACTCAGGTCTAAAAGGCGCGTAAGTCCGATAATCGCTAGGATGCCGAAACTTTCCTGTCTTATCCTGTCAGACATGAACAAGCTTTCATCTCAAATGCTTTGTATATCAGGTGGGATCGATCGAAGGAACTAATCTAATTTGCGACCTCGATTGCGGCCTCGATTGCTAAATGTATGCCGAAGGTATAGATCGAAGGTACTTTTTTTACTTTGCGGCCTCGATTGCGGCCTCGATTACTAAATGTATGCCGAAGGTATAGATCGAAGGTATTTTTTTTCACTTTACGACATACATTGCGGTCCAGATTGGCGACCGCAGTATTCAGGTCTCAAATGCTTTGTATATCAGGTGGGATCGATCGAAGGTACTTTTCTAATTTACGGCCTCAATTGCGGCCTCGATTGCTAAGTGTATGCCGAAGGTATAGATCGAAGGTACTTTTTTTTTTACTTTGCGGCATAGATTGCGGTCTAGATTCGCAACCGTAGTACTCAGGTCTAAAAGGCTCGTAAGTCCGACAATCGCTAGGATGCCGAAACTTCCCTGTCTTATCCTGTCAGACATGAACAAGCTTTCATCTCAAATGCTTTGTATATCAGGTGGGATCGATCGAAGGTACTTTTCGAATTTGCGGCCTCGATTGCGGCCTCGATTGCTAAATGTATGCCGAAGGTATAGATCAAACTATCATCAAAGGTACTTTTTTTACTTTGCGGCATAGATTGCGGTCTATATTGGCGACCGTAGTACTCAGGTCTAAAAGGCGCGTAAGTCCGATAATCGCTAGGATGCCGAAACTTTGCTGTCTTATCCTGTCAGACATGAACAAGCTTTCATCTCAAATGCTTTGTATATCAGGTGGGATCGATCGAAGGTACTTCTTTAATTTGCGACCTCGATTGCGGCCTCGATTGCTAAATGTATGCCGAAGGTATAGATCGAAGGTACTTTTTTTACTTTGCGGCCTCGATTGCGGCCTCGATTACTAAATGTATGCCGAAGGTATAGATCGAAGGTATTTTTTTTTTACTTTACGGCATACATTGCGGTCCAGATTGGCGACCGCAGTACTCAGGTCTCAAATGCTTTGTATATCAGGTGGGATCGATCGAAGGTACTTTTCTAATTTGCGGCCTCAATTGCGGCCTCGATTGCTAAATGTATGCCAAAGGTATAGATCGAAGGTACTTTTTTTTTTACTTTGCGGCATAGATTGCGGTCTAGATTTGCGACCGTAGTACTCAGGTCTTAAAGGCGTGTAAGTCCGACAATCGCTAGGATGCCGAAACTTTGCTGTCTTATCCTGTCAGACATAAACAAGCTTTCATTGCAAATGCTTTGTATATCAGGTGGGATCGATCGAAGGTACTTTTCTAATTTGTGGCCTCGATTGCGGCCTCGATTGCTAAATGTATGCCGAAGGTATATCTCGATTGCTAAATGTATGCCGAAGGTATAGATCGAAGGCACTTTTTTTAAACTTTACGGCATACATTGCGGTCTAGATTGGCGACCGTAGTACTCAGTTCTAAAAGGCGTGTAAGTCCGACAATCACTAGGATGCCGAAACTTTCCTGTCTTATCCTGTCAGACATAAACAAGCTTTCATCTCAAATGCTGTGTAAATCAGGTGGGATCGATCGAAGGTACTTTTCTAATTTGTGGCCTCTATTGCGGCCTCGATTGCTAAATGTATGCCGAAGGTATAAATCGAAGGTACTTTTTTTTTTACTTTGCGGCATAAATTGCGGTCTGGATTGGCGACCGTAGTACTCATGTCTAAAAGGCGTGTAAGTCCGACAATCGCTAGGATGCCGAAACTTTACTGTCTTATCCTGTCAGACATGAACAAGCTTTCATCTCAAATGCTTTGTATATCAGGTTGGATCGATCGAAGGTACTTTTTTAATTTGCGGCCTCGATTGCGGCCTCGATTGCTAAATGTATGCCGAAGGTATAGATCGAAGGTACTTCACTTTTTTTACTTTGCGGCATAGGTTGCGCTCTAGATTGGCGACCGTAGTACTTAGGTCTAAAAGGCGTGTAAGTCCGACAATCGCTAGGATGCCGAAACTTTCCTGTCTTATCCTGTCAGACATGACCAAGCTTTCATCTCAAATGCTGTGTATATCAGGTGGGATAGATCGAAGGTACTTTTCTAATTTGCGGCCTCGATTGCGGCCTCGATTGCTAAATGTATGCCGAAGGTATAGATCGAAGGTACTTTTTTTGCTTTGCGGCATAGATTGCGGTCTATATTGGCGACCGTAGTACTCAGGTCTAAAAGGCGCGTAAGTCCGATAATCGCTAGGATGCCGAAACTTTCCTGTCTTATCCTGTCAGACATGAACAAGCTTTCATCTCAAATACTTTGTATATCAGGTGGGATCGATCGAAGGTACTTCTCTAATTTGCGACCTCGATTGCGGCCTCGATTGCTAAATGTATGCCGAAGGTATAGATCGAAGGTACTTTTTTTACTTTGCGGCCTCGATTGCGGCCTCGATTACTAAATGTATGCCGAAGGTATAGATCGAAGGTATTTTTTTTCACTTTACGGCATACATTGCGGTCCAGATTGGCGACCGCAGTACTCAGGTCTCAAATGCTTTGTATATCAGGTGGGATCGATCGAAGGTACTTTTCTAATTTACGGCCTCCATTGCGGCCTCGATTGCTAAATGTATGCCGAAGGTATAAATCGAAGGTATTTTTTTTTTTACTTTGCGGCATAGATTGCGGTCTAGATTCGCAACCGTAGTACTCAGGTCTAAAAGGCTCGTAAGTCCGACAATCGCTAGGATGCCGAAACTTCCCTGTCTTATCCTGTCAGACATGAACAAGCTTTCATCTCAAATGCTTTGTATATCAGGTGGGATCGATCGAAGGTACTTTTCTAATTTGCGGCCTCGATTGCGGCCTCGATTGCTTAATGTATGCCGAAGGTATAGATCAAAGGTACTTTTTTTTACTTTGCGGCATAGATTGCGGTCTATATTGGCGACCGTAGTACTCAGGTCTAAAAGGCGCGTAAGTCCGATAATCGCTAGGATGCCGAAACTTTGCTGTCTTATCCTGTCAGACATAAACAAGCTTTCATTGCAAATGCTTTGTATATCAGGTGGGATCGATCGAAGGTACTTTTTTTTTTATTTTGCGGCCTCGATTGCGGCCTCGATTGCTAAATGTATGCCGAAGGTATAGATCGAAGGTACTTTTTTTACTTTGCGGCATAGATTGCGGTCTAGATTGGCGACCGTAGTACTCAGGTCTAAAAGGCGTGTAAGTCCGACAATCGCTAGGATGCCGAAACTTTCCTGTCTTATCCTGTCAGACATGAACAAGCTTTCATCTCAAATGCTTTGTATATCAGGTGGGATCGATCGAAGGTACTTTTCTAATTTGCGGCCTCGATTGCGGCCTCGATTGTTAAATGTATGCCGAAGGTATATCTCGATTGCTAAATGTATGCCGAAGGTATAGATCGAAGGCACTTTTTTTTTTAACTTTACGGCATACATTGCGGTCTAGATTGGCGACCGTAGTACTCAGTTCTAAAAGGCGTGTAAGTCCGACAATCGCTAGGATGCCGAAACTTTCCTGTCTTATCCTGTCAGACATAAACAAGCTTTCATCTCAAATGCTGTGTATATCAGGTGGGATCGATCGAAGGTACTTTTCTAATTTGTGGCCTCGATTGCGGCCTCGATTGCTAAATGTATGCCGAAGGTATAAATCGAAGGTACTTTTTTTTTTACTTTGCGGCATAAATTGCGATCTGGATTGGCGACCGTAGTACTCATGTCTAAAAGGCGTGTAAGTCCGACAATCGCTAGGATGCCGAAACTTTGCTGTCTTATCCTGTCAGACATGAACAAGCTTTCATCTCAAATGCTTTGTATATCAGGTTGGATCGATCGAAGGTACTTTTCTAATTTGCGGCCTCGATTGCGGCCTCGATTGCTAAATGTATGCCGAAGGTATAGATCGAAGGTACTTCACTTTTTTTACTTTGCGGCATAGATTGCGCTCTAGATTGGCGACCGTAGTACTTAGGTCTAAAAGGCGTGTAAGTCCGACAATCGCTAGGATGCTGAAACTTTCCTGTCTTATCCTGTCAGACATGACCAAGCTTTCATCTCAAATACTTTGTATATCAGGTGGGATCGATCTAAGGTACTTTTCTAATTTGCGGCCTCGATTGCGGCCTCGATTGCTAAATGTATGCTGAAGGTATAGATCGAAGGTACTTTTTTTATTACTTTGCGGCATAGATTGCGGTCTAGATTGGCGACCGTAGTACTCAGGTCTAAAAGGCGTGTAAGTCCGACAATCGCTAGGATGCCGAAACTTTGCTGTCTTATCCTGTCAGACATGAACAAGCTTTCATCTCAAATACTTTGTATATCGGGTGGGATCGATCTAAGGTACTTTTCTAATTTGCGGCCTCGATTGCGGCCTCGATTGCTAAATGTATGCCGAAGGTAGAGATCGAAGGTACTTTTTTTTTACTTTGCGGCATAGATTGCGATCTAGATTGGCGACCGTAGTACTCAGGTCTAAAAGGCGTGTAAGTCCGACAATCGCTAGGATGCCGAAACTTTGCTGTCTTATCCTGTCAGACATGAACAAGCTTTCATCTCAAATGCTTTGTATATCAGGTGAAATCGATCTAAGGTACTTTTCTAATTTGCGGCCTCGATTGCGGTCTCGATTGCGGCCTCGATTGCTAAATGTATGCCGAAGGTATAGATCGAAGGTACTTTTTTTATTACTTTGCGGCATAGATTGCGGTCTAGATTGGCGACCGTAGTACTCAGGTCTAAAAGGCGTGTAAGTCCGACAATCGCTAGGATGCCGAAACTTTGCTGTCTTATCCTGTCAGACATGAACAAGCTTTCATCTCAAATACTTTGTATATCGGGTGGGATCGATCTAAGGTACTTTTCTAATTTGCGGCCTCGATTGCGGCCTCGATTGCTAAATGTATGCCGAAGGTAGAGATCGAAGGTACTTTTTTTTTACTTTGCGGCATAGATTGCGATCTAGATTGGCGACCGTAGTACTCAGGTCTAAAAGGCGTGTAAGTCCGACAATCGCTAGGATGCCGAAACTTTGCTGTCTTATCCTGTCAGACATGAACAAGCTTCCATCACAAATGCTTTGTATATCAGGTGGGATCGATCGAAGGTACTTTTTCTTACTTTGCGGCCTCAATTGCGGCCTCGATTGCTAAATGAATGCCGAAGGTATAGATCGAAGGTACTTTTTTTCACTTTGTGGCCTCGATTGCGGCCTCGATTGTTAAATGTATGCCGAAGGTATAGATCGAAGGTACTTTTTTTTTACTTTGCGGCATAGATTGCGGTGTAGATTTGCGACCGTAGTACTCAGATCTAAAAGGCATGTAAGTCCGACAATCGCTAGGATGCCGAAACTTTCCTGTCTTATCCTGTCAGACATAAACAAGCTTTCATCTCAAATGCTTTGTATATCAGGTGGGATCGATCGAAGGTACTTTTCTAATTTGCGGCCTCGATTGCGGCCTCGATTGCGGCCTCGATTGCTAAATGTATGCCGAAGGTATAGATCGAAGGTACTTTTTTTTACTTTGCGGCATAGATTGCGGTCTAGATTGGCGACCGTAGTACTCAGGTCTAAAAGGCGTGTAAGTCCGACAATCGCTAGGATGCCGAAACTTTCCTGTCTTATCCTGTCAGACATGAACAAGCTTTCATTTTAAATGCTTTGTATATCAGGTGGGATCGATCGAAGGTCCTTTTTTTTACTTTGCGGCCTCGATTGCGGCCTCGATTGCTAAATGTATGCCGAGGGTATAGATCGAAGGTATTTTTTTTTACTTTACGGCATAGATTGCGGTCTAGATTGGCGACCGCAGTACTCAGGTCTCAAATGCTTTGTATATCAGATGGGATCGATCGAAGGTACTTCTCTAATTTGCGACCTCAATTGCGGCCTCGATTGCTAAATGTATGCCGAAGGTATAGATCGAAGGTATTTTTTTTTTACTTTGCGGCATAGATTGCGGTCTAGATAGGATACCGTAGTACTCAGGTCTAAAAGGCGTGTAAGTCCGACAATCGCTAGGATGCCGAAACTTTCCTGTCTTATCCTGTCAGACATGAACAAGCTTTCATCTCAAATGCTTTGTATATCAGGTGGGATCGATCGAAGGTCCTTTTTTTTACTTTGCGGCCTCGATTGCGGCCTCGATTGCTAAATGTATGCCGAGGGTATAGATCGAAGGTATTTTTTTTTACTTTACGGCATAGATTGCGGTCTAGATTGGCGACCGCAGTACTCAGGTCTCAAATGCTTTGTATATCAGATGGGATCGATCGAAGGTACTTCTCTAATTTGCGACCTCAATTTCGGCCTCGATTGCTAAATGTATGCCGAAGGTATAGATCGAAGGTACTTTTTTTATTACTTTGCGGCATAGATTGCGGTCTAGATAGGATACCGTAGTACTCAGGTCTAAAAGGCGTGTAAGTCCGACAATCGCTAGGATGCCGAAACTTTCCTGTCTTATCCTGTCAGACATGAACAAGCTTTCATCTCAAATGCTTTGTATATCAGGTTGGATCGATCGAAGGTTCTTTTCTAATTTGCGGCCTCGATTGCGGCCTCGATTGCTAAATGTATGCCGAAGGTATAGATCGAAGGTACTTTGCGGCATAGATTGCGGTCTAGATTGGCGACCGTACACTGCACGAAATGGCCTCGTATCCCGGCGTATACGTACAGGGATTCCTCCGGAAATATTCCATATCCCGGTGCGGATTTAGCGTATCCGTTATAACTTACGGATACGCTAAATCCGCACCGGGATATGGAATATTTCCGGAGGAATCCCTGTACGTATACGCCGGGATACGAGGCCATTTCGTGCAGTGGTAGTACTGAGGTCTAAAAGGCGTGTAAGTCCGACAATCGCTAGGATGCCGAAATTTTCCTGTCTTATCCTGTCAGACATGAACAAGCTTTCATCTCAAATGCTTTGTATATCAGGTGGGATCGATCGAAGGTACTTTTCTAATTTGCTGCCTCGATTGCGGCCTCGATTGCTAAATGTATGCCGAAGGTATAGATCGAAGGTACTTTTTTTTTACTTTGCGGCATAGATTGCGGTGTAGATTTGCGACCGTAGTACTCAGATCTAAAAGGCATGTAAGTCCGACAATCGCTAGGATGCCGAAACTTTCCTGTCTTATCCTGTCAGACATAAACAAGCTTTCATCTCAAATGCTTTGTATATCAGGTGGGATCGATCGAAGGTACTTTTCTAATTTGCGGCCTCGATTGCGGCCTCGATTGCGGCCTCGATTGCTAAATGTATGCCGAAGGTATAGATCGAAGGTACTTTTTTTTACTTTGCGGCATAGATTGCGGTCTAGATTGGCGACCGTAGTACTCAGGTCTAAAAGGCGTGTAAGTCCGACAATCGCTAGGATGCCGAAACTTTCCTGTCTTATCCTGTCAGACATGAACAAGCTTTCATTTTAAATGCTTTGTATATCAGGTGGGATCGATCGAAGGTCCTTTTTTTTACTTTGCGGCCTCGATTGCGGCCTCGATTGCTAAATGTATGCCGAGGGTATAGATCGAAGGTATTTTTTTTTACTTTACGGCATAGATTGCGGTCTAGATTGGCGACCGCAGTACTCAGGTCTCAAATGCTTTGTATATCAGATGGGATCGATCGAAGGTACTTCTCTAATTTGCGACCTCAATTGCGGCCTCGATTGCTAAATGTATGCCGAAGGTATAGATCGAAGGTATTTTTTTTTTACTTTGCGGCATAGATTGCGGTCTAGATAGGATACCGTAGTACTCAGGTCTAAAAGGCGTGTAAGTCCGACAATCGCTAGGATGCCGAAACTTTCCTGTCTTATCCTGTCAGACATGAACAAGCTTTCATCTCAAATGCTTTGTATATCAGGTGGGATCGATCGAAGGTCCTTTTTTTTACTTTGCGGCCTCGATTGCGGCCTCGATTGCTAAATGTATGCCGAGGGTATAGATCGAAGGTATTTTTTTTTACTTTACGGCATAGATTGCGGTCTAGATTGGCGACCGCAGTACTCAGGTCTCAAATGCTTTGTATATCAGATGGGATCGATCGAAGGTACTTCTCTAATTTGCGACCTCAATTTCGGCCTCGATTGCTAAATGTATGCCGAAGGTATAGATCGAAGGTACTTTTTTTATTACTTTGCGGCATAGATTGCGGTCTAGATAGGATACCGTAGTACTCAGGTCTAAAAGGCGTGTAAGTCCGACAATCGCTAGGATGCCGAAACTTTCCTGTCTTATCCTGTCAGACATGAACAAGCTTTCATCTCAAATGCTTTGTATATCAGGTTGGATCGATCGAAGGTTCTTTTCTAATTTGCGGCCTCGATTGCGGCCTCGATTGCTAAATGTATGCCGAAGGTATAGATCGAAGGTACTTTGCGGCATAGATTGCGGTCTAGATTGGCGACCGTACACTGCACGAAATGGCCTCGTATCCCGGCGTATACGTACAGGGATTCCTCCGGAAATATTCCATATCCCGGTGCGGATTTAGCGTATCCGTTATAACTTACGGATACGCTAAATCCGCACCGGGATATGGAATATTTCCGGAGGAATCCCTGTACGTATACGCCGGGATACGAGGCCATTTCGTGCAGTGGTAGTACTGAGGTCTAAAAGGCGTGTAAGTCCGACAATCGCTAGGATGCCGAAATTTTCCTGTCTTATCCTGTCAGACATGAACAAGCTTTCATCTCAAATGCTTTGTATATCAGGTGGGATCGATCGAAGGTACTTTTCTAATTTGCTGCCTCGATTGCGGCCTCGATTGCTAAATGTATGCCGAAGGTATAGATCGAAGGTACTTTTTTTTTACTTTGCGGCATAGATTGCGGTGTAGATTTGCGACCGTAGTACTCAGATCTAAAAGGCATGTAATTCCGACAATCGCTAGGATGCCGAAACTTTCCTGTCTTATCCTGTCAGACATAAACAAGCTTTCATCTCAAATGCTTTGTATATCAGGTGGGATCGATCGAAGGTACTTTTCTAATTTGCGGCCTCGATTGCGGCCTCGATTGCGGCCTCGATTGCTAAATGTATGCCGAAGGTATAGATCGAAGGTACTTTTTTTTACTTTGCGGCATAGATTGCGGTCTAGATTGGCGACCGTAGTACTCAGGTCTAAAAGGCGTGTAAGTCCGACAATCGCTAGGATGCCGAAACTTTCCTGTCTTATCCTGTCAGACATGAACAAGCTTTCATTTTAAATGCTTTGTATATCAGGTGGGATCGATCGAAGGTCCTTTTTTTTACTTTGCGGCCTCGATTGCGGCCTCGATTGCTAAATGTATGCCGAGGGTATAGATCGAAGGTATTTTTTTTTACTTTACGGCATAGATTGCGGTCTAGATTGGCGACCGCAGTACTCAGGTCTCAAATGCTTTGTATATCAGATGGGATCGATCGAAGGTACTTCTCTAATTTGCGACCTCAATTGCGGCCTCGATTGCTAATTGTATGCCGAAGGTATAGATCGAAGGTATTTTTTTTTTACTTTGCGGCATAGATTGCGGTCTAGATAGGATACCGTAGTACTCAGGTCTAAAAGGCGTGTAAGTCCGACAATCGCTAGGATGCCGAAACTTTCCTGTCTTATCCTGTCAGACATGAACAAGCTTTCATCTCAAATGCTTTGTATATCAGGTGGGATCGATCGAAGGTCCTTTTTTTTACTTTGCGGCCTCGATTGCGGCCTCGATTGCTAAATGTATGCCGAGGGTATAGATCGAAGGTATTTTTTTTTACTTTACGGCATAGATTGCGGTCTAGATTGGCGACCGCAGTACTCAGGTCTCAAATGCTTTGTATATCAGATGGGATCGATCGAAGGTACTTCTCTAATTTGCGACCTCAATTTCGGCCTCGATTGCTAAATGTATGCCGAAGGTATAGATCGAAGGTACTTTTTTTATTACTTTGCGGCATAGATTGCGGTCTAGATAGGATACCGTAGTACTCAGGTCTAAAAGGCGTGTAAGTCCGACAATCGCTAGGATGCCGAAACTTTCCTGTCTTATCCTGTCAGACATGAACAAGCTTTCATCTCAAATGCTTTGTATATCAGGTTGGATCGATCGAAGGTTCTTTTCTAATTTGCGGCCTCGATTGCGGCCTCGATTGC
Source organism: Branchiostoma lanceolatum (assembly GCF_035083965.1). NCBI lineage: Eukaryota > Metazoa > Chordata > Leptocardii > Amphioxiformes > Branchiostomatidae > Branchiostoma > Branchiostoma lanceolatum. Next base: position 12,368,013 of record NC_089729.1, read on the forward strand.
TAAATGTATGCCGAAGGTATAGATCGAAGGTACTTTGCGGCATAGATTGCGGTCTAGATTGGCGACCGTACACTGCACGAAATGGCCTCGTATCCCGGCGTATACGTACAGGGATTCCTCCGGAAATATTCCATATCCCGGTGCGGATTTAGCGTATCCGTTATAACTTACGGATACGCTAAATCCGCACCGGGATATGGAATATTTCCGGAGGAATCCCTGTACGTATACGCCGGGATACGAGGCCATTTCGTGCAGTGGTAGTACTGAGGTCTAAAAGGCGTGTAAGTCCGACAATCGCTAGGATGCCGAAATTTTCCTGTCTTATCCTGTCAGACATGAACAAGCTTTCATCTCAAATGCTTTGTATATCAGGTGGGATCGATCGAAGGTACTTTTCTAATTTGCTGCCTCGATTGCGGCCTCGATTGCTAAATGTATGCCGAAGGTATAGATCGAAGGTACTTTTTTTTTACTTTGCGGCATAGATTGCGGTGTAGATTTGCGACCGTAGTACTCAGATCTAAAAGGCATGTAATTCCGACAATCGCTAGGATGCCGAAACTTTCCTGTCTTATCCTGTCAGACATAAACAAGCTTTCATCTCAAATGCTTTGTATATCAGGTGGGATCGATCGAAGGTACTTTTCTAATTTGCGGCCTCGATTGCGGCCTCGATTGCGGCCTCGATTGCTAAATGTATGCCGAAGGTATAGATCGAAGGTACTTTTTTTTACTTTGCGGCATAGATTGCGGTCTAGATTGGCGACCGTAGTACTCAGGTCTAAAAGGCGTGTAAGTCCGACAATCGCTAGGATGCCGAAACTTTCCTGTCTTATCCTGTCAGACATGAACAAGCTTTCATTTTAAATGCTTTGTATATCAGGTGGGATCGATCGAAGGTCCTTTTTTTTACTTTGCGGCCTCGATTGCGGCCTCGATTGCTAAATGTATGCCGAGGGTATAGATCGAAGGTATTTTTTTTTACTTTACGGCATAGATTGCGGTCTAGATTGGCGACCGCAGTACTCAGGTCTCAAATGCTTTGTATATCAGATGGGATCGATCGAAGGTACTTCTCTAATTTGCGACCTCAATTGCGGCCTCGATTGCTAAATGTATGCCGAAGGTATAGATCGAAGGTATTTTTTTTTTACTTTGCGGCATAGATTGCGGTCTAGATAGGATACCGTAGTACTCAGGTCTAAAAGGCGTGTAAGTCCGACAATCGCTAGGATGCCGAAACTTTCCTGTCTTATCCTGTCAGACATGAACAAGCTTTCATCTCAAATGCTTTGTATATCAGGTGGGATCGATCGAAGGTCCTTTTTTTTACTTTGCGGCCTCGATTGCGGCCTCGATTGCTAAATGTATGCCGAGGGTATAGATCGAAGGTATTTTTTTTTACTTTACGGCATAGATTGCGGTCTAGATTGGCGACCGCAGTACTCAGGTCTCAAATGCTTTGTATATCAGATGGGATCGATCGAAGGTACTTCTCTAATTTGCGACCTCAATTTCGGCCTCGATTGCTAAATGTATGCCGAAGGTATAGATCGAAGGTACTTCTCTAATTTGCGACCTCAATTTCGGCCTCGATTGCTAAATGTATGCCGAAGGTATAGATCGAAGGTACTTTTTTTATTACTTTGCGGCATAGATTGCGGTGTAGATTTGCGACCGTAGTACTCAGATCTAAAAGGCATGTAATTCCGACAATCGCTAGGATGCCGAAACTTTCCTGTCTTATCCTGTCAGACATAAACAAGCTTTCATCTCAAATGCTTTGTATATCAGGTGGGATCGATCGAAGGTACTTTTCTAATTTGCGGCCTCGATTGCGGCCTCGATTGCGGCCTCGATTGCTAAATGTATGCCGAAGGTATAGATCGAAGGTACTTTTTTTTACTTTGCGGCATAGATTGCGGTCTAGATTGGCGACCGTAGTACTCAGGTCTAAAAGGCGTGTAAGTCCGACAATCGCTAGGATGCCGAAACTTTCCTGTCTTATCCTGTCAGACATGAACAAGCTTTCATTTTAAATGCTTTGTATATCAGGTGGGATCGATCGAAGGTCCTTTTTTTTACTTTGCGGCCTCGATTGCGGCCTCGATTGCTAAATGTATGCCGAGGGTATAGATCGAAGGTATTTTTTTTTACTTTACGGCATAGATTGCGGTCTAGATTGGCGACCGCAGTACTCAGGTCTCAAATGCTTTGTATATCAGATGGGATCGATCGAAGGTACTTCTCTAATTTGCGACCTCAATTGCGGCCTCGATTGCTAAATGTATGCCGAAGGTATAGATCGAAGGTATTTTTTTTTTACTTTGCGGCATAGATTGCGGTCTAGATAGGATACCGTAGTACTCAGGTCTAAAAGGCGTGTAAGTCCGACAATCGCTAGGATGCCGAAACTTTCCTGTCTTATCCTGTCAGACATGAACAAGCTTTCATCTCAAATGCTTTGTATATCAGGTGGGATCGATCGAAGGTCCTTTTTTTTACTTTGCGGCCTCGATTGCGGCCTCGATTGCTAAATGTATGCCGAGGGTATAGATCGAAGGTATTTTTTTTTACTTTACGGCATAGATTGCGGTCTAGATTGGCGACCGCAGTACTCAGGTCTCAAATGCTTTGTATATCAGATGGGATCGATCGAAGGTACTTCTCTAATTTGCGACCTCAATTTCGGCCTCGATTGCTAAATGTATGCCGAAGGTATAGATCGAAGGTACTTTTTTTATTACTTTGCGGCATAGATTGCGGTCTAGATAGGATACCGTAGTACTCAGGTCTAAAAGGCGTGTAAGTCCGACAATCGCTAGGATGCCGAAACTTTCCTGTCTTATCCTGTCAGACATGAACAAGCTTTCATCTCAAATGCTTTGTATATCAGGTTGGATCGATCGAAGGTTCTTTTCTAATTTGCGGCCTCGATTGCGGCCTCGATTGCTAAATGTATGCCGAAGGTATAGATCGAAGGTACTTTGCGGCATAGATTGCGGTCTAGATTGGCGACCGTACACTGCACGAAATGGCCTCGTATCCCGGCGTATACGTACAGGGATTCCTCCGGAAATATTCCATATCCCGGTGCGGATTTAGCGTATCCGTTATAACTTACGGATACGCTAAATCCGCACCGGGATATGGAATATTTCCGGAGGAATCCCTGTACGTATACGCCGGGATACGAGGCCATTTCGTGCAGTGGTAGTACTGAGGTCTAAAAGGCGTGTAAGTCCGACAATCGCTAGGATGCCGAAATTTTCCTGTCTTATCCTGTCAGACATGAACAAGCTTTCATCTCAAATGCTTTGTATATCAGGTGGGATCGATCGAAGGTACTTTTCTAATTTGCTGCCTCGATTGCGGCCTCGATTGCTAAATGTATACCTCGATTGCTAAATGTATGCCGAAGGTATAGATCGAAGGTATTTTTTTTCACTTTGCGGCAGAGATTGCGGTCTAGATTGGCGACCGTAGTACTCAGGTCTAAAAGACGTGTAAGTCCGACAATCGCTAGGATGCCGAAACTTTCCTGTCTTATCCTGTCAGACATGAACAGGCTTCCATCTCAAATGCTGTGTATATCAGGTGGGATCGATCGAAGGTACTTTTCAAATTTGCGGCCTCGATTGCGGCCTCGATTGCTAAATGTATGCCGAAGGTATAGATCGAAGGTACTTTTTTTGTTTACTTTGCGGCATAGATTGCGGTCTAGATTGGCGACCGTAGTACTCAGGTCTAAAAGGCGTGTAAGTCCGACAATCGCTAGGATGCCGAAACTTTGCTGACTTATCCTCGGCCTCGATTGCAGACATGAACAAGCTTTCATCTCAAATGCTTTGTATATCAGGTTGGATCGATCGAAGGTACTTTTCTAATTTGCGGCCTCGATTGCAGCCTCGATTGCTAAATGTATGCCGAAGGTATAGATCGAAGGTACATCACTTTATTTACTTTGCGGCATAGATTGCGCTCTAGATTGGCGACCGTAGTACTTAGGTCTAAAAGGCGTGTAAGTCCGACAATCGCTAGGATGCCGAAACTTTCCTGTCTTATCCTGTCAGACATGACCAAGCTTTCATCTCAAATGCTGTGTATATCAGGTGGGATCGATCGAAGTTACTTTTCGAATTTGCGGCCTCGATTGCGGCCTCGATTGCGGCCTCGATTGCTAAATGTATGCCGAAGGTATAGATCAAAGGTACTTTTTTTGCTTTGCGGCATAGATTGCGGTCAATATTGGCGACCGTAGTACTCAGGTCTAAAAGGCGCGTAAGTCCGATAATCGCTAGGATGCCGAAACTTTCCTGTCTTATCCTGTCAGACATGAACAAGCTTTCATCTCAAATGCTTTGTATATCAGGTGGGATCGATCGAAGGAACTTTTCTAATTTGCGGCCTCGATTGCGGCCTCGATTGCTAAATGTATGCCGAAGGTATAGATCGAAGGTACTTTTTTTTTACTTTGCGGCATAGATTGCGGTCTAGATTGGCGACCGTAGTACTCAGGTCTAAAAGGCGTGTAAGTCCGACAATCGCTAGGATGCCGAAACTTTCCTGTCTTATCCTGTCAGACATGAACAAGCTTCCATCTCAAATGCTTTGTATATCAGGTGGGATCGATCGAAGGTACTTTTTCTTACTTTGCGGCCTCGATTGCGGCCTCGATTGCTAAATGAATGCCGAAGGTATAGATCGAAGGTACTTTTTTTCACTTTGTGGCCTCGATTGCGGCCTCGATCGCTAAATGTATGCCGAAGCTATAGATCGAAGGTACTTTTTTTTTTACTTTGCGGCATAGATTGCGGTGTAGATTTGCGACCGTAGTACTCAGATCTAAAAGGCATGTAAGTCCGACAATCGCTAGGATGCCGAAACTTTCCTGTCTTATCCTGTCAGACATGAACAAGCTTTCATCTCAAATGCTTTGTATATCAGGTGGGATCGATCGAAGGTACTTTTCTAATTTGCGGCCTCGATTGCGGCCTCGATTGCGGCCTCGATTGCTAAATGTATGCCGAAGCTATAGATCGAAGGTACTTTTTTTTTACTTTGCGGCATAGATTGCGGTGTAGATTTGCGACCGTAGTACTCAGGTCTAAAAGGCGTGTAAGTCCGACAATCGCTAGGATGCCGAAACTTTCCTGTCTTATCCTGTCAGACATGAACAAGCTTTCATCTCAAATACTTTGTCTATCAGGTGGGATCGATCGAAGTTACTTTTCTAATTTGCGGCCTCGATTGCGGCCTCGATTGCTAAATGTATGCCGAAGCTATAGATCGAAGGTACTTTTTGTTTTACTTTGCGGCATAGATTGCGGTCTAGATTGACGACCGTAGTACTCAAGTCTAAAAGGCGTGTAAGTCCGACAATCGCTAGGATGCCGAAATTTTCCTGTCTTATCCTGTCAGACAGGCTTTCATCTCAAATGCTTTGTATATCAGGTGGGATCGATCGAAGGTACTTTTCTAATTTGCGGCCTCGATTGCGGCCTCGATTGCTAAATGTATGCCGAAGGTATAGATCGAAGGTACTTTTTTTTACTTTGCGGCATAGATTGCGGTCTAGATTGGCGACCGTAGTACTCAGGTCTAAAAGGCGTGTAAGTCCGACAATCGCTAGGATGCCGAAACTTTCCTGTCTTATCCTGTCAGACATGAACAAGCTTTCATCTCAAATGCTTTGTATATCAGGTGGGATCGATCGAAGGTCCTTTTTTTTACTTTGCGGCCTCGATTGCGGCCTCGATTGCTAAATGTATGCCGAGGGTATAGATCGAAGGTATTTTTTTTTACTTTACGGCATAGATTGCGGTCTAGATTGGCGACCGCAGTACTCAGGTCTCAAATGCTTTGTATATCAGATGGGATCGATCGAAGGTACTTCTCTAATTTGCGACCTCAATTGCGGCCTCGATTGCTAAATGTATGACGAAGGTATAGATCGAAGGTACTTTTTTTTTACTTTGCGGCATAGATTGCGGTCTAGATAGGATACCGTAGTACTCAGGTCTAAAAGGCGTGTAAGTCCGACAATCGCTAGGATGCCGAAACTTTGCTGTCTTATCCTGTCAGACATGAACAAGCTTTCATCTCAAATGCTTTGTATATCAGGTTGGATCGATCGAAGGTTCTTTTCTAATTTGCGGCCTCGATTGCAGCCTCGATTGCTAAATGTATGCCGAAGGTATAGATCGAAGGTACTTTTTTTTGTACTTTGCGGCATAGATTGCGGTCTAGATTGGCGACCGTACATTGCACGAAATGGCCTCGTATCCCGGCGTATACGTACAGGGATTCCTCCGGAAATATTCCATATCCCGGTGCGGATTTAGCGTATCCGTTATAACTTACGGATACGCTAAATCCGCACCGGGATATGGAATATTTCCGGAGGAATCCCTGTACGTATACGCCGGGATACGAGGCCATTTCGTGCAGTGGTAGTACTGAGGTCTAAAAGGCGTGTAAGTCCGACAATCGCTAGGATGCCGAAATTTTCCTGTCTTATCCTGTCAGACATGAACAAGCTTTCATCTCAAATGCTTTGTATATCAGGTGGGATCGATCGAAGGTACTTTTCTAATTTGCGGCCTCGATTGCGGCCTCGATTGCGGCCTCGATTGCTAAATGTATGCCAAAGGTATACCTCGATTGCTAAATGTATGCCGAAGGTATTTTTTTTCACTTTGCGGCAGAGATTGCGGTCTAGATTGGCGACCGTAGTACTCAGGTCTAAAAGACGTTTAAGTCCGACAATCGCTAGGATGCCGAAACTTTCCTGTCTTATCCTGTCAGACATGAACAGGCTTCCATCTCAAATGCTGTGTATATCAGGTGGGATCGATTGAAGGTACTTTTCAAATTTGCGGCCTCGATTGCGGCCTCGATTGCTAAATGTATGCCGAAGGTATAGATCGAAGGTACTTTTTTTGTTTACTTTGCGGCATAGATTGCGGTCTAGATTGGCGACCGTAGTACTCAGGTCTAAAAGGCGTGTAAGTCCGACAATCGCTAGGATGCCGAAACTTTCCTGTCTTATCCTGTCAGACATGAACAAGCTTTCATCTCAAATGCTTTGTATATCAGGTGGGATCGATCGAAGGTCCTTTTTTTTACTTTGCGGCCTCGATTGCGGCCTCGATTGCTAAATGTATGCCGAGGGTATAGATCGAAGGTATTTTTTTTTACTTTACGGCATAGATTGCGGTCTAGATTGGCGACCGCAGTACTCAGGTCTCAAATGCTTTGTATATCAGATGGGATCGATCGAAGGTACTTCTCTAATTTGCGACCTCAATTGCGGCCTCGATTGCTAAATGTATGACGAAGGTATAGATCGAAGGTACTTTTTTTTTACTTTGCGGCATAGATTGCGGTCTAGATAGGATACCGTAGTACTCAGGTCTAAAAGGCGTGTAAGTCCGACAATCGCTAGGATGCCGAAACTTTGCTGTCTTATCCTGTCAGACATGAACAAGCTTTCATCTCAAATGCTTTGTATATCAGGTTGGATCGATCGAAGGTTCTTTTCTAATTTGCGGCCTCGATTGCAGCCTCGATTGCTAAATGTATGCCGAAGGTATAGATCGAAGGTACTTTTTTTTGTACTTTGCGGCATAGATTGCGGTCTAGATTGGCGACCGTACATTGCACGAAATGGCCTCGTATCCCGGCGTATACGTACAGGGATTCCTCCGGAAATATTCCATATCCCGGTGCGGATTTAGCGTATCCGTTATAACTTACGGATACGCTAAATCCGCACCGGGATATGGAATATTTCCGGAGGAATCCCTGTACGTATACGCCGGGATACGAGGCCATTTCGTGCAGTGGTAGTACTGAGGTCTAAAAGGCGTGTAAGTCCGACAATCGCTAGGATGCCGAAATTTTCCTGTCTTATCCTGTCAGACATGAACAAGCTTTCATCTCAAATGCTTTGTATATCAGGTGGGATCGATCGAAGGTACTTTTCTAATTTGCGGCCTCGATTGCGGCCTCGATTGCGGCCTCGATTGCTAAATGTATGCCAAAGGTATACCTCGATTGCTAAATGTATGCCGAAGGTATTTTTTTTCACTTTGCGGCAGAGATTGCGGTCTAGATTGGCGACCGTAGTACTCAGGTCTAAAAGACGTTTAAGTCCGACAATCGCTAGGATGCCGAAACTTTCCTGTCTTATCCTGTCAGACATGAACAGGCTTCCATCTCAAATGCTGTGTATATCAGGTGGGATCGATTGAAGGTACTTTTCAAATTTGCGGCCTCGATTGCGGCCTCGATTGCTAAATGTATGCCGAAGGTATAGATCGAAGGTACTTTTTTTGTTTACTTTGCGGCATAGATTGCGGTCTAGATTGGCGACCGTAGTACTCAGGTCTAAAAGGCGTGTAAGTCCGACAATCGCTAGGATGCCGAAACTTTCCTGTCTTATCCTGTCAGACATGAACAAGCTTTCATCTCAAATGCTTTGTATATCAGGTTGGATCGATCGAAGGTACTTTTCTAATTTGCGGCCTCGATTGCGGCCTCGATTGCTAAATGTATGCCGAAGGTATAGATCGAAGGTACATCACTTTATTTACTTTGCGGTATAGATTGCGCTCTAGATTGGCGACCGTAGTACTTAGGTCTAAAAGGCGTGTAAGTCCGACAATCGCTAGGATGCCGAAACTTTCCTGTCTTATCCTGTCAGACATGAACAAGCTTTCATCTCAAATGCTTTGTATATCAGGTGGGATCGATCGAAGGTACTTTTCTAATTTGCGGCCTCGATTGCGGCCTCGATTGCTAAATGTATGCCGAAGGTATAGATCGATTGCTAAATGTATGCCGAAGGTATAGATCGAAGGCACTTTTTCTAAACTTTACGGCATACATTGCGGTCTAGATTGGCGACCGTAGTACTCAGTTCTAAAAGGCGTGTAAGTCCGACAATCGCTAGGATGCCGAAACTTTCCTGTCTTATCCTGTCAGACATAAACAAGCTTTCATCTCAAATGCTGTGTATATCAGGTGGGATCGATCGAAGGTACTTTTCTAATTTGTGGCCTCGATTGCGGCCTCGATTGCTAAATGTATGCCGAAGGTATAAATCGAAGGTACTTTTTTTTTTACTTTGCGGCATAAATTGCGGTCTGGATTGGCGACCGTAGTACTCAGGTCTAAAAGGCGTGTAAGTCCGACAATCGCTAGCATGCCGAAACTTTGCTGTCTTATCCTGTCAGACATGAACAAGCTTTCATCTCAAATGCTTTGTATATCAGGTTGGATCGATCGAAGGTACTTTTCTAATTTGCGACCTCGATTGCGGCCTCGATTGCTAAATGTATGCCGAAGGTAGAGATCGAAGGTACTTTTTTTACTTTGCGGCCTCGATTGCGGCCTCGATTACTAAATGTATGCCGAAGGTATAGATCGAAGGTATTTTTTTTTTACTTTACGGCATACATTGCGGTCCAGATTGGCGACCGCAGTACTCAGGTCTCAAATGCTTTGTATATTAGGTGGGATCGATCGAAGGCACTTTTCTAATTTACGGCCTCAATAGCGGCCTCGATTGCTAAATGTATGCCAAAGGTATAGATCGAAGGTACTTTTTTTTTTACTTTGCGGCATAGATTGCGGTCTAGATTTGCGACCGTAGTACTCAGGTCTTAAAGGCGTGTAAGTCCGACAATCGCTAGGATGCCGAAACTTTCCTGTCTTATCCTGTCAGACATAAACAAGCTTTCATTGCAAATGCTTTGTATATCAGGTGGGATCGATCGAAGGTACTTTTTTTTTTACTTTGCGGCCTCGATTGCGGCCTCGATTGCTAAATGTATGCCGAAGGTATAGATCGAAGGTACTTTTTTTTTTTACTTTGCGGCATAGATTGCGGTCTAGATTCGCAACCGTAGTACTCAGGTCTAAAAGGCTCGTAAGTCCGACAATCGCTAGGATGCCGAAACTTTCCTGTCTTATCCTGTCAGACATGAACAAGCTTTCATCTCAAATGCTTTGTATATCAGGTGGGATCGATCGAAGGTACTTTTCTAATTTGCGGCCTCGATTGCGGCCTCGATTGCTAAATGTATGCCGAAGGTATAGATCGAAGGTACTTTTTTTACTTTGCGGCATAGATTGCGGTCTAGATTGGCGACCGTAGTACTCAGGTCTAAAAGGCATGTAAGTCCGACAATCGCTAGGATGCCGAAACTTTCCTGTCTTATCCTGTCAGACATGAACAAGCTTTCATCTCAAATGCTTTGTATATCAGGTGGGATCGATCGAAGGTACTTTTCTAATTTGCGGCCTCGATTGCGGCCTCGATTGCTAAATGTATGCCGAAGGTATATCTCGATTGCTAAATGTATGCCGAAGGTATAGATCGAAGGCGCTTTTTTAAAACTTTACGGCATACATTGCGGTCTAGATTGGCAACCGTAGTACTCAGTTCTAAAAGGCGTGTAAGTCCGACAATCGCTAGGATGCCGAAACTTTCCTGTCTTATCCTGTCAGACATTAAAAAGCTTTTATCTCAAATGCTGTGTATATCAGGTGGGATCGACCGAAGGTACTTTTCTAATTTGTGGCCTCGATTGCGGCCTCGATTGCTAAATGTATGCCGAAGGTATAAATCGAAGGTACTTTTTTTTTTACTTTGCGGCATAAATTGCGGTCTAGATTGGCGACCGTAGTACTCAGGTCTAAAAGGCGTGTAAGTCCGACAATCGCTAGGATGCCGAAACTTTCCTGTTTTATCCTGTCAGACATGAACAAGCTTTCATCTCAAATGCTTTGTATATCAGGTGGGATCGATCGAAGGTACTTTTCTAATTTGCGGCCTCGATTGCGGCCTCGATTGCTAAATGTATGCCGAAGATATACCTCGATTGCTAAATGTATGCCGAAGGTATAGATCGAAGGCACTTTTTTAAACTTTACGGCATAGATTGCGGTCTAGATTGGCGACCGTATACTCAAGTCTAAAAGGCGTGTAAGTCCGACAATCGCTAGGATGCCGAAACTTTCCTGTCTTATCCTGTCAGACATGAACAAGCTTTCATCTTAAATGCTTTGTATATCAGGTGGGATCGATCAAAGGTACTTTTCTAATTTGCGGCCTCGATTGCGGCCTCGATTGTTAAATGTTTTCCGAAGGTATACCTCGATTGCTAAATGTATGCCGAAGGTATAGATCGAAGGTACTTTTTTTACTTTGCGGCATAGATTGCGGTCTAGATTGGCGACCGTAGTACTCAGGTCTAAAAGGCATGTAAGTCCGACAATCGCTAGGATGCCGAAACTTTCCTGTCTTATCCTGTCAGACATGAACAAGCTTTCATCTCAAATGCTTTGTATATCAGGTGGGATCGATCGAAGGTACTTTTCTAATTTGCGTTCTCGATTGCGGCCTCGATTGCTAAATGTATGCCGAAGGTATATCTCGATTGCTAAATGTATGCCGAAGGTATAGATCGAAGGCGCTTTTTTAAAACTTTACGGCATACATTGCGGTCTAGATTGGCAACCGTAGTACTCAGGTCTAAAAGGCGTGTAAGTCCGACAATCGCTAGGATGCCGAAACTTTCCTGTCTTATCCTGTCAGACATTAAAAAGCTTTCATCTCAAATGTTGTGTATATCAGGTGGGATCGATCGAAGGTACTTTTCTAATTTGTGGCCTCGATTGCGGCCTCGATTGCTAAATGTATGCCGAAGGTATAAATCGAAGGTACTTTTTTTTTTACTTTGCGGCATAAATTGCGGTCTAGATTGGCGACCGTAGTACTCAGGTCTAAAAGGCATGTAAGTCCGACAATCGCTAGGATGCCGAAACTTTCCTGTCTTATCCTGTCAGACATGAACAAGCTTTCATCTCAAATGCTTTGTATATCAGGTGGGATCGATCGAAGGTACTTTTCTAATTTGCGGCCTCGATTGCGGCCTCGATTGCTAAATGTATGCCGAAGGTATATCTCGATTGCTAAATGTATGCCGAAGGTATAGATCGAAGGCGCTTTTTTAAAACTTTACGGCATACATTGCGGTCTAGATTGGCAACCGTAGTACTCAGTTCTAAAAGGCGTGTAAGTCCGACAATCGCTAGGATGCCGAAACTTTCCTGTCTTATCCTGTCAGACATTAAAAAGCTTTCATCTCAAATGCTGTGTATATCAGGTGGGATCGATCGAAGGTACTTTTCTAATTTGGGGCCTCGATTGCGGCCTCGATTGCTAAATGTATGCCGAAGGTATAAATCGAAGGTACTTTTTTTTTTACTTTGCGGCATAAATTGCGGTCTAGATTGGCGACCGTAGTACTCAGGTCTAAAAGGCGTGTAAGTCCGACAATGGCTAGGATGCCGAAACTTTCCTGTTTTATCCTGTCAGACATGAACAAGCTTTCATCTCAAATGCTTTGTATATCAGGTGGGATCGATCGAAGGTACTTTTCTAATTTGCGGCCTCGATTGCGGCCTCGATTGCTAAATGTATGCCGAAGATATACCTTGATTGCCAAATGTATGCCGAAGGTATAGATCGAAGGCACTTTTTTAAACTTTACGGCATAGATTGCGGTCTAGATTGGCGACCGTATACTCAAGTCTAAAAGGCGTGTAAGTCCGACAATCGCTAGGATGCCGAAACTTTCCTGTCTAATCCTGTCAGACATGAACAAGCTTTCATCTTAAATGCTTTGTATATCAGGTGGGATCGATCAAAGGTACTTTTCTAATTTGCGGCCTCGATTGCGGCCTCGATTGTTAAATGTTTTCCGAAGGTATACCTCGATTGCTAAATGTATGCCGAAGGTATAGATCGAAGGTACTTTTTTTTCACTTTACGGCATACATTGCGGTCAAGATTTGCGACCGTAGTACTCAGTTCTAAAAGGCGTGCAAGTCCGACAATCGCTAGGATGCCGAAACTTTCCTGTCTTATCCTGTCAGACATAAACAAGCTTTCATCTCAAATGCTGTGTATATCAGGTGGGATCGATCGAAGGTACTTTTCTAATTTGTGGCCTCGATTGCGGCCTCGATTGCTAAATGTATGCCGAAGGTATAAATCGAAGGACTTTTTTTTTTACTTTGCGGCATAGATTGCGGTCTGGATTGGCCACCGTAGTACTCAGGTCTAAAAGGCGTGTAAGTCCGACAATCGCTAGGATGCCGAAACTTTCCTGTCTTATCCTGTTAGACATGAACAAGCTTTCATCTCAAATGCTTTGTATATCAGGTGGGATCGATCGAAGGTACTTTTCTAATTTGCGGCCTCGATTGCGGCCTCGATTGCTAAATGTATGCCGAAGGTATAGATCAAAGGTACTTTTTTTATTTTGCGACATAGATTGCGGTCTAGATTGGCGACCGTATACTCAAGTCTATAAGGCGTGTAAGTCCGACAATCGCTAGGATGCCGAAACTTTCCTGTCTTATCCTGTCAGACATGAACAAGCTTTCATCTCAAATGCTTTGTATATCAGGTTGGATCGATCGAAGGTACTTTTCTAATTTGCGGCCTCGATTGCGGCCTCGATTGCTAAATGTATGCCGAAGGTATAGATCGAAGTTACTTTTTTTTTACTTTGCGGCATAGATTGCGGTCTAGAGTGGCCACCGTAGTACTCAGGTCTAAAAGGCGTGTAAGTCCGACAATCGCTAGGATGCCGAAACTTTCCTGTCTTATCCTGTCAGACATGAACAAGCTTTCATCTCAAATGCTTTGTATATCAGGTGGGATCGATCGAAGGTACTTTTCTAATTTGCGGCCTCGATTGCGGCCTCGATTGCTAAATGTATGCCGAAGGTATAGATCGAAGGTACTTTTTTTTCACTTTGCGGCATAGATTGCGGTCTAGATTGGCGACCGTAGTACTCAGGTCTAAAAGGCGTGTAAGTCCGACAATCGCTAGGATGCCGAAACTTTCCTGTCTTATCCTGTCAGATATGAACAAGCTTTCATCTCAAATGCTATGTATATCAGGTGGGATCGATCGAAGGTACTTTTCTAATGTGTGGCCTCGATTGCGGCCTCGATTGCTAAATGTACGCCGAAGATATAAATCGAAGTTACTTTTTTTTTTACTTTGCGGCATAGATTGCGGTCTAGATTTGCGACCGTAGTACTCAGGTCTAAAAGGCGTGTAAGTCCGACAATCGCTAGGATGCCGAAACTTTCCTGTCTTATCCTGTCAGACATGAACAAGCTTTCATCTCAAATGATTTGTATATCAGGTGGGATCGATTGAAGGTACTTTTTTTTACTTTGCGGCCTCGATTGCGGCCTCGATTGCTAAATGTATGCCGAAGGTATAGATCGAAGGTACTTTTTTTCGTACTTTGCGGCATAGATTGCGGTCTAGATTGGCGACCGCAGTACTCAGGTCTCAAATGCTTTGTATATCAGGTGGGATCGATCGAAGGTACTTTTCCTGTCTTATCCTGTCAGACATGAACAAGCTTTTATCTCAAATGCTTTGTATATCAGGTGGGATCGATCGAAGGTACTTTTCTAATTTTCTCTTGATCCGTCATCCTTATCATTAATCCATAATTGTAACCCTTAATCCGTCACCCTAGCCCTTACTCAGTCACCAAAAGTCTTAATCTGTCACTCGGAAAGTCTTAAATACCTCACCGTTGCAGTTAATCTGTCACCATAGCCAATAATCCGACCCCATAATCCTTAATCCGTCCCTATAACCCTTGATATGTCACCCTTGCCTTTAATACGTCATCATAATCTTTAATCCGTCATGAAAGTCTTAAATCCGTCAGCGTAGCCCTTAATCCCCTCACCATAGCACTTAATCCGTCACCCCAATCATTAATCCGTCACCATAGCCCTTAATCTATGACCCTTTCCCTTAATCCGTCAACTCTCTTAGACATACAATGTCATCCATATCTATGTTCAAATTCTCCACAGAACTGATCGACCATCTACTTCTACAGTGGCCAAGGACATCAGTGTACGTGCCCACTGAGGCATTGCGTGACCACAAAACAAGCCATGGCCAAGAAGTCTATCAGCACCAAACAACAGCGTGACAGTGGACACAAGTAGGGATGTTTCCCACCCCACACGTACCTACGTAACCAGTGCCTAAAGTAGTAAAAGTTAGATGCCGTCAGAACTACTCTTCACTCACTTTACTGGATAACAGATTAAATTCCCAGGGACCCAAAATTGTGAAATAACTTATCAGTTTCACATATTTAACATTAACTTCAAATGTTGTTCACCTAGCTAAAAGTGAAATAAGTTGCAGGCAGACATCGGAACTATCTGTACAATTGCAATTTTACCTGCACTTACATGCACTAACGAGCCCTATTTTTTTTTTAAATCGAACTCCATATCCTTGATCCTTGAAGTATAACACGTCATATTTGTATGTACTAAGAAATATGTCAGCTTATCACAGTATATTCAGTGTTACATGCATTCTAGATTTTGTTTCCCTGCTTACGTAATACAGTGAGATGTCCCAACTGCCTCTCGGCTTCTTCAGCTGCTTCCTCCCTTCACTGGTGGTTTCGCCCCTTCAGCAGTACCTCCTCCGGGAGGCGGGGCAGCAGTACTGGCCAGGTACTGCTAGCCGAGAGTCTTCCACTGTTTGTCTCCACTCCTAAACCACAGCCAGCGGGACGCCTTCTCCGCCTCTTCTGCTAGCTTTTCTGTTGCTTCCCTTCTTCTCTTGCCCTTCACGCCTATGACACCTAGTGCCTTCCACATGGATTGGCAGATGAACCCTCTCGTACCTATCTCCACAGGGTAGCAACTTGCTTTCCACCCTCTTTCTTTGCACATGTGCAGCAACTCCTGGTATTTCAATGCTTTTCTCTCGTGTGCCTCCTCTGCTCTCTCTTCCCAGGGGACTGTCAGTTCTATCAGTATCACCTGTTTTGTATGCTTGGACCATAAGACTGCATCCGGTCTGAGCCTTGTTGCCACTATCTCTTCTGGGAAGACCAGCTTTCTGTCCAAGTCAACCTGCATGACCCAATCAGTTGCTGTTGCAAATATGCCTCCTTCCTCTCTCTTTCTCTTTGGCCCATTCTTTGCTTCTCCCTCCTTCACAAATCCTATGAACTGTGGCCCCTTTCTGCTATGTTGTCTTTTCTTCACTCTCTCTTCCTCCAGGGCTACTGCTAACACCCTCAGCACTTTGTCGTGCCTCCACCGGTATCTTCCTTGGCTCAGGGCCACTGTGCACCCTGAGAGGATGTGGCTCAGCGTCCCTCTTTTCCCACACAGACCACAGCTTTCTTCCTCCTGCATGCCCCATCTTTTCTTGTTTGCTGGAGTGGGGAGTAAATCGTACACAGCTTTGATGAGAAACTGGGTTCTCAGGGGCTCCCATCTGTATAACTCGCTCCACATTACCCTTCTGTCCTTTATTCCTTCCCATCTCGTCCATGCACCCTGGGATCCTTGGCTCACTGCCTGTGCTATTCTACACTCCTCCTCCTTCCTTCTAATCTCACTCTGGACCATGTCCCTTCTTTCTCTCGGTCCTGTGGTGCACCATCTCTGGTTCACTGTTCTACTGGCACCCAGTCCCAGCCTTCCCTGTGCCACCACTCCTACTATATCTCGATGTCTCAGGTTACTTTTCGCTTCTTCAACTGCTTTCCCCACGGCCCACTTCCTTCCTGTTCTCATCTCTATTCCTGCCTGGCTGACTCTTTCATCTCTGCTTCCTTCCAGGGACATTGCAGCTCTTGCTTTGCAGACTTTGAATTCCTCTACTACTGATGTCAATGGGAGTTGCAGCCTTGAGGTTCTGCAGTACAATCCGATCTTGCTTAAGCTCGGTGGAAGGCCCATCCATTTCCTGAGTTGTTTACTGATCTTCCTTTCCACCGCTTCTATAGTTGTAAGTGGGATGTCATACATCGTCATTGGCCACGTTATCCTGGGCAAAAGACCGTACTGGTAGCACCAGACCTTAAACTTCCCTGGCAGCTTGCTTTCCTCAATTGCTTGCAGGCCCTTTCTGACTTGCTGCCTGAATTCTTCGATGTTATTCTGGTCTCCAAGCGATTTGTCGAACTTCTTCCCCAGGCTCTTTATTGGTTGTTCTGTCACTGAAGGAATGATCTCTCCCTGGATCTCTAGCTGAATCCGGTCACTCACTTTTCCTTTCCTCAGCACCAGCTTTCGGCATTTCTTTGCTTTAAATCTCATCCTTGCCCAAGTGGCTGACTTCTCTAGACTCCTTAGCATCCATCTGGTACTTAGCACACTCTCAGTTGTTAATGTCAGGTCATCCATAAAGGCCTTCAGCGGTTGTTGCCTCACTCCTGATTTTCCTCTTGGCCCTCTGCTCTGCCCTATGGCTGGCTTCATCACTAAGTTCATTGCTGCAACAAATAGTATTACTGAGATTGTGCATCCTGTTATTATCCCTCTCTGCAGTCTTTGCCAGGCTGTTGTACTTCCATTGACTGTGAATCTGATTTGTAAACCATCAAGATACTGGAATATGATTTTCCGTGCTTGCTGTGGTACATGGTATTTCTCTAGAGCCATCTTTATCAACTGGTGAGGCACTGAGCCATATGCATTTTCAAGGTCCAGCCAGACCACTGAAAGGTCTTTCTTTCCTGCTTTTGCCTCCTGTATGAGTTGGGTTATAATACTTGTGTGTTCGAGGCATCCTGAGAAACCTGGTACACCTCCTTTTTGTATATAACCTAGCAACTGCATTTAATACTAACCCACCACTGCCAACTACTTTGAGAAAGAAAAGCCAATCATAACTTGAGAATAATTTAAACTTTTCATATTTCAATAGGTTAGAACACTCAGGTTGATATGTTCCTGTTCATTCCCGATCACTGCAAAGGTCAGCTATACCGGTGGGGATGTCGGACCAGCATCAGAGCCGTGTGCAGCCAAATGATTGCGCTGCTACAACCAGAGAAAACCTGACACGAATTAGAGAATTCACACACAGACGAGCACATGTTGTCCACGTTATTTGATCTAAACGAATATGTATTGTCTATACTATTGTTTATTTTAGTGTGCGACTTTTAGTGGCTGATTTTGCATGTAACGTTGGGTAACATAAATTCGGGATTTTTCCGATAATGGTTGACTGAAATCAATCTAGCAGAACAATAAACCATCCTTTTTTTCTATTATTCTGTCAGTATCATGTACTATCTTTGCACTAATCATATATATGGTAGATTTTGTCTCTAGTCGTGCAGACACCATAATATTTCAACTTGAAACTACCGTCCGCCGCGCGCACAATGACGGTGCTGTCGGACAGGGGTGAACATTAATTCGGGAGAGAAGATTCGTCTTGAATATCTTACCGCTAATTACATTTTATACAGCAGCTATTCGTTCCATCCTTGGCTTGAGGAGAGTGCTATGGATAAAGACGTGTCCAAGTAAAAAAAAATACACGAAAAAACGGCCGTACCGCACACATCAGGCCTCCGGGAACAACCCGTGTGTTGAGTCGGTAGAACGTCACTCAAAGTCAACCCCCACCGTCATGGAAATTTGTACATTATTTATCGGGGCGTTAGCTGGATGCCGTAGAAATGGTAATACTACTATGTCCATGTGTTTCTGCTTGTGCTAAGAGCAAACTTTGAGGAAAATATCGCCATCAGTCCACTATCACACACAACATTTAGCCAAAAAAGTGTTCCTCGCAAACGTTTGTCGTCTGCCGAATAGCAGGATTCTGCGTAACGAATATGGTGGCGGGAAAATTCACCGTAGTGCCGTAGCCATTGGTTGTAGCAACAAAGAGGAGTTTTGATGATTAATCACACTTAGAGTCCAGTTGTAGGTTAGCAAAAGAGATTCTAATAAGTTGTCTTGTAAATAATTGTGTTGAGCAGGAAGCGGATGTGACATTTGTCTTATAAACCAGCGAACAACTATGCAGTATAATTCTCCCACGAAGCCCTCAGACTGTGACAATAAGGACGGAGAGTTTTTGACGTAGCCAACTTCTAATGCATGGTTATCGAAGCTTTTCAGACAGTGTTCTGAATACGTTAGTCTGTCAAGTTTGCATTTCTAGCGGTATTACTGATGTTGCATCTAGCACATATCCCTAAATACCCCGTTTTCGAAAAATTTAAGTACCCCGCGAATTTATGTTACCCAACGTTAAATCAAAGAAGATACAAGTGATTAACCTCGCCCACGTCGACGACAGTTAAAATCAAACCGAATGTACGAATGGTGAAAACCCCATACAAATGTGTATGCAATTGCAAGCTGCAGTAACATTTCACTCCGTCACTTACGTCCAAGAAGTTACAGTGCAACTCCTTACCAAACTTGCAACGGTTACTGTGAAATACGTCTGTTATTGTTGTGCCATAATTGTTATTCTTTGACTTCTTTGACGGTTATTCATTTGTTTAAGTGAACTGCAGCGAAGAGATGAAGTAATCAATGTTTTGTGAGCAGAGTAAGACAGTATAAAGACAAGAGATTTCAAAGGCCAGGAAGTTAAGGTCAAAAGAGCAATAGAGACCTTCAGTAAGGATCGTAGTAAGCCAACGTTTAAGTCACAATCAGCCAGTGTTATAACGTTGACGTCTCCCGTGCTAAGTGTGCGGGAATCCTTGTCTCTGTGTCATTACTTTATCCTCGATGTTGTCGTCTTCAAACCGGCATCTAAAAGAAACTGTATTTATACATCGGCCATTCTTTATTGTAAGAAGGAAAGGGTATTAGAAACAACAACAGTTGTTACATATTGGTCGTTATTGCAACCTTCAAAAATTTGATTTCAAGAAAACTTATAAGTATTCGCCATTTCATTATTGACTTTATGTGATTCCAAAAACTAACCTTCTCAGATGTAAACAAACTTATCATTCAGTGTTGTTGTGGCTGCCGTCCCTACATCTCTGACAAGACCACAAGTGCCATGTCTTTATTTCATATTAACATCAAGATCACATCTCCTACACTTTCTAATCCTACATCACATCGAATAACAAATCTATATTAACACTCTATCGTTGGGGATCTTGTCGTCCCTTACTTATCGACAAGACCACAACAACATGATGCTCAGTGGACTTTGCTCGTCCATTAGTACAGTGGGCCTTGTGTCCATTTGTGCCAACGGCAAGGTCACAACACCACCACACTAATACCTGCCATCTGTCACACCCAACATTGGCGACAAAAACCACCCCTCCGGTCCAAATGGTCACACTCAACCCAAAACCATGAAAAATATAGGGAACCGACATTAGCGACAAAAAACACCCCTTCAGTCAATCACGCTCAATGTTACCGACTCAACACTTTCTAATCCAACGTCACATTGAATAACAAATCTAGATTAACCCTCTATCGTTGGGGATCTTGTCGTCCCTTACTTTTCGACAAGACCACAACAACATGATGCTCAGTGGACCTTGCTCGTCCTTTAGTACAGTGGGCCTTGTGTCCATTTGTGCCAACGGCAAGGTCACAACACCACCACACTAATAACATCCTTCTGTCACACCCAATATTAGCGACAGAACCACCCCTCCGATTAATCACGCCCAATATTACCGACTCCACACTTTTGAATTCTAATCCAACATCACATTAAATAACAAATCTAGATTAACCCTCTATCGTTGGGGATCTTGTCGTCCCTTACTTTTCGACAAGACCACAACAACATGATGCTCAGTGGACCTTGCTCGTCCTTTAGTACAGTGGGCCGTGTGTCCATTTGTGCCAACGGCAAGGTCCCAACACCACCACCTTGAACTTCCATCTTGTCACCACCACACATTAGCGAAAAAACACCCCTCTGGTCGAGATGTGGGGGTGTTCAACAAACGAACAGATGTATCAGTACATTTATTCATAAGTCCAGATTTTTGTGTGAGTGAAGCTAGCTACATGTATAGGTGTTGAAGGACACTTTCCCATGCGTCGCTGAAGCCTTCAACATACACGTGTCCTTAAGCAACGCTTAAGGTTCCCTCCCTGGCTAAATTGGCTTTTTTTAACTTTTCATTATTTTCTCATTAACGGGTTAAGAAAAAAAACTTGTATTGAAATACGCTTGCACAAATCGATATCAACAAGCTATGAAATCAGGCTGAAGTTGTTTATGAGTTTCTCTTACCGTCACAGATACAGAACTTCGCAGCTCCCCCCCCCCCATGTCGTGTATGTAAAGTCCTTGATCTAATTGGCCGTTCGGGGATAGTTTTACTGAATGACACAAATCACAATACCTTCGACAACAGCAGAAAGGTCACTTCCCCTTTATTGTAGATAGTCTTTAATCCAATTCCCGCAGTGGTGCATTTAATAAAACGGACATGTATCGGTACACTTATTCATAAGTTCAGATTTTGTGTGTGTGTGAAGCTAGGTGTTGAAGAAAACTTTTCCGTGCGTCATCGAAGCCTTCAGACAAAATGCACAAACTTGATGCTTAAAAGACGTCCTGGAGACGTGAATGAGCTACAACTGAAGAAGGACCACGCGGAAAGACACGACGCGTCTTCAACGACCAATTAAGGTTCGAAACTCACAAAGCCGGTGGCTCAATTCCGAGGGGAAAAATTAAACTTTTTGCTTTGCGGCTGGTGCCTTTGGATATATCAATAATGAGACCTTGCTATTGTGTAAGGCTGGCGTAAATACTAAAAGCCGCACTTGTGAATTTGACGAAACGTTAATTTTTTTCTATACTTCGCATTGTGGGAGGATAAGTCTCTCCGATATATTGTTCTCTCCGATGTATTGTTCTCTCCGGTATATTGTTCTCACTGCCAATAGAGCCTGTCTCAACTGACCAATTAGAGCCCACGACATCCGTTTAACAAAAAGCATGATGTTCTTTTATCTACACAAAGGCAATTTGGCGATGAGATCCTGTCTTTTCATGACGATTTTATCCTTTCATTCGAATGACGCACAGCAATTTAGGTGGGCGGTTACCGCGAATGTTTCGTCGTCAATGGGGAGTTCATTTCTTGCCCCTATATAACCTCCGTAACTCTGAGACCGAACAGACTTCACGCGGGGTTTCCCACTGGTAGACGCACGCACTCATCTGCTGTCCAGATCCCCTATCTGCTTACACTGGCAAGATCCTGCTCAAAAACGTAAGTGACGTTGTCCTTGGTTCTGAACAATTTGCAGTTATTGCATGTACATTTTTCTATCTTTCATCGCTTTCGGTAAAAGTAAAGGTAGTCCTATACCCTTTTTTGAGACGATAGGTGCAGTGGGTTGGTATCTACTGTGTGTATGGTGTGGTATTGGAAGGCGGAGCCCATCCCTCTTCTTACACAGCCTTTTATCTCTCCAATCGAATTCGGGTATCCAATTTTACGCCTGGACGGAGTGAGGAAAGTCGTGTACATTTCTGTACCCAAGGAAACAACGTCTAGTCAGAAGCAGCAAAAACCGAACCCATGACCTCTCAATCTCCCACTCAGCAATTTGACGCCACCAAACGCTTTTCCCTGGCACGGTTGATACGGGTATGCACCGGGGTTGTTCTCTTAAAGCACGTTTCTATCTTGTCCAGTCCATCTGTTTTGTGCGAGCAGTGTTGAGTTGTCCTACATATCATATATAAGTGTACGTGCCGAAAACACTATACTGCTAAAGCCAAGAACATCGTAAGAGGACACTCCACCGACTCGTGATTTTCTGTCACGTTGAGAGGAATGATGCCTGTCACGAAGTAAACTTGGACAAAACTAACCTTCATCAATGTGACGCTTCATTTGGCCGTACCCATAACAAGATTAAAGTTAGCGTGATATGCTTAACAAAGAAGTGTCATGTCATGTTACTAAAGCCGCTATATCACTGGACTGCGGCACATTTGGGCCGGCGTGCGAATGGCTACGGCCAACGCGCCGCGCACAAACGCCAGCTTGCCGCCCTATCGCTGCAAAGGGCAATCTTTTAAAACGTTCAAAAATGCAAAATGGTAACCTGCCGCGAACGAGCCGCGAACAAGACTTCAATTTTGTCCTCCTGTTGGACTGTCCTAGATACATAAACCTGGATTAACCCTGTTAGCTAGCCAGAAAGGGCAATGTAGTTGTAATAGCTATACTTTTATTACAGCTCACGCGTTTCATTAGAATCATATTATCACAATAACTATGATTAAGGTAATCACTTCTTTTGTAAACCAGTCAGGAAAATGTCCCACTTAGTTAATGACTGTCATCACACAACTATTACCGTGTGACGTTTTTTTTTGTTCTTAGGAAAAGATAGATGTATGTTTGGAGGAGTTCTGCATCATAATCTAAAGGGATCCTGTGGCGTAACGGGAGTGTTTTCGGCCCAGAACCCAGCGGTTCCGAGTTCAAATCCCCTGACGCCACCGATCTTGTGCCCTTGGAAAAAAGGCACTTAACATGACTTTCCTCACTCCACCCAAGTGCAAAAACAGGTGTTTTATTTGTGTGGGTCGGGACACCAGCAATAGCTGCCTGTGTGCCACGAGTATTCAACTGTTGAAATAATAATAAAATCAAAAATGAAATCAATAATCTAAACACGAGAAACCTGAAATTTGTGCAAACGTGCACTTCAAGGGTTACCATACATTTGGCCGAGTGGCTAGTTGCGAGATTTAGATTGGGTTTACACATGCATTTCTAATCACACTCGGAGTGTGCTCCGAGTACTCACGAAGTGTGCTCCAAGTGAGAAAGGCGTGTGTAAACAGGTGCAGGGCCTCAGAAGTCATGGAAGGCACGGGTTTTGATTCTTGGCTACGTGTTGTGTGTCCTTGGGAAAGGCACTTAACACGACTTTCCTCACTCCACCCAGGTGTAGAAATTCGACTGGGGAGGTATAAGGCAGTGAAGGTAGATAATATCGTGCCCTAGACATAGTGTATAACCCACTTCCCACTACGGCCTCAAAAAGGCTGTGGAACTACGTTTATCTTTAACTTGACCACACAGGAATAAAACGTTGACTGATTTACGATTTGCGTAGGCTAGTGTAGGTTGCATCCCATTCAATTAGGATATATGCTGTACCTATGCCTTTTTATGCTGTACATAACGTTCTCCATACTGACATAGAATACATACTAGCATGCCATTTGCTGACTTAAAGTAAAACCCCTGGATGATTGGGGACCGGTCAGAATCTGGAAAAAAAACCAAATGATTTCATATTTTGATGTCAATTGTCTTACTGTATTTTGATATCACATTTCAAATTTGAATAGGTGTGCCGTATGTTAGTCACGATGCAATCCATCTCGGCGCCAACTGATTGGGTTATTTGGGTCATTATCTTGACGGATAGTATCACGACACAAAAACTGAATCTTTGAGACCAATACAGATTACTGTTATCTAAACTCAGTCGTATTGTAGCCATCGCTTGACGGGTATTACCTATTACATGTAACCAAATGCAATCTATACTACCGTATGTGTTTGTAGCAACGTCTACAGGGCACGCAGTGGACGTTTAATACCCTGGTCACAGATGTAAACAGGGGGCCCGACGGCTTTATTTCACTTTCGGCGGGGCCTCGTGGGGCTGCATGGCTATTTTAGGGTAGCCTGGGTGCCATCCTATTTCTACCGGGGCTCCTACACTCGCTACTTTTAGGGTAGCGAGTGTAGGAGCCCCGGTAGAAATAGGATGGCACCCAGGCTAATTTTAGGGAACAGTTGACTTTAATTCGGACTTAAAATCAGCCCGGGCCTCAGCGAAAAAAAAGGAAACGGCTGCAGCAAGCCACGGTCGGGCAGTGAGAACCGGTCAGCACCCTGTCGGACACCGCAAGGGCATCTGACGGGTGCCTGCTGGACACCAACCAATAAACTGACCAACATTTCCAACGAAAAACAACCCCGGGACATGTACAGTCGTGACAGTCGGTGTTGCCCCGACTTCAGAGCCCGTCCGGGGGTTTGAAACCGGCTACACCCCCTTTGATGATGACCCAGCTTGCAATTGTAACCAGGGCATTGATCCCCAGTAGGCACAACAATACAGTCCTCAGAGACTGGACAGCCAAAGAAGAAAGAAGTAAAACAGCGTGAAATCCCGATGGACATGTTCTCTTTTTAGGCCCTCATTAAAGTGTTTGCGCCTGCCGCTTCTAAATCTCTCCGACAATCAAAAACCAAGGTTCACTTTGAAAGTGGAAACAATAGACACTCACTTGCTGAAGGGAACGAATCTGACCTTATTAGGTCCTGCTACAAAGAAAGAGCTTTTTTTACGATGTCCATATTCAGTTACCTGCCTTTCAACATTGATAAAAGTCGGACAATATACCCTCCATGCAAAATCTTGAAACATCTTAAAATGAGAGCAAAAACATCCAGATAAAAAAAGTTTGACAACCACTTTAAGAGCCTCCATTGTTATGATTGTAGTGAAAAATGCAAACATGCTTAACTTTTTAGACGCTAATGTGAGATTTGTTTGGAATTCTAGGAGAATGAAGAGACCAGCGGCCTGCATGCTCCTGCTTCTAGGGCTAGCCTTGTCAGCGCTTGGCACCGAAGCTTGGGACTGCGCCGACGGCGGATGTGAGATCCAACCCGCCGGCGCCCCTCTACCTCCCACGGCGGCATTCAACTGGCTCCCCGACGGCGACGAACATCAGGAGATGGCTGCCCGATCCATCCGAAACTTGCCGCCCAGCTACAAGGAGCGCTTCCTGCTGAAGTCACTCCTTCGTCAGATGGGGGTTGCTATGCGTCTGCCCCCGCTGCGCAAACTGACAAAACTTTCTAACTAGAAAATAGACCTGGCACCTGGCAGCTACGCGCGGTTACATTTCTCGTAAGACTTGTCGTACGATTTTGATGTCGTAAAGCTTGTCGTACGACACTTACAGAACCAATAGCCGAAAAAGACCACCTTTTCGGTAACATGTCAGCCGACTTTTGTAAGGTATATGCACGACTAGTGCAAAAATGCCTTCGGCTTGCAATCGTAAGACAACCGTACGACAATCGTACGACGAATGTGACCGGACCCTTAAGCATTGCTGTCTTACCTAGATGTATCTGTGACCACTCTAATACAAACGCCTTGTTGTTGAACGCTTGTTTCTTAGATGTTCGTAAAGATCATGAAAACGACATCCAGTGTACGTTTTGTTTGTAAAGCCAAAGGGACAGAAAGTCATGCAATGCAGGAATAAAGAAATGTTTAAAGCTTTAAAATGATTTTGTCTGTTATCAACTGGTTTTGTACCTCGCTAGTTTAAATAATACATACATATAAACACACTTACAGACACTACTTACACACACACACACACAATACCTACACACACATACATGGACACACACACACTTATTCTGTTGATTTACAAACAAAAAGAAGCAAATAACTGCTGGAAAAGATTACATGTATGCTTCAAGCACTTCAGTAATTTTCAGTGCCATATTCAATGGTGGAATTCAAAGGGTTTTGTAATTTGGAGGACCTTACATAGGTTTTAGATTAATAACTGCCCAGCAACATGTCGAATCAAATACCTAAGGCCACAGCGAGTAAATTCCATGGACGACATCCTTTGCAGACTCCAAATTTAGTGCGCGCGGGCGGAAAAAAAAAAGGCAGGCAAAAAAAAACAAGGCATCCACATTTTCAAACTTGAATACCATAAAGCATGTAAAAAGAATTGGAGCGACAAAACACAGTATTACAACAAGTCTTTTATACTAGTACCTGTATTCAATAAAACATTGAATAACACTGAATAACACTAATGTCAACATTAAGATAATTCAATTATGGATTTAGATCCGGGTCTGTACAGCAAGACGACAGAGACAAGGTTTCCGTACACTGGGCATGGGAGTCTCCTGAGTCATGAGGCACACTGACGGTGACTACAGTACATGTTGCTAGTTCTGCTCACTTTGCCTCAGCTGAAGTTCTCTTAGCTCTCCGCTATTGCTGTCCTGACTGTCTGACTGAATTACCGTGCCTTAGAAATCACCAGTCTTTTTATTCTGTCTTCAACATACAGTTAAACAATGGTCTACTCAAACCTCATGACAATAGTTACTTCATCTGACCCTGTTATCGAATTTGTCAGTACAGTTCTTCACTTTATTCAAGAACAGCACATCGGATTACACCTTGTTGATAATAATGGCACAGCAATTACAGACTATATCACAAGTTTGGCATGAGGGCTGCACAGTGTCTTCCTGTAAGTTGGTGACGAGGAGCAATCTTATTACAGCTTGCATACACTATAATTATACAACGCATTTGTACGGAGTTTCTCGAACGTTTTTGCGATAGAACTGACAGTAGTTTGCAATTGCGACATATTGTACTATTTTCGGTATGTTGACCATTGCTGAAGGGTAAAAAAAAATCTTGCGCGCCCTGATGTCATCCATAAAATCTACTGTCTTGCTGTGGCCTAAACTTAGATAACAAATTCTTTGTAAAACTACTCAGGCAAACAACATCATTCAAATGTTCACAAATATTGCTGGTTTTAGTCATCAATGATAAATATATATTCTTTCATTATACTCATATAATTCTATTATATTCTTTCACATCATATCTTCACATACATTTGTAATCCGATCCTCATAATAGCTTATTATAGCTTATCTTTTTTTTTCCTTTGTATTATTCAATCAAACCTGTACATCACGGACTAAGAACAAAACATAATCTATCATCAAATTGGATTTGAGAAGACTTGAACAAAAGGGACACATTGATCATATTTTTAAGTCTCTAAAATGACTGCAAATGTTTCCATGATATTGATATAGAAATATACAATCTCTGGTTGAATGGTTTTTAAAAAAGGATCACAATAATTGAATCTTAATACATTGCCTTGTGACTAAATTTTGAAAAAGATTAATCTTTCTTCACCTTAAGCATGCTAAGGTACCCTTTTTGCTCCAAAAGTGTATTGGTTACTGGGTTAGGCAGCAGGAAGAAAGTTAAAATCCAATAGCTAGGCCATCTGCTCTGGGATCTGAACCAGCCCACAATACACGTTTGTCATTGGCTACACGTGCATCCCCCTCAGCCAACCAGAAGGCTCCCTTTGTAATGATTTGGCCCCGTCCAAACAGGGATCTTCCATGTCCTGTTATTGGTCCAACCACCTTGTGACCTTTGGCCTTCAGTTGATCCCTGACAGTAGGTTGTATTCCTTCTTCTAACGCTATTGACCCAACAGCACCTATAGTTTAGAAAACAAACACTCAGACAAAAAAATGGCAATCAAAGAATATCAAATATTTTCTTAAGAATATACAATCTGATTCTCTGAAACATTCTGAAATTATCTTTAAAGAACCGTGAAATTTGTTGAAAATGAACAACTGTTATGAAAAAAGTCTCACAAAGGTTGATGGTAATATCTAAAAATCTGTCTTCTTTATCCCAAATCATGAAAAATGATGTTTTCTGGAGACACATTTTTTCATGTATTGCCCTATGTAGCTATTCAGAATAATCCTAACTTAATACAAAGAAAATCTCCTTGGGTACATATAGAATACAACACGGGGTATTCTGTATCACCCAAAGTCCCAGCCCGACCGTGGGTGGGCTGGGACCGCGGGTGGTGTGGAATATACTGTATTGTATTTCATTTATGTCATAGACTCATACCCACCCGAGAAAACACACAATTTCAATGCAAAATGCGCCAGAAGTTGAGAAAAATTGTCCCTGAACAAAAAATTTTCAACAGCTGCACATTCCAACGCCCGAATCCAGTATTCAAATGTTCTACAGCGGCGCACTTGGCACACTCACAATGCCTTATGAATATTCTACGGAAGGTGGTGTGATAACCCAAAGTTATCACCCGGTCCAGAACGCTGTATTACTGTAAATCTTGAAACTATTGCGATTGTTTTATTCTTATTGTGACCTTATGGTGACCTTTCCACTGCAAATTCATGACACCGTGTCTCCCTTGCTTGTACTACAGAAACACCATAAAACTTCCCTTTCCCTCCTAACACGAAATAAAACCATTGCAAAAGAAAATGAACTTACGATAATAAGATTCTATTCAATATCTACCCTTCTCTACACTGCCTTGCCCTGTCATGAGAACAAACTAAGGTTACCTTAGTAGAGAGAGGGTTATCTGTTACATTAGTGGCCTAAGTGTTATACATACCTTCATGACCTGGTCCCACACACACTCTTGGCTGGTCCAAGGCCTGCTGAGGGTCCATACCAAACTCTAACATGTTAAGGAGTACCTGGGAATTCAAAATGTAATTAGCAAAACATTGAGGGGTTTTCCATCTTCAGAATTTGGGAGGCTGTTATCAGCAAACCTTGCCAACTAGATATAGACAACAAGGAACAGATATAAATTCTCTACCACAGAAAAACATTTTTAACACCATCTAGAGGTTTCTAGTAACATAAGTGAGAATAAACAACTTGATCAGAGAAAAATAGTCTAAGAAAACAATTAAGGTCCTCACTGACTTTTTCTTATTCTTGCACACAGAATGATTTTCTTTCTGGAAGATAACTTTTCTTCAACAAATAGAGAATGCCATTTTTTGTAGTGTAAGCACTGTTGTTTGAATCCTTTCTTTTGATAAGGCATATCCAGCTTATCAATTTTTTTGTTAATTATTATCTGACCTCTTAAATTCAACATAATGCTAATACAATAACATTGATGACATCTGTGAATTCACCAAAATGCAAAGAAGTTTGCATAATTTGTATACAACCAATCACTGTTTTTGTATACATTCGGAGTATTTGGCGACAATAACAGTAAGTGTAGAACAAAATCCCTACTTCCTGAAGACTACCTTAAAAGCCCTGGTTACACATATGATCTTCCCCGAACCATGGTAGGGAGTGGTTCAGGTCAGCTTGGTCGGCTGGTGTTCGCCGTGTTTGGCTTGAAGCCATGTTCGAAGCTGGCTTTTTTTTTTAAATTTTCAAAGCAGATATTTCAAAACATTTGACTGTGGACGGGAGGTCTGGAATGGGTGGTTGGTTGGTTGGTTGGGTGGTTGGTTGGTTGGTTGGTTGGTTGGTTGGTTGGTTGGTTGGTTGATTGGTTGGTTGTTGGGACTAAGTCAGTAGTGGTCAGAGTGTGTTTGGGAGTCAAATTTGACTCTTAATCTAAAACTGGTATGATTGCTCCCGACCTACCACCAACCTTAGTTGGCTAGTGCATGGTCGGGAGCCATGTGTTAAATCAAGGCTTTACCTGGACATGTGCTTGTGGCTGCATGAAGCCGCCCATGATTCCAAACGACATCAGGAGGTCGTGTGTGCTGCTGTCCGTCACCATTGCTGGGATGATGGTGTGGTACGGTCTCTTACCCGGGGACACAACATTGGGGTGGTCAGGCTGAAGGGAGAAGTTAGCACCTCGATTCTGCAACAACAAGATTACAGCAGATGTTCAACAAAATTACAGCAGATGTTCAACAAAATTACAGCAGATGTTCAATACAGAAGTAGTAACAACAAAATTACAGCAGATGTTAAAAGGAAGAAGTTAGCACCTTGATTCTGCAACAACAAAATTACAGCAGATGTTCAATACAGAAGTTAGCATCTAGTAACAACAAAATTACAGCAGCTGTTAAAAGGGAGAAGTTAGCACCTCGATTCTGCAACAACAAAATTACTGCAGATGTTCAGTACAGAGGTAAGCACCTCAATTCTGCAACAGCAAAATCACAGCAGACCCATCATAATATCACACACACAAAATTGTTTCTCACAAGAATTTCATGATCACAAAAAAAACAATATCAAAACAACAAAGTTATAAAGCAAACATGAAAACTAGAAAATGTTTTCCTCTACAAAATAACATCACAATATGTTCTTCATGACTTTGAAGTTTGAACCTTCAGACTTTGAAATAGTTCTGCAATGCATCATACCTATAAGTGTGAATTTCAGGTGTTTTTTTTTTAGATGCCTATTACATCCAAATCAAAAGAGGAAATTGTGAAAGAAAACATTAGAAATGCTCAGATCATACCTGTAATGTGAAACCACAAGCCTTAGGGACTAGACCGGTCCCAAAGCCCATGTAGTTACTGTTGATGAAGGAACAAGCGTTCCCCTCCCCATCCACAACACTGAAGTACACGGTATCATTTCCAGTGGGGATGTCTCCCTTGCGGGGCTCCTCCATAGCACTGTTGTGGAATAGGTAAAGGTCTTAGCCATTGTCTTACAAATCGCAGCTCCAAATACTTTTTCCCATTATCTGCAAGAAATTCTACAAGTTGATATTTTTCCTGCAATTTAATGAAAACCTTTCTGCAAATGCAGATGACGTTGTTCTAGCTTGACATAGCTAATGTTTTCTTAAATTTCTACCTTCTGAAGAGACCATTTGGTACCAAATTTGTATTAGTTAAGGGGTTAGATAGCGGGGAGAAGGTTAAAGATATACTATAAAGGATATGCTGTATTGTTTTGAATGATCTAAAACAATTGCAAACTGCAAGTCTCTGCGACAATGGAATTTTGATACCTTAGACCTGAATTTTTCGACATGCAAAATTACTATTTCACCTGCAATGAAAATACATGTATCACAATTTCTTTCTTCTGAAAATTAAACTGTCAGGTTGCAGGTCAGTATTTCACGTTCTGCTAGGTAATGTCTGATTGAAGATAAGTTCAAGATGGCGGCGAAGCGAACACCTCTGCAGGATCGCTCCGCTTGAGTGAGACTAATTCCCTACTTTTACGGTAAAAGTGAGACTCAAAGTGTATCTAGCCCAAAGTTGGTAATAGATATAGCTGTCACATATACAGCATTTAGACGCAGGATAAATCCTTTACCTTTTACAAGGTAAACTTTGTCCGAGAGTTACCCGCGCGTCAGGAGCGTCAGAAGAACAAAGACCCAAGCGGACAAAATGGCGACCGGCGACCATGACTTGAAATCGTCTAACGAGTTATACAGCCTGCTTGGAGTTACAAGCAACGCAACAGAAGAAGAGATCGTCACGGCGTACGGAAAGAAAGTAAAACGACACGAGAAAAAGCTGAACTCAACCAAGGACAAGCGTCTCCAAACTGTGGCCCGTCAAGCTTTCTCCAAGGTAAGCAAAGCCTTCTATGTCTTGTCGGACAAAGAACGCCGACAGAAATATGACAAATCAAACGAGATAGCAGAGCCAGGAAAACGCGACAAACGGATCAAGCAGAATGACGACTACTTCGTGGAGTTCAATGACAACTGTATTACAATTTATATTCCGTCAGAATCGGACAAACATTGGATAGAGATTCTTGAAACACACTACAGCTTGCCTACTGATGACAAGGGCAAAAATGGTCACCAACTCAACGTACCATACCATGATCCTACCACAGACGAACTTATCGGCTCAGTAACGCTACATGTATACCATACGTGTAAGATTCTAGTACAGGGACCAGCCTATTACCTATGGGTGCTAGACATGTTCGAAAGGTTGAAGAAGACGCTAGAAGCAAACTGCACCACGACGGAAGATGAAGAGTCCCGATGCGAGGACATTGTCTGCAATAAGTGCGAACGGCCAGGCCCAGAAGATGATGGTATCATTCAATGTAACATTTGCCAGAATTGGTATCACTATGGATGCACGGGCGTACACGAGTTCCTGCTACATGAACTGATAAAGAATGCAGAGAGCGAGTTTGTCTGTAACGAATGTTCATACGACAGCATTATGTCCGACCCGAAGTTGATAGGCGAAACATTCCCTGAGGACGCCAGTGAAAAAGAAACTATACCAAAACAGTTTATTGGCGAATCAACACCAAATGAAAAAGATGGCAACAACAATGACAAGCTGGACATACTACAATGTAGTGTAGACAAGCTAGAAGCCATTACAATGAGCAGAATTGTACATGAGAATAACAATATCGACACGCTGTCAGCGCGAGTTTCTCACCTTGAGGGTCTATTATCAAAAACAATGGAAACCTCCGGTGAGTCAGTGAAAGAGAAAAGTGCCATCAAAGGGCTGTCAAAACGAGTGACGTACATGAAGTCCCTAGAAGCAGAAAACAAGAACCTTCGGAAAAGAATCACGGCATTGGAAAAGAAGTATACAACAGATGAAAGCCAATCATCAGATCCAAAAGACGCAGTCAACGAGCCGTCCGATCCACAAGCTGAAACCTTTGAGAGCAACATTCCGACAAACAACAGATACCAGGTACTCGGCGACAACAGGCCCATGACAAAGGGACACTCCTCTCACTTAGCAAGTGACCATTGTCATGACAATCCCCTTGACAATGGCCAGCCGCAGACACGACCAGCACGAAGGCGTTCAGAGGATTCAGAAGATGGCAGCTTGGCGGAGATAGTCATCATTGGTGACTCGAACACTAGAGGCATTATTCCCAGCGTGCTCTACCCTGGTAAGCAAACTGCCAAACACTCAGCTATGAAAGTTCCGCAGGCCACAGAACTGATCACAACAACAACCTACTCGGATCCCAAGTGCATTGTCTTCCACGTGGGGACGAATGACATTCGAGAGGAAAGGGCGGCACACGGTGTTACAGAGAACCTCAGACAGCTGGTCGCAACAACACACACAAAGTACCCGAATGCAAAGATCGTTATGTCTGCCATACCCCCGAGGAACGACCAACAACTGATGGAAGTCACGCGGGACGTAAACACCTTCCTACATATTCTCAACCAAGAAACCTCCTACGTCAGTCTGGCCGACAACAACAATCTCGGTGAAGATGGATCCATCAAGAGTAATCTGTACAAACGAGACAGGTACCACCTAAACAGGGCCGGTCTGAAAGTACTCACGGCTAGCTGGAAGACGGTAATCCACCCCATTGTAGGCATGGGTATGTACCACAAAGGACAAAGGAGGGGCAGCACCCTTGCACCGCGCTCGGAAGTGAGTCAGACACAGTCTCAAGAGCAAAACAGGGAGCGTACACCACAAGGACGACGACCCAATCGACCAAATTCAGACTGGAGACAGAACAACCGACCGAACCCAGATTGGCGCCCACGCGACGGACCGAACCCAGACTGGTTTTCACGGGACGAACCGAACCCAGAATGGTTCCCTCGCGACAGACCAAACCCAGATTGGCGCCCACGCGACGAACTAAACCCAGGCTGGTTCCCACAGGACGGACCAAACCCAGGCTGGCTACCACACCGGGACAGACCGAACCCAGAATGGTTGCCACGTGACGGACCGAACCCAGGCTGGCGCCCACGCGACCGACGAGACCCAGACGACCGACCAAATTGGCTTCCACACAACCGAGACTGGCACCGTGAACCGAAAACGTTCAACCGTCCGTTCCACGGCTATGACGACTGGTTCCCGACAGCACTGGACGGACCTAGTTCATGGTCTCTACCCAAGCGATTCGAAGACCACCCTGCCCGGCGTCAGAACTACAACTACTGAGGGTATTATTATCTCACACTATATCCTTAACATTTCATTTTATATCAAACAAGAACCGACAGATTGTGATAATTTAAGAAGACCATATGCTAAATCTGTAGTAAACAGACGTAGGAACTGCGTACTAAGTTTATGCAATGATATTGCACATTCAAGCACATGTATAATTAAGTAAAACTAACTTATCGTAAAAGTAGGGACAAAGTCGATACTCATGGATTGATAGAACGAGCACCAATGCCAGCTAGGTCATTGAACATAGGGTTCTGGAATATTCATGGCTTAGGTAAGAAACTTGAAGAATGTAGCTTTAGAAGTAATTTCGAAAAACTAGATCTCTTCTCTCTTATTGAAACCTGGAGTAACGAATCTTCAGAAGTTAACATTCCAAATTATCAACATTTCTCGTCTCTGAGACAAAAACAACGGAAAGCAAGAAGGAATTCAGGCGGAATAATTTTTTACTACAAAAATGAACTCTCTAAATTCATCAAAAGAGAGCGTGGAACTTCTGAATGTAAAGACTTACTCTGGGTTCGCATATCGAAAGACCTGTTAGGGCTCTCCAAAGATGTATCTATATGTAGTGTCTACATTAGCCCTATATACTCCACCATACACAAAAGGGCGGAGGATTCCATCTTTGACATTTTAGAACAAGATGTAGCAGCCTTCACGTCCAAAGGCCATGTAATTCTCGGGGGAGACTTTAACAGTAGGATAGGGTCCTTGCAAGACTTCACTGAAAAAGAGCACATAGATTTTGAACTAGAGCCAGTGCCGCTCACCCCAAACGTAGATATTCCTAGAAATTTTTCCGACAGAAACCCGGCTAATTCTTTTGGTAAATGTCTTGTAAACTTATGCGCCCAGGCTGACCTGCGCATTCTAAACGGACGTGTCCTGGGCGACTTAAATGGCAGATTCACGTGCTACCAGCCTAACGGTTGTAGCACGGTAGACTACGCCATCTCTAGTAGCTCACTGTTTCACAACTTAAATATGTTTAAAGTCCATCCACTTACAGAATTTTCTGACCACTGTATGGTTTCTGTGAATATACGCGCATTAGCGCATTCACAAGAAAACGTGAAAACTAAACAAAACACACGCTCCTTCCCATGTCGGTTTGTCTGGGGTCCCGATTCTGGCGATAAATTTATAAAAGCGCTAAGTAGTTCAGCGATCTCCCAGAAACTAGAAAAAATTGTATCCCTAGATAACAATGACACAAAGTCAACAGCAAAGACAAACGAGAATGTACGCGAGCTTCAAGACATTCTAGTATTGACAGGAAAGATGTCTCTCCAAATGAGAGGTAAGAAAAAGACAAAAGGATTCAAAAGAAACAAAAAATGGTTTGATAAGACTTGTTACGAAGCGCGCAAAGAATTGCAAAATGTGAGGTACCTTTTAGTAAACAATCCCAAAAATCCAATCGTAAGAGGTAGTTACTTCAGAAAGAAAAGGGAATTCAACAAACTGATCCGAAAGCACAAAAGAGAGCATGAAAATAATTGTCTGCTGGAACTCCAAAAACTTCAAGACAATAACCCGACAGCTTTTTGGAATCTACTTAAAGAACTAAAGAAAACCGACTCAACTAATCAAGAAGACATACCAGTAGATTCATGGGTGGAACATTTTAAAACCCTTCATGAAAAATCTAGATTAAAAAGACAAGATTTTGATGCCACCTTTGAAAAAGTAATTCTAAACAAACTTGAAGTACTACAAAACCATAACCAATCCCAAGGCCCTCTAGACTATCTTATTACAGAATCAGAAGTCAATGTTGCCATCCAAAGACTCAAGAACAAAAAAGCCAGTGGTGAGGACATGATAACAAATGAAATGCTAAAAGCAGGTAAAACTCTCTTACTTCGTCATCTTTTAAACTTGTTTAATAATGTCCTCTCAAGCGGAACCTTTCCCCTTGATTGGTCCAGAAGCTATATTGTCCCAGTATTTAAAGCAGGGAGAAAAGATGACCCAAACAAGAAACAACTATCGAGGCATCTCCATATCAAGCTGTCTCGGAAAACTATTTACCTCGATTCTAAACAAGAGACTATCAAACTTTCTCGACGAAAACGATATTCTAAAACCAAACCAGACAGGATTCCGGAAGAACTACAGACAACATATTTTTACTGAAAACCTTAATCTCTAAATATACTCAGTCAAGAAAACAGCTGTTCGCTTGCTTTGTAGACCTCTCAAAGGCTTTTGACTCCATTTGGCACGGAGGTCTGCTATACAAACTTTTATCAACAGGTATATCTGGAAGATTCTTTGATGTAATGAAAAACCTATACAGCCAATCCAAAGCCAGTGTCAAAACAAATCGAGGTCTGAGTGAAACTTTCCCCGTCGAAATCGGAGTCAGACAAGGCTGTGTCCTTAGTCCTTCACTATTCAATCTGTACATCAGCGATCTAGCAAACGAACTAAATACAGGAGATCTAGATTCCCCCCTACTAAACACAACCAAAGTATCTAGCCTTTTCTATGCAGACGACCTCGTCCTGTTATCAACAAGCCAACAAGGTCTTCAAAAAGCAATAAACACTTTAAGCCTTTACTGTAAAAAATGGAAGTTAACAATAAACCTAAACAAAACTAAAATAATGATATTTAATAAAAGAGGACACTTGTTCTCAAACTTTAAATTCCAATTGTTTCACCAAAACATAGAGATTGTATCGTCTTATAGTTATCTAGGAGTGATGTTTACAACGGGTTGTACTTTCAGCACCGCTATGAAAACCCTGCAAAAGAAGGCTTTACGAGCCCTCTTCAGTATTAAATCAACTCTTGGAAACAGCAATCCCCCTATATCAGTGTACACTAAGCTATTCGATGCATGTGTAGTTCCAATATTAACTTATGGTGCGGAGGTATGGGGCAAGATTGGACTAAACGACAACTCTCCAATTGAACAAGTACATCTCAAATTCTGTAAAGCAATCCTGGGCGTAAGAAAAAATGCCAGCAACCTTGCCACAAGAGCAGAGCTTGGTAGATATCCCCTCTGGATTGAAGTGTATACTAGAATCTATTCATACTATAAAAGATTAGTTAGAGAAATGCCGAAAGATAGCTTACAATATGAAGCTTTTTTAGTACAGCAGGACCTACATAGGAGAAAGATACCATGCTGGCTTTCAAATATTAGTAAAATCTTGGAGGAGTCAGGCTTTGCCTACCTTTTACTTAACAAAGACCGAAACACGCTATCCGCTCAATCTGAACTAAAACAGAGGCTGAAAGACAACTTTCTTCAACATTTCTACTCACAACTTAATTCTTCTGGTGAAAAAGGGAAGAATGGAAACAAATTGAGAACTTACAAAAAATTCAAGATTACGTATGAAAAAGAAAAATATCTAGATATACAAAATTCTAACTATCGGCGAGCCATGACTAAACTAAGGATCAGCGATCATCCATTGCAAATTGAAGTTGGAAGGTACAACCAGACTCCACCAAATAACAGAATGTGTACTTTCTGTGACAATGATTGTATAGAAGATGAAATACATTTTATCTTAGAATGCTCACTATACGCAGACATGCGCAGATCCCTTGTAAGTCCCATACAACTAGACAAAAAATATACGCATCTTAAAAATAACGAGCTATTCACATGTATCATGTCATCTAAAAACGACGATATAATTGGAAAACTATGTGAATTTGTATACAAATGTTTCAAGAAGAGAGAAGAGACTCTGTAGATTTAGATGGAATATATAACAATGTTCCATTTCTTTTACTTTATGTTACCTAATGCATTTAGCCCATGCTGGGCATGAATATGCAATAAAGTTCATTGTCATTGTCATTGTCATTGTCATTGTCATTGATAAAGAATTGTAAACCTAAAAAAAATCAGAATCAAGTCATCTTATTCATATTGGCTACAGAGTTAGGTAGCAGAAAGAAGGTTAAAACAAATTCAAAGCTGTAACACCTGTCCATGTTGATCAGCTGCCTCCTCTGGGCAGCATATTCCTTGGACAGCAGCTGTTCCACAGGAACTTTGACCTTTGACATGTCGGCACAGTACCACAGGCTGTCAGCGAAGCTGAGTCTGATGGTTTCGATCAGAACATGCAGGTAGTCTGTTGTGTTGTATCCAAACTCTGCAACATGAATCAAAATCAACAGTAACGAATTTATCATATATCTATCATGTATTTTACTATATAATCATAATAAGTACAAATAGACTTATATAATAGGAGCACAGGAGCCAAGAATATACATTTTTGGTTTGAAAATGGCACAAAACCCCCAAATGAGTAATTTCTATGTGATGCATGCCAAAAATGTGAATAGAGTCCTGTATGTAGGCATAAGTCATACTCATCCCTATACCAAATTTCAGGTAATTCTGTTTCAATACCAGGGCACTGGAGCCCAAAATATACATTTTTGGTCTGAAACTGGCCCAAATGCCATGTCAGAAGTTGATTCTGCGCAGAATTTAAGATATATTTGAAATCTATGTTAACACAGTAGACTACTCTCAAAGAATTTTTGCTCCCATACTTTCTATCTTGTGCAATTGCAGCACAATAAATATCAATCATTAGTACTGAAATAAACTTCATTGTTGATACATCTCAAATAAAGAAATCGACAGAAGTACATGTATCTTGTAACATACATTGACGAAGGTTAGACATCCAGGTAATAAGATACGCCAAAAAGAATTATTCAAGCAAATGGATAAAATTTGAAAATAATTAATTTGTGTTTTTATCCAGTTGCTTGAGTAATTATTTTTGGCATATCTTGTAACATATTTTGAGAATGCTAGCTTGCAAATCTAATTATTCATTGGCCAATCAAAATACCTTTCATATTGAATCCTTCCAGAATGTTTAGCGCCATGAGTGCTGTTATACCCTGTCCATTCGGTGGTATCTCCCAGACCCTCACCCCCTTGTAGTCCACTGAAATGGGATCAACCAAAGTGCTGGTGTGGGATTCAAGGTCGTCCAATGACAGCACTCCTCCATGTTCCAGTACAACGTCAACAATGGCTTGGGCAATCCTGCCTCGGTAAAAACCTGACTTTCCTTTGCTGGCAAGTTCCTGAAGAGAAAATGTAAATCAAATACATTGTAAAGCTTATTTAGTTAATCTAAAATCCAGTGCACATCTCTCTTTCTTTAGTCCTTTGGCCACACATGTACAGTTGTGCAAACACTTACAGTAGGGAGCTACATGTGTAGTCCTCTGGTAGTGGTGTGTGTTCAACTTGTATATCACAGGTACTGTAAATTCAGAAATGTTTGCAGTGGTTTTATGTTCGTGGTTTTTGCAGCGACCGTTTCAGCGCATACTTAAAGTTTGGCCACCACAAATATTTTTGTCCAATACTGTAGCAGTATGTGACTATAGCGCTGCCACAAACTTAAAACCACCACAAACACTCCATTTTCCGTATTTCTTAAAGTTTGTAAGCTGTAAGAAAGCAATATGTGACAATTTATAACCCAGCCAGGGTTTAAACCAAAGGAAACCGAAAAATAAAACAAAAACATTACCAACTTGGATCTTGAATCCGTCAATAAGATTTTACGTCCTTAGATAACATATATCCACTTTAGATTAAAAGGAGGCCATCTGGATTAGACACTAGTCATGAACAGAAGGGGGGTGCAGACTGAGTCACATTTGGGACACCATTTTTGTTGTTACTGCAACACCACCTAGCAGCAAAGAGTAGCATTTCACCATGATGAAGGCAGCTCACAAGTTGCCAAACCATTGGCTAGGTAAAATCATGTACTTTGTGTTGATTGATTTGAGATTCGACTGTCAAACAAGGGGACCCGAGTTCAAACCCGGCTGCCCCCAGACATGTCTAGACATACTCCCCGACGTTGTGCCCTTGGGAAAGGCACTTAACACGACTTTCCTCACTTCACTCAGGTGTAAATGAGTACCTAGCTCATCTAGGGTTAGGGACATCCCTCGGATAGGACGTTAAATGGAGGTCCTGTGTTTGGGGGAGAGCCACACCCCGCACACATAAAAGAACCCACCACACCTTTCGAAAAAGAGTAGGGGCATGCCCCAGTGTGCGATGGTCCAAAACCTACAGTCCCATGACCACACATGGGTTCGTCCTTAGTAATAGCCTCTGGCCTGTTGGGCAACCCTGGCATGTACATGCTGAACCAATGAATAAATAAATAAAAATATTGTA
Source organism: Branchiostoma lanceolatum (assembly GCF_035083965.1). Classification (NCBI taxonomy): domain Eukaryota; kingdom Metazoa; phylum Chordata; class Leptocardii; order Amphioxiformes; family Branchiostomatidae; genus Branchiostoma; species Branchiostoma lanceolatum. The sequence goes on from NC_089729.1 coordinate 12,408,679, forward strand.
CTGTAATTCTTGATTTGTTAACTGTAAGATAATTTCAGCTGATTTAATGGTCACTAGTCAACAGCTTAAATTTCATCATCACAAATATTTGATCATTAATATTTGAGACAGTAATGTTTGTTCCCACCGTTAAAATTAAGTGCCGTGACCTACGTGTACTCCATTTTCCCCCAACCGCTATATTTTCCTGCCGCTATATTAAAGTGATTTACAGTGTATTAAACTTACCCTAAATGTCTGGGCTAGATGAGGGTTCTTCATGATGTCACCTTCCCTGGGTGCCTTGCCCTGAAGGAGCAGGTCGCCCCCATGTGTGTTGGCCGGGTACTGCAGCAAGGCTGCTCCCTTAGCCCAGTGGTAGGCAGCAACATGTGCTACAGGAAAGCCCTCCTCTGTAAGCTGGATGGCTGGCTGTAGAATCTCCAGCATGCTTAGCTGAACAGACACCAAAAAGATTTCTTAAGTTCATAAAGGTCACAGAAATGAGGAGTATTTCCAATACAGAAATTATTTTTCGGTTTGTGGAACAGATTTTGCACAACCTGTGAGTTTTGATAATATACTTCCATCTCAGCGAACCCATTTTTGCCTGCTGTTATGATCTTCAGTAATTCTAAACTCATTTGTACTACACGTATACCGATGTACACTGTAGTTTGATAGACTCATTTTGCTGCCTGATTAAATCTAATGAATAAACAAGAGTCTGAGGACCCAAAATCTCCATGAAATTTGTTTTTTTTTATGTTGTGTTATGTTTGTGTATGTTATTTGTTGTTTGGTTGTTATGTTATGTTTTATCTGCTTCAGGGTGGTTGTGTTTGTTTATATTTGTTTTATGTTGTCTGTTACGCCTCAGTGTATTTGTTTCTCCTTCTCTTTATGGCTCTCATGTGATCTCTCTTCGTCTTCTTATGTATCTCTGACACGTGGAGACATCCCAACCTTGCCTACAAAGTTGTGTAAATTATAAACTATCAGGGACAGCGGTTGATAGAACAAAACTTTACAGGTGAATAAAAGACAGGGGTACAATAGATAAGCAGGAAAGGTTACGGGTGACCAGATCATGTCAAAGTGATATGTAGTTACCTATAAACTGGTAGCATTGTACGTTTAAATATATTGTGGTCCACAGTACCATTGCCAAACCATAGAGAAAATAAAGCCAGACCACAGCTGGTACACGGTATGAGCAAGAAACAGCCTGTTAACAGGTCAAAGTGAAGTTACACATAATCAAATGTGTGATGTGTCCTGGTTACTTCACATACCTTATGCTTTGGATCCCCATCATATATCCTTTGATCCACAGAAACTGATCTTGACCTCTTCTTTGCTATTTTCCCATATTATTCAACTGGGGTCCTCAAACATACAGACAGACTGGAATGAGTTGCCTTACATTAAAACCATGTAAAACTGTTCCTTTCACTACCTGCTGTCAAGCTTCTAGTCTGGTCAAATCAGTCCCTACAGACTGTTAAGCGCCAACAGCTGTTAACAACCAACAGTTGCTAAATTGATTGATGGGCTTGGCAAGCTAAAGCCAACAGCTGTTGACAACTGACCCACTTACGCTATAAATAGCTATTAACAAAGCGCCTGATATAGGATAGGCCAACACAGCAGATATAGATTTCCCAATTACTTAGGCAAATTAAGTCCAATTTGCATAATTTGCACTTCATTGTATACAACCCTCTCTAAGCTACCTGCCAAGTAAATAACACGAAAATCTGTCGCTCCTTTCTTCAGTTATTCTCCTTTGAAGATTTTGACAAAAACGCCATTACAGTTCCAGTGACACATACCAGAGGGCCCAAAATCGACCTTGACCTTTCTCCTCCCGACAACTACCCACATACCAAATATCATTACAATTCATCTACACATTCTATAGTTATGCTGATTTTACGCATCCGGTGACACATACATACACACACAGTGACACAAACATACACACACGCGCACACACACGCAAACACACTAACTTTGCATGATTTGCACTTCAGTGTGTACATCTCTGTCCAACCTACCTGCGTACCAAATAACATGAAAATCTGTTGTTCCTCTCATCAGTTATACCCCTTTAGAACATTTTTACAAATAGGCCATTGCAGTTCCAGGGACGCAAACCAGGGGGCCCAAAATCGACCTTGACCATTCTCCTCCCAGCGCATACCCACATACCAAATATCATTACAATCCATCTACACGTTCTACAGTTATGCTGACTTAAAGCATCCAGCGACACACATGCAAACGGTTTACCTCCTTACTTATGCAAATTCGGTCTCATTTGCATAGTTTGCACTTAAGTGTGTACATCTTGGTCTAACCTACCTGTGTACTAAATAACATGACGATCTGTCGATCCACTATTCAGTTCTTCTACATTGAAGATTTTTACAAATACGCCATTGCAGTTCCAGTCACACATGCCAGGGGGCCCAAAATGGACCTTGACCTTCCTCCTCTTAACACCCACCCACATACCAAAAATCATTACAATCCATGTACAGGTTCTACAGTTATGGTGACTTTAAACATCCGGTGACACATACATACACACAAACACCAAACGCACGCAAAACAGTATATCCATGAAAAAGCCTTTTTTCATGGAGATAATAAATAGACAAATACATATAGAATACAACACGGGGTATTCCGTATCACCCGAGGTACCAGCCCGACCGCGGGTCGGATCGCCCGACGGCCGTAGGCCGGAGGGCGATCCGACCCGTGGGAGGGCTAGGACCGAGGGTGATGCGGAATACAACGTGTTGTATTTTATTTATGTCATACCTTGGTCTACCCACCCGCGAAAACATACATTTTAATGCGGAATGCGCCAGAAGTTGAGGGAGTTTTGTGTCCTCGAACAAGAAACTGTAGCAACATTGATTCCAATCTCCGAATCCGGTATTCGAATTTCCGACGGCCGCACAACCGGCGCGCTCGAAATGCGTTCGAAATATTCTATGGAAGCCTGTGTGATAACACTTCCGAACCCTATGTGATCCGGATAGTTATCACACGGTCCGGAACACCGGTATCAGGCCCAGGCATGACATAAATATCCGTCTGTCATAAGCAACAAGATTACGTTGGATGGCACTTATTCTGACACTGAGGAAAACTTGCAGAAAGGTATTTTACTTCTGACATATTTTTTTCAATGGTATTAAGATATTTCATTTCTAAGTTATCCAAATGTTCTAAACATGACTGGGGAATCAACAAAATGGAGAACTCTGGTGATGTTTTATCTTAACCTACTCCCTGTTGCCTGACCCTATAAGCAATACCAATTTGTTGCCTAACAGTTACCTTAGTGGGTAACAGGTTGATAATTGTATCGCTTATACAGTCAAATCTGTACAAGTGACCACCTGTCCAATGTGACCACTTTTTCGTGGTCCCGTTGATAATATTTCACATTCACACAAGCATTAAGAGCTCTGTCTATAGTGACCACCTGTCCACATGGACCCTGAGTGGTCTTCTTGGGCAGGTTTGACTGTATGTTGAATTTTGATTAACCTTCTTGCTGCCGAAGTGCTCTACAGTGTCGACCCATCCAGCTGCCGCCCCCGGTATTGTGATGTTGTGTGCGTGATGTGGGGGAGGGGGGCAGTCTGAACAGTAACCCTGACTACACAGAAGGTCTAAGGACAGCCCTGCCGGAGCTCTGCCACTGCAAAAATACAAAGAAAAAAGGAGAACTTTATTTCTTTTTGGTTACATTATAAAGTAGTAGTTATATTTGTATTTACTGAGAATGAAACATTGATTCATTACACTGGGTCAGCCTAGGCAGCTCTCGCTGGTAACGGCTGACCCACAAAAATATGTAGACAAACGTACAACTTGTAAACATGACCTACAATAATGGAATAAAAGTCATTAGAATATACATGTACATCAGAAGCATATGAAAACTGATCAAGATGGACAGTAAAATATGCATGCAGAGCAAATGGTAGAAAAAAAATTCTCCTTTCATAATTCAGCTGCATTTTTAAAAACTCGAATAGTTTCCAAGGAAGAAGTTCTGATGTTATATGATATATTATATTATCACATAGCCAGGTGGCGTTGACCAATCAGAAGACTCCATGGCCCATGTATCATGACGCCATAACACACCCGTGATCATCATTCGACCCATTATGTAGAGGGGGAGGTATTGTTTATTTGTTCAAAAAAAAATGTTTACTATCTTAGAATAAATCAAATCTTTTGTAAGCATATGACAAAATAGAATAAACCATTTCAATACAAGTCAAATCTAAACGGGCGGAAATGTAAGTTGAGCCGCCCGCAGCATTGTCAGAAAGACACCCAGCAGGGAGGACTGATCGATGATAATAGATAATAGATTTGAAAAGATTTGGCATGCCAATATTGCAATGTTATCAAATATTATCTGTGGAAATGTTGGTTTTCAAAATGAAATCTATCATCTTCTGTTTAAAAATGCGTCATACAGGAATTATCGACTCTTAGTCTTATATGGGCCAGATCGGATAGGCTATATGAGAATAACGTTAATGACCTGCCTCTTCCTCAGTGTATATGGTGTCATAACGCCATATACACCTCGGGGCGGGTCATTAACCCTTAATTATATGCCATTGCCTGGTGATTATATGCTGGTTGTGAGCAGTGGAGAACCTTTACTGAACACTCATCATCATCATCATCGGTCGACCCCCGGGGGGGGGGGGGTTAGGGGCGGTGTAGGTCAAGTCCATGCACGACTTTCGACCACACCAGTCTATCTGCCGTGGCCGCACTTAGGTCTTCCACTGAACACTATGCTGCCCCTACAGCTGAATAAGCTACTAGTAGAGTCAGAGTGAGGAAGTGGGAAAACCAATAATGTTTGTTGTATAATTTAGTTCAGTAACAAATAGCACAGTACCTGCCATTTAAACCTTTGACAGTTTTTGTAGCAGCTTCGTAAAACAGACAGAAGCAGTCTCCACCGAGGCCGGTACTGCACGGCTCCGTCACGTTAAGCGCGGCTGCCATGGCAATGGCCGCATCTGCCACATTTCCACCTCGCTTCAGGATATCTAAGAATTCAACATTTCAAAATTCAAGTTTTTCCACAATGGCAGTTTAACACTTATAACAGCAATCATAGCAGTAAGTGGGACCAGTATGACCGAATCTCCAAGCAGATGTTAGGATGTAAACGATTATAACATTTACATGTACTCTAACCTCTCAAATAGAAGTACCCCCTGGAATAGAAGTACCCCCCGGACAAATCTTCAAAATGTAATATAAGTACCCCCTGGAATAAAAGTACCCCCCGGAAAATTTCAAAAATCGACAGTCGAGGCTAGGTAAACTGTGTCCATACATGTACAACTGTCACTGTCAGAGGGAAATAAGATAATAAGCAGGTAGGTAACATATATTTAGTCAATTATGCCATACCTATTAAGTATATAGATATTGAACAGAATAACTGTCCATAGCTTGTTCAAATCATGATGATCTTCCTCGCCTCTTCGTAAAATATAATAGTAATATTGAAAAATTGGGCATAGGTTCCCCGCTATGACCCCTAACCGGGGGCCACGGTGCTTTCAAATTCAACAAGTGAAATTGTACATGATACATGCTTTTTCTACTTGGAACTTGAAGCAAGTGATCAAAGAAAATTGTTATATCATTTTATTATGACTGACAATCAGTGACATAAAACAAAAATTATCAGAGTACTTTTAACTTAAAAGTTAAATGTACCTGATCATATTTTCTAAAGACATCAACCACAAAAAAACACAAATATGAACACAGTCCTTCCACAAAAGAAATATGTGTATAAACTTTTGCTCCATAGCGTCGAAAACAAAGTTAGACGCTCGGATTTCGAGTTCCCGCGGTAAATCCCACAATATTGAACAGAGATCGACTGTAAAAGTAGCTCAACGTCACAGACCGCACATACTAAGAAGTTACCCATTACGTGTTGACACTAGAAACCCGCGATGAACCGCCTAAATTGGGAAAATCTTACGATTATTTAAAAAAATGAACCCTCTGAAAATAAATATGGCCTTGTGTGTCTATCGTTGCCCCAAAAATATAATATTTCCATGCGTTTACGGTATCATTTTAAAGATCGGTATCCGCACTACGCAATATGCTGCTAGTTTTACTGTCGCCATGCCTGAGAGTGGCGGCCATGTTTCGCGATTTCGCGCTGTTGTTTACCGAATGAAACAAATCAAAGGAGCGAGTAGAAACAGAAGTGATCCCAACCGAGATTCGAACTCACGCCGAAACCGGAGGCCAGATCACAGGCACGCACGCCTTAACCACTACGCTAAAAGGTCGCGACCAGTTAGCCTGGTCAGTTGGAGGCGCTTGAACCCCCACTGTTACACTACTCCCCCTTTTCTTTTTTAAGATTCGTCCTCGAATCTCCGAGTTCGATCTTCCCTGTGTGGCATACGTTAACCAGGCTCACAGGGCCGGTGTGGGAACCAGTGAAACAAATCAAAGGAGCGAGTAGAAACAGAAGTGATCCCAACCGAGATTCGAACCCACGCCGAAACCGGAGGCCAGATCACAGGCACGCACGCCTTAACCACTACGCTAAAAGGTCGCGACCAGTTAGCCTGGTCAGTTGGAGGCGCTTGAACCCCCACTGTTACACGAATCATATCGGACATATTTCTGCCGTTTTAGAGATTTTGTGGCCTCAAAACACATATTACAAGGGAAGTTAAGTTATGATTGTTGTTTTAACGTGTTACATGTCTTCTGCGAACAAATAATTCTTCCGCCGCGCTGCCGATACTACGGATATAGTGGTCAGGAAATTATATTCCCCGTGCAGCCGTGCACCCTACTCCACACGTTTTTGATCAGCGTGCTTTGGTTTACGATATAAATAGAGACTATCAAAGTTATTTATATGAAAATTGTATTTTAAAATGTCAATGTCGCGTCTTTTTTTCCGGTTTACTTTGTAGCGTCATAGCGATATCGACCGATATGTTACGAGTGCCGCCAGGATACTTTTCACAAGGCCGTCAAAGCGGCGAGAAAATCAACGCCGGTAGGCCGAAAAATAGCGAATTACGAGCAAAAATACCGGGGAAATATGGGCAGATAAACCTTAGCTTACGATTTTAGAGGGATTCCTGGTTTACAAAGCCTCAATTTTTCAAAAAATAATAAACGTACCGTCTAGAATATTAGAACGTACCGGGTGGAACTATTGGCGAAAAAAAATAAACGTACCGGTACGTTTATTTGAGAGGTGAGAGTACTGACACTGATCATGACAGCTCTGACAGTCCCTTGCCCCAACATATCTCTTCTTCTTCTTATCTTATTCATTATCTGTCTATGTCAGGGTAGAGACTCTGTATTCTACCCGCCTATTCTACCAGTAGAGATCCCGATTAGAATCTCTGTCAACAAAAACCGATACAAGAAGACATGTTTAAAGATGTTGGCTATTAAACAGTGTTGAGAATTCGATTTTACACCTTCACTATATCTAGCTACGTACATGCATGCCTTCATGATATACTGTACTGGTACTCAATATTAATACTTATATCCAACTTTATACACCTATGAATGTAGATAACATCACAAGTTTCTTAAAGAAGGAAACTATTGGACTTAAGCCCAATAAATTTACATATTTTAAAATTTTATTTCAATATGCAGGGATTTGAAGATGGAGAGGGTGTTGTACTCTACAACTGGAGTAGATATTTAAAGCAATTTGTAGGGATTACAGTCTCTGTTAGTAGAACATCTTATTCTTCCCTGTGTAACAGTGGGGATCAACCTCCAATAACTGACCAGTCTAACTGGTCTGGACCTTTTAGCCTAGTGGTTAGCGTGTTGAATTCCCAAGCCGTGCGGATCGGGATTGACGCGGGTTCTAATCCCGGGAGCGGCGTACTCGCCCCTTTGGGTTTTTACACCTGTTAAGAAATTGCAATTCTGTTAGTAGAGACTGTGGTGGCCAAACTTCCCTGGCAAACATTATCAGTCTGGTAGAGACTAGGGGCATGTCATGATTGGGGGATTTGAACCTTGAACCTCTTGGTCCTTGGGCAAACACTCAAACCATTACGCCTTATAACGGCACAATACGAAGACAGTAGGCACAGGGAGGGGTAATTGCTGTCAAAAATCCAGTTGTCGATTAGAGAGTAAATGTTGCGATTTTCCACCAAACATCTGCTTGGAGAGTAAATGAGCCCACACGTAGATTCGACTACGTTTTGTTTACGTCTCAGGGGCCTTGACCTTTGACACTACACAGGCGTACTCAGTACTAACTGGAATCTACGAGTGGGCTTGTTTAAACAGAATTTTTAACTGCCGAGCTGGTTTTGAAGCTGCAAGAAGTGCATGCCCTAAAAAATCTTTGATCTTCGTGTGAGCTAAAATTCTAAGAACTCCTTTCTCGGTAGAGTTTGAAAATCAAACTTCGAAATTTTGAACTTTGTCACACAAATATAATTTGAACATGCATGTTATGTTGCCAAAAAGAGGGCGAACTTTAACATAAAAACACACTGATGTCGTTGAGTGACATTTAAAAAAAACGTACCTAGTCCTATTTGTGAGGCCAGTGGTTGGCTACTGGCGACACTTCCATGTAAAGAAATAACGGGAGATCTTCTGGATATAAAGTTGAACTCCCTGCCGCTAACATTGTCCATGGGCGCCGCCATCTTGGATCAGCTGTTTTTGGGGAACCTAGTGCGCAGGTGCGTAGCAGACGATGTTTTTACCCACGTGCTTTTGTTTACAAACAAACAACGTTGTCAAAACAACAAAAAAGCAGATTGCTGAATTATTAAAATGCCATCATATTACAATATTTGGTCTCTTGAACATAGAGTAAGTCTTGAACACATAAGGGACCATACGATATTTACAGGGGGGAGGGGTGGTGCACGGGAAGTCCGGTCAAAAAAAATTTCCATAACCCTCCCCCCCATCTCACATTTTTTTTCCATGACCCTCCCCCCCCCCCGACCTCGAAAAAAATTTCCATGACCCTCCTCCTACAGGTATCATGTAAAAATGGTAGAAAACCGACCCCCATTTATAAAACAACTACTAGTACTATATGGACATCGGGCGTCTACTTGGAACAGCTGACGCATGCTTTAAAACAGGAACCGGTTTAAATCGGGACCCTTTGAACTGCTATATGAGGGACAAAATTTGCTGGAAGAGTAAGCTAAGTTTAATCAAGGAGATCTATTAAGACATCTTTATTTGTAAAAAGAAATACAGCTTGATTTTTGGGGGGCGACGCCCTCCGACATATTTTTCGCCGCGGGAGGCGCGACATGCACCCACAGGAAAATCTAAAAATCTTGAACCATTGAAATGCTATTTCCCGAATTTTGCTGAGCAAATTTTGCTGGTAAACAAAGTAAGTTTAATGACATCTCTATATTTGAAAAAAAAATACAGAAGAGTTTCAGCTTGATTTTTGGCGGACGACGCGATCCCGCCCTCCCGACATGCTCCCACAGGCGCTCGCAAAACTAGCATGCATGCTCGGGAAATTTAGGAAATTCAAACTCTATTTTCAGAGGCAAATAATTTACATTGTATAAAGCTAGTGTGCCCACCGACAGCACATGCAAACCTAGCACGTAATTTTTTATCGAACTGACACACAAGGAACTGACGCATCGACGTCAAAGCCACACGTCTTCTATGTTTACGTTTTGAAGAACTGACCTTAGAAACAAACAGTACTCAGAAAATCAAACCTCACTACAGTCCTGCGAAGCTAAAGTAGCCGTTGAATATAGTCTGAAATTTTTTTGTGCACTTCTGTATTTACCATCTACAACTACAGAAGTCACTGGAATCGAATAATACTGTAGAAACAGCATGAAAAGTGCGCCAACAGTCCCAGCACAGCCGTGTGACAATGTATACGCGGTTTCGTGAGCTTGGCTCCGCCCCAAATACCGTTCCCGCGAAACCTGTATCACTGCCTTTCTGTCGGCCGCACCCACAGCAAAACTTCCAAAGGGATCAAAGGCACACCGCTGTCCACCACTCCATCACCATGGTAACCGTACCAAACTGTCGCAACAGGCCAGCATGTTTGCTACATCAACGCTTTTGCTGGTGAACCATGTGCAAGGGGGCACCCGGGAACTTATCAAGTGAAAGTTTATTCGACGTGTATCAAGCTAAATTGATAGAACTTTAATAATAATACCGTTTTGGAGCTCTTTTTGATTTTGAATACAGCGGGACAAGAGGGCTATGGTAACGTTACCTGTACTGTGGAATCAGATTGAAGTCGTGGCCGTGACGTGATGCAAAAGGGGGAGGGCGCTCGAAGCCGCGGTAATATCGGCATTTCAAGCCAGGTTTATCGCGACATAGACCTTGTTATCTTCGCCGAGTACTATAGTACTCGGGGTAGATTATGTTTTCGGTTGAGCCAGCTGTTTGGTGGGTCTGTATGTATGTCAAGAGAATAACTCAAGAAACCTTTGATGAATCTTTATGATTTTTGGTAGGTGTGTAGTGGTTGTGCTAAGGAAGGTCAAGTTCAAAAATGGTTCACCTTGCGTTTTTCAACAGTACTGCAGCGGACTTTTAATTTTTGTGCGTTTGTATGTAGGCAAAAAAAGTGACGGAAACGTTGATGGATCTTCATGATTTTTTGCAGGTGTGTAGATGTTGTGAAAACAGAGGTCAAGTTCAAAAATGGTTCTGGCATTTTCCGTCGGTACTGCAGCGGGCTTTGTGTGGATGTGTATTTGTATGTGGAGTCTTGTGGACAACATAACTCAAGAAGCTGTTGATGGATCTGTATGATATTTAGTGGATGGGTAGGGTTTACGGAAAGGAAGGTCAAGTTCGATAATGGGCCTTCTAGCGGGTACCTAAGGTACTGCAGCGGAGCTTCAAAATTTAGTGGCATATTTTCTGAAAGTGCTATGGTCATGATATTTGTGTGGTAGATAGTTCATGCCACAAGAAGTAAGTTCTGTAAGTATGGGCCCCCTAGCGGCTTGTTTAGAACTGCAGTGGGTGTTTTTGTTTTGACATTTGGACATGTATTACTTGAGAAGGGGTGAAGAGATTGTCGTGAAGTTTTGTATGTAGAGAGCTCAGATGGTGCTTTACACAATCGATGTCTAATTATAGAAAACAGAAGCTAATCTGCATAATTAGTAAGGATAATTGTAAATCCATTACATTCCATAATGGGACATGTGACAGTGTTCCCGAAACAGGCCAGCAGAAGGCCTTGCCTCGCCACGCCCAGTACTCGCCGGAACACCTCAGGGTGGGATCATCTCGCCATCTCTGTTTGTCCTGGCTATGAACAGTCTTGACAAAGGCATCCCGATCAGTGTAGCCCCAGTTAAGTACGCAGATGATCTGACAAACACAGAACTGCTCATGGGATCACTACCAGGCCAGATGCAACTTGCCATTAACGAAGTTGACTCTTGGGCAAAATCCTACAGTATGGCAGCTAACGTTAAAAAGACCAAAGACATGGTCATTAGTTGTCGCAAGGAGGCAGTGAACCCCCCTCCGCTTACTCTGAACGGGGAGAGGGTCGAGCGAGTGAGGAAATTCAAACTCCTCGGTGTGATAGTCAGTGATGACCTGTCGTGGGGCCCACACATTGACTACATATTGTCCAAGGTCCGCCCTCGGCTTCACTACCTGCGACTGTCGAAACGTACAAGGCATTCATCCGCCCAGTACTGGAGTACGGCTCACCGGTGTGGGGAGGTCTACCCCGCGGTCTGGCTGAAGAGCTGGAGAAAGTCCAGAGGTCCTGTTGTAGGATCATCTCTATACCCTACGAGCAGCTACCTACCTTGGAGTCCCGGAGACGAGAGGCGACAACACGAGAACTCAGAAGGGTGGTGGCTGACCCCACCCATCCTTGCCATCAGTTCCTGCAGCCGGCCACTGAGTGTCAGTACCAGCTGCGTCGGGCTCCCCGTTTTAAGCTGCCATTGAGCCGGTCCAACAGACATTCGCAATCGTTTATCCCCAGGGCCCTTGCCACGTTGAATCACAATTAACGCACTATATCCCATATGCATCAACTTTCGTATGACGTCTGCCTAACTCATCGTGCAATTATTGTATAGTTAATGTCTGTAATTTGTAATTTTAAGCAAAATTGTTATATATGAATTTTAAGTATGTTTTCAGAATTGGATAACATTTTTAAATATTGTTGATAACGAAGTTTGTAAACACCAACACAATTCAGGCTAAATGCCTGCAAGGTGGTGATTCAATAAAGTTCAAGTATAAATAAACAGATGGGGTACATAAATAAACAAATGGGGCAGTCTCACTACAATTAAAGCAGATGTGTGGGTCCGGTTGGTTTTTAAAGTGTTCAGTTTCTGCATTTTTGTCCAACACACGGTTGGAGACATAACGGAATGGGAACAAAATAGAAAGCCTTACAAAACACCTAAAACATGTGAATAACCAGCCGGACCCACTCCTCTGCTCAGAGAGTACACTGCACCAAAACTGCACCACTGCTAGGTATTACCTAGAACCGTATGGAAAAGTGACATGTACTATGTCTTGCAAAATGTGTATGATATGGAATAAAGATTTATTCTATTCATATATATTGACTGTACCATTTAATTATAACTTTCAATTTTTTTGATGACCAGTTATAACATATATCAGCACACTATACACATATACTAGTCCTGTACCACCAAATGATTTTTATCCCTATCTAGACTGGACTCATCCCCCCCCCCTTAACTTTCAAACGGTATGGTGTATGATCAAGTTTGCAGGGGGTGATAAGGATGTAAATATTAATCACTCTCCACAATAAGTCTTGATTATTTGGCGAAGATAATGTGTTTGTGGAACTCTAGTTTTTTCTGTTATGTGTATAACATATATAATCATTGTGTAAAACAAGTAAATTTGCGTGACGGTTGTTGAATACTAGTATGCTTTCTGTAAGAGATGCCACTACGCAATGCCATTGCGTCGAATGGAGCCATTTTTTTGTGTGATTAAATTTCATTTTTCCTTGTATTTAGTTACTTCCTCCTTGTTTTTAAAGGAAAGCTACACAAAAATTTTGAAAATCCTTCTATGCTATGCTTAATATATTCCAAAGTCAAATTCTTACTTCAAGTTGTTTCACATAAGTCCGTCATAGTTCTGGGATTTTCCAGTTTGCAACTTATGCCGTGCTGACGCCTTCTCGCCTGATAATTGAATTATATGACGTCAGTGTTTCAAATTTTTCACTTGATGATTGAATCTTAGAACACTGACGTCATATAATACAATCATCAGGTGACAAATTTGAAACACTGACGTCATATAATTCAATTATCAGGTGAGAAGGTGTCAGCATGGCATAAGTTGCAAACTGTGGAAAATCCCAGAACTATGACGGACTTATGTGAAACAACTTGAAGTAAGAATTTGACTTTGGAATATATTAAGCATAGCATAGAAGGATTTTCAATTTTTTGTGTAGCTTTCTTTTAAGAACATATTGTATTTATAGAATGTATTGTCAGTTACATTTTGGTTATTTAGGCCAGCCATTACCTGTTTTGTTTATATGTTGTTAGTATTAAGGCGCAGACTAATAACGCTTTGGTGGAAATTGTTTTATAAAAAAACGTTAACGGTATTTTGTATTAAATAGGGGTTTGCTCAGTGTGGCATATCCGGCATTGTTGGGCAGCTTTCATCTTGGTTTATGATTTAGTGCTGTCACTTTTTGTAGCCTTTTCAACTGAGCTACGATTTAGACTTGGTAAGCATACATGTACATGTATATATTGGGCGGTATTGTATCTGTTATCAAGTAGTATTTCACAACAAGGCCATTGTGTTGGGTTTGTGTGGGTGAGTGTGTGTGTTCTGTGCGAGTGCGTACAATTCTCAATTCAAGAGTTTGGAGAACTCGTACCTCCATTTAATGATTTTGTTAAGTTTACATGATCTATGCAAGGTGATGTTTACGTCCTAATTTACATGTACACATGCTTCAAGTATGAAATTTCCACCAAGGAATTCGTACGAAGGAATTGTGGCATTTCCATACAGTTATGCAAATTAGACCCTAATGTGTATGTTTGGTATCTGTGAATGTTCTATCTGCCATTGATTACATTTGCTACATGTGTTGAAGTTCTATTACATGTATGAAAAACACTAAAATTAGACAATATTCTCACTAAACATGCAAATCAAGTCCTGATATGCATAACTTAAGAATTGTGTACATCTCTGTATAAGCTACTGGCATGCCCAAAATGATGGAAATCCATTCTTCCTTTCTTTAGATATCCTCTTTTAAATATTTATCAAACAAAAATGAAGTTCCAAAATTAACTGCTAGGGCACCCAAACCTACATACCACTTCATCCTGATGTCAAAATCTACCTGCAACCCAAACATCCCGATCAAAGCATGTCTAGAACAAAAGATACAAAAACCAAAAATTCTCCTGCACTACCATGGAAAGCTGCCAGGAGGCACGTAGTCGACGTTGACCTTCGTCTTCCCAAGAGCTACCAACGTACCAAATATCATCACAATCCATCAAGAGGTTCTTAAGTTATGCTGACCACAAATATTTGGAAACACATTAAACAGAAAGCACACACAGATACACCATTAAACAATACCTCCATTTTTATGGCGGTAATAACTGAAGCATAACCTTTTTTAGTGAGGGGGGGGGGACTTCTGCATGAAATAGAGGAACACAGTGACTTTTGAAAAGGACTTTATTACATCAATCCTATAGTTGGATTTGGGGACCTAGACAAGGTTGCATGCTAACAAAACACCTAACGCTTTCAGAACAATAAGACGAAATCCTTATATTCTTTTCAAACTTTACAAAATTCAAAATACATGTACTACACTACCAAGAAAGAAGTACTACTACTAGTGATTTACTGGTAGGTAGTCGTCAACAAAGTGTCAATGATATATATGGCATGAACATAAAGTACATGTAAATGGCCACTTTTTATGGCTTGTTTCCCCCCCAGGGATAGATGAGATCTCCCGTTAGCAGCTTCCTTCCCAGCATGCCCCAGGAGGTCAGTTCTTCCTGCCCAGCCTGCTGAAGACTGTGTCTCTCCACCACTGTTGCCATGGTAACAGGAACAACCTGTAACCATGACAACAACATTTTAAGTTTGCATCATTTAAGTTTTGCTGCAAGGTGAAAATTATGAGTATCTTTGACTTCGCAGTTGACACAATAGTAGCCTAGTGCTACAGTCACACAATGGAATGGCTTTTTGCAGTGGTTCATGGTTAAGAGTTCACAGTGAAAAACGTGAACATAAAACAACTGGGAACATTTCTGCACTTATACTAATTAAGTTCATGGTGTGATAAGTTTGTGGTTTAAAGTCACTGCAAAAAAAGCAAACTAAAAACAAGTTGCAATAATAAAAAGAATCCATAGTACTACTGTAACATTTCCATAAACAATATCGTATACACCAAAAATAGTAAGTAATACTCAAGCAACTGGATAAAATTTTGAAATTCTATCCAGTTGCTTGAGTAACTATTTTTGGCGTATCTTACAACCTGGATGTCTAACATTCATCAAAATATCGTATACAGCATTGCATGTCTTTTCAGGCTTCGGAAATTATTATTTTACACTTTTTTACACAAAGGCAGAAAAGGGTCTTTAAAATGTTGGTTTGAATTATCCAGTTTAAAATCAGGGACCATATACCTGCACAGACAAGCACAAGGGCCTTCCCTCCACCTGGGGCAGCACCTGGAATGTAATCCCACCTGCAGCAATACATAAACAGCTTAGCAGATGCAAATGAAGTAAACATCAATGGTGTGTCTGCACCCACGCATGACCATGAAGTAAGCATTGTCCGCCATGTTGGACGGTTAAACCGGACGCTTAATGGAATAATATATCAGTGCCTTACCTGCCATGCTTTCACCATTACACAGTTGGAGTAAAACAGAGTACAGTGGGAAGCTGCTGATAGTTCTTATAACCTTAGTCAACACTCCTTGTAGTGTCAGCACTGCCATACGGAACTGTGTGTACACAGAAGTAAACAACAAGTTGTTTGAATGTATGCAGGAGTAAACAATATCAAAGAAAGACATATTTTTAACCTTTTTAACCTTTAGCACACTGAATTAGCCACTTGGCACCCAATTTCTATTGGTAACAGAGTTAGGCAACATTTAGAAGGTCAAAGCTTTTTCAACTATTGCTGGTCCAAGATATTCATAATTGTAGAGTTAATCTGAGCACATCAATGTTCATTAAAAATTCTTATAATCAATAAAAACATATTTTGATAGATGCAAATTTTCAGCTTTTGTTTGCTTTCATTTTCATATCATACTACTTATTTTTCAATCAATCAATCAATCAATCAATCAATCAATCAGACAAACAATTAGTCAATCAACAAATCAATCAATCAATCAACTAATTAATCAATCAATCAAGTGTGGGCTACTTCAAACTACACTATATTTCTAACAAACTTTTGGAAGAATCACTATCAGGTATATGTCAACAATGACAAATAGTGCAATAGGCACTTCTGTGTTTAAACTTACACTTACCGCTGTAAAGACAACGTAGTACAGAGCTGTAGTGGGCAGCAGAAACAGCAGGATAGTGAACAGCAAGGTTCCCAGGAACAGCTAACGAACATAGACATCAACACACTGGGTTTTACACAATCATCTGCCATGACCACCATGCAAATAAACATTTAATAAAATTAATGGTTCAAAATTCAATAATACTTTGTCAACACATTATGAAAAAGGTGAAAAAAATAGAAGCAAAAGTAGAATCAATCTTTTAACCTCAATGATAACTTACAATTGATACTTAATATGTAGACTTGTAAAAGGCACTTTTATCAGTTACATGTACTGAACAATCTCAGAATGTTAGGGAGTGTTAATCTTAAATTTGGGGCATATCAGTCAAATCAATATCAATTCAACAATAACGGGGTGATGGCTCCATATTCTGACATATGTTCTAAGCAAACACAGTCCTTTTGTAAAGGTGTGTGTGTGACACTAAACGCATGTGACATAGGCTTCAGTCTTCAGATATACTTTTAACTGCAATTAAAGCTTCCCAGTCGTGTCTTTATCATGATGGTTTTAGCGCTTTACACTAGAGCATTACGGCAGGTGGAAGCGACAGTTGTTTTTACGTACTTGTGAGAAATTCAGCTGAGTTGAAGGCCATGTACGTCGGTAATTCGCAAGTCAATCCAACAAAAAGCGTGAAATTCAAACCGATTTTTCTATCGTCAGTTGTGGAGATTACGAAGTTAGACATGTGTTGTGACCTTGTTTTTCAGATACCAACTTAGTCTATTGTTATTGGTCCTTATCATAGTCTGATACTTATGCATAATGCTGTAACAATTTTGTTTTCCAAACTCCATTGTATGTCGGGATTAGGGATGTGTCGGGATTAGGAGCCCTCTCGTTAAGTGTAAAAAAAACCAAATAAATGAAATGAAATGTTTTTAATATATATAAATGAATATGTCAGGATAGAGATTGTGATCTGGCAAAATCACTGATTCCACTGTTAGAGATCAAGATTGGAGTCTCTGTCAATGAGGTGTACATGTGCCTGCAAAGCTGGTATATTTATATAGGCCAAAGGGATATTATAGATACAGAGATCCCTATCAGGATGCTAGGAATGTGTTAGAATGGTCTCCCATTTATAAATTCTAAGTTTCAAGTCAATAGGATCAATGTATTGACTAAACCTTTAGCACACTGAAGTAGCCGTTTGGCACCCAATTCCCTATTGGTTACAGATCATGAGTCAGGCAGTAGGGAGAAGGTTAAAGTGACACGAATCAAAGTTGAAATCAAAATCTTTAAGGAACTATCCACATGCACAGAAAGATTCGCAGACTGCAATTTTAATTTCTATGCTGACCCAGGTAGATTGAAAAATACCCTTACATAATATATTATGCATATAGTGTAATATGATTTCTTGAATTTTCTAACCCCCTTATCACTGTATGAAATGATCCACACTTACCTGATCTACATTATACTGACAGGAGTCCACCCTCTGTCTTAGTGGGTTCCATTTCTTCCCCCTAAACAGCCTCCAAAGTGATCCAAGTCCATACAGTTGAAGCCTGTACAACCTGGGTGATGAGGATGTGAAGAAAAAAAACATACATAAAGTTTGGGTCCGCTGTACATAGTCAGTGGGGTCGTGTGGCGTAACGGCAGGGTGTTGGGCCCAGAACTCAGAGGTCCTGGGTTCCAATCCTGTGACACTGTTACTGATCTTGTGCCTTTGTGTCTGAGTTTTGTGTCCTTTAACATTGTAACAACATCGATTCCAACGTCCAAATCTGGTATTCAAATATTCCACAGCGGCGCAACTGGCGCACTCAAAGCGAGTTTGAATATTTCAAATCAAACTAATACAAATTATTATACATGTAGGAAAGCCTGGGCCGTACCGTAAAGTATGGACCGGTCTGAACACCAGTATCGAATATCATTGCAGCCCGGTCATGAAATAAAACATACTTTTGAATCAAACTACGGAAGCCTGGGTTGTTCCGTAAAATACGAACCAGTCTGAACACCCATATCGAAGGATATCGCGGCCAGGGTATGACATAAAACATACATGTAATACATAATGAATTGAATAGATTATACAGACTTACCTTGCTGCATATACATAGAAGCAGTAGATATGAAATGTTAACATGGACAGGGTGTCCGATGCCAGAGCCAGCAACACAGACATGCCCAGACAGCCTGACAGGCCGATGCACCAGGTGATCATCTCAAGGTACGGCTGGAGAATGTGCAGGTAACCTTGAGGAAAACATAAAAGGCATCTTCTTACCAAGGTGTTAAGGAAATTTATCACTATGTCCGTACGGTGCAAATAGTAACGCAAACCCATTGCTTAGCCATATGGATAAAATTCTGTGGATCTGTGGGTGGGGGTTCGATCCCATCTTGGCTATGCTGTGAGAGATTTAAATTATTTTTCCAAAGGTGACGTAAAGCTGGCGGCCTAATGAACTCTCATTCGAGCTTCGTACCTTAGCCTCAAGCGCCAATCCTCTGCACGTAAAAGAAACACTCTTATCAAGAAGAATAGGGGTGTTTCAATGTGCTTGGCTATAAAAGAGAGCTGTATAGTGAAGCCACATTGCTGCACTACAAGCTATCAAAAAAGCCTCACGTTTCGTGTCAAGCATTACATTTTAAGCTTGACAGAATGAGAAGAAAATCACTGTGTTAGACAGTATGTAAGTTTAAAGGTAATCAGCGTAAGGTTTCCACAAGGACATCAACACTATTTCATGTGTACCCGAATAAAAACTCGATAAATGAGTGAAACCTAATATCTAAAGTGTAGAGTGACAATCTTTAGGGTGCCAAATATCTCAGAAATTAGACAAGAAAATAAGTAGAATTGAAAATACATGTACTACAAAGAAAAGTAGCACTGGGTTCTATGCAGACCTTAAATGGATGCATCAGAGTCAAAATGACTGAGAACCAAAAAAGTCCATTGTTTTGGCCTAAGGTGGATTATCAAGAGACTGACCTATCCAAAGCTGAATGTGGTACAAGAAGAAACGTCCGAGGAACTCGTCTAACGGTCGGTTGAGTTTCAGTCCAGCTGGGGCCCCCATCAGCCAGTGTAACAAGTCTTGTAGCTCTGTAGCAACATACTGTGAAACAAGAAATGCTTTAAAAAAAAGCTGGCCCAGCAACCATTAGATAATGGTGAGGATGAAATGGTGGTTGTACGTGTAATGACTTGTATAGACTTTGTTACGCCCTGCCCTCCCCATCGATCGTCACATATGTACCGGCGTATCTTGCATGAAAACGGTTACAATTTTTGCCGCCCTATCCTTTGCTGTATAATAGCTAATGGCCACACTATTGTCCTATGTATTTTATAAGTCGAAGTAAAATTCAAACCTTCTTGGATTCCGTTTAGATTGCCAATAGAAATTGGATTATTTCTCAGCAGTCTACGCATACACATTTATCAACAATAGTCAGCCATTGAATGGCGAAATGCAATCTGGCCTTGCATGAAGCGCCCTCTGGCGAAGTGTAGCCTGTCTGCAGCATGGACGAAAAGGAAGGACCGGAGGAGCGACAGGTGGACATCTTCAAAAACGATAGTACTAGTAAGGAAAACTAGTACGCAAAATATAACGCTAGTCTTCTGACAGAATGCATATGCCTAGGAAAAAGATTTGTGCTGCCGGTTACCCGACTGACCATACATTGCAGCTGAAACCTGCCGACCATAGCCTTTCTTTGAGTCGGCCACTGGTAACGGATGTAGAATTTTTGATCTGACATCTGAGTGATCAAATTTCAAAATAGAATCAAAGTTGTCATGCAAATTTTCTTACAAACTATCTATATTTCACACCCTCTTAACATAATTAATGCTTCACACAGTTAATGTAAGAATGTATAGCATTTTATGATTACACTTCTTTGTCAGTATACTTATATATGCTTGTACAATGTATATCTGTTCAATCACCACTCAATTATATCAAAATTTAGCAGAATCCTAATGCATTTGAGTTTTACATTGTTAAACTGTATTTGTTGGATCACTTGAGGCCGAAATCTTTTACAAAATGAAAAGAAAGAAAAAGAAAAAAAAGAGGAAAAAAGAAGAGAATCCTTACCTATCGACCCTATTTTTTCAGGACCATATTCCAGAAACACAACATTTCTTTTCTTAGGCTTCATGAGCCTTCACAATATTGTAGGCTCTCCTATGCAACAAAAATGGTTGCTTATACCATACAGGTAAGTTTTAAGGGATGATATAAGAATATGACCAAAATAATGGAAATTTGTTGTTCCTTTGTTCGGTTATCCTCCTTCAATTTTTTAAAAAAAAACGCCACTGCAGTTCCAGAGCAAGCAGCTAGGAGGACCAAGCCTACACCACTTTTTTCTCACATCATAAGCTATCTAACACCCCAAAAAATCAAGACCATAGCATGTAAAGGTCAAAAGATAGAAAAAGCAGAAGTTCTGCTGCAGTACCAAGGTAACATACCAGGGGGAAAAAACGGCCTTGACCTTTGTCTTCTGAAGACCTACTTAGTAATACCAAATATCATTGTAAACCATCCAGAGGTTCTTGAGTTATGCTGACTACAAAATCCGGAAACACAAACACACACACATGCAGACAGGCCAAAAAGTATACCTCCACTTATCATATTGGTAACAAGAACAAACTTTAAGGAACTTACATCTGCAAATGGGATGAGGTTAGTAGCCAGTGTCTTGGTGTAATCTCCCTTTGAGAGGAAGAGGAAGACTGCCACGCCCAGCAAGACATCCAGCACCAAGGACATGGTAAGGTCACAGGCACGGCCTCTGTATAAATAGACATGCAGAGTTTTTAATAAAAATAACTTTATTGCACAGTCGGAGGCTAATTGCAATAAGGTGGGCGAGGTTATGGGATTGGTCTATTACACTAGGCGCCTGAAAATATAGAGATCTCCATGTAGCTTACTTTTGTGCCACTTTTGAGCACTTTTGACATGAAATTATCACGCAAATATGGTAAACAATGACATCAAATGCCAATTTCATAAAGATTACAGCAACTAGAATATTTCCAGTTTTCAAGCCTCATAAAATGCTCTGGGTCACTCACTGCAGCCTTTAACCCTGGCACAGTCAAAAATTTGGTTCACAGTTCCAATTTCGGGTGCAAAAAAGTGCATAATGCACCCAGTATTTTGAGTCCTGAACTGTAGTATAGTACTAATAATATTTACATAATATTTCTAATTCAATCTACTACTACCAGGACAAGTTTTTCTTAGAAGTCTGGCATCTTTCTTTAGCGATCAAAAATGAATGTTTACTTAAGACTTTCTGGAACATTGAACGATCATTCTACGTACATAGAAAAACAAGATTACCCGCAATGCTGGCTGCTGTGTTCAGACCTTTCCTTGCCTACACTGGTCTCACCATATCTGCAGACTGTACAGAGGTGTCTCAGTCGAAGCGCCCCCTGACTGCCCACAGTTGGGTACTGCACCACTGAGGATATCACTTCATTCTGACAAATTCTGCAATTTAGAAGAAGAAGGACTTTTAATTAAAATATACTGTAAATGCAGAAATTTTTGCGGTGGTTTTATGTTCGCGGTTTTCGCGGTGAACTTTCAGCGCGAACTTAAAACCACCGTGAAACTTTTTGCCCACCTATGACTGTAGCGCTACTATTGTTTCAAACGCAAACTTAAAACCCCTGTGAACACCCCATATTCTCCCTACCGCGAAATAAAAACCACACGAACTTAAATGCATTTACAGTATACTTAAATTTACTTTTATTTGTTTTTCTTTCATTCACAATCATGTTATCATTAAATGATAACAAATTGATTAAAAAGATTGATAACATTTTTAGTGATTGTGAATGAAAAACAAAACAAATATGCATAAGAAAGAACAACTCAGTGAACCTCTAAAATTAGCATATGGTGCTTTGTGAAATAAACGTATGAAAAAAGCAATAGAGCTGTTACAATATACATATGCTCCATAACACAATCCTTGTCTGTAACAATATGAGATGGTGGGTGAAACTGAAAATGAGTTTGGTTCGAATGTAAGCAAGAGAAAAATTAAGAATTACCTAGAAAAACAGGTGCTCCTGCATATTCTTATAATTGCTCTTGTGGCTAGTTGTAGAAGACACAGCAAAGTCCATACTGGTGTGAGAAAACGTGAGGTCACTCTGGCATGTTTGTTGCTGATTGACGTACTATGCGTCAGTTGCAGTGCCCATCTTTCTTCAAAGAATTTTTTATGACCTCTTAGGGCTGAAAATGCCACATCAAAAGCTGATTGGCTGGCAGAGTTAACTGAATTAACTGCATCAAACCCTGATTGGTGTGCAGAGTTAATTGCCACTTTGAAGTCTGACTTCAAAATGTGTGCTTGGTCGTAGACGATCAGTATTCGAGGGTCATTTTGAGTCACATGGTTCTTCCAGTTGCCTTGTGGGTCTACATGGGGTATATCAGTGTCCTCTTTTACCACTTCAACCCAGCAGTCTTGTAACAAGTTGGACAAGGAGTTACTTGGAAGGTTGTCCACATGGTTTGTTTTCGTAGCGTTAGTCCATCTGCCGAGAATTCCAAGTTTGTACGTTCCTCCCTGTGGTTTAGACTGGAGTAAAGTTTGTACTTTGGACATTTTCAAACCCGGCGTAGGATGCAACACTGAAAAGATGCAGACGATCTTCAGGTCTTCATTTTGCCAACCGACCAACCAGCCGCTCTCAGCAGCAAGGCAGCAGCGTGGTATGAAGACCTTCATGTTTTGAGTGACAGTCAGACCTGTGTGGGAAAGAACAGAAGTCAGAGGAATCGTCACCCTTTTTTTGCCCCTGCAGTTAAAAAAAAGCTGCTAGTTCTAGGGGACCCAAGCCTACAGCACTTACTCTCTATCTGCCCAAGACCGGTACCTATCTGACACTCAAAAAACATGACCACGGTATGTCCAGAACAAAAGAATATTATACGAAAACCAGAAGTTCCACTGCAGTACTGTATACATACTGTAGAAAGCTGCTAGTAGGCCCATCATCATCATAGCTTGTCGCAATGTATCTATCTTGAACATTGTTTTGTACCCACATCTTTGTATATGTTTTGCCTGACCCTTACAGTTGTACTAGTACCTCTTCCCCCATGACCTCAATGAAAAGCGGGCTGCAGGCTAAATGATTGATAAACAAAGGTCCAAACAAACAAATAACCAAATAACATAAGGATCCATTCACAGCTTCTTGAGTTATGCTATCCTTAAACAGATATAACAAGAGTCCGAAGACCCAAAATCTTCATGAAATTTGTTTTTATATATAATGTGTTGTATTTGCCCTAGTTATTTGTAATGTACTTCTGTCATGTCCTGACTCTGTACGTATCTGTCTACCTAGGCCAATTCATATATAATGCTATGCAAAAGAGAAGCCGTGCCATAACGTGAAATATATCACGCCATTATCTTATGTATCGAGTAATGATGTTAGGTTAGTGCACTAGTATAGATAGTCTGTAGTTGTTAATATTCCATGTTATTTGCCGTACATTGTACCTGATGCAATTGTTGTGCAATAAACTTGACTTGACTTGACTTTGTTGTTGTTGCTGCTGTTTATTTTGTTTTATGTGCCAGAGGGTATCCACATAATCAAGGACATTAATGTCCTTGACATAACAGAAACAAGTAAACCGGTTTGGTAGTGTAGACAGACAGACATACGGCACCCAAAACATAACCTTCTTGGCGAAGGTAACTATCAGTGTAAAAATTGTTCCACACGCAAACTTAACAAGGCTGGCATAATATATGGATGATATGCCAATAATCTGGCGTTATTAAACCTTTATTGACTTATTGTTCTTTACAAGGACTTTCATTTTGATACAACATGTTCCACAAGTAGGAGGAGGGGGGGGCGAAAGTTTGGTTCGGTACATCTACAAAAATTATAGCTAATATAGTTCAACCAACATAAGCGATACTTTAGAATAGCCTGAATGCGTAAAAAAAGAAGTCACAAAAACCTCGGAAACGTCTTAAATACCATAAAATGTATGTATACACAGGAATGCCAAGTTTAACGACAAAAAGTTAAAATAACTTACCTGTGTTTTTGGACAAAAACCAACTTGCCTTTTGGAACAAACCATTTCAACAAAAGGGGTTCGTTTTCTCACATACGTTTATTAAATAACCACTCTTATGATCTGATAGTACGATTATTCATTTATATTCTAAACCATGATCTCTTTATAGTTATTTGATTGTTATTGATATTTCAGGTTAACAAATTCCAGAAGATTGTATATTTAGGTGTTCATCACTTTTTATTTTTGGGATTGACTCATCTGGATCAAGCCATTCAGACGAACCTCTATAGGGGTGTCAAAAATAATGAACTTATTCAAAACCTAACAATAATTTGCCAAATATAATTTTGTTTAATGAAATTTACATTATACTTAATTTTATACTCTAATAACAAAGAATATATTGACTTTACTTGTTCAAAAAGAATTAATAATCTGCAGGCTGATCGAGTAGAACGTACCTTGATCCACAGTGGACCATTCCTACAAAAATGGCGGCTGATTTGTCAAAACGTACGGAGCAGGTTAGAGGGGAGACTAAAGGGATTGCGCCTGCGCCCTGACCGCACGATGAGAGACTCCAAGTAAAAAACATGGTTTAAACCATTGAAAATTCTTTTTGGTGGGATTTTTTGTGAAATCTGGGCAATATAGGATAGGCTGTGGTAGGATAGACTCTGTATTTGCTGAATTAGTTGAAATAAATGGTCTTTCTCTACCTTGTGGGGTTTGGCACCCCCCTGATATAGTGGGATGGTCTTCAACTGGGTGTTTGAAGCCTGTAGGGCCTATCCAAGGGCTCTGATTAGGGGGGGTTATCTGGAGAATAGCCGTATAGAATTTGTCAGGGATGAATCTGATGACAGTTGACATAACTGGTTAGTATTTGAGGGTAAGTTATTGTAGTCTGATGTTTTGATTCCTGAGATAATGACACCTTCTTTTTCTTAACTTCCCCATAGGGCTACATGCATTACTGCCATTTATTGTATCCCTTTAGTCTCCCCTATAGAAATATCGCCTAATCTCGGCATGCATGCATATGGCTATGCCGAGGCTCCCGATGGCGACGCTGTCGGCAAGGGAAGCAGTCTGGAGTACTTTGAGGAGGCTGAAGAAATCAGGGAACTGATAAACTCCATTCCAAATGTCGCCGGGGACCTTACGCCTATGGAGATGGCATTGGAACGGTTTACTTGTGAGTAGATATTTATTTACCGAACTTTCTTCTACTGTTTTAACCCTAGATCCATACCTTTGAGTGGCTTTTCTGAAAGAAGGGTGTAATATGGCTTCTTTCACACTTGTAAATTGACTTGACACTTCTTGGGTTAAATTTGTATGAAGTTTTTATTAGGTGTGACATCACACGTGACTCACTGAATGGCTGGAAAAATGGGTCATTCATTCATAAGTGATTTCTGATGTAAATTGTTACATAAACATTGTTATTATGTTATTCTTAAAAAAAAATCATTTGGTTTTCTTTGCAGTTATTGTTGACAAGTATCAGGAACAGCCTCATCTGATAGACCCCCATCTTGGTGAGTACCGGGTATTTTGATATTTAAACAGCCAGTCAGTTAATTCATTTGCTGGTCTGGTGTCACCGCAAATAATTGCTGCCTGTCAAATAATTGCCTGGATACTGTTTGGGGGTTTCAAGTATACCTGAGAGGAGAGAAGTTTGTATAATAATCTTTTGTTCTGGACATACTGTGGTCGTGATTTTTGGTTGTCAGATAGGTCTTCGGTTCTGTTCTGTTCTGGGCAAATACATACAAGTTTGATAAAAGCATTAGCCCAGGACCTCAACTCCCCCCACTTTGCTCCTGTCATTATCAGGCTATATGGGGTAATAAAACGTGGAAATGAAATGACCGCAAACATTAAAAAATGTACAGCATCTGATATTAAGTCTACATAAGGCCACAGCAAGTAAATTTTATGGATGACATCCACTGCAGACTCCAAATTTAGTGTGTGCGGGCGGAAAAAAAAGGCGGACAAAAAAAACAAGACATCCACATTTTCAATGTTGAATACCTTAAAGCAATTGTAAGAAAAATTGAAGTGATAAAACATGTTATAACAAGTCTTTAGTCCCTGTATTCAATAAAACATTAACTAACACTGATGTCAACATAAAATAATAAGATTATAAATTTAGATCCAGGTTTGTATAGCACATCAAAACAGCAGAGACAAGGTTTCCAGTACACTGGGCATGGGAGTCTCTTGCGTCATGAGGCAGACTTACAGTGACTACATGTTGCTGGCTCTGCTCACTTTGCCTCAACTGAAGTTCTCTTACAGATTAGCTCTCCGCTATTGCTGTCCTGACTGTCTGACTGAATTGCTGTGCCTAATAGAAATAACCTGTCTTGTCATTCTGTCTTCAACAGACAGACAGACTCTAGACAATGGTCACTCAAACCGCATGACAATAGTTACTTCATCTGACCCTGTTATAGAATTTGATATTGATGGCACAGCAATTACAGACTAAATATATCCTATTACAAGTTTGATATGAGGGCTGTACTGTGTCTTCCTGTAAGTTGGTAACGAGGAACAATCTTATAACAGCCTGCATACACAATAACTGTACAACGCATTTGTACGGATTTTTGTTACATGTGCAAATCCCTTTTTACGGCATCTAGAACGTTTTTGCGATAAAACTGACAGTAGTTTGCAACATATTGTACTATTGTCGGTATGTTACCATTGCCGGAGGATAAAAAACATCATGTTTTTTTATTTCAAAATCAATGCTCGCCCTGATGTCATCCATAAAATTTACTTGCTGTGGCCTAATTGAATTTTGCTTTCAATCCACAGAGTCAATCTTGGAGCAGCTGTTAAAGATGGCCAGGGATACGACCTACCCACCCAAGGTCATGCACCTGGCCTTCAGGTTTCTGTACCTGGTTACCAAGGTTAGTGGGTGGGGCACGTCTGGAGTATTCCATATTGGAGGGAGGGGGGTGTTAGGGACAGCTTTATTAAATGAAAGTGTCTCAAGGAAGGAATAGTGCTTATAATCCTGAATGGAGTTTAAACTGTAAATGCCAACACAAAAATTGGACTTACCCAAATTTTCGACTGATCAGCTCCAGTCTTTGTCAAGGAGTGAGCAATCCACTGCTTCTGTGACGTCACGTTATGCAGATGAGACACGTGACTCGGAGAGCAGTGGATCATAGGTTGCAGAAAGTCTATGGCGCCCTCCGTCTCTGTTGGGGGATGGTTGTGCTTATAATACTTTCATTTTTCAAATAGAACAGCTCATCTTTCAGATATGCCTAAAATTACTTGTAACAACTTCTACAAGTTCTACCTTGAATTACTTTGAGTCAGTTAGAAACACATATATTAAACTTTAAAGGTGTTAGTAATATAGTCTAGCCTGTGTTACATCATCTCTCGCTGCCAGGGGCTGATTGGGCCTGCATCTCAAGTATGTGATTTAGCCAGGCCACAGTGTTGTAAATAAACTTTTCTTTTAAGCATTGGAAGAACACGCAAAGATCTCTAAACACTACAAACTACCAATATTGTGTCGGGGGGTAAATACTTAACACAAAACACAGTACATATAGACATGTACAAGAATTTGGTTTGGTCAACCATTAAGATTAGATACAGTCAAACTTGTCCATCCAACCAACTCTATCCTACAACCAACTCTTGTCAACAACCACATTCAGACAGTCCCGTCCAATTTTACATAGTAAGTGAACTCTTTCAAGCAACCAACTGCAGGCTTCAACCAGCAACCACCTCCTCATGGGCCTCGGGTCATAATGTGTAGATTTTACACTCCATTCAACAACAAAAATGATTGACAGCGGCAATCAGTCCAGCTGGCATTTCAATAAAAGATTCTACAGTCGACTGTAAGCTTGTGTATATGTAGCAAATAATGTAGAACAAAGTGAATTTAAATGTAGAAACAAATGTAGAACAATGGAGACACGAATCTCAATACAAACATTCATTGTAAGTACAACAAAGGTTTTGTACATGTACCCAAAAAATCTTTTGTTATGTTAACGTTTATTGGCAATGCAATCGACAGTGCATTGTAGTCTTGTAGACACAACAGTTAAGTTTGTTTTTTCTTGTATATACTGTATATTTTCACTTGTCTTGTAATTTCATATGCATAACAGGCAGATAAGTGCAATACGTGCGAAGTATTTATGCAGCCTCATTTATGCCCACAAAATCAGCAAACCGACCCCAGTTTTATCCAACAGCCAACTCCAGTCAACAACCATATTTCCTTGGTCCCTTGACTGGTTGTTGGATGCAAGTTTGACTGTAATACTAATACATCTATTGTATCTTTTTTTACAGATGAGGGGTTATAAAGTGATTGTTCGGCAGTTACCCCATGAGGTCGCTGATTTGGAGCCAGTGTTGGAGATGCTGACCAACCAGAACCCCGAAGACCATGAGGTACCCTTTATGCCAACATGCTACATGATGTATATCAGGGCTCGAAATTCGTGTTTGGAAATAGGTGCACTGGTGCACCCAACCAAAAAAATTAGGCGCACAGAATGAATTTTGGTAGCCTCCTTCGCAGACTTCTTAGAACGGTGGCATATATATTTGGGGGAGAGGGGTGATGCGATTTCTTACACAGGCCATGGTTGTCTAATGCCGGCAAGGGACGAGGGAAGACCACCTTTCTATCCAGTCTGCTCCCACTAGTACTTAAGGTGCACAGCTCCAATTGTGGGTGCGCAAAAGTGCACATGCACCCAGTATTTTGAGCCCTGAATTGTACGTTCAATTTCTACTAATTGCTCATTTTGCAGCTGCTCTAAGTATGGCCAAAACCTTTTTTTTTGGAAACGGACAAAAAGAGATGCACCGGCGGATGTCATCCATATAGTCCAATCATCATGGCCTAGCAATATGCCCCCATGTTGTGCCCTTGGGAAAGGCACTTAACAGGACTTTCCTCACTTTAATCAGGTGTAAATGAGTACCTAGCTTTGGTTAGGGACGCCCCTCGTGTTTGAGGAGAGCCACATCTCGAGCATGTTAAAGAACCCACCGCACTTATCGAAAAGAGTAGGGGTCCTTCCCGGTGTGAGTGGTTCAAACAGCACATGGGTTCGCCCTTAGTAATAGCCTCCGGCTAGTTGGGCAACCCTGGCATGTACATTGTACATGCTGAACCAGTAAATAAATAAATAAATGAAAATCATGGCCTAAAATGAACACAAAAATTGATGTCCACTGCAATGTGACTAACAGAACCTCTCCCCTTCATTCCAGACCTGGGAAACCCGTTACATTCTGCTTCTCTGGCTGTCCATCATTGTTCTGATACCGTTCGACATGACGCGCCTGGACAGTAACGTGCGTACGGAGTCCGGGGAGTACCGCAAACCCGTCATGGATCGGATCTTGGACGTCGCAAAGGTTTGTTTGTTTATTTGTTGAAAGATCTCCATTAGTGACAGTGTACCAGTGGGGTTGAAGTGCCTCCAACTGACCCGTCTAACTGGTCTAGACCTTTTAGCCTAGTGGTTAAGGCATGTGGACTGGCGGGCCCAGGTTCGATCCCCTGGAGCCAGGAGACTGTTCTACTCGCCTCTTTGTTTCAGTGGTTCCCACACCGGCACCGGGATCGAACTGTGAGAGCGCCAAATCCTAACCGCTAGACCATTGCTTCTTTGTTTCAACAGTACATGATACATACTTCACTACGCTTCCTGGAGTTGGAATTAGAACAAACACTTTAAAGACATCCAGAGCATTTTATGAGGCTTGGAACTTGAATAAAAAAACTCAAATTTCTAGTCATTCCTACACATAGTAAGTTTCAATAACCATGATAACACTATACCATTACATATCGACATTAAAGGAGCAAAGATACAATGTCATTGTGTGATGAGAACTGATAGAAAATCCAAGCCCTCAATAGACTGATCCTGACTGTCCATCACAATTAGGGGTTTGACCAATGAGAGAGTGACTGCATGTTCGTCAAATATTTGCATGTTTATGTTTTAATTTTGCATTTCTACATTTTGACGGAGGTGGGCGGGGCTATAGTATTGGCCTATTTACACTAGGATGTGAAACTTAAAGATCACCATGTAGCTTATTTTTGTGCCGCTTTTCATAAGAAATCCACATGCAAATGTGGTAAACAATGGCATTAAATGTCAATTTCATAAAGATTACAATAACTAGAATATTTCCAGTTTTCAAGCCTCGTAAAATGCTCTGTGTGCCTTTAAAAGGTCAAAGCAATCGTCTTTTGAAAGTAATCTCCAAGCAGATGTATCGGTGGCAAGGCGGCATCAAAAGTATGTTAGTTTAGGGATTTTAATCTGGCAGTAGAAGCCGTGTCGGGATCTCTACTGGAAAATTGGTAGTTCTGCTAGATTGCAGTCTCTACCTTCACATATAGTTATATTTTATATGAGTAGCAAATGAGTGGCTAAAAGGTTTTCTATCATAATGCTATTTTGTTTCAGACCTACATAGGCGTGTTTGATACAGCAAGGGAAGCTGCTGCATTCCTCATTTCCAAGTAAGTGTACTGGTTTGTAATATGCAGAAGTAAACAAATATAGCTGAATGATATAAGTGTAACCTTCCAATGATTCAAGGGTGTAGATACTACAATACTTTAATAGCTTTCCTTTGAAAGCTTCTAGGGTAAGCCAAAAATACATGTAGTTACTCAAGCAACTGGATACAATTTTGAAACAGACATTTCATTATCTTTCCTCCAACCTTCATCAACGCTTCTAGGGTAAGGTTATTTTCATTTTGATTGCAAACAATGAAAGATATTTCCTTACAAACTTTTTAATTTTGATTCATCACTTCAGATCAATAATGAATTGACTTGAAACTTTTAGGATTTATAAATGGTAGACCACCCCAACATATTCATAGCATCATATTTGGAGTCTCTGTCGACAGTTACATGTAGAATCATCAATTCTGCCAGATTGCAATCTCTACCCTGACATGTATATGTCACAGTACAGATTGGAATCCAGTAGGATCTGGAATTTCCTACTAGTACAGATTGGAATTCCCACTAGTAGAGATTGGAATTCCAATCTGTACTTATGGGGATTCTACCAGGACAATCTCCTGAATTCTAATGGGAGAAAGTTGGATTACATCAAAATGTTTTTAGTTAAAGGTGTTCTTGACCAAGCATATATTATGTAAATGTTCAAGTCATTTCCATAAACAGAATAGTTCCTGATAACCACCAGTGTTCGGACTGGTTCATGTGCGTGATACAGCCTGGGCCTCCCTCGTTCGATTCAAACGATTCAAACTCGCTTCAAGTGCGCCGGTTGCGCCGCTGTCAAAAAATGGAATACCGGATTCGGAGTTTGAAATCTATACTGTTACAATTTTTTGTTCGAGGACACAAAACTCTCTCGACTTCTGGTGCATTTCGCATTGGAATGTGTTTTTTTTCCGGGCGGTTATGACATAAATAAAATACAACACAGTGTATTCCACATCACCCTTAGTCCCAGCCCTCCCGCGGTCAGGCCGGTATCTACGGCAATACGGAATGCACTGTGTTGTATTCTATATGTAAAGTATGTTGTGTAAGACATTCCTACAGGTCTTATAAACTAAGATACGTTATTATGATATCTTATTTCAGGTTCCTGACCCGTCCCGATGTTCAGAAGCAACACCTGCCAGCCTTCGTGGACTGGGCCCTGGTGACCCTCACACAGGCCAACCGTGAGTTGTTTAAAGGCATCCAGAACATTTTATGAGGCTTGAACCTTGAATTAGAAAACTCCAATTTCTAGTCATTCCTACACATAGTAAGTTTCAATAACACTGTCTATATCTTTACATATCGACATTAAAGGAGCGAAGATACGATGTCATTGTGTGGTGAGAACTGATAGAAAACCAAAGCCCTAATAGACGTGGATTCCTAACTTTCCATCACAATTAGCGTGACTGCATGTCCATCAAATATTTGCACTTTTATGTTTTGATTTTGCATTTCTATGTTTTGACGGAGGTGGGTGGGGCTATGGTATCGGTCTATTTACACTAGGCGCGTGAATCTAAAAGATCACCATGTACCTTATTTTTGTACCCCTTTCCAGCACTTTTGATAAGAAATCTGCATGTAAATGTGGTAAACAGTGGCATTAAATGTCAATTTCATAAAGATTACAGCAACTAGAATATATCCAGTTTTCAAGCCTCATAAAATGCTCTGGATAGATAACAAAGTTATTTACACACAACCTGTACATAATCACCTGCTGACGTTTCGGTGACTGTCTGTCACTTTCCTCATGGCAACGCTAACTGGTTGACAGAAGGTCACCGAAACTCCAGGAGGAGATTGTGTACTTGTTATGTGTAAAGAACTTTATTAACCAGTTATTTTCCAACCTGATGAAACAATTTACTGAGTTCAATGGATGAAGTGTATTGTGTAAAAGCGCCACCTACATGTCATGATTCCAACTGCATCAGTTTGAAAGTACAAGTAGACCCACTTACATGTATACCAGAAAGAATGATGATCTTGGAGATGGTTGCAATTGTTTGTTTTTTACGGGAGGTAAAGACACAAAAAAATTGTATTGAACATGTGGAAAACATATACCTTATTTATTTTTCTTCCATTGGAAGGAGATTTCCCATGCAAATTGTTGAGCACCACCATTTTGAATATTTCAACTTTGTAATCATACACTTTTGTTGTGGTCACACCATGTTGCTCTATCGCTCTGTGTCAGAAAAATTGTTCTAGAAACATTTCTAGAAACATGTCTTACATTACATTTTGTATACGGTAACTTTATTTATCACCTTCCCCTATATAAATATTGGTATATTGTTTATATTCACCAATCAGAGAAAGATGTGATGTATTGACGTCAGCAGGTAAGTACATCATGTAAGAAATCACTGGTTGTGTAGAAAGAAAACTCCAATATCCTAATAGATGTTCTACCAACCTTATGAAATTATTTTCGGATGGGATGTATTGTATTCAAAAAAAGTTTGCAAAATGTTTTAGGTTCTGACAGTGTCTCTGTTTCTGCAGCAACCAACGTCCGGGCCATGGACACGATGAATGGCGTGCTGCAGACTTTGGTAGGTTAAAGGCCAAAGGTCAAAAGACTTAGTGGTTTATGCACGTGGCATTATTTGAGCATTAAATTTTTTGGATTTGACTGTTTTTAGAATTAAGAATATCTCTGTAATGTTGAGTGATAATGTCATATAATGGTAAATTTGAAATTAAAGAACATATTGTGTTTCTGTTTATTTTCAGTCACTGTTGTTCAAACATGGTAAAAGAGAGGATCTCCTTGCATTCGGTAAGATTCGAACATACCTCCTTGTTTTCTCTAAATAGAATCTGTGGCCTTAATCATGTCAGCGTATAGCTATAGTGTGTATAGAAGCGCCATCTATGTATGATGACACAAACTTCAGTTTAAAGACTAGAGATAGAAGATGACAATCCATCTAGGCCTTCTCGATGGCTGTTCACCCCCCCCCCCCACACACACACCCACACACACACATACACAACCACAAACACCTTCTTGGTGAAGGTGATAATTGACAGACGGTATAAATGATAAGACTTCCATTCCTACAGCGCCTGTGGTTCTCAAGACATTGGTGTCACTTAAGTTGGAGACCAGTAAGAACACCCTGCTGCGCAAACTGGCCATCAAGTTGGTTCAGAGGATCGGGCTCACTTTTCTCAAGACCAGGCTGGCTTCTTGGAGGTTAGGGTCTATTTACTTCTAACAGTTTTTCTTATATCTGTATGTAACATGAAAACTCTCATAATCATGCTGGGTCAGGTTTTTCTAGGAAAAAAATTGCAAGGGGGAACATTGCAAGGGAGCAGAGCGACCAATTTTTTGCAAGTGGGGGTATAGTGTGGGAGGGGGGGTTTCCCCCCTTCCTTGGTCACAATGGTGTGGAGTTTTAGAGAATTTTAAGTTGAAATGGGACATTCTAAGGCTTCCTGAGGGGCAAAACTACTGTCAGACAGGTCCCAGTTGAAGACTGTGGCCACATGTCACCTAGTACTACATGTAGTAGCATCCCTGGTTAATCAATATTTTTTGCTTGTCAGAGGATCTGCTCCCCAGGTTAAAGGGCCACATGGTCAGGGCATGGGGGCGCAATTTTGCCACTGTCATAGAATTTTTATAGCCTCTAACAGCAGACTTTGCTACAATCGTTTCTTATACTTTTTGCCAGCGATTAAGCTGTGATCATTGTGCTATTGATGCGGTATGCTATGATAATCGTAAGTGCATTGTGTGATGTTTGTGACCTGGGCGTAACACGAAATCTCTCTCCATTAGGTACCAACGAGGCAGCCGTTCCTTGGCAGAAAATCTACAGGTTGGCGGGCAGGATGCAGTTGCTATGGCAACAGTTGCTATGAAGGATGAAGAAGACGATGATGACTATGATGTGCCTGATGAGATTGAAGAAGTCATTGGTATTTTTATTATTTATTTGAATAATGATGATACAGTAATATAATATATAATCATGATGATATCTATTTGTGGAATTTTCAGACTACTGGGTAGCCCATTCAATTTTGGCAAATTGATTTTCAATGGAGCCCAGACTACAAAACAGTAAAATCATAAATATAAAAAAGAAAATATACTTATGACAAAACTGTAACAGGATTGAGAGCATTTTAACTAACTCTTCTTATGATTTCGTAATCATTTGTTATGTTGTGAGTTTCTATGTTCATTTGATATGTATTTATTGTATATTGTTCATTTTTGTTGGAATCCTTCTTTCATTCTGTCCCTCTTTACCTGAAGCTAATGCATAAACTCCCTTTCTTTACTACAGAGCAAGTACTCAGGGGTTTAAAGGACAGAGACACAATTGTACGCTGGTCTGCTGCAAAAGGGTAAGAAGAAGTTGGTTAAAAACATGTACAATAAACTGTACAATGTCACTTTTATTTGCAAATATTTGCCCCAGGCCTGTGATTTTCACCATCTAATCTTGACCCTTTGTTAAGGTTAGCAGGCTAAGCATAGGGTTACACTATGTATAACGCTGCCTCTGGATGTCTAGATGAAGTAAGCTCTTGTGTAAGTCAAGTCATAAAGTTCAGATTTTGGGACGGACAGGGTGAATTTTTTTCCGTCCCAACAAGCAAATTTCCGTCCTGGGACGGACGGAGGGACGGGTCCTGGAGACAGCCCTGGTCACACCTTGAGGAAGCTGATGCATGCTGGTTATGCATAATTTACAATATACAGAAAACATGAACACCTTCTGACAGCTACAATGTTGCCTTTTGCTCCAGGGTTGGGCGTGTGACAAGTCGGCTCCCAAGGGAACTGGCTGATCAAGTCGTGGAGGAGGTCTTGGACTGCTTCAGGTAATTTCTTATCAAACCTTTCAAACTCTGCTGAAAATACAGTTTTATATAAGAGATTTGGGGTAGAAACTGCATGCTGACTTACAGTAAAGTCATACAAAATTAATGTATGTTAATCTTAAAGAATTCACACAGGTTTCCATTTCTTGTTCACTGCAAAATCACAGCAGATTTTTGTACTACTGATACAGTTCCTGTATTGTTTTGACTGCAAACTGAAAACACAACAAAAGCATTCTTTCCCCTTCCACAAAATTGATTCATGGCACCATTGTATTTGAACTTCTCGTCATGTCCCAACAGTCTTCAGGAGGCTGATGAGGCGTGGCACGGCGGCTGCCTGGCTCTCGCGGAGCTGGGACGACGTGGTCTCCTTCTGCCGTCAAGATTACCAAAAGGTACGCACGCAAACACACGTCCTTACACACTTCAGACATGTGCTGTTGTGAGCATTATGGACAAACAGTCATTCGGAACAGTAACTGTAAGATTTAGAAGCATGATGTGATGTTTTAATCTCCAAGCAGATCCACACCGGGCGCGGAAATCGTAGTATGCTAGCCAGAGAAGGTCCAATCAGCCAGCTATTGGACCCTCTCTGGCTGGCTGGACCTTCTCTGGCTAGCATACTACGATTTTCGCACCCGGTGTGGATCTGCTTGGAGATTAG
This sequence comes from Branchiostoma lanceolatum, assembly GCF_035083965.1. Taxonomy (NCBI): domain Eukaryota; kingdom Metazoa; phylum Chordata; class Leptocardii; order Amphioxiformes; family Branchiostomatidae; genus Branchiostoma; species Branchiostoma lanceolatum. The sequence goes on from NC_089729.1 coordinate 12,445,578, forward strand.
TGATGTTTGTCTGCGAAGATCTTGAATTCCTCAGTCGCCTTTTTGAGTCTGGGTATGGCTTACAAATCCATTCCTCTCTCAGAAGCACTGTTCGCAGATATTGCACATGAGACTACTAGTAGGTGGTGGCTGTGCAGTGAGGTTTGCTTCCATCGCTTAATTACATGAGTTTTTTGTCGACTTACAGCAAGGGTATACTGCAACCATGCTTTGCAAGCATTGCGCCCTAGTAGACGTAAGGAAGTATGGAATCAAAAGTGACCAAAATCAAAAACTCTAATTTGTATGTCTACAATGCTCACACAGCCTGCGATAGCTGAACCAAAATGGACCATGGGATCATGTTTTGTTGTTGCTGTGCCTGTTTATGGTGATTGAAGCCCTAACAGAAACAAACAGGAGAGGAGTCGACATGTAACGACCATCAAGGTGGACTTTCAAGCACCGTTGATGTCCGCTTCCCCTTGGACGGAATTGTCAGTCCAGCTGATGCAATCTTCAACATAACCCAAGAAGCAAGAATCAGTCAAAGATTCTTAAGCTGCATGTGACAGAACTAAGAGCTGGAGGACAACAACAAAACACACTGCAGTTGAACCCCCCTTTGTATGATGTTCCGAAGATGGGATGACAAAGTTTTTGAGGTAAGTTGTTTGTTGATTCATGAATTGTCTATATAACAGTATAATTAAGTCTTTATTGGGGTATTTTTAGCCTGATCTTGCAAGGGATTCTTAGGGGAAAGGAAATTTGTATGTTTGATTCTTTAAGATTAAGACGTCGTAACACAGCAGGAAAATTGCTAATAATAGCTTGCTCAAAGAGTCTGCGATCTGGAAGGGACATTTTCAACAGCAAGACGGCCAGTGGCCCATTGATTATTACACACTTTTCAGAGATGGACAGATAATTGTTAGCACTGGTCGTAAGGGCCGCACAATGTGAAGTATATTTTTGGTATAGAATAAGCTTGACTCTCTGACCATTTTGAAATTCGGCCCCCTGACGGTCAACAAATTTAGCCAAAACTTGTTAACAGTGTTAGTAATACCCGCTTTTAGAGCTGTGTACAGTGTACCGGTACAGTACTGGTACAATCAATTAGGTACAGGTCCGAAATACCTGAACCCTGGTGTACCGTACTTTACCGGTACTAATCAGTTTAAGCCTGGCTGGGATAACAGGCAAGGGGATTGGAACTTTGACAGATAAAATCACCATTGAAATGACCGTGGCAGTAGTGCACTGAAGACTCCTGTAGCGAAGAATAAACTTTAACAAGGCACGAGTCAAATTTTTATATTTGTTTTCATAAACATTATGTTGTTATCACTTCAACCATGCTCTTGTCCTTATTGAAAATCAACCATTATTTGATCATTAAGTACATGTTGTAGTTCAGGTACAGTTACCTAAACCTGTGTACCTGTACCAGCTCTGCCTGCTTTTCATTTTTTTGCAATAAGTAATGGGAAGATAGAAAGTGAGAAAACAAATACGAGATCAGTATGGGATTTTTTAAAGGGTTTTATTGGTATTCTAAATATGTGACTCAAATACATAGTAGTTCTTTATCTTCAAAATATCTTCCCTTTCAATACTTCCACTTTGATAAATTAGTTTTTCCACACTAGAGTAAGTAATATTCCCTGAGATAATGTTAATAGATACACCATGTAACTCGATATTTGACATTTTATAAGTCTAAAACATTTACTACTAATTATTATAATTTTAGTAAATTAAATGAACTTGTTCCTGAGTGGCAGTATACCAGCGTAACTTGAACCGCTTTCAGTTCTACCCATGAAGTAATCCTGTTTCCGAGCTGGAATCAGAAAAATAAATATGCACACATACAATCATGTACAATTACAAGGCACAAAATCTATGTACATTCAATTTGTGAAATGTACACAACGATAAAGCATTCACTTTTCTTTTTCCTTGTTGTCCAGTTGTTTATGTCAAAGTAACTTATGGTTTTGTCACGTAAAAATGAAATGAAGGGGTACAGTATGTATCTGTATCTGTATCTATATAGCCGGTATAACCGCCATTAGGCGTAACACACCAGTGATCTTTTTTCATTAGTTTGTACATGTCCTGTATTTTCTGTTAACAAGCCTTTTTAGTGAAATATTGTAAATGCATTTAAGTTCGTTTGAGTTTATTTCATGCTAAGCCTAATGCAAAATTTTAGTGTTCGCGGTGGTTTTAAGTTCACCGCAGCGCTAAAGTCAGATACTGCTAACTGTATACAGTATTGCACAGAAATGTTTGCGGTGGTTTTAAGTTTGCGGTTAATTGGTCGCTGCGAGAACCGCGAACATAAAACCACCGTGAACATTTCTGCATTTACAGTATTATCTCTTAACCACTTTTCAACAGAGTAGAATTCACACTTTTGCAGAGTCTGACCATCAAATTCCTTGCATCACATAGGGGGACATAAATTGTATCAGTCGCACTAGATATACATGTTACACTTTTGACAGTATAGACATTTGAATATGCTCTATTTAATATGTTTGGATGCACTGAATGTGATACTATACTGTAAAGTATTACGTTCAGTGCATCCAAATGTGGTGCACATATTGATAACAGAACACATGTTGACAGATATGACAGTGTATCTTTGTATGTCTTCTAAGTGATGCTAGCATTTTGGTGGTCTGTGAATTAAAAGCATAAGGTTGTCTATTACCGTAATCCCAGCCCCCACCCACCACCCCTCGCACACATATACACCCTATTACTTTTTCATTGCAATATCCAAAGAATTAATAGCAAAATTTCCAGACTAGCTTGATTAAAAAACTTATTAACTTGAAGGTCTCTTTCTATATTGTTACAAATGTGCTTCACTGCCAGATGACACAAACCTATAACCATTTTAAGTATAACGACGTCTAGTAATAAATAAGTGCTACATCCATAATTGTAATCGCCCATGGTTCCAATAAATATTTGCACGTACCTATTACCGATGTCAAAGTTAATACCATACATTTGATAAAGTACAAGTCAAACCTTTGCAAACTTGTGATCTTAATATTCATATTCTGTTGCAGTCACTGAGGTAGCTTGAAAGTCAAGAACCAAAAAGAGTTTTCTAAACTCAATTTACTTCATAATATAGTACTTCTATTTTTGAATCATATTTTCATGATAATATGAACTTGCTGCTGTTAAAAGAGCCATGATTTTTCTAAGTTTTTTCAATTTTGATCAGTGGCGGAGGCGGTCGCAATGGCTTTTCTTTCGGAAGTACCATGTTAGCCATTAGAAGTGCTGGACCGTCCAGTGGCTGAAAACTGGATGTGAGTTCATCATGGGCATTCTGAACTACTTCCATCCCTTGCGTGGGCATAGTTGTCACTGCCTGCCTAGCTAAATCCCAACTATTCACCCTGTTGAAGACCTCATCGCTCCTCCTGTTGTCGCCATCTGTGTCAATCAGTTCACCTCTGTCCTCACTCTCCAACTCGTCTAACCAGCTTTTCATCTGTTTCCTGTTGAGCACCAGGCTGTACTCTGGGTCACCTTCCTGCCTTCGTTTTCTCGGGCTCTGTACAACCTCCGGCTTTGGTACGCATTCGTCCCTCCTGTATTTTCCAGGGTATGCGCTCGAGAGGTGAGATTGCGTCCGGATGGACTCAGGATTGTCGAACGGGCTCGGAAGGGTTGTTTGCAAGCAGTCCCAATAGTAGGACATTTGAGGATTGTTGTAGTTGTATGGTCCGTCATCCAGAAACTGGCGAGGTGATGGAATCTGGCCCTCTTTTCCGCTTTCTGTATTCTGGTCATGATCAAGCAACAGACGTCTCAAGTCCGTAATGTCATTGACGACACTGCTCGATCCTACATTGTTGTCCATTTTGGAGAGTTTCATCGCGTTGTTGGAAGGAGGAGTCTGTTCATTGGGATTATTGCGTTGCTTGGTTGTTGCTGACTTGACCTCTTTATGTATTGGAGCACTGTTAAAGATGGCCAGTAAGAGGGGCATTTCTACTTTTGACATTGAGTCGCCTGAATCTGAGGATGGTGACTCTAGTCTTGGGGATTGTGATTGTGGTACCGAGGATGGCGACTGCGGTTTTGGAAATGGCGACTGTGGTTCTGAAAATGGCAGTGATGGTTCTGCAAATGATGACTGTGGTGCCAAAGATGGTGACTGTGGTGCCAAAGATGGTGACTGTGGTACTGGGGATGGTGACTGTGGTACCAATGATGGTGACTGTGGTACCAGCAATGGTGACTGTGGTACCAATAATGGTGACTGTGCCTCTGCAGATGGTGACTGTGACACTGCGGATGCTGACTGTGGTTCTGCAGGAGGCGACCTTGTTACTGAAGATGATGACTGTGGTTGCTGTAACGTAGTAGCAGTTGTTTGGTCTGCCAAAGGCTGTTTTGGTGTCGAGTACTTTGACTGTTGCACTGAATTCTCTTGTGCCAAGGATGAGGTTGATGAATCTTGCTCCAATGTACTTCGTATTATGGAAGACAGTGACTGTAGTGCAGAGGCTTGTTGTGATCCTTGATGACGTACATGTATGGGAGATGACGACTGTGGCATCGCTGATTGCTGGTCCACCCTATAGCTAGGCTGTGGTGGCTTTGTTTGGGGTGGCCATTGTGCTTGTGCTGCTACCACCTGTGCTAGCTCTGGCCTTGGAGTGGAAACAGAATGTACCGATGGATGGAATGATGGTGAGGCATACCATGATTGCGGAAGGGGGGGTTGGGAGACAGAACGTGCGTGTTGCTCCTGTGGTGCTGACAAAAACGGTTTGTTGAACGTTGATGCGGTCAAAGAAGCATTGTTGGCCCTCAACGGAGGTGACCACATCGGTTTGGGGTGTGCGGATAGACCTCGTGCAGTAGTGTTGTGTGGATAATACACTGGTGATTCAGGGAAAATGTGTGGGGCTCTGCCTCTTACATACGGCCCTGTAGACCGAAATCCATCCGAGGAAAAGGGCGGGTACTCCTGATTGCGGACCTCATGATTGACAGGTGGGCGGTACGGGATGTTGTGACGGTAATGACGGGGTTGTGAAGGCAGAGGCGACTGTTGATTCGGCACGTATGGAGGACATTGCATGACAACCTCGGGGTGAGACCTGTTTGATGATTGAGAAGTTGAGCGAACTAGAAGTCCAGGCGGAGGTCTCATGTAGGGTCCAGGCTGAGGCCAGCTTAAAGGCTCGTAGGGGTTGCTTGGGTATCCGGGCCCGGGAATGGCTGGTTGTGGAAGGCGAGCTCTCGTGTTTGTATCAGGCTGTACCGTTCCCTCATACGGACGCTGGTTTCTCGGCAACGGCACTAAAGACACCGCACTCGCATGAGTTTGTTGGTTGGCCGTTTCACTGCCACTGTGTTGGATAGGCTTGCTCGCATTTTGTTTGGGGACGCTTCGAATTCCCTTGGAAAACTTGAAGCTGTTTTGGAAGAGGTCAACTGCAGGTGAGGTATTTCTGGTGTTCATGTACATGGATTGCTCTGAAACAAAAACAACTTCAGGACTCTCAGCCGACCGTGTTTCATCCTGCTTCTCTTCAACATTATCGATGAATTGTATGTCACCACCTGAAGCCTTGTCTGACAAGATTTCCTCCCCAGACTCTTTCTTTCTGGAAAGGTCGAGTGGATTCTCTTTTGTTGCGGCAGGGCTGTTTTGGAGACTGGCAACTGTCAGCTGTAACTCTGGTGTTCCTGTCCTTCTGACTTCCCCTTGCCTTACAGTTGGCCTATCTGGCGGTGCCTGACCACGATTCGGAACTCTCGTGTTTCGCGACCATTCAGGGCAGTCGTACGCGTACTGAGAGTAATCTGAGGTAGTAGGGTCGCAGGTAACGCTGACGTTGTCAGTGTCGTGGCTATATTGAGGGTACTGTTGTAGGACGTCTGGCATGTTGTTGCTGTTACCAAGCAGAGCAGATTTTAGGTGAGGATAACCCGCCGTGTTTGTGGTTTGGCGTATCCCGTTTGCCGTCTCCCTCGGCATAATCATCGAAGGATGGATACCGAGCTCACGGAGAGATTCCTTTCTCACGCTGCACTTCGTGACAGTGATGTCAAAAAAGTCCACGCAGTTGTCCCGCTGGTTGTATCCGCGAAACCTCCTCTCAGAGGTTTGCACGTGGCGGCGAGACTCTTCCTGGTTCATGACCTTACCTAGGACGACTTTGATGTGAGCGGGAAGCGTGGTTGGTCGTTCGCCCTGAGTTTGTGATTCCAGAGACATGGCGTCTACAAATTCGTCAGGCCTTGAGGCGACGGAAATATTCCCCAGTTGGGAGGTAACAAAGTTGTTTTTTGAATCTGACGGAGAGTGGCCGACTCTTTCTTTCGCTCTTTGACAGTCTGGCCCTGTTAAAGTCCTGGGCTTTGAGGGCAGGGGTGGTGGCTGTGGTAGAGGTGGTCCTATTGGCACTTGATCTGGCTCATTGTTGCTATTCTGCATTGTGTTTTTCTCCTCTGTTTTTTTCTTTCTTTCTTTCTCTCTCTCTCTATGTTTTTCTCTCTCTCTCTCTCTCTCTCTCCCCTCTCTCTCTCCCTCCCTCCCTCCCTCTCTGTACTGCTCAGTGGACTAGTGGACTAGTCTGCACCTGTAAGAATAAACAAAAATATGGTCGGTCAGAAAGGTGTTGTAGGCTGAACGCATCTCTAATTTATTTGCATGAAAATTTAATAATGATAAATGTTGGTAACACTTTTCTTGTGTATTTTACGGTACTGCAGTGTTATAATTAGTGTTATTACAAAATGTACTAGCTTTATTTGTCCACTCATGCCTCGGGGGTGAGGGGACATTATAGGAGGGCAGAGTAGAATTAATTGTTTGTCTTCAGGCATGTTGCCTGCTGGGGCGTCACCCATCTGGAACTGAGTTTTCAAAAGGGCAACCTGATGGTCTGTAGTTAAACCTTGATGCTTCTGATGTCAGCTTTCACCCAGATTAGTAGTCGGTGTAATGAAAACTCTGCTGTCTGAGGCTGTAACGATCCTTCCCTGCAGATAGGGGGTGGGCCTCCATAACAGAGATTGTTGGCAATTTCTTTACACGATCTAGGGTAAATGTTCTCAACATGGAAATTCCATGTTGAGAACATTTACCCTAGATTATGTTGGTGCATTTCCAATAGCTTCATTGCAAACACGCCCATGTATAAAACACGTATTATAACATGTTAGCATATATGGGGCAAAAAAACTCATGAATGAGACCATAACTATAAGCATGACTTAATCAGCGTACCCTGTACAGGTACTAGCACTGCAAAAATTATTCAGTTACAGGTGTAAAATACTGGAACATCAATGTACCAGTACTGTACCAGGCCTGAATAGATTTACACTCAATGGTATAACGTTTTGACTCTTTTTGTTACTAAAATGCATTATTTTCCAACCGCAAACTTGTCAAAGGTGAAAATTTAGCACTGGAAAAAGATAAAAAGCATTATATGGGTGTTGAAATCATCGAATAAAAAAAAGTCAACATCTTTTTTCTGTGCTAATGCTGGATCAAGTACGTGTGGGAGATGTATTGCCCTGTTGCTCCAATTTTTTTGACAGGAGAAGCAACAAATGAAATTGGTGTGTCCTAATGAGGTCATTGACCTTTCTAAAATTGCATAAGCTTGAGCATTAAGATTTGATGTTTTAAACAGACAAATAATGATATTTTAATATGATGAAAATTCGTAGTTTGCCGTGACTTAATGCTGCCCTTAAGCGCCCTGACATCCTTGCCTTAAGTTAAGTGGAAAAGGTCTATCCATGATAACAGGTTGTAGAACTGGTCTTAACAGACAACTGTCCTATTAAGGTTATTAGAAGCTTGTAAACTGAAGGTCGGAAGACTTACTTTAAGATGTCATCTTCTGTGGTGTCTTGCAAGCAACAATTGTCCTCGCTAACTTCCTGTAAGTTAACTTCCTATCAGGGTGAGTCTTCAGTTAATGTCCTTGAGCGCACTGAACGACCTTACCGGATTCACCTGGAAGAGTCTATGATACAGAATGAAGGGGGTGGGTTATTTAACATGTAGGTCACCTAAGGATTAGAAAAAAAAACAACTTAAATCCAGGCTTAAATGATAAAGAAACAGAACATACAATGATACACATTTTATACATCATGCTTTTTTTCATGGAAATTGTAACAGTTACTCTAAACTAAAGCTGTTGATATTAGTAAAAAAAAGAGTTTTTTTCAGGAACCCCTTTTTTGGTACTTTGTTGTTAGTCAGTCAGTGGTTGTTCAACTAACCTCTGTCTGTAATTATCTTATTATGTATGCGCAAGCTGACCTAGTTTTATTCTAGTTTGCACTGTACTGAGGACAGTCGTTAAAGTAGGTCATCTCTCAGTTTATTTGTCGGGACTCTTCTTTTTGATTCTCAGGCGCTGGCTGCGATTTTTTTTTAGCTGGCTTGTTTCTACACACTGGATAGTTTCAAAAGATGTCAATGAATTTTTATGATCATAATTTTTGATTTGTTGTTCAGGTTAGGACCATAAGGAGGAAAGAAAGACATTTTCGGCCCCATAGCAGTTCCTTTTAAACAGCGCGATGACTCACAATCTGTTATTCCTAGATCCTAATGTTTCCCTGTACAATGTCAGGTGTTTCTTTTTGCTCAAGATAGTGTTTTAGTTTAATACAGTCTCATAATTGTAAGGTATTATGTCTTTTTTTAGTTTCTAGGCAGTCTTATATAAGCTTTAAACGATTATGAAAGAAAAGAAGATAATCTTGGCATTTACAAGTCATAGCATTTCAGTTTCAGTTTATTTGTTTTACCAGAAATACATGTCGCCTGGTGGCGTTTTTCAAAGATTTCTGGAGGGGTAAAACCCCTTACATATCTCATTGCCTCCAATTCAAAATCAGCTATTAAGAACGCAATAGGTCACCTACATTGTACAAGTCAACTTACTCCTGATTCAGAAGAAATTTGTTTCTTTCATTGGCCATCCAGTTCTTAATATGACCAACTATAACTTTCAGAAGGAGTCTTTTTGATTCAACATTTGAGATTTAATTTGGAGTGGAATTGTTAGCCTGGGCTGCCCACCACAATAACCTCATTTACATACATGTGTTTCTGTTTTAAAAACATGTGATAATTGTTGTAGGTCATTGAACTCTTGTTACTCTGTTTTTCAGGTTTTGTACAAAATCAATATAGTAAACTCATACCGACCCAAAATCTGAACAGAGTTAAAAGCAAAGGAGCAGCACTCACATTGGAATAAGAAAAGAGATTATTTAAAGAACAGGACAAAAAAGAAAACACCAGGTTTATTGTAAAAGCAATACCTCGTAACTCTACTAAGTAAACATGGTTATGATTCCGCCACCCTGAAAAGATACGTCCATACAAACAGATCTCCAACCTAATGTCCCCCAGTAAAATGCACTCGAAGACTTGTATATTTTAAGGTGCATACCGGGGGGTGCTTTACTACGTAGACCTCTTTCAAACCCACTGTTTTTCAAAGTGGTAGATTATTGTAACCCGTCGGATTAATATTAATGGAGGCTATGGGTTGAAAGTCCTTGGTCTGATAACATAAGTCACCAGAAGGAAAAAGGAACTTATTATTTATATTAAGGAGAAGTGCTCTTATTGGGAAAAAAACAGTATTTCAAAACAGAAAAAGAAAAAACATTGGATTCGGCTTTTCAGGAAAAAAATTGGTTTTTAACATTTTTTTTACTCAATATTCACCGTGTAACAAGTCCAAAAAGTCAAAATTATAGTATACATTACATACATACATACATAGTCATACTCTTAAGTTGGAGCATTCACAAAGCTTAGTCTCCAGTATTCTCTGTTATACATCATATACAACTATGGGTAATGATCTATAGCTCTGGGTTCTGGTAACTGAAACATATATAGCTAGGAGAGGTGCTGGGCTTTGAATACTGCTCAGAAACTTATCCCCTTTTTCAGTTTGTTCTTATACGCTGTACAAGCTAGAGACCATAGATGCTGTAGGTGCATGATAGTGCTCACACATCTCTTTACACTTGGTAGACAATGGACAGATCTGGATCTGTATCGAAGAAGATCTTTATTGACACAACAAAAGCTATCTGTATAGCCGGTATAAAGACCCCCTGGTGTAACACACCAGTTGCATTATAAGGGGACTAATCAAACTTTTATCCAGTTGCTTGAGTAACAGTCATTTGGCGTATCTTATTTCCTGGATGTCTAACCTTCATCAACGTATAATCATTAATTTTCAACCAACCGTGCAGCCTTAAACTGTTGCAAATTTCTTTTTTTATCTCGAACGAAAAGGGACGATACTGTAAAATTATGTTCGCGGTTTACGTGGCGACCGTTTCACCGCAAACTTAAAACCACATTTTTGTCCAATACTGTAGCAGTATGAATATAGCGCTGCCACAAACTTAAAACCGCCGCGAACACGCCATTTTCCCCTTAGTGTGAAATAAAAACCTAAATGCATTTTCAGTAAGTTGATGATGAAATTGTGGCAGACAGACTTACCTTCGAAGTTCTGGGATAGACTCGTCCTCTTGAATACTGTATTCAGTTAGATTCCGATACTAAAATAACTTATTAACTTTAAAGTTACTCATTCAACTCTCCGCCACCTCGTGAGGTATGAAAATGAGGTGAGTTTGTTTTATGCAACATCTTTGGGTGCTTTTCAGAGGACCATCTGCTCCCTTGGGAGTTAGACGAGAGAAATTCTTTCATAATTATCTGCCTTAGGGTAGCCTACGATCTAATTGCGTTGATCTGCTTTTGTTTTGTTATCTCCATGAAAAATGGATATACAGTAGTTTTGGGTGTGTCTGTTTGTCTGTTTGTCTGTCTGTTTGTGTTTCCGGACTACTGTAGTCAGCATAACTCAAGAACCTCTTGATGGATTACGATGATATTTAGTATTTTGGCAGGTGTTGTGAAGCCGAAATTCAAGGTTGATTTTGGGCCCTCTGGTATGTGACCTTGTTACTGCAGCAGAAATTCCATTTTTGTATCTCTTGACCTGGACATGCTATGGTCTTGATTTTTTGGTGGCAGATAGCTTGTGGCGTAATGAAGAAGTGGTGTGGGTTTGTGCCCCCTAGTTTTTTGTTTGTATTGCATGCCCGGTCAACACATCATGGCGTAACACGCCAGGTTTGTACTGAACAGCACAAGCTGCATATCCTGACAGATCTATTTGATCCTCTCACACCCCTACTCCTTTTGATAAGTGCGCTGGGTTCTTTTACGTGCTGAGAGGCATGGCTTTCTTTTTTGACAGATTAGCCGAAAAGGCTTGGATGGCGTCACTCCACCGTTATGGTAGGTATATCGTGTAAAGTGCCTTTCCCAATGGCACAATATCAGGGCATGGTGAGCATTGAACCCAGGACCTTTGGTTCTGAGTCCAACACTCTAATGGTTACGCCACACCGACGTTTCCAACCAAAGCTACAAATATACCATGTACTCATTTTGACCTTTCGGCTTCTTCCAAAACATAAATTCCCTGCATACTTACACGTAAATCAGTTTTATTGTTACGTATTTGTGCTGCTTCAGTTTGAATAGATCTTAAAAGTAGGCCTACTACATGTAAGAATTACATAGCCTCAGGAAAGGAGAGAAAAATGAGGTTCTCTCAGTGTGAAAATAATGCAGGTGGGTGGACTGATGACCCCTCTACCTCCAGGCTATTTTTCCACTGAAAAAACCTCTATTGTTTAAGGAAAATGTCAACTGTCCCCCAGCAAAACATTAAGTTGTCGATCTACTTAGGTCATACCTTTTGTAAGACCACGTCCTTGGAAAAAGACACAGACACAGGTGGCTATTGTTGAAGATTGAATATAAGATCAGAAGTATCAGAATGATAATTAAATCAAAGTTTTATAGATGTCTGACTTGTATATTCAATTTGCAGAATTGATATATAGCGATGTTTATTTGATTACATATGGATGACATCTGCGCGTGCATCAGTTTTCGTCTGTTTCCAAAAAAAGTTTTCGGCCATATGATCAATGTAAATCATACAGAACAGCTGCAAATAAGACAAAAAATGCTGTAATTTGCATTTCGGAAAATGGATACTAATGTTGAACAATGAGAAGTCTATATTTTGGTATACCATATGTGTGTTTAGTTTTGTTCAACCTTCCTGACCACATAGATTTCATAATGAAGGCAACTTTTTTTTGCCAAAACTTTTTATTCACATGCTTGCATGCATCTGTTTTGGGGTCCCCAGAGGATGTCATCTATATATAATCAAATCAACATGGCCTAATGATTATACTGGGAAAGCTTCAACAGAAACAGCTATCTTCCTTTGGAATCAGTACAACAAAATTGGTGCTTGAAGCTATTTGACCCAATTACAGCAGAAGTAGACAATGAGGAATATGTACAATTATTTTCAAAGGACCTGCAATTTTTCATGCACTGATTACATAGCAAGTACTGCCCAATTACATGTTGTACCATCACCCAAACTTATATATAGTACATTATGCCACAATAGGTTGTCTTTTAAAAGATGTGTTGAATCTAAATTGATATACATAGTATATGAGATACAAAAATTAAGTTGAATGTTTAGGCCACACCAATTTTATTTGTTGATTCTTGGATTTTTGAGAAAACATTTTCAGCGACAGAGTGAAAAAAAAAATTAAAAAAATTTTTGCAAATAGTCTGGGGTGAAGATAAGGGTTTACATAACATAAAGAATAAGAGGATTATTCAAGTTTCAGCTTTGTATGGCTTATTTTATGCAATGGACCTCTTTCTTTGTAGTACTATTATTTCAGTAACAAAATTACCTTTTGCCATGTAATATATGGATTGATATGGAGAAATAGTTGTAATAAATGAAAAATTAAAAAGTTATGTTGAAATGTGACCAGACTTTATAGGAATGTGCAGGCCTTCATGATCTATTTTTGTGGCTATTGAGTTTTACAACTAAACAAATAGTAATATTGTTAGTAAAAATTTGTGAACGGGAATAGCAACCAATTTTTTTTTTCTTCAAAATGTGAAAAACAGGAGAGGCTATTCAGATAAGCAACAAAAAATTGGTGTGGCCTTCTGATTTCACCTGTTAAGTCCCTGTTGTGCAAGCGGTAACGCAACCCCACTGCTTGGCCATCTGGATCTAATTCTGTTGATCCATGGCCCGAGTTCAATCCTATAGTCAGACACACAGCTTGGATATGTTGTAAGGGATTGCATTAGCCATTTCTGATGGTGACGTAAAGCCGGCAGCCCTGTATATGAGGGAGCTTCAGGCAAATGCCTCATGCATTACCTATGTACATAAAAGACTCCCAACAAACTTCTCAGGAAGAGTAGGGGTGTGCTTGGCTAAATATGTGAGCCATAGCAAAGCTGCATAGCACTAGTACTGCTATCTAGACAAAACGTGTCAACCTTTGTCCTCAGTCTGAGGTCTCCCACTTAACCTTTTCACCCTCAAAATTGTACAATGTCATGTAAATAATTAAAAGTTTACTTTATTGTCTTGTGGTTAAGACTTACTAACTCTGAACTGGCTGTTCTGATGAAGTGGTCATGCATGTATGTGAGTAAGGGCACTTTCATTAATAGTGATGATGTGCCTTCTATATATACCTAATAGTCTGGTTCTGTTGAATTTTGAAATTTTTTAACAAGTCCAGTGGTGCAGACTGTGTCAAATCCAGTAGGGGGCACTGTTGTGTCATTCTAAAACATCCAAGGGGAAAGTGTGTTTGGTTTCTTCAACATGCAGAAGTCTGATACCTGGGGTTCGATTGACTTTTGAAAAACAAGTTAGTGCAGATTGCGTCAAATTCGATAGGGGGCAAATATTATTGTTATTGATTTGGAAGACCTTCCTAGAGCTATGAGGATTGGAAGAAATGGAGGGTTAGAGTCTAAAACACATCTCATGCTCAAGATTTTGAGATGACAATGAAGTATGTCAAGTATTGTTTTACACAGAATGTATCTAATGTGCACGCACAAGTTTGGTTATGCTTAATATGTAAAATGATACACACACTTCACTGTAAATATGACAACCTTATCTTTTATTTCAATTCAACTTGGAAGTATAGTAAACAAAGAAAGAAGAATGATGTACAGTATAACATGTCTAACCGTGTTCAATTCTTCAATTCATTATAATTTTATTCAATGCTATTTTTTGATTGACCTAATAGTATATACTAGATAGTTATATTGGGCTTCAAATTACCACTGTAAAACTTATTATCATCACACACTGTTTTTGCTGGTATACTGTAGCAAAGTGCCATCATCTTTTTTTTGTCTTCAAATAGTTTCAGCAACATGTATAAAGATTTGTTGCTTTATGTATAAATTTTTATCGAAACATATTATTAGTAATTGTAGTCAACGTATGTGTCTATTTTACATGCACTGTAAACGTTTTTGTGATGGTGACAATAAGAAGCTTTACAGTGTAACGCCATAGCCCTCAATTCTGTGCAGGAGTCTTAAGTCTATACGCCACAACTTTGAATTGATACAGTCTTCTGGAGGTCCTACGAAGAAATTTCCTCGGACGACAAAGCGAATGTGACCACTAGGTGCAATTCCGACGGGTAGTTAAGTATATACAGAGCACGGTACATGCATTACATGTTGGAGTCTATCGTATAGTTGTCTAAAGGCATCTAGAACATACAGTTTGTGCTCATAAGTCAATGATAGCTCATCTTGATCGGCTAAAACTTCGTCATGTTGGTTAATAATATTTTTGACCTGACAATGTTTTGGTGGACTTTCTGCCACTTCTCTGTAGGGCAAGAGTACCTGGCTCTATTTTGGACTGCAGCTAGGCATCAATGCAGTGAAAAGGCTGCGGTCCCAAATGCAACCCCAGTCCTGAACCGTGATGAGAGGGGATACAAACTCAGTCACATTTGGGACTGCATTCTTCTCACTGCAGCGCCACCTAGCTGAAGTGTGATGTACAGCAGGTCAGTATTGCCATGAGGAAGAGCATCTACCAAAATGGTAGCAAGTGTGCAAAGAACTTTGTTAACCAATTTATAGTCTGATTTTCATTGTTTCAATGTTTTGCATGTTTTGACAATCATGGCATTCAGACTTGTCAAAAATAAAAAATATTTTTTTCTTCTAAAAACACATCTTAGTACTTTTAAATGTGGTCAAAGCTGGTATGAAATAGTTGTCAACAGCGGCAAACAGCCCTTAGACAAGTCTACCTTTCATACCTGTTCCAGAAAAAAACAAAATAGTTGGCAAGACAGGTAGGAACGAAGGGAATGGGGGGGGGGGCAATTTTTTTTGTATTTGCCCTTTTTTTAGCAGACCATTATATGGTCTTAACTTGAGATGTGTCAAGAGGGCATAATTTTTTAACAGTAAGTCTTTAAACCAATAATAACTGTACTCAAAATTGCCTAGCGCATATTTAAGCATTAATTTCTTTGACAACTTACAATATTTCTGCACAAATGTGATACGTTTGATATGATTTTAAGACCCCTTAGAACGACGGTCTTAAGAACAGGCACTTGGCAAAAGTATATTGTAGCTGGAACTATGTTCCTTTCTATTTTAGTTCTGTTGGTAACATTTATTTGATTTTTAAAGTAAACTGTACAATTTTCATTAAACTTAGATCAGTTAGAACAAAAAAAGTGACATTTGTACAGCTGAAGTCATTGGTAAGGCCAAGTCAAATTATTTCACCAAAGTTAATGCACCAAAGTTAGTGAACCAAAGTTGATAAGGATTGCCTCCTCCCCTGAGGCATGGCCAAAAAAATCAATATCATATTTGTCATATCATAAAAGTATGACGGAATATCAGAAAATGGTATCATTTCCTAAAACCACACTATAATGTTATAGTACATCAGTCATATTATGTTTTTGAGGTGTGCCTTAAAATCATTATCAAGTGAAAATCTTGACAAGATATTAACTGATTTCAAAATCTATTTTGTACAGTTTCTATTCGAAGGCTTATGCCATAAATACAGTCATCTTATATCATACCTAATTGGTTCAAAACTTACATTATTAAGCATTATCTATGTATATATAATAATTGTTTTATCTATCATACATTATACATACAATATTTTGCATAAAATCCTTCATACGTATATATTGTTTTACAAAAAGATACAAAATATTGATAAGATTTAGCTAGAAAATGTGTTATCTTATATGTCCCCTGTTGAATATAATTCTGAATACATACAACATGCCATCTTATCTTTTGCATGCTACAATAATGTACATGTTCACATTTTTTCTTGAATAGTAAGGAACCAATAAAAATCATTGTGCATGTGTCTTGTATTGTGCTTGAACTTGTGGATTGTTTTATGTTCTATTATACAGCTTTCCACCTTTTTTTCCAGACTTGTATCCTTGATTCTGTAAAGTTTATGATTTTGTATGGCTGGTTTCTTCTATTAATAACCATACATGCATTTTTCAACTTCGTACAATGATTTTGATTCATTATTTCTTCGCTGTGATATGCAACGTGACTGAAAGTCATTCCTAGGCATAATTCGTGTCCTTTTGTGGTCCAGCTTGACTTAAGGAATACTGATATTTAGAACCTTTTGATAGGAAATTGCCCCAGTCTATATCTCCACCATGGTGTGCCCCCCTCTCAACATGTACATATAACATTAATATACACCAGGTCCTGTATACAACAATCATTTGAGTGAAACTAGTCGACAATGTTAACTTAAGATGTGTAGGAGTCAGGTATTCGTAGTCATTTTAGGAGATTGAAATATCAATGTTTTAATTTTTTTTTTTTGTGTGGTAACTGTGGGTAAATAGCACTATAAAAAGATATATCATAAATTCAGTGTGTTTCAAATTATTTCAAACTACTCACTGCAAACAAATCTTTTATATATCATATTAAGAAAAACTGTTATATAATAAGTTTGTTTTTTAGATTTTAGTTCAGTCCCTTCTTTTCATGTTATATTATGATAATAAATAGTAAAAGTGTATTTTTATGACACAAAAATGCAAACCTTGCTGCTGAAAGTGATAAGACTCATAATTCCGTTGGATACCCGGGCTAAAACCACCATCTTGAAATAAAATGGTGAAGTTAGAGAGATCAACTTCTGCTGCACTTCAGATATCCAGGTGTTCTAGACATTCTTGAAAAGGCCTTGATAATCCTGTTTTTTGATGTGGCATTCTTAGGGTGTCGGGCAGAATTATGAGTCAACGTTAACTTACAACACTGTGACCAAGTGTCCTCTTGTCCCAATGTCTGGTAGAATGAAAAAAAAACACATTAACACTGGAACACAGTAACAGGCGTCCAGCTGCTAAAGAGGGTTTCTACCTAGTAATTTTTTCTTTGTTATTTTAGTGTAGGTCGTCTAAAAGACAAATTGACGCATAGCTAGCCCTGCCTCTTGTATATGAGGCTCAGCAACCTTGCAGATGGCTGTGGATCTAAAGCTTGACTTTTCTCACAATTTTCCTATAGCAGTTCATGTTTCCCTATTGGATGTGTAGTGTGCTGTGGCCACTGTGCGAAAGGTCTTTCAGTAAGTGCTTGTCTTCTGTAAAGAAGCGTAGGTGTACTCGTTGTATTACCAACGTTCTACAGCATATCACCAGGAGACCCGCGCTCGTCAAAGGTCGCCAGGTACGTCCCCCAGTACAAGACGTTGAAAACGAGAAATGCTATAGGAAAGGCGAATCGTGATATCATGTCTATCCACTTGGCGCGGCTCAGAAACACTGCCGCCACGTCTTTCTTCTTGTTCTTTGCAGCTTTCGTTTGCTCGTTTTCTAAGACTTTGGCGCTGGCCGACCCCATGCCGTACTGGCCAGCCAGCTTCTTGTACTTCTCGGCAGCTTGAGTGTCAGCTTCATCAGTCTGTATGGAAAACAATTGTGATTAGGCCACAGCAAGTACATTTTATGGATGGCATTCTCTGCAGACTCCAAATTTAGTGCAAGAGGGCAAAAAAAAGACAAGATGGATTAAAAAAACAAGATGCCTAAATTTTCAAAAGACATGTAGAAACCATAAATGTTGTAACAGGAATTGAAGCGACAAAACATGGTACCTGTATCACAGCCAACAAGTCTCAAGTATTCCTGTATTCAAGAAGTGCACAAAGTGACACTTGTGTGGTAGACTGGTATCACTTACTAAGTTGGCAACTTCACTACCACATTGGTGTCAACTATCAAATTAGTTTCACTTCTGCAACTATAGTTGGCTAGTTCACTAGTGTCACTTCTTACTACAATCACGGCTATAACACGACATATTTTCTCATTTTGATACTTTCTCGTCATGTTGGCCATCTCCGGAGGGGTAACAATTTCTTCTTTTTTCTTCAAAATCATTCATAAAATTTACTTGCTGTGGCATTAGGTAAAACAGATTGCAACTAGGGCAGAAAGTGAAACTGAAAGTGATCTTGAACCAGGATTGTTCACTTAAGAGCCAATCTGCCACCATTCATGACAGAGAAGACAATTGCTGTTTACAGTGTTTACAGGTTCATTGTACTGGAAAAATTCCCCAAGCTCACAAGCACAATGAACAGTCGACCACAGCTTAAAGATTTGGTGTCTTGGAGATTTGTAGAACAACCAAAATTACGCCAGTCACCGTACCTTGTTATTCGCTTTGTTTCGCCTTATTTTTAATGACCTCAGAAGGTGTTTGTCTTGGCGACCCAGGAAATTGACGGCTGCGAATTCGAGCAAGGCAGCGAAAACGAACATCTGACACACTGCCATCCAGATGTCAATGGACCTGATGTAGGAAACTTCAGGCATAGATGCTCGCGAGGACGTACTCTGGGTTGTCATGGTTAACACTGTGGTGATCCCTGTTGGATGGAGGAATAGGCCATGTTTATATAGATTCATCATATTGTTAAATAACTGGATAACAAAGTTTTTTGTACCCTTTAGCACACTGAAATAGCCGTTTGGCATCCAATTCACTATTGGTAACAGAGTTAAGCAGAAGGAAAAAGGGTGCACAACCAAGTGTTTATTCCTAAATGGTTTCGGTGACCGTCTGTCACCTTCCTCAGGGCAATACTGACCCGGTCTACTGCACACTGCAGCTACAATGTAGGTGTCGGTACTGCAGTCATGTTTGAGACCACATTCTTCACACTGCAGCAGCGACACCTAACGGCAGTGCATAGTATTGCACTTAGGAAGGTGACAAACCATCACAATTGTTTTAACAGCAAACTTCAGATACTGCAAAAAAACACTCATTTCCCCTCCTACCACAAAAATCAAGCCCCTGCAAGAATAAAGAAATCTATATAAACAGAAAATGAATTAGAATAAAAGTATGAAGTTTAACCGTTAGCACACTGAAGTTGCCTTTTGGCACCCCATTCTCTATTGGTTTAAGTGGCAGGGAGAAGGTCAACAAGGATGTTTCCAGTAACATAATGATATAATGGTAACTCTAACCTAGAGCAGTCCTGGCCGGAGCAGACTCCATAGTGATCCAGAAAGAGATCCAGGAAATGATCACGATCAGGATACTGGGAATGTAGAGCTGGATCAGGTAGTAACCGATCTTCCTCTGTAGGTGGAACTGGACTGCTATACACGTGTAGGTACCTGGTAGGGAAAAGTGAAGACACTGTAGATTTAGTACCATTTAGCCAAGAAGGTTTTGTTGTTGGTAGTGTGTGTTTGTGGTCAAGAAACAATAGATGTTTTTGTGTCGTCCTTGATATTTGGTACGTACATAGTAGGGCAGTCTATATGTACCGGTATGTTATATTTTGTATTTTGAGGACAGTCTACATATATGTTGTCTACCCCAAAGGTACTTCCTTTATTACCTGTAGTGTAGTTTTGAGGACAGTCTACATAATGTTGTCTACCCCAAAGGTACTTCCTTTATTACCTGTAGTGTACTTCGAAGGGGAAGTCTACATGTATATGTATGTTGTACCTTTATTACCTGTAGTGCAGTTTTGAGGGCAGTCTACATGTAGTTGTACTTTTTATTACCTGTAGTGTAGTTTTGAGGGCAGTCTATGGTGTCTACCCCAATGATGTTGAACTTGGAGAGCTCAGAATTCCCCAGCTGTACCGGGTTATCCTCCTTCCACTGAAGAATGAGGTTCTCTGTTGTGAAGCCATCTGCAAACAAAAGATTGCACAGTATGAAAAATATATCCACACACTGAGCGTAGGCAACACAAGCTGTCGGAGAACGATAAGAGGTTTTATGTTATGATCAAACTTCCCGGTGGAAACTAATAGTCTCCTAGAGAGTACTTCTTTTCTCAATGATGCATTCAGATAATAGATAACATCGTCTGAGGAGAGAAAAGCACCACATGCTTAATGCTGTGTTGCCGTACGCTTATTTGCTCTTTAAAAACGATTTCTTTAAAGTTTATGGATGAATGAAGCCAGAGTAACTTTAGAAGATTCATATTTGATAATTCTTATTAAGCTGATATTGTTGCCCCAAGGCTTGCATCTGATCTTGATTAATTTCATATTTCTCAACCAGCTCTTGGGAATGCTACATGTATCTCTTAAGACTGATGCATAAGAAAGATTTCATATCTATTTAAGTTGTGCCCCCAAGCAGATGTTATTGTTAATCTGATTATCTATAACTGCAGTTGTTTGCATGAATTTGCATAGCAATGAGGAAAAAGCCCAGGTTATTGTTAGACAATTAAATTTTTGATGTTTGCAGAGCACTTTTCTGGCAGAGACAAATATGTAATGGAATATATTGAATACCAATGTTTTATCTTATTTGCATATTTAGAAATATTTTTTGATGATGGAAACTTTTATGTTTCTACATGGCACAGGTATATTTTGTATGATATGAATTTTGAGCATCAAATTGCATTTTGAAAATTCAGAGTAAAGGTTGGAACTATTCAATGACATGCAAAATCATGAGCTTCTAATTTTGTTTTGGTAATTATTAAATTATATTCATGGCGACAAAAAAGCAAAGAACATTTATGCAAATTTATGCTTAAATGTGTGAAACATCTCTTAACTTCACAAAGGTCCCCAGAGCTATGTATTTGCAGTTAATTCTCTTGTTTTCCAAATCTTTACAATGATCAGGCATAAGGTCTACTAGTGCCCCTTTTATTTCAAAACCAAATAATTGAATTGTTTTGTGCAAATTGGTATAAGAAATTGAATACCTTCCTGAGGATGTCTGCAATTTTTCGATTTAATGAGGAATAAAGTTTCCAATATTATCGGATCAGGGCTTTTTGTTGTTATGAAATATTGATAGTATCGGGTTTCCCATTAGAAGCTGTCTTTAATTTGGTAAGTTTCCAAGTCAAGTTAGTTTTCTTTATAGCCACTAGGGGAAATCAAGATTTGGTGCAGGTTTAGGGATTTCTACTTCTTTTAGGAGTATTGACCTTTTATGAATTTTGGTAATTTCAACAATCAATGGACGAGTTAGGATTGGTGTTGTAAAGTATGCAAAATGTACTTGAAGTAAGAATTTCCAAAAAGGTAGTGATTTCACTTTTATGAGAAAAATGGTATGAAAGGATTTTTTCATGGTTTTTGGTTCTTTCACATGTCTATTATGCACAGTTTCATAATGGAAGGAAGTGTAGTTACGGAAAATGGTGAACTGTTGGAAACGTTGCTTATGGAGGCTAAATGTAGGAAGGAAAGGATTTCAGATGGAGTTTCTGTCATTGACTTTCTTCAGCACATTGCTTAAAGGATATAGAAATACTATAGTGCACTTTTCTATGAATAAAACTACCATTCATTTCCTTTTATTGACAACATTCAGCACAAAAAATGGTAGATTGCATCATATCCTAAGGACGTGTGGGATGATACTTGCACAGAATACATTTACTAGTATATTTTCTGAACCAGACATATTACTACTACAAAGTATTATTATCATTAATGATTTGATATAGCTTTTATCAATCCAGCTGTTTGTTTCAGGTTTGGGTAAATCTGATAGCAGCATTACTGATCTCTTTCCTTGGTGCTGAACTTTGAGATGTGAGTAGATAGCATTCACTCGCTGGCACATATCAGCATGGGATAAATGGATACCGCTGGCTCACTGCCTGACTATGATGGAAGTAATCATTCAAACAGTGCAGAATAGTTTCCACCTGTCAAAAGTACTAGGGAGACTAATCCAACTCTACCCAGGAAATAGAATTAGAGGGTAATTGTATTAAAACGACTCTGCATGCATAGTTGACAACTGACAGCTTACAGACACTAGTAGATAGTGAGGGATTTTTCAAAGTAAATGTGGAAAGGATTCAGAGTATTTGGGAGGGGGTTAATATGCTATGCTTTCTTTGCTGGGTCTGTACACTTCAACATATATGGCTGCATCCCTCTCAACTAAAGTTTGGTTATATTTCGGCACAGTTTGGGATTTTCAATGTAATCTCTAGCAGTAGATGCAAATTTGTACAAATCAAAGCCTCAGGACTTTTGGTAGTTAGACCTCTTTAAAGCAGTTGTCTGTCAGACAATATGTATGTATGTTTGATCCTGACCTTTGGTTCTCTTGGCGTGCCCAGCAGTTATAATTAAAGGGAGTCATTTTATTGGTCGCGCTGGGTCGGGATTTTGTCGTTAATGGCATCTTGTATCGATTTTAGATTTGTCAGCTCAGCCAGCCATATGTCATCTGAACCAACCGTTAGTGTCAATAGTGGCATGTTTTCTGAGACATTTGCAGTTTTGATTACTGTTCAAAGACCAAAGTGTATTTTGCACTACCAGAGAATATAGATATAGTTTTTACTTCATGTCTTGCTCAGTAAAAAACCGAGGCGACCAAACTTAGCCATTCGCTTCACGTGTGACGCTGTACCGCCCTGTCAATCATGTATGTGTCCGAGGGCAAGTTGTAATTTTCTAGTTCCAATCGACCTACTCCTGTCTAGTTTGTTCTGCCCTGCGGTCCTTAAGTCTTCTCATTTGTTTAGCCATGTCTTTAATATGCTGGTCACTTCTTGACTTCTTTTTAGAATCATTTATTACCGACATGAAAAATGGAGGGATAGTTTTGGGCGTGCCGGTGTGTGTGTGTGTGTATTCATGTGTGTATGTGTCTATGTCTGTGTGTGTGTGTGCATGTGTGTGTGTCTATGTGTATGTGTGTGTGTGTGTGTGTGTGCATGTGTGTGCGTGCATGTGTGTGTATGTATGTGTCTATGTGTATGTGTATGTATGTGTGTATGTGTGTGTGTGTGTGTGTGCATGTGTCTATGTGTTTGATTCTGGATTTTGTGGTCAGCATACATTTAATTCAAGAACCTTTTCATGGATTACGATGATATTTGGTATGTAAGTAGGTCTTGGGAAGACAACGGTGAAGATTGATTTTGGGCCCCCTCGTATGTGACCTTGGTACTGCAGCAGAACCTCTGTTTTTTTATCTTTTGTCCCGGATGTGCTATGGTCTTGATTTTTTTTCAAGTTTTCAAAAGTTCTTGAGAACCATAACTTACTTGGATATAGATATATATGTTTGGAAGACGTTTGCTGAGCTAATAAGATAGAACTCAAATACACAGTAAAGTAAGGACAATATTGGAAACGTTGATGAAGGGTAGACATCCAGGTAGTAAGATAAGCCAAAAATAGTTACTCAAGCAACTGGATAAAAGTTTGAAACAGACGTTCCAGACACTGATGCTGTCTGAAATGTCTGACTGTTTTAAAATTTTATTCGGTTGCTTGAGTAACTATTTTTGGCTTACAATATTGGAAAGTTTCTTCCCCATATCACAATATCAGAAAAGAGTGCGCAAACTTAAGTGCAGACAAGTATATTGATCAATCGCTTCTGCTCCGAGACAAAGGGGATGCAAATCAATTCTGGAGTCAATCGGATTAACTATATAGATATTGATTGATTTGTTTTACTGAACGTCATTCAATAGTACAGTAATTAATAGAGCAGAAATGATCAATGCTACGATTACTTGGCTATAAGTTAAACTGAATTCATCTATACTTTATTAGCAATATTGGAACTCCAGTTGATAAGATTTTAATGGAAAAAAAAAAGATTTTTGTAGAATGTGTCCTGTATAGTTTAGATAAGCCTGCCTTGGTTATATGATATATGGGTAAAGGGAAACCCTTGTTTATGATGGTGTGCCTTAACATGACATATGATGTAATAAAACAACAGCATATATATTTTGTGTGGACTAAAATGTCAGCATGGCTCCATGTCGGGTGCCTATAAGCATTTTGTTTAGCATGTTGATTCTGATTTTTTGTTTAGCATGTTGTTATCACTTTTTTACGGTCAGTTGTATTTAACATTGATAATAAGTTTTCTTTTACATAATCGGTGGCATTTTTGTTCAATAAGTTCTTTGCAGAAAAATCTGCATCTTGAAGTAAGGCGCATTTCCTGGCTAAGAGCCTTCCTTTAAAAAGTGAAAGAAGACACAATGATATGGTTGTCTGTTAAGATCATATCATCTCCCCTCCTCCAAACAGCAGGATTTTAAACATCACTTAAAACTATTGCTGTTATAACCATGCTACTTTGCATTGAGTATATCACCTCTGGATTGATTTGCCAAGTCTTTGTGCGTACTAAGTTTCTGCAGGAGTTGTTAAAACATTACTGATCACTCTCCTTGGTGCTGAACGTAAAGCTGTTGTATAGATAGCTTTCACCTCATGGCGCATGTCAGCATGGGATGAAGGGATACCGCTGTTTTCCATTTCAAAAGGATTTCTTTGGACCTATATAGTTGTTAGACTGTTTGCTCTACTTGCACAGCAAAGCATGAAGAACAGGAGTTTATGTCATACCTGGGCTGGAATGACACTCCATACTGGTGTTCCGGACCTGTCCATATTTTACCCTATGGCCCCGGCTTCGAAGTCCTATAGCACGGGCTTCCATCAAAAGATAAGATACGCTCTGTATGCTGTATTCATACATTAGAATTTTTGTATGAAGGAACAAAATTCTCTCAAACTTGTGCACTGAAATGTGTGATTTTTCGGGGGGCATGACATAGGTAAGATAAAACATGGTGTATTCCGCATCACCTGAGGTGTTGTGTTCTATATTTTATAACTTATAAGGGGTAATCATAAACTTACAGCTTTCCATCTGTATGTCACATCTCTGATAATCCAGGGGAAACTTCTCTAGGTTCATCTCACAGGCCAGCTGAAGTGTTAACCTGCAACAGAGAGGGGGTTTAGTCATGGGAGACATTTTCCTGCATGCTTAGGCCATGTTGATTTGATGAAGACTCCATTTTTATGTATACCATACTCTGTGTCCATCCTTCCTGACCACATAGATTTCATAATGAAGGCAACTTTTTTTGGGGGCCAAATTTGTTTTTATTTGCATGCTCACATCAGTCTTGGGGTTTCCAGAGGATGTCATCCATATAATCAAATCAACATGGCCTTATTGAGAAGAGTAGGGGTGACTCGGTGTGCTTGGCTAAATACGTGAGCTGTAGCAAAGCAACATTGCACTATTAGCTAAGGAAAAAGTGTTATACTTCATCCTCAGTTTGAGGTTTGACCGCTTATGAGAGTTATCATCCAAAGAGCATGAATGTTTGAATGCTGTGAAAGCAGATAAGATGTATGTGTGTGTTTATGTCACTGTCTATTTTACATCATGCAAATGCACATATTGTAACTTAGACTGCTGATTTTATGACTTTTTTTACTTTTGTGCCCCAAAAAGACATAAGGTAAAAATGTCATGAATATTTCAAAAACAGGAAGTGCTATGATCTAAAAGTTGAAAGTTTTAGTAGAAATTTTTAGTTGGAAAGATACTTTATTGTCCCCAATTGCTTATACCTAATGTATGGAACTTGTAGTTGGAAAGGTGTATAGTATCATGTTCATACCAGCACAGATTTTCAAGATATCAGTTGCCCTTCAGGTATATTAGTTGTTCTGTACTTGAACTTCTAAGTAAACTTGTGTTACCAGGGTGCATTGACAGATCTCTCTCACCCTTGACTTGTAGTCGTAGTAACCTGTGCTCAGACATTCAGTGCCATCTGCACTTGACCTTGAAGATAACCCCATACATTGAAAACTGATTGGCAATTGGAATCACTGGCATACCTATCCTTTTGGCAGTCGTGCCCTTTGACTTGCAGCCCCAATCTGTATACATAGAGCGTCACTAACAAGATTGTTAGGTGATATGGCAGTCTGTCTGGTTTTCAGGTATAAAAAGCTTAGTGTCATTCAAAGTCAAGTTTTAGGAATACTGTAATTCTCTTTATCTTCACGGTAGCAAAATTTCATGGTGTAAGGAAAATGGACAAGTGATGGCAAGTGATTTACAGAACGGATGTGTGAAGGAATCATAAATAATAACAACAGGCTTTTTCACAGTGATGATAATTTCATGGTACAGAGGTAACCTTGAAAACAGTGAACATGAAGTTACAGTGAAAGAAACAAGACTTACAATTATCTTGTTAAATTGCTAAGTTGAAGATGAAATCCAAGGCAAACACTCCCCGTAGTACGTACATACGCCAATATATTAAGGTTCTTTGGTGAAGTTATTGCTAAATGCCTGATTCTAGCATTTTAGAAGAAAATTAGTATCAATTTACTATAACTGCCCCATTACTATAAGTTCGGTCTTACACATAATTTATATTGCAAAGATGAATATGAAAATTTTTTGATGAATATGTAGCATTTTGTAGTGCTAAACCTTTGAAAAAAGTATTACAGGTTCCATTTTAATAAAATTGTCAGGTTACATGTATTTCAAGGAAAAGACTGATATTGACACATGTTTAACACAGGAATGCCTATGTGGAGTATGATTATGATGGTGTAAAAAGTGATATGATTTACTTTAGCCGTTAATGAAATTCTGATTCATCTCTATAAAACTGATCAGCCAAGACCAAGTTTGAATTATTGAGGGAATCCATGGATTAGTTCTCGGGATGTTCCCGGGTAATTCTCAATTAGTTTGATATGTTTTTGAAAGCCATATGATGCCCAGAATTTCCTAACTCCCCTTGGGCTTTTCCAGGGTTTTAGCTACCATAAGATGTGGCTTGAAACACTATCAAGTGCCTCAGCTTGAACCCCATTATGGGCCTCAGCCGGGCAGAATTTTATGTAATAGTACATGACCTCTACCTGGGCACATCTGGAGTCCCATATCATTTTCTTGCAATAATAATTCTTCTAGTATCATAGCAGATATTTCTGATAAGATATGTGATTTTTAGGTTCTTATTTGATGTGTAGTTATGTTTGTGCATACTGTACTGTTTCAGTACTGTGAGTACGGGTTGCTGAGATGGCAGAAAGTCCTGGAAGATAAACTGCAAAATTTCATTTCTTTTTCTCTTGGACTAAGCTCTAGATAAAATAGTACTGTTAAAGGGAGAGTGTTCACTGTGGTTTTGTGTTCGTGGTTTCTTCATGATCACAGCGAACTTAAAACCACACAAATATTTTTGTCTTTTGTACTGTTAAAGGGGAAGTGTTATCTGTGGTTTTATGTTTGTGTTTTCCTCATGATCACAGCGAACTTAAAACCACACAAATATTTTTGTCTTTTGTACTGTTAAAGGGGGAGTGTTATCTGTGGTTTTATGTTAAACTTTGTGTTTTCCTCATGATCACAGCGAACTTAAAACCACACAAATATTTTGTCTTCTATCCCTTTGTTTTAACTCCAAACTTAAAACACCACAAACACTTACATTTTCGTTCCCCAACTGAAATTATGACTAGATCCCCACAAACATTTCCCCTTTACAGTAATTGTCAAAAGGAGTTCATTGACACTCACGGGGCCAGGCCCAAATTTGATCTGCCCTTCAAAATGTAATCAATACTTGCAAAAGCCATGCTAAAGCCATGTACTAACCCCCACCTTAATCCCACGACATCCAAAACATCAGTACTCGTTCAAGTCATAGATGTCTTTATTGACTAAACCCGGTGACATTCCCTAATTAATTAAGACTCCTGGGCCTGTCTCAAGGTCTCAGAATGGCAGTCTTACCTTTTACTGTCGATCTCAAAGGAGCGAAAATCCCAAACAAAATTACCGGGAAGAGCGCTGGGTTTTGTACAAAGCAATTTAGTCAAGGCCTTCGAGAGTCTCTCCAGACATTTGGCCTAATTATTTCCAATACATTCAACATGGGGTGAGACCTTAGAGATTAACTTTGTGTAGAATGGCCTGCTTCGCAGTTTAGGGCTACCTTTAAACTTTTAAGTGGCGTGCAGAACAGGCCTTGGTATGCAATTTAAAAGTCTCGGGAGGATGTGAAAAATTCTCCCAGAACCTGAATTGAAAAACAATTACCTATGATTGAAGAATTATTGAGGACCCAAACTATACCTATAAATGGCACAGAATGTGGACTTTGGCAATGAAACTGTAATAACTGTAATAAGATTTGATATAGAAATATTGGTTAGTTGACTTCTTGGTCAGTGAGTAGTATTTTGTGGTGTAAGTTAATTATTTGGGAAGTCCCTCTTTACACACTCAACTTAAAGATGATCCTGTATGTTATCCATACAACCCAAATTACTTGTACATACAAGATTGGAATCAAGGCTCATCTGCATTGTATGTTGGCAGAGAACATATTGCAAATTCATCCAGCACAATGAAAAAATACTCTCCATATGACTCTTTAGCCTTCATTGGTATTCTGGCCCAATAAAATTTTGACGCATGAATTTCTTGAAACGCAATGTCAAAATAAGAACACCTGGGTGTAACAGATACCCAGACACCTTTGACCCACCCCTGATGTTTCTTTTCTGGTAGGTCACTAATTAAGAAGTCATCAGGTTTAAATAACCGACAAAGATCGATGCATCCATCAAAAGCTTGTAATTATATCAAATGTTTTCTTGATATGTTGATTTGCAAAACAAGATATTTATGATAATACTATATTAATGTTAGCATACATACCTACTACTGTACAAAATGTCCCCGTTGGGTGATATTCTGAGGAACTTGTTGTCGACTGTGACAGAGTGAAACTTTGCCGACTTCTCGTTGACGAAGAACAGGTCGGGCTGCCAGAGTTGTTTGAGGAGCGAGACGTCCACTGCGATGGTGTGGTTATACTTGGTGAAGGCCAGCCGAGGGTCGTTCCACTTCTGCCTCAGGAAGATGTTCACACTGTAGTCCTGTCAAAGCGAAACAAAGAGCTATTGACCTTTAGCACACTGAAGTAGCTGTTTCGCACCTAATTCCCTATTGGTTTCACACAGGGAGAAGGTTTATTTTAATTCTCATTTTAGGGGTTATTTCTTTTAACCTTCATGTGTCACAGGTATGCATTCATTTTAGGCCTGCAGCTTGTATATACCAGGCAAGGCTTACATGTATGGCAAGGGTTGCATCCTTCTTGCTGTATCACCCTGGCCAGCCGTCACCAATCAATCACGTTACCGCCTACAGTCAAGAGGCAACGTGATTGGCTGGTACCCTTCCTTCCAACAATAGAAGGGGGATTACCTGATTGGCCACTGGCCAGCCGTCACCAGCCAATCACATCACCGCCTACAGTCAAGAGTCAATGTGATTGGCTGGTAACCTTCCCTCCAACAACTGAAGGGGGAGCACCTGATTGGCCACTGGGCTGCCATCACCAACCAATCACGTCACCACCTGCAGTGAAGAGGCGACGTGATTGGCTGGTTACCTTCCCTCCAACAACAGAAGGGGAGTACCTGATTGGCTGATGGCTGGCCAGCACTAATGCAGTGAGAAGGTCAAATTGCAAACCAGTACACCAGGGCCGTTGCGCAGCATATATACAAGCAGTAGGCCTGGCATGAGAGGATGATCACAGACTGCTATCGGGCCATTACGCCTGTCACTCAAATATCAATGCAAATTGACAAAGTTTCAGGGGTAGCTCACCTGCATAATACCACTTTGATATGTGGAGTCATGCATCAACCAACCAACAGTATATGTGACTCTCCTAGTAATTTGTCTGTTGTTTTCAGAAAAATCACATTTATGATTTTGGCAGTTCTTTAATAGCATAATGGCCTCTTGACATTTGAAGACACGGCTGATGAATTAAGTGAGACATCAGGCTCACACAATTTGGGATACATTATCTCCCAAAATTGACCGAGAGGATGATAGGTCAGGCGCAACTTATGATAGAACATTTACATGTGGGCCGCTTTGTACAAATTTGGGGATCAATATTGGCTAAAGCACATGGGGTTCGAACCATGTTCGAAAAAAAAAAGGTCAACATAATCATCACATACTTGTTGCACCAGGAGCGAGTGATACTAGCCCTTTGTTTTTCCTTAAGGTATCCTTTTATGTGATGTTAGTCTCCAGTTCTAGTCTCATTTTTTATTTAGTATGATGTATACTGGATACTACTACTACTAATGTGTGACATATAGAGGTTTAACATTTAACTGGGTCAAATTTTCCACTTGAATATTGTCTACACCTAATAAAAGTAGAGAACATTCGGCCTTTGTTTATCATGGGAAATATTGTCTCGGTAAAGTATGTCAAGGGTATTATTAGTGTCCCCATCATTCTTTGGCTGACATTTGAAGGCCCTTTGCGCTATGTTTTTAAGGACTCTGAGGCAAAACCTTTGATATTTTAGTTAAGTGTCCCAATACCCCTCATGACAATGAGCTTACTCACTTGAAGAATTCTTAATTTACTTTTTAAAGGGACACTGGAGTTGTAAAGTTTACTTTTGCATGTTCTCCTGAAACCTATGTATACAGTCAGGTAAAGGTATTAATAAATCAATATCAATAAGTTAAAAGGAACAGATTATCATTTGCATGTAAAAATCATAATCACATTTTACAAAAATCAGTTTCTTCATAATCAGATCAGTTTCTTTCATTTCTGTTAAGATATTTCATGAATAGTTCCTGAAAGGGAACAGAAAAGTGAAAAATGACAGTGTAACAGATTTCAAAAACCATTCCTTGTGATATTAAGCTTGCATTGATGTTGTCTAGCTACTTTTAAATCTATTTCACATTCTCTCACATTCATCCTTTGACAATCAAATAATCCCATTATGGTAACCTTTGTATTGACATTCTTTGAGTTTTACAGAGCTCGGGATTTATGCTTTGACATTCTTGAGAGTTTTACAGAACTCAGGATTTATTGGAAACTTGCTCTTAAGAGACTTTTGTGCTTGCTTTATTTGTTTCACAATGGTGGTTTTGTTGTTTTATATTTTGCCATCACTCTTAGATTCAGAGCCATTATGTTCATATTCACTTCTTCTGACATTTGGTGCTAAGTACTTCTGCATTACATTGTAAATCTTAGGCCACACCAATTTCATTTGTTGATTCCCAGATTTTTCTGTAGCGACAGGACGAACAAAAACTAAAAAAAAAATTTGCAAATAGTCTGGGGTGAAGATAAGGGTTTACATAACATAAAGAATAAGAAGATTATTCAAGTTTCAGCTTTGTATGGCTCATTTTATGCAATGAACCCCTTTCTTTGATCTTGCCATGTAATATATGAATTGATATTGAGAAATAGTTTTGATAAATGAAAAATTGCAACTTATGATAAGATATGACCACACACATAAAATAGGTATGTGCAGGCCTTTATATCTATTTTGGTGGCTATTGAGGTTTACAACTGAACAGTCAAATAGTAAAATGTGAGTAAAAACTTGTGAATGGGAATAGCGACCCAATTTTTTTTTTCAAAGTGGGAAAAACAGGAGAAGCTATTCCGAGAAGCAGCAAAACAAATTGGTGTGGCCTTAGCTGGTAAAAGTTTGTCCTAACTTAAACAACTGTCTGCATATTGCATAGTACAAAGTTTAACATAATGTCCCCATATATTTACCCTCCAGTTTTTCATATCGTAAATCTATACATAACTAGTCACACAGAAATGATCTCATGTCCAAGTGCAGCCAGGTGTTCAGCAATCAAAAATGGGTGAGGTTTCCTTGGCTAGCGGAAAATTAGGTGAAACCAAAATGTTGAGTCAAGATCACATAATTGGTCTCGTTTCTGCTTCCCTTATTGCAGTATTAAAAGTGGTTCTTTGATGCTTTACCTTGGACAACTTCCAGCATGCTTATTGACTTGTTACATGCAAGATGGACATAGATGGGAAGATAATGGAAGAGTGGAAAATTGGGTGGTACAAGTTCAAGTTTGGTTCATCTGAGTTTTAGATGTGGCTGAGCATGAAATCTGATAATATGTCAGTTATGAACTATCATCACAAACCAGATATTGAAATCCTTTTTTTCATCTGGGACCTACAATGTTGTCAGGGATTTTACCTGAAATCTTTCTGCAAATTAGCTTCTGTTATGTCTAGAAGCTGGATTGTCTAGTTGTAACTTATTTGATAACTCGATGTCGTCTTAAGCACGAATTATGTGCATATATCAGTTGATACATATTAGGCCACAGCAAGTAATTTTTATGGATGACATCAGCGCGCTCATTAATTTTCGCCTGATTTTGAAATAAAAAACAAGAAATTTCATTGCCCTCCGACATTGGTCAACATGCCAAAAATTGGCAAATATGTCGTAAACGTTGACAGTCTAAGGTGTTTCATTGCATATCAATACCCAGTGTAGTTCCTGCCCATGATGGTATGAAAAGCCGTTTTCTGCATTTGTTCTAGCAAAGACATTATATAAATAATGGGGGGGGGGGTCTAGATAATTGAGCTGTATACACAAGGTGTTTCATCGCATATGAATACCCAGTGTAGTTGCTTCAGATGATGGTACAACAATCTCTTTAATTTTCTGCATTTGTTGTAGTTAGTCTATTGAGATGTATACACATCTACAAGGACATGTTTACTGTTGAATCAAGGAGGTTTTATATTATATATGAAACCTCATTGGTGGAATACAGGAATAAAAGACCTGTTGGTCATGATATCATATTTCGTCGCCTCAATTCTTGTTTAACAAGATTTATGATCTCAAAATTTGAAAATATAGGAATCTTGTTTTTTTTAGCCCGCCTTGTTTTTTTTTTGCCCTATCTCTTTAATTTTGGAGTCTGCGGAGGATGCCATCCATAAAATTTACTTGCTGTGGCCTTACATGTAATTCAAAGATATTATCATACCATTGTTCTCTCCTCGATGCTCCCAATACTCTTGACAAACATCTCACAGGTAACAATGACAGGTTCACCTATAGGGAGAAACAAAGAACAGAATATTGAGCCAAGTTATCAATAAATAGCTTAATTTATAAGGTGGTTCACAATTCTAAGTACTCATGTGCAGCAAAATACATTGTGGGAAATACAGTATGTCAACAGTTTAGGCCTCTGAATTGTGATCAGTTCTTGTCTTGACCACTGTCTCTATTTGCATAACTGTCTCTATTTGCATAACAATGTTTTGTTTGTTTTGTTTCTTTCCTAAAGACCTTTGTCTTTGCATTTTGCTGTACATGTGTACTTAGAATCATTTATGATGCTAACATTTGTTTTAGATCCCTCAATCAAAGGATACATATTATGTAACTCTATGTACATGTATATACTATATACATGTATGTAGAGATACATAATATTAAGGAACCTCCTTGATAATATGTATCCACCACTTTGAAAAATAGTATGTTTGAGAGATCTCAAGTGCAGCATTGCCCAGGTAATTGTACAGTCTAGATACACAGGAGTTGCATTAAAAAAGAGGTCAAACCCAAAAAGCTTAGATTGTATTCCATAGCAGTTCTTAGAATAGTCCCATGTTTCACCATTGTTAACTAATGTACATGTACTGTCTGTATACTTTTTCTATACATTGTTTCATGTTGTAATTAGCCATCTGGCAAGAACTTGCAAATAAAACTTGCATCAGAGATCTCTTTAGATGCATTTTCCTGTGTGGCAGATATATATTGTGCCCTGGCAATGGCAGATGTTAAAAGAGGTTACTTACATGGACGCCACAAGGTTTGAGAATCATGGCTTGCTCCTTTTCTAATACATGAAGTTTACTAAAATGCACGGTGCAGCAATAGTTAAAAATGAAGCTATCAACTTTACTACCAGATCAAAAGAATCCATCAGGAGAGCTGACTACATGAACTTCGTTCATGCCACCGTTTAGTATTCCATCCTGGTGTGGTGATAATGAGTGGCATTAACCCGGCTGTAAAGTAAAGCCCGCTTGCAACCACGCTCTTGTAACAGTCCTTGAAATAGCGTTCAATGGGCGAGTAAATGGCTTTGTACACCATGACTTTATACATGTACATAGCAGCAATATGAAGTCAATGCATTGAAAATGAGAAGCTAGCGCGGTGGGTCTAATAACTACATGTAGATAGCACTTGTATGTTATATATCTTGTGTTGCATGCCATTGCTCTTTTCAGTGCTTCCTTTTTATATCATACATCGTATACAATGCAGAGTCTCTGTCAAAATGACTAATATATAATCATAGTATAATACAGTCTTTATATAGCAGACCTGTATCAATTCTTATGACGACTTCAAAATGCTTGAATATTGTCTTCCTTTCTTTATAATCTATATTGGGCACAACAACCAATAGCAACACACTACACAATACACATGTGCTAAACATGTAACAACCCATTTGCATTTTTATGATGTTTCTGGAGTTGCTGTCTGAATTTGACATAAATATGATGTTCTTTTTTGGTGATTTTGTATATTCTGTACTTTTTGTAGACAGCACTTTTGTATTGGTGTTTATTCAGGTACAGTACTGGTATATGGATGTTCCTGTATTTTGGACCTGTACCTAAATGATGGTAGTGGTATACCGGTACTCAGTAGCAGTACTGCAGCCCTAGGGTGCAGGTCCGCTGGATACTTGCGGACTGTAGTACTTACATAATTGTTTACACTACACAAAGTCATGTAATACACAAATATTGGCAGTTTCCCTTTACTATGCTTTGACAAATAATTTGACAAAAATAGATCACTTCCAAAGCCACTTAGCCACACTTTTCATTTGCTTTGATCTACAGCAATGATTCAGATTTAACAGTCACAACTACACGTGCACCGCAGTCTAACGAATGAAACGTCCTTGCACTTACTTTCCTAATTCACTTCTCATGAAAGTCTAGGACAACTTTGTATGCATAGAGGTTGTGCTAAAAATGGTTACAAGGCAATCCACACAGCTTATACATATGCTACTGTGACACCAATGTTTTTGAGAAGAACTAGGACATGTCTTGGGTTGTTAAGGAACTATAACGACTACCCCTTAAATCTCTGCATTGATTCTCCACATGCTTTACTTATTTTGTCGATGAAACATACCCCAAGAGGGAGATTTCGTGATTTCGTAACAAAGGCCTGATGTTTAAGTCTTTGTCAGTTTTCCAATTTCGGTCTGGTTTGACGTTTTGAAATGAGGTGTTTTGAAGTCTTGTGGGATGCGGTTTTTGTCTGATTGGCCGATCGAATGTCGAGAACGCGTTTGCTCATCGCAGATGAACTTTTAATTGCAGTTGTGTCAATCCCTTAAGCCATGTCATTATCTACAGGCGTGGGATCGATGACTTCCATGAACTGTAATGGGTCTAGCCTGTTGTTCAAGTGCAGTGTTTTGACTGTCTAAGCAATTAATATCAGCACATAAAATCCACATGGCTATAGTGCCCATGAATGATTTTCGAATAGTTTGATCCTATGCGGTTAACACACACAATAGACTTAGTAGACATAGTGACACTGATGGAAATATGGTAGTATAAGTACTCGTTGTGCGTGACTACATTTTAATTATAGGACAATGTCATCAAGGTCTTAAATCAAGCTATTTTTTCTTCTATTGCATATTCTGTAAACTGCCTCATGGGGTAACACACCAAGTTTGCACTGAAGAGTACAAGCTATACATATCCAGACAGATTTATTTGATCCACACCAGGAAGGAGCCCCACTATTTTCGATAAGTGTGGTGGGTGTTTTTTTACGTGCTTAAGGTGTTGCTCTCCTTTAACACCTCCATTTAATGTCCGGACATCCATAATCAAAACTGGGTACATATTTTCACCAGAGTGAAGTGAGGAAAATTGGAGGAAAAAAGTGCCTTTCCCAAGTGCACAATGTCAATGGGGCATGTCAGCAGATTCAAAGCCAGGACCTCTGGGTCCTGGGCTAAACACCCTGCTGTTATGCCACCACAATGCCACTGGGAGGAACTGGATTGTAATGCAATGACACATGCTCTTGGCATGTACATTTTTATATTCACTGTGAACATCTTTTAATACTTTAAAATTTCTAGATCTCAAATTAGAATATTGTCTATTTAGAAAGTTTATGCCTGAAGGCTACAAACAAGTACATGGGAGAAACATATTATTAGGAGCCCATGGCATATGTAAAATTCCATGTTGACATAAATTTTACATGCAATTTGAAAACTATACATGCAAAATTATATACTGTCAGTAGTAAACACAAAAGTTCAGTTATAAACACAAACACAGCTTCAATGTTTTCAGATTTTTCCAGTGCAAATTTCACGATCTTACGGAGGTATAAGATGGTTTAGAACAAAAAGGAGAATATAAGCGAGAGTTTCTTTTTCAAGTCCGGACTTGTTTCCAGACATTTAGTTTTTTTGGAGTTGAACCTAAACGTTTGGTCCAGTCCCATTCAGGTCCGGGGTTTAGGTACATGTATGCAGCACTGATTCTGCCCAGGAGCCCCACAGGAAGTGTACTTCCCTTGTGCCAAGGTGTAAATCAATTTCTTGTTGGTCCGAACGCTGGAAACTTTTACCAAACCCTGCTTCTAAATCCCCTTCCATTAACTTGTATTGATCCAGTTCCTCTCAGTCTTTTGGTACCAAATACTGGTGTAATTGCTTTGTTTATGGTTGGATTTACAGCAATCTACCTCAGAAATGTACAAATCCCTGAGCTTATGAAATGCCAAGCCGGCTATTATTGAATCGTGTTCAGATCTTTCTGAGTCGAGACCACGATGTACAACTTGTATTTAGTTACATTCAACAGATACAGTGACTGTAATTCACTTTATCTTCACTGTAGCAAAATTTTCAGGGTGTAAGGAAAATTGACATTTTCACTGAAGTTTAACTTCACGATGGTGGCAAGTGATTACCAGAATGGATGTATGAAGGAATCATAAATAATAACAGGTTCTTTCTTGGTGATGATAAGTTCCTGGTACAGAGGTGACTGTGAAAACCGTGAACATAAGGTTACAGTGAAAGAAACAAGAATTACAGTATCTTGAATATTCACTTTCAAATTGGTTTTATTTTTGCAGTCTTCTCGGTGCCTCTCCACTGTGAAATCATGTTACATATCCAGACAGATTGATTTTTTGTTTGTTTTGACTGTCTCTTGTGCCTAAGCAATTAAAATCAGCACATAGAATTGACATGGCCAAGTGCACTCATTGTTATTGTGCTTCAGTATTGTTCCAAACTTGAACTTGCAAATTAAATCCCAGCAAAAATAAATAGATTTGAAAATTCTAGATACTTAGGTAATATTGTAGTCAGTTTTGTAACTAGATAATGGTAGTTATACACATTTATACAAATTTCAAGCTCACTTGGCATAGATTATTTAGATTTTAATATTTGAACTTGTTTGCCCATTTTTACTCCAGGAAAGAAATAAGGCAACCTTTCATTTAATTTGACAGTTGTGCATCATATTTGTCACAACCTATATCCTACCATTGGCCTAACGAAATCTAAATCTTATATAAAATGTACCACTTAATCAACTGTGACAATGTAAGTCAACATTTTCCAACACATACTGTATGTTGGAAACTTTTCCTGTCCCGTAAGTCTCCGAGCCCAAGCAACTTGCCGATAATAAATGATGAATCGATTTTTGCCGCGGGAGTCTCGCTTACACTTTTAGAATGATTGACTGTGTTTGAATGACTTTATCAGACACCCAGACTCCGCCGGCTACATTCTTTCTCCTGGTTTCCGATTCTTGGCTTCTCAGATTCGGTACGATATTATCCCTTTGGGCTAGATGAATGATGTGATAGGGTCTTGCGCTTGTCTGGGTACTAGATAGATGTAGGATTAAGTGTCACCTCTAATGTGTCAGATTTTTTTCTATAAAAAAGTTGATCTACTCGAGAGAAAGGTTTTATGGCAGGGCAGATCATATCTTGACGTTTATGATTAATACTCAATTGCTATAATGGGTATAAGATGAATGCATCTGATTATATTTTTAGAAGTGCATCGTATGGTAAGTCTCTAGTCATTCTCAATTCCTATCCCCTAGCTGTATCTGCTCTTAGACAGGAAGTA
Source organism: Branchiostoma lanceolatum (assembly GCF_035083965.1). Taxonomy (NCBI): domain Eukaryota; kingdom Metazoa; phylum Chordata; class Leptocardii; order Amphioxiformes; family Branchiostomatidae; genus Branchiostoma; species Branchiostoma lanceolatum. The sequence continues at coordinate 12,483,996 of NC_089729.1, forward strand.
TGAATGATTTGTGTTGGATTTATAAAGTTGTAATAGGCCACTATTCAAACAATGCCTTGAATATGGAATGATATTTGTTGATAGAGTTATTAGGACTCAAATGACTGTGCATCTCTGTTATATTGTATCTGACTCTTACCTCTTCCCTCATGACCTCAATGAAAAGCGGCCTGTGTGCCGATTTGAGCTTATCATGAATAAACAAAGGTTCAAACAAAAACAAACTTAAGTAGAAATAAAAGTTTAACTCAAAACTAGATTATATATTGTTATAGATTTTTATGCTTTCCATGTCTAGTTCCATTGAGATGTCTTGCTTGTTTTTGTCAGCAGGGCTAGCCCTTTGTAATAGCCACAGACTAGTTGGGCAGCCCTGGCTGTGTGTCCTGAACAGCCGAACCAAATAAATGAATAAGAAAAAAAAATCAAACTACTTGTACAATGAAGGTCTTTTGGATACATTTTGCATATTATTATCCATTGCAGCTCCCCCTTTCTCTCCACTGTAAGAAAATAATTCAAATTGAATATAGTTTTGAGTACTAAATTTGTAATCAATAGCCAAGTGTGCCATGTTTACAATGTAGCTGGCTTCTTAGAATTAGTAGGCAAAATTGAATGCATAACTTTTCTGCAAACTATTTTTGAAAAGATAGTATCTTTCAATTGGCATGAAATTTGACTCTTGTTATGGATTGATTTTTTTATCAAGCTTTATATTGTATACAGTCAAGTTATGATTTACAATTTACAATTACATCCATTTACTTGTCTCTTACCCAAATTACAATTAGACAACAACAAAAACAGTTCTATCACATATGTATGCACCAAGCAGAATGCATAGCAGAAAATATGAACAGCAAACTTTGACAATGTTAGAATTGCAATTAAATGTAATCATACGCCTCATCCTATATCAAATATGCCATTGTTTGATTTTCTTCTGCAGCTCGCTTTTTGCTTCCTAGAAAGATACAAATGAAAAATCGTATATATTATGCTTTATTTCATACTGGAAAGAAGCTGAAGGTCTAGTAGAAGACAGTTCCACACTGTATTACTAAGCACTCAAGAATGACCGCCCGTCATAGCATTCTAGAAATCGTAACGCTGACATTTTCGCAATCCCCCATTCATGTCTGCATCTGTCTCTTACTGATCAATATCCACACTTCATTAGAAAGCGTGGCATTGATTTCGTTCTAAGGAATTTACTTCTGGGGTAATGACCATCCATCAAACTGTCAGGTGGCATAGCTCTGACATTTTCCTGCTCCGCAAACATCAAAACTTAGATCTGCAACCTTAACCTTCTAATGCTTTTTAGTTCACTTTTGACAGACATGTATAGTAAGTAATGTGCAGTTATGTGTCATTGTAAGAAATTTGACTATAGGTTACAGAATCTGATGTATGTGATATTTAGCAATCAGCATCTTCCAAATCATTAGAATTCTACAACCTTAAGGTCCTAATGCTTGTTAGTTCTCTTTTGACATATAAGTAATGATATTGTGCAGTTATTTGTCATTGTAAGAAATTTGACTGTAGGTTACAGATGTATGTCATATTAGCAGTCAGTATCTTCCTACATATCTTAATCATATCTTGTCACTCCTTTTTTGGATCCAACGTATGATTTAGAGTTCATGAATCATGGAGGTTTGTTGAAAGGAAGAGGTGGTATGAGCAAGTTTCAATGCTGTCTTTGATTTCTTTAGAACGAGATAACAGCATTTGAGCAGTAAGAATTTATTCACCTTTTTTAATTTTTATTTGTCCACTTTTTGTTTTTTGTTACCTGTACATTTATGTTTATCCTGAATAGAATATTGCAAAAAATTAGAACACTGTCAGACATCCTATACATACAATTTTTTCTGTTCATAAAACACAGAGTATTTTGCTTCCAAGTTAAGAAATTCTTTTGGGTACATGGTCTAGTGACTCCATCACAAAAGTTCAGCCTTCTGTAACATTGTCACATACTGAGTTACTGAGGCATCAAATGCACCTGCCAGCCTCTATTACTTACTACATGGATGCATGAAAAATAAAACATCTTTTGTAACCCATGTGTAGCATAGTATATCAATCAATGGCTTGGGCTAAGCTGTACCTATTCTACTGACTTTATTACATTTTGTGCCACTATTGATTGCTTATAGTGGTTGATACTGTCCATATGCTTAATTTAAGTAGATTTGTGTAGCTCCTCTTCAGATGGTGAAATTCCTATATGGTTGACAAAAAAACATTCTGAATTAAAACCATTTCAAAGCACATAATCGGCAACAAACTCAGTATTCCATATTTTACAGCTGCAAATGCAGTATTCCATATTTTACAGCAACGGAAGTAATCAATTGAGTTCATAATGTAGGAATAATTATTGTTTCAGTAACATTTTATGGAAATTGTATAATTTTATGCTTATCTTGAATCTGGACTTTAACTTATTGCAAATATGTATTGTTGACAGCTAAATCTTACAGAACATTTGTTGTTCTGTTCTGCCAGGTGAAAATGAGCAGACAACTTGGATTTGACCAGGAAGATTTTTTTAAAAACCCATACCACTGTTGGTCGGAAGCAAGCTGACATAGCATTCACCCAGGCAGTGTCCCTACAACACTGGAGTAAAGGGTTAGGCGACCATGACACAAGGTAAGGGTAATCACTACAGTACTGTAATACCCCTAGTGAATTTTGTACTGCTTAACTGAACGTACCTTAGCTAATTCAAGGGTTACCGTAAGATTATTGGGAATTTGGTCCAATATGTTGATCCCTTCCCACTTCATGAGAGATCAACTTAACATGGTGACACTAAAACTGAAACATCACACTGGGAAGAAAACAAACAAACGTTGGGACAGTCATCAGAAGTTGCTTTTTGCTAGTCAAGCAGATTTCTAGACTTGATTTGCAACAAGAATTGCTGATTTTAGCTGTCTCTTTTCCTAGGAGAATACCATATCTTATAAACTGCAGTAGTAGCTATAACTAATGAAGACAGTTTTTTTTGCAACTTAGAATACCACAAGTATATCGTGAGCACTTGTTTGACATGCCTCTCCTCGGTGCTGAATTATGTACTGTTATTAACATCAAGCTTTCATATGGGGATCATCCTGATGCACCTGTGCTAAGACACTACATTCTAGACTAAGAATCTTGAAAAGACGAGTATGGGGCAAGATGTCATTAATGAAATATCATGATTTAAAAAAATGTTCATTATTGTATTGATGAATCTAAGTATCATTCTGCCTATGGTAAAACATCTAATGCACGTATACTAAGGGACTACATTCTAGATTGAAAATCACAAGAAATGTGGGTCAAGATTTCATTTATAAGATATCATTACTTTTTAGATGTTAATTATTGTTAAACAATTGATGAATCTAAGTTTCATTTTACCTATTTTAAGACATCTGAAAAAGAATGGGCCTTAGGTTAAGGCGGGTAAGCTAACACTAAGGGATGCACAAGAAACCCTGAGAGTATGCAATAGTTTCCTCTTGGTGTGTCTCGTAACTTCACAATCATATACTAAGTGATGTGAGAACACGCCAGGGTGTCCTAAACTTATTCACACATTGAAATTCCAGTCACAGTTACACCTGAACAGTCATCCATACAAATGGTTGTGTCGATGATAGGAGCGAAGGGGAAAATTACTTTTCATGGCTTGTTTACTTGAAGTCCTCTGAGTACATGCCGCGTCATGCCTCACTTATATTCTAGTCAGCGTTCGCGCTACTCTCGCACGGCGGAAGGGTTACACTATCCACGGTCCTCCTGATTGGATTTTGTCGTATTTTGGTTGAAAGTTAAAGAGCTTGCGAGGTCATTGCGGATTGCAGCGAGGGGTACCGTATCGGTGGCTGTGTTTCGTTGCGTAACTAATTATTTTCTCGTGCAAGACGCGTGCGTGTCGCCGCGTTTAAACCCGGCTAGGCACAGTTGGGTGAACTTGAAGGATAATGTATTTTACTCGGGAGGACTGTTGTGTAACAGGGTGGCTGACATGCTGTATGCCGAGACTGATGGGCTGTCAAAATGTACTAGAGCAAACAGATTGTCAACGGCTTTCCCATGGCAGAAATAAATGGGCAAGAGAGCATTTTGCAAAGTCACCATGAATCGTAGCAATAATTTTCTTTTGCTGATTATTATAAATTGATATGAATGCCCCCTCCTGTAATAACATTATCCTTGAAATTGTCGTTGTGTTCCCCTTGCAATTTCTTCCAATTGGCATACTCGTATTCATTGTTTGGGTTTACATTTCTGGACTTTTTTGTCAGTTCATACTTTAATCACTCAAGAACAACTGATGTAAAAAGTGACAAAGCATACTAGATTAAGCATTGATTTACTTTATTGAGGGCAAAAGGGCTTGGTTATCTTATGTGTTACAAATGTTACAAATTAGTGGTTATCAGAGCATGTCTCTTGCCTGTAAAAGTTCTAGAAGTTTTAAGACAAACTTGAAATTGAGCCAATCTAAACGCCATCGATTTTACTGAAGTGTCAATACTTCCAAATAAGTATTTACCATGTCAGGGATTGGAACTAAGTGAAACATTAAGAACAGAAAACCGAGAATGGTAGAGAAAACTTAGTTGTGAGATCTTCTGTGTTGACCCAACAGTCAATTATATATAATTAGACTAATGGATAGATGAGGTGAGAGATGTCAACAATAACATAGGATATAAATAGATCCTGGAGCATGATGTCATTGGTTTAAAAGAGTTTTGTTGTTATTGGGTGTTACAAAAGTCCCCAAAAGTAGTCTATGGTTATTAGAGCACGTCTCTTGCCTGTGATATTATGATAAAAATCCAAAGAAGTTTTATGTCAAACTTGAAATTGGGGCAATCTATATTCCATCACTTTTACTGAAGTGTCAATACTTCCAAATTAGTTTACAATTGAACTGTTTGATCTATGTTCTCATGGGTCAAATACCGAGCAGTAGCTTAATGAAGTGCAATGGAAACAAATATAGTCTACTGAAATAGAGAACACTTGAATTATTTAACATATGGCATTGTGCTTGAGGAACAGCTGGGGTAATGGCTAAGTGAGTATAGTGTTGCACTCGGTAGGACGTGAGTTCAATCCCTGGCCGAGTCATACTAAAGACTTTATATATGGTACATACTGCTTTTCTTGATTATTTTCTTAATTGTAACTTAATTTTAGCTGAATTTTTAACGGTCACTAGTCAACGGCTAAAATTTCATCATAACAAATATTTGATCACTAAAATTTGAGACAGTAATGTTTGTTCCCACCGTTAGAATTAAGTGCAGTGACCTACTCCATTTTCCCCCCAAACGCTATATTTTCCTCCCGCTATATTAAAGTGATTTACAGTGCTTTGTCTGCTTATCACAAGCATTTGGGACAGAGTATGTTAGTTGAACACACACATGTACACCACTACCAGTGGACTAGCCCCTTGCTGTAGTGATTGCACCAAATTCTGTGGCCAAAAAAAGGAAAGTAATCTCGATCCAGTTTAGCTCACTGAAGAGCTAGTCTTCCACTGGTCGTGACAGCTGGTGTGTTACACGGTTATACCGGCTAATATATAGATACAGATACAGATACAGACAGAGAAGACAGATGCTATGTACAGTATTTACAAGTTCATTGTACCGGGGAAATTCCCCTAGCTCTTTTCCACAAGCACAATGAACAGTGGACCACGGCTTAACGTCCCGTTCTAAGTTCTATTGAAACAGAGTTGGGCCCCACCCTATGCACCGTCCGATGTGGGAAAGACTTTGAATACACTGTACATGCAATTACTTGTAAATGCATGTAATTACTTGAAAAGTGCATTCTCCTTTATTTATGAAAGAGGCAGAAAAAAATTATTGCAACAAGCATGAATAGTTACAACTTCCCGTATGACATTTAACAACAGGTTACTTCAATGTGACTTTGTCCTTTGATTGGTTGTGCAATTAGTCATTCATGGTTAAGTTGGCAATCCAAGGGCATTGTTTGGCAGTGAAAAACAGCTGCTTCTCTAGACTTTTGGCAGTTGTTGCAATCGCTTGGCAGACTTTGTGGAACCAGAGGTGGGAGTTATCTGATTCTGCTTGATGTCATTTTGAATCCCAGAGGCTTGATAGTCTAGACTTTACAATAATGTTTTGGGCATCAAACATTGGAAGTTTTATTTTCACGCAAGACGAAAGTTCACCCGTATACACATTGTCAAATATCTATCTGAATCATATGTCATGGACTCTGTCGGTAAAATAAAGTTCTATTTGCACATTTCATTAGTACAAATACAACAAATGTTCCATCTACACACAATTCATTAATGGATGAATCTGCAAGATCTAATTTTCAGAAACCTATGGCAAAGAATGACAATACAATTTGATATTGAAAGCTGTCCAACCTCAGACTGAGGACGAAGCATGGCACTTTTTTGTTAGCTAGTAGTGCAATGTGTCTGCGCTACAGCTCACATGCATTTTGTATTTTGGGCCAATCCCACCTGGTCAACCCTTCTCTTCTTGGTGTGTTGGGTTATGTTACATGTACGTTCAGAGGTTTGACACCCAATTGATATCATGTGACTGTCACAGAAGTTTGTATTGTTTGGGTGAGGAACAGATCGTTGTGACGGTCGTGTGGCGTGACCAACAGATCGTTGTGACAGTCGTGTGGCGTGACAAACAGATCGTTGTGAGTCGTGTGGTGTGACGGCAGATTGTTTGACCCAGAACACAGATTTCGTTGATTCGAATCCTGTCATGTCACCCTCGCAATTAACACAACTTTTTTACTCAACCCAGGTAAAAATGGGTACCTGACTTCGGTTGGAGAGAGAGATGCACCGGGCCCTTAACACAGTGGATAACAACCCACTGCCCCTACGACCTCAAAGAAAGGTTATGGGACTACCTTTTATGATGCGGTATGAAATGTGCCTACAGCAAGTCTTAACAAATGAAAGGTCTTCCCCGAAATGATTTTTGATGCAATTCCTTTTGTTATTTTTCATCAATGATTAGACCATTGCCCAGCAGCTATCTCAAAAATAGTTTGATGAAGAGGGTGACAGGAAAGGATTTGAGTTGGATTTTTTGTTCTTAATATAGATCAGCGGACTGGGTACCATGATTGACACAGCTGTCTGCTGATCGTGTCTTTTGACTTGATGTCTTTATTCTCAGCAAAACTGTATAAAGCGACTATCTAAAAGATAGTTTGATGAAGAGGGTGATTAGGAAAGGATTGGAGTTGGATCTTGTTGATGTTCGCAGCACCGTGCCCTTATAGATCAGCCGTACAGGGTGCTATGATTGACACAGCTGTCTACTGATCGTGTCTATTGACTTGATGTCTTGATTGTCAATAGAGCTTTGACAGTCTTTCAACACACATAGAGGCCTTAGAAGCTTTAGTTAAGTACTGTAAATCCATTAGTGGTGTACCACTAGTGTTTCTGGACTTTTATGTGATATTTGTATCTGTGTAACTGGATACTCGCCCTTCAGCATAACACACCAGCTTTGCAAGCACACGGTGCAGCAGCAGCTAGTTATTTGTTTATTGGTTTGGCTGTTCAGGACACACAGCCTAGCCTGGGCTGCCCAACTACATGTAGCCTGTGGCAAGACATCACAATGGACAGCATAATGAGCTATAACAAGCAGCTGGTTATATTACACTGAACTGCCTGTCACACCCATTCTTTGCACATCTACTGCAAGTGTTCTTATATAAGAGCTGTCTAGTGAGGATGCTCCAACAGTACTTCTGATAACACTTTCCATATATAAGGTACTGTCACATTTGTCATAGAATTTTCAGCAACAGTAACTGTTACCTAAGCAACTGGATACGATTTCAGAAACGGTCAGACGTTTCAAGTAGCATCCACTGCTTTGGTCAGTGAAACTGATTGAAATTTTTCGATCAGCAGGTTTTTAACCACGTACTATGACTTGATATGCAGTTATATAAAAGTGAAGACAATTTTAGATAGTGCAATAGGAAAAAAAATGAATCAACGTCAAGACAATCATTCTACAAAAGTCTTTTCTGTCTCATGACAGCTGCAATTTGTACGATACATCAATGACTGTCGTAAGAATGTGCTCAAACTGCTGTTACAGTTGTAAATCCAACATTCGTCAACACTGATGTGTGTGTACTGTATATGTGTGTATACTATTTCAGGGCTGTAGCTAACTTTAAAAGATATTTTTTCCATCATCCCAGTTCCCATTGACGAAAAGATCCTACAAAATAGTCTTTTTTTTCTGTGACCTTGTATAAACCTCTATCAATTTATTCAAATTTTGACATTTTCACATCTTTCGTCATGGATTTTTGTCCGTCAAGGTTAATGGAATGGTCTAAAACATTTCCATCGAATGCAACAAAATTCCGTGGAATGATGGGTGGTGCCTAGGATCCTGTACTATTTGTACTATTTGTACTATTTGAGTGAGTGCACGCTTGACATAACTCGTGCAGTGGTGCCTAGGATCCTGTACTATTTGTACTATTTGTACTATTTGAGTGAGTGCACGCTTGACATAACTCGTGCAGAAGTTTCGGGAGAAAAGAAACCAGGGGACTGGAATGAAGACAAAGAAAGCGCTGTCACTACTGATCACTGTGACACGAGGTATAATATATAACTATGCGGCTAATGAATTATGTGTAATGGAACGTAGCAAGGAAATGTATGATGTCTTTAACGTGCCATAAATCACGTTGTACATCGGCAGCATGTTTCCCGGCGCAGCAAAATTACACGGGCTCATTTAGCGACAGAGATTGATGAAGTGTAAGGTGGGAATAGATGGCGTGGATTACGTTTCTCTGCAAACTCGGCAGTTTGGGAGTTTAGATGTATGAGAATTCTGTGCTGACAGCCGTATGCTGTCCTATTTAGTACGGCTTCGTTCAAACAATAATGGCTTTTTCAGCCTGGCACGCTTAATTGCACATATGTCTCTGAGAGCGACACTAGCATACAGCTATAGGACAATGAACTGTATACCTGTTGTCCTGAATAGTAATTTATAGTGCTGTTTCTGAATGATACTGTAGTTGGACAGCTACATGTTGTATACAGTGCAAACTTTTGAATCCTCGGAATTGTTAAGTCCCTTTTTGAATAAAAAGACATGAAAGCAAAATTTGAACTCATGGGCCAGAAGCAGTAACTAATAGAAAAATGAACAAAAATACCACCAGACTATGCATGCTATTGCAGTGATACAAATAAGCTTAAGAATAATGCCTTTAGTTCCCCAGTGACTTTTCAATATACATGTGCGTACATTGTATACAGCAATATCCACTGCATATGCCTAAGTACAAGATAAACGACTGGTTAAGTAACCCCTATTTTTACTGTTTTTAAAATTCAATTTTTTTTCTTTAAAAGATTTGGAGATTACTTCCAGACATCCATCACTCTTCTTCACTAGAATAAACTGGCAGAAAGAAACAATGCTGGTTCTTGTTTTTTTCACTGTCACTTTATGTTCATTGTTTTCACGGTCACCTCTATACCGCGAAGTTATCATCACCGTGAAAAAACCTGTTGTTATTATTTTTGATTCCCTCATGCATGCATCCGTTCTGTAAACCACTCGCTGCCAGCGTGAAGTTACAGTTCAGTGAAAATGTCCATTTTCCTCACACCATGAAATTTTGCTACCGTGAAGATAAAGTAGATTATAGTAACTGGAAAAAAATGGTTGAATATGTCAAAGTTACTCATTCCGAAGCTTCATTAACAACCCTAACTGTAGCTCTAATTTGAATAGGCTATAATGGGCAAAGGAACCCTGCTCAAAAATCTACAGTAACACTTACTAACAGCTGCGTCATATTTCTGTACAGTGACAGATCTAGGACAGGAGCTTAATGTATTACAGTCTGCAACAGACTTTACATAACGTTCGTTCAGTCACATCTGTCGCAATCTTAGTTTAATCTGATTCTGATTGTTAGATTACTGCTGAATGTGCTCAGATTGTGTATTGCTTCATGTGTTCAATATTATTTGTGTAAAGAAATGCATTACCATCTAATTTACATCCTTTCAAGTTTTCCTTTACTTTCTATCCCGGAATTATTATTGGGTAGGCCGACTACTCTCTCTTCACAGCCAATGGCTGAACTGCGAGGAGCGCACACTTGGCGGGGCTAGATCACTAACTCAGGTGACCTCAATACGACAATTGCCCCATGTGCGGCCATAGGACAGTAGGTTTTGAACCACTCACGCCGGGAAGGACCCCTACTCTTTTCGATAAGTGTGGTGGGGTCTTTAACATACTCGAGGCGTGACTCTCCTCAAACACGGGACCTCCATTCAACGTCCTATCCAAGGGACGTCCCTAGCCAAAGCTAGGTACTCATTTACACCTAAGTGAAGTGAGGAAAGTCGTTTTTGTTAGAATCCTTCTTCCTGTAAAATTAACGTAAAGCATTCTCTTACATTCTTGTCATTCTTTCTTTCTGTCAGGTATTTTCTGACCAACTTTGCCTCTGTTTGAGATTCATTCTACATTGTATGTACTTTGACTTCATTGTTCTTTTGAACTCTGTAATCTTGGTTATGTACGAAGTCATGTAGTTACTGATACATGTACTTAAAATTTGGCATATTTACATGTATGGGTAGCCTTCAAATCACTGTTGATTACAATACTTGGAGCTTTTAACCTTCTCCCTGCTGCCTAATCCCATCACCCATATACATTGACTGTGTAGAATTGGTAGCCAGATGGCTACTTCAGTGTGCTAAAGGTTAAACTCCCTTACATGCTTGACAGTCTTTACATGATGACCACATGTTTAATTTTGAATCCAAACATGCCAACCGCCATTCTTATCTTAAGACTCTATCTTAAGAAATCCAGCCCATGGATCAATGAGAATTCTTAAACCACTGTGGCTCAGAGAATGCAGATTTCTGTGATATCTTTACTGTGATATCTTAATCTTGGGGTTTTTGTACTTTTGATTGACATTTGAAGCAGTGGGTAAAAAGATTATCATCATTATCTGTTGGCCTTTGGTTTTGGGTCGGGCAGGATACTGCTGTTACAGTAACACTACTGTAACAGTACTGTTAATGCAGATATTTTTGCGGTGGTTTTATGCTTGCGGTTTTAGCAGTGACCTCTAAATATCTGCATTAACAGTACTGTAAGGTTCCATATCAAACTTACAACCACCGCAAAAATGCTTGTCCTGCCTTCTGTCCACCACGAACCGCGAGCTTAAAATCACCGAAAACACTCATTATGTATGATTTTCTCCTTACCACAATATCAAATCACTGCAATATGCAGTTCTGGTAATGCCAAAAACATTGCACACTAACTCTCTGGTTGTGCACAAAGCACTTTGTTAGTACTGTACATCTTATGCTAATAGCCTATGGATGGTCTGAGAAATGCAAAGCTAGATTATCTAGATACAGAAACTGCATTGTGCTTTGTGTAAACATTATCCATGAGTTAAACTTGCAAACTCTTGGGTAGGTTGGGGGTAATACGCTTGAAAAGTCAGTTTGCAAAGCTGCAGTACAAGAAATTATTATACCATTTCTTTACATTCTAACTCTTTCTTAAATCTCATTCATGATATCGTTTATGAAGATCACATTAGTTAAATGATCAACATTTTCTGGTAGCATTTTCTTTTCCATTACACAGGATTTGCCCTAGATATCAGGAACAGATGTAGGCTTTGATTCTTTCTGAATACAGGGCTATTTTTGACGTCAGGGATATCCATGTATAAAAAGATTAAGTTGTCCCTATCCCACGATTATGGTGGATCTTACTATGATGGAACAAGCATAGCTATCCTAATGCCTCTCTCCATATCAGTGCATTACTAGAAATCCTCTCCATCAAATAATAGTTGGAATCGTCAAAGAAAAGTTGACACAAATGTCAGTAACCTATAAGGTTTATCATTTTGTTATAATCATATTTTGACCCTTTGCATGGAAAAGGTCATAGATCACATTTGAATGAATTTCGTACATTTTGTAGATGGTTTTTAGTATTTGACGGGTTTTAAATTTAGAGAGAGATAGGTCCGAGGGAAAACATACATGTAGTTGATTAGAATGCATAACAGCCCTTTCTATTGATCCTAGTTTTATCAAAGCAATGAATCCTTTTAGTTAACAGAAGGGCTTTCTTTTTGATGTGTATCAAGTAGTGTCATTTTGTTCAAGGAGTAGGATCAAAATTCCGGTAGCACAAAAATAACCAAGTGAAAGATTTCCCTGACATGGCTACAGTTTAAAGGGGCATATTGTAGAATCTGGTGGGCAAAAACTACAAATAATAAGAATTTGAAAGATCTACATTAAGATTAACATTTGTAACTTATTTGTTACTTATTTCTAACATATGCCCGTCATTTTGTCACATTTCCACCATTAAGAAACGACGAAAAACGCAAAACGTGTAAAATCTGGTTCATTTACGTATTAACTTGCGTCCCGCAAGTTAATATGCAAATAAGCCAGCGTAGAACGCTAAGAAATAATCGAATCGACCGTTACGGTCGGAGATCGAGAGTCATAGAAAAATCACCACAAGTGATCAAACTTCAGAACGTCGCATGTTCGATCGTGTGTTCGGCGATGGTTCAACAAAATGGCGGACAAGTCAAGTGGTGGTGGGGATTGCGCATACATTTTTTTTAGACGTCCGCACGATACTACAAAGTCGCATCCATACGTGATAAATATTGCTGTGCAGTGTAATAAGGTATGTTCAACTAATGATTCTGTTTTTGATTATTTGTCTACATTGTAGACAAATAATCAAAAACAGAATTTTGTTTTATGCTCATGTCACAATATGCCCCTTTAAGAGTGTTTGAAATTTGAAGGACAATTTGAAAGCACATTACAACTAAGTTGAATTTTATCTTATATGGAAGTATGGTGTATTGACACTTCAGTAATGGAATATAGATTGCCACAATTTCAAGTTTGATGTAAAAAACGTCTATTACAATTTTACAGGCAAGAGACATGCCCTTAGTAATAACTATAGACTTCTTTTTGGGACAGTTGTAACAGATATATACGAAACACAAAGATAGCTCTTTTGCCCTTAACAATGTACAACGATTTTATTTTAACACGGACCCTATGTCACTTTTGATATCAGGAAGTCTGAACTTCTGTCGTTCAAACTGCTTCTTGTTAAATCGGTATCAGACAGGATTAAGAGCACTTTACAATCATACGGACAATATTTAGCGTAGTATATTATGCTTTTCAAGCTTTCCTTTAAGTTTAATTATGTTTGATTAATTATGTTTGATTATGTTGTTATCTATTGATGTATATGTTTTTGTGGTGAGAGCCAGAAAATATACTTAATTGTTCTCTTACCCCATCCACACTTGTGTGGCAACTTTTTAATGAACAAATATAACCAGAAAGACTGAAGGGGTCTTTTTACATTATTTCTGAAGTCTTACCCTCAAAGTTTGGGCGTATCCTCTGGTCGTAGTCGCACAGCATGCTGTCCAGGAGGTCGGAGGGCGTGTTCTGCTTCCTCTTACTGATGACTAGTGCACAGTTCTGTTCTTCACAGTGCCTGGAGATAAAAATGCGTATTGAAAATATCAAAACTTCTGCTGCAGTACTAGTGCCGTAACAAGCCGCTACAAGGGCCCCAAAATATAATCATTTTCATAATCATTACCCACATACCAAATATGAAGACAATCCATCCAGGCCTTTTCGAGTTATGCTCTTCATCAACACACATACACACACCCACACACATCCACGTCCACCCCCCCCACACACACACACATACAGTGTCACATACAAATGCTACCAAAAACAATCCTCTTGGCAAAGGTAATTGATTGAAAGTCAGGGCTCAAAATACTGTTTGCACAATTCACTTTTTGACACCCAAAATGTGCACCAGACTAGACTTTGACTGTGTTTGAACTGGTGCACCTAAATGTAGACATTTGTGTAAGCTTAGTACATTAAGGTAGTACTATAATTGTACTCTAGTATGCAGTATATCCTTTACATTAAAGTGTCAGGAAAAAATAATAAAGCATGAAAGTTTGTTATATAACTTGTCAAAGTTTTTGAAGTTCTATTTTGTAGAATTTCAGATTTCAGCTCTGAAGAGAGGCATTACTGCAGTCTGTAATTGGCTTTTGCTGACCTTCTTCCTTTATCTTAATGTTGTGATGATGATGGTCAAAAAATTGATCTCTAATGCGGCACTGGGAGACTTGAATAGTTGCAACAAATGACGACAACTCTCATAATTCTGCTGGGTTTTATTGAGGCCTTCTCAAGAATGTCTTGAACACCTGGATATCTTAAGTTAGTGTGTATGCCTACATGCATTGGTAACATTAGTTGAAGTTAGGGAAGCTCACCATAGAGACACACTTTTACAGATGAATTATGCATCAAAATATATATAAGTGTGTAAGCCAAGGCGATTCAATATGCATGTGATTCAAAGGAGTGTAAATCTCTAGATTAACACTCCTCCTTTTTATGTCTGAAGTCCCGTAGAGCATCTTACTTTTCTCGCTGCTTTGAAACCTGGTCTGTTCTCCGTCACCCTCAATTTTTATATCCACAGCGGCAGTCAGACTTCGCTACATTAATCCCACATTTGTCTTCTCGCCCAGGTCTCCGAGGGGCACTTTGATACGTGCTGCCGCGTTTAACAAGGTCTGCCTGCACTCTGACCGTGAGTAATCGTCGCGGCACGCGAGACCCTTCATCCAGTTACGCCGCCGCGCAGGAAATGTCCTTCTTCAAGTGTCATCGTGTGTTTCTCTTGTCACCTCTTAGAATTAGTTCTGGCTTTGTATCTGACTGTCAATTTATAGTGCACTTCTTCTGAATTGCTGCCATGGCTCCATGTAGTTTCAGGAGTTAATTATCCAAGCCGTTTGTAGTTGTACATTGCTTTAATGGTGGTGAGTATACCAGAGTGCAAATCATTGCATTGATGGAAGTATGTACTGTCTTATTGCTATCTTTACTGTTGTTTCAACACATTGTGAGAAATAGACTGTAGGGTTGCCTGGAGATTTTCACCTTGTGTGAACTTAACAGTCTTTGAATATGGCTCAGAGTCTGTTTTTGGTACTTTTTCCTTCTGGTATTTCGTACCGGTTTAGCAATTAAGTCATTTGATATCATACCCCCGTGCAAGGAAGAAAGTTTTATTACATTTTATGATCATATTATATCAATTTGTCATCTTTGGCAACCACCCCTTGGCTAGGTCTTATGCGAGTAGGGTGTTCTCAATTACCCATCAATTTTACAGTCCTAAAAGCTTTGCTGAAGGGTTTATATTATGCATTATGGAAATATCTTAAATGTATTGTTTGTTCAAGTGCGGAAAGATATCACACTGTATTTTTTGATGCCATGATGCCTTGGGTGCTGGTTTTAACCTTTAGCAGACTAGAGTAGCCATTTGGCACCCTATTCTCTATTAGTTACAGAGTTAGATAGTAGGGAGAAGGTTAGAGTTAATAAGTAAAATAATGAGATGCACCTTAGACCTTAGATCTTTAGGCCCAAAACTAATGTTGTAGCAGTTGGCAAACAGTGTTCCTCCAAGTTTTCAGTTTTGTGCTGCAACTTCTCTTTCCCACATTGTTTCAGATCCCAATTTTAATTCATGCCTTTGCAGTGTGATGAGATGCATGATGTGGCTAATTTGAATATGTTAATTTGTATGTCTGTGATGCTGGAACAACATCGATCTTTGAAGCTCAGAGAGGACTTTCCATACAAAATCTCAGTCACTGTGTTAACCTTCTCCCTGCTGCCTATATCTGTAACAAATAGGGAATTGGATGTCAAACGGATACTTAAGAGTGCTTAAGGTTAACCTGGTGCAGAATAGGACTTTCTGTAAGAGTCATATTTAATGTCATAGGGTCAAACCAGCGGCAACCCTCCAACATTTGAATCCACAATTTGATTAAAATCACGACCAAAAGTCCTTTCCCTACAACATTTCCCGGACTTCTAGCACTGATATCCTCGCATTGACATTTCGCAGCAGACACAATGTCTAAGCCATCCCGTCAAGATTTGTCGCGCAAAACCCGACCAGTTACATTCCTGACCCGCTACAACGGAAACCGTGCTTCCTTATTTACCCTTGGGTCAGATCAGAGGAAAGCCCTATAAGCTCAGGCCGAGAGAGAGATAAATGCGCATCCCTCACGTCCGAATGGAAATCTCTTCCAAGATGTCTGAGCCGTAGCATGAGAGGTGTGATAAGGAGATCCATTACTGTTAAAAGTAAGACGTTTATCAGATATAATGGACAGCTGCTGGGGTGTTATGTCGTGATCCGAGCGATAATAAACGGATATCCTAACCAAGTTGGAGGGTGCCGTTACAGGGGCGCGTTATTGCGGCATTTTTCACTGATAACTCATTGTGGTTTCAGTCCTGAGGGTGCTACAAGAGCAGAAGTGTTACTCATAGTTAGTAAGACTCTTCATATTTCATTACTGATACTCATATATTACATGCATGTACAAACTTTAATGTTTTGTGTCTTGTTAGTATGTTTTGTCAAAAGGGGTAACCTTGGCATCTACTCATAATGAAGTGGCTGACAAATTGCCTTGACATTTGGTAACATCAACTTGATTGGGGCCGATGTTATTATTGCCATCAAGACAAACTGTTTGTCTAGGCCCAAAAATGTTCCTTGGTCAATGGAAAGGCTCCAAGAGAAGGGGGTCAATCAAGGAGAAGGAGGAGGAGTTTACCTTCAAGTAGAAGATCAACACAGCTGAAAATGGGTCAGTCATTGTAATTAACATACTGTTTGAGGGAGGATGACCTAGATGGTTACTGGAGTCATTACTCCTTTAACTTTTTGAGAAGATATCATGATTAGGGTTTTTTCAAGAAAAATGTTGCATGGGGGCACAAAGGACTCAAGCAATGGAGGGAGCAGACTGAAATGGTGTGGATTTCTCTCCCATCCATGGTGTGAAGTGTCAGAGAATTCAAAGTCAAAATAGAGTATTACTGAGGGGGAATATTGCTATCAGACAGGTTACAGTTGAAGACTGTGGCCATATGTGACCTACTAGCATCCCTGGTCAATCAAAATTTTATGCTTGTCAGAGGATCCGCTCCCCAGGGTAAAGGGGGCACATGGTCAGGGCATGGGGGTGCCGCAAATGTGTGGTTGTGTGTAAGAAAGATTTCCCATTATTCTTATATATGACCCACATGATACTAACCTGCTCATGGGTTGATTACCCTCGGCTGATAGTCTTTTTCAAGTTTCTGTTTTTCTTTGTACATGGACATGTATAATGTGATCATGCCTTAAGATAGGCTCTACAACCGCCTTCCTAAAGTTTGCTCACTTTCATTATGTACATGACAGTGTGCAGTTGTATCTACTACTCCTGGATGATTGAGTCCGATAGTCCATAACTTTTGGAAGGTTCCTTTTGGCCAGACCAATTTTATTTGTTACTTCTTGGAAAAGCCTGACTCCTGTTATTCCCATTTTGAAAAAAAAAAATTGGGTCGCTATTCTGTATGTTTTATAAACTCTTCACCCCAGACTATTTGCAAAAACTTTTTTTTTCAGTGCCGCTCCAATTTTTTTTGGAAAAAAATCAGAGAATCAACAAGTAAAATTGCATGGTGTGGCCTTTGCTGACAAAATAACTATCTCTTATCAAAATTAAATGAAACTATGGGCCATCAGAAAGTAAAATTGTCTTTCATACCCTCCTAAATCTATAGAACAGCTTTTTTCAGGAACTATAATAAATTATTATACTTTTTCATTGATCATTAATTGTCTAGTCACAATTGAAGATTGGAGTGCACGTTGCAGTTTTGAAAACTTGCCAAGTTAGGGATAAAAGGCAATGCCTGAGAAATTTGCCCATGATTCTTCATCCTGGCTAGAGTATCGAACGTGAGATCAACAAGTAGATGAAAGAACACTGGAGCAGCTGCTACCACTGTGTAAGGTATAACTTTACTACCTGTATATAAAACCTTTACTACTTGTAATAGGCACCCAGACCTCGGGTGTTCAGACCAAACCATTATTTTAGAAAACTGTAAAGGGCCAAAAAGGGCCTATCCGGGACTGTTTGGGGGATAGAGGTGAAATATTACATAACCTTACTGCAATCTCAAAATAGATTGGCAGCCTTTTCTTTAATACACTGTTACAGTAGTTCTGCATTATAGAACAAAGTTTTGAGGGATATTTCATTTGAAAGCAAAAGAGGTTGTAAGGGGAAACTATCTAAGGATATAGATGCAATATATCTTTATTTTTACTGAAGCTGTTGACTTGTATACAAATCATAATTGGTAAATATGCCTGCCTTCCCTTTTTCTGGTAAAGATGCCCCCCTCCCCCTTTTGGTTAAGACATTGTAGTTTCTCTGTGGTGCCTCAGTGCTCATACATGTAAATTTTTGGTACACTTACATTTAGCTGCTCTGTTCATTTCACAGGGCCATGGACATTGCTTTTATTAAATTATCTTTTAACTAAGTCATCAGTCATGTAAAAGAGGGCAGATGTGATTATTGGAAAAAAGAACTTGCATCAGCATTAATTTTATTTGCCACAAATTTTTGTTCAATGTTTACTTTAAATGCACCCTTGGATGAAAATACATTGTAGTGTACAGTTATTTTCGAACCAAAATCTTATTGTCTAATATGGTTACTTTATGGATTCATGTTCATTAAGTCATTCATCAACATATGGTACATTGTATTTCGTTATTTCAATTAAGATAATGCTTCAAAGATGCATAATGCGATGGAAGATTTGGAAAGAGATGCCATTTGTTCAAATGGTGCTGTTTGTAATTGTGGCAATTTGTCACTTTAATGTTTTAAATGGCTTGTACAAGAAATCTTATCTTTTATCTATTGATAATGATATTAGATCGGACAGATTCAGATGAAAGAAATAGCCAGAAACACTGAGAATTCTACAATATTGTGACTCAACTTTGAAATGCTTGTTTTGAGGATTAAACAGACTTGAGATTAGAACAAATGGTAATTCCAAATGCAGATTATGTCTTCCAAATTCAGCTTAAAGTGAAACCATCTCTACTTAGCATCAGTAAATTGAAAAGCCCTATCAATTATGCAGGAGGAAAATCCATAAAGCTCCCAAGGCACCAATTTCGGGTACCGTAAACACTCCTATTTGGACAGCATGTTTAATGCTGTGATGAAATCAACCTATGAAGGGGGGGGGGGGAGATGACACTCATTCTATCCCAAGGGATTGTTTGCAACATAAACATGTCTATTGATTAAAAGAAGAAAGTTCCAAAATTCTAACAGAAAAAAAAAACAGGTGTAGTAGTGGGAGGGGGCAGTGCATTGTCATTTGTCAATGTACATGCTTTACTGTTTTTGTCCTTGCCAAGAAGGTGAATGATCTTCTATACAATCTGTGTCTCTTTTCCATGAGGCCTTTTTTAGAAATACAGCTTTTCTGTAGTTTAGAAAAGATGCAATCTGAGTCATAAAACTCTTGAAAATAGAAAAAAAAGTTCAAGACTTCCATTAAAAACGGCCCGTGGAATTCAACCAGGCTCAAGGCCCATCGGTTGTGTTAATGACATTGATCCTCTCTGCGAGACCGACTTGAGTGCCCAACTTGTCTTTCACAAGTAATGCACATGTGACAGACGCGCCAGCACGTCAACCATATCATTTGGAGGGAGGGCGCCGTAAAACTGTCAAAGTCAAAACTTGATGTCCTCAGATCCCCTCTAGATCTGCAACCATCAACCAACTTCACTAGCAAAAGTCAAGTATGATAAGGCCTAAGAAAAAATTATGTGTTTTCAGTTATGGTACTGAAAAAATTATGGACGGTATAGGTAGGGATTCTCCCTTTTTGTTGTCATCCAACAAAATACAGTTTAACACTAACGGTGCCAGACTACATGTAGAATGCATGAAGATATTTTTACCATTGTGTAGTACTGTTTACCACAAATTCCCATTTCAACTGTTCAAAGCCCTAATCTGTTAACAGAGTGTAAAATATGGGATGTCTACGAGAATTCTCCAATTCTGTCTTCAACTTTTTAGTTTTTATCACTCAGATATCACATTGAAAATCTTACAACATGTATATCCCTTGATTGACAAAAAAACAAAAAAAAGGCTATAGGATTGGCAGGTTTTTGTTTAGGTCGGTCGGTCGGTCGGTCGGGTAGTCGGAAACACAACTTTTTTTTCCTCGGCCCAAGTCACGTGGTCCTCCATAGAGAAACACCTTTGGACGGTCATTATCTCTTCAAGCTGTCCCAAGTCATTGAACTTGTGAATTATTCATGTTGTAATAGGGCAAATTGCTACACTCGGGGAAATAACCCCGCGCCGCGCTCGTCCATAGTTGCACCGTCGGCGAGGCCACAAACATTTTCACGGAGACAGCCGAATACCCAGCTGACCAAAGAAAATGTCAGAACTTCAGTAGAACAAAGTTTGGCTGTAAAGTTATTTCCCCGATGAACTTTGTGTATAAAGTTGTTGTGTGTAAGACTGATATATACTATAATAATAGTCATATAGTAGTGCAGGTATAAAAAAACAAAGTTACTGTTTTTGACGTGTGATAAAGACCATGTTTCTTTCTTTTGGCTAGTTCCAAACAATTTAAGTCTAAATCTAATTGTAACAATATTCTTAGAACTTGTGTTTTAATTTTGACTATTAAAACTAGTGACTTCCTTAAAGGTCAATGACCCAAAAACATGTGTCTTTGATTAATTTATTAGACTCGTACTCCGATATAAGACTTTTACTGTAACAGTAGATCAATTTCAGTTCGCATTTCAGGCTGTGATATCACATCCATCTATACTTTTCGTAACAAATACACTTCTCATCATCATTTATACAATGTCTTCCAAAAAAATAAAGCAACTACTGTTGTTTGATAGTTTGTAATTCCCTTTGAGGAAAGGTTGTATTTTGCATTCTCTGTGTATTACACACACTATTAACATATTCACACAACCACAGCCACATTTGTACTGTGATAGCGTATCCCCCTGATCAGTCTTGATAAGGACACACCACACTCTTCCAGACATTTATAACCTTCTCCCTGCTGCCCAACTCTGTAACCGATAGAGAATGGGGTGCCAAATGGCTGCTTCAGTATGCTTAAGGTCAGCGAGATATAAAGGCAGGAAGGGAAACAGTTTAAGTCATGACTTAAGTGGTGTCATGACAGCTGCAACAACTTTTGCAGCACATCGTCAACATACCAGGTATAGATGGATTCCAACTTCTTTTCTATTGGTTGCCAACTTAAGATACTTTTAAGATTTGTACCCTAGAGACATGTGTGATCATCATAATGTCTGTTGAAAGGATTGGAATGATGTTATAAGTACATGACTTGTAAGTCTTGTACATGTATATCTGGAAGGAAGGATTTTGGTTTTACAAGCTTTTTGGTAATGGTACACAAAATTCCCCTTGCTCTTTTCGAGAAGCACTATGGCCCATGGATTAATATCCTGGCCTAAGGACTAAAACTTTTTATCCTGTAGCATGCATCTCGGGATTAATACTGCTACCCGTAATCTAACGACATGTCAGAACATTGGAACGATGTCAAAAGAGAAATTCCATTTTCTAGAATTGGACATAATTTGGTTTATGGGTGAGGCTCAGAAACTTTCAGTTGCCCCCAGGTTATATTCATGGTTTAATTCAGAATCAACTATATATAAATCATAATCTAAGTGTGACTGTATGTACTAAAGAAGTTTTATGTAAATAGACATTCAAGCTCTAACTCAAAGATGAAATATTGCATATTTCTGTAATTGTATGATACCTTTGATGAAAGTCTATTAGGGACCGAAGAAAATTTTGACTGTTGAATTGTAAATTTACTCAATGTCTATTCTTCCAGAACCCATAATGTTACATAAGGTACCCATTTGCATTCCAGTGCACGCACACAATCAGGAAAAAGAATTAGCCTGGTAGAAATATTTATGCCTGAAGTGCATTTATGCTGAGGCAAATCATTTTACGTTAATTGGGTGTGCGCGCGTACTGCTGATTTAATGATTCTCAGAGAGCCGATACAAGTAATTTTACAATTCCCTTATGTTGAAACTCTGGAAAGTAACAAAGTTAACACATCATCATGAAAAGTATCAGTCTGAGAACACTTTTGTATCAAAATGTAATTTACATATTGAATATCATGTTTTATCTGAAACATATTTGATCAAAATGACTGTTAAGTATTGGTATTGACATAGTAGAATTTGTCCAAATTAAGACGGTGCTCTGTCTCGTGTCTTAAGTCTGTTGCTTCTTTAAGATATTACATCCAAAAGTCCCTTGATAGAGATTTCTCCCTGAGATAATTAAAACGGCAATATTTGCTGAACACAGCAGCAAGATTAGAATATTAAGTTATGTTTTGAATGGAGTGTTCGGGCACCTAATGGGCAAGCTGCATACATGTGTGCTGCGTTAGATTGTGGACGAATAATAAGTCATTGCATTTTTTAAGTTACTGTCAGGAACTTGTGGATTGGAATTATGCTTTCTCTGTGACCTTACTGCGTATAATATTAATGATCAGGAATTTACTCAAAATGAGGCTATGCTATAATCATGATACAGTCATGTATTTTAAGTGTGGTTTCAAGTTACAACTGCTTTTTTAAAAACTGTTGTGGTCTGAAATACTCAAAAAGCAACTTTTTCCAGATTGATATTTTAACCAGCACTGATCCTTTTTCTTCGACCTTTCTGTATATCATTGTTTTTGATAAGGACTTACTTGAAACTCAGACTATTATGTAAAATATTGTTTGCAACTTTTTAGAGTTTGTAACTTTTGTGAGTAGAAATTTTCTTTTCTGTCAACAGCAATAACTATACAATATTGATAAATCACAACTTTCTTGTGCAACCTTTCAAATCTAGAAACGTGTTTCAGTTTTTAAAGGACCTCATGAGACGTAGTTATAACTTTTTTTGTGTGCGTAAGTGCTTTCAACATTTCATGACAGTGTGTTTGGAAGCGTACAGAAACTAGACGTTTGGGAATTCTGTCTTTTCTTCCATCTGCTCTCCTAGAGAGCCCACTAGACAAATGTACATAATTCATTCCCACACCTGATCAGGTAATATAGACTAGGAATTAGTACTTAGCCCAATTTACATACAGGTTTTTGAAGTGACTTGGAGCTGTGTGTGAGGAGATTTTGGCTGCTCAAATGGAGTTTTCCTACTGGAAAATGCTACTTGACTGGTCTAGGGTTCTCCTTGCAAAGTCCTGGGTCGACTCCAAGTGGACTAAAAAATGTGTGTGTAAATCCAGCCTTTGTGACGCACTATATGTAGATTACATTGATTCACATTTACATTACGGTACGTTACATCCAGGGTGATAAGATTGCCTGACGTACGTCGCTTGGGGCCGGTTCACACCCAGGAAAATAGGCATTTGACGTGTGTTGTTGTCATACATGTATGTCCAGAAAATATTCCCAGTGTGTATCAGGTCTAACTTAGCAGGTTGAAGGTTAAGATGCAGAGGTTCATTGATTTTTGTTGCTGTTTAAATGATTAATTTGTAACTTTGTGTTTCATCTGTATTGTTGTTCGTATAACTTTCCTTACATGATGCTACATGTAGATAAGATAGATACCATGTTATTTATTATTCTTATAATAGCTATAACCAGTTTTTATAGCCATGTACGTATCAATGACTGCTTTCAGTATGATACAATGTGTGCTGAAATTGAGAGGACTAGTACTGGAATGCTACCTTTTCCCTATGGGGGGGTTTGGGGAAATGGCTTAAGTTTTTGCAGCCCACCAATCTATCTGTGCTTCCCCACAATGTATCACATCTCTGACAATATTTTGTCAGCTGAATGCGAGGATATGAGTAATGTTTATTGAATAGAGATTTTAAAGTACCGGAGGGGACCCAGATGGCCAGTATATGAGATAGAACTAATAGCAATACAATGATGGAATAGGTAATTAACATGACAAATGTGGCATGCACCCTGATTAAGAGAGCATCCAGGGAACAGTATAAATAACTCTTACTAGATGAAACCTAGACTAGCTTACGTACCAGAATGTTTGGAAGGGATAATTTTTTTATTGCGTACCTATACATGTTATATCAGGTACCGGTACAGAGGTTTAGGTACAGACTAGCTTACGTTACTGTAACCAACTTAAAATGTTCACGGCGACCGTTCCACAGCAAACATAAAACCACCGTGAGCATTTTTGCCCGATTCTGTAGTAGTATGATTGTGACTATACTGCTGCTGCAAACACTGCAAACACTCCATTTCCCCCTTAGCACAAAATAAAAACCAAGGGAGCTTAAATGCATTTTACAGTATAAGTCTAGGATTTATGAATGGATAAAAAAACAGCTAATTAAAGCGATAATTTCAAACGACACATGCGTGACTATCCCTAGAATGCCCTCAGTTTGCGATCTAAACGACGATCGTACGACGAATGTAACCGCGCCCTTACTGATGTCGTGTATCCACCATTAGATTAATGAATGTATTTGGAACTCACCACCTACCCTTGCTAAATTACACATCATGGCGTCTTCATTTGTTAATTATACCAATTAAGTATGAATCATCGTTTACAATCTTTGTATAATGATTGTGATAGTGATTTCTTCTGCGTTGATGAAAGTTAGACATCCAGGTAATAAGATACTCCAAGAATAGTTATACTCATGCAAGCAACTGGATAGAATTTTGAAAATTTTAAAATCACATCTAGTAACTGTTGCTTTAGTATCTAGATTAAGGAATTCTTCTGTTGGTATATCCATGTACGTTAAGGTAATCCTAACTCTTCCATCAAAAGTATAAAGACATTAGCCAAAGTTGTATACAAGAACTTAATATGCACATTTAAATCGTACAAATCCTAATGCTATGCTATTTTGGAGTGTGTATGTCAGTTGTCGGTGTGTAGTAAGCTTGTGAAAAATGGCTTGGAAAACTGAAATTGCAGTTGAGTAATGTTTGCCCTTTCGCGGATTTCCGTGGATTGTTGGTGGTTTACATTTGCCTTTCTATCTCTAATGGAAAGAACGTAATTAAAAGATTATGTATTTTAACCTGGAGCGAAAATGCCCTTTTACGTGCATTTGTTTCAGATCTGAGGCACCATTAGTCAACTTTCTCAAAGTTAGACATAGAGTTGTTGACTTATTGATAAAAGTATGTAATGGGACATTTGATGTGTTATTGTTACGTAAAGTTTTCTTCTGGGGTTTTGTATTGATGCAAAAATGGCAGAAGAATTTGTTGTCCAAATTAAAATTTCCACATTGCTTATGATTGCAATATTGCTTTATCATAATGATTCCTTTTTACATAAGCTGACGGTATGCTTCCTATATGTTTTGTGTATCTTGCAAAACATCCCCATTTAGTACTGGTCACGATATGTTCCTGATGCACTTTCAAGTTGATGATCCCAAGAAATAGATCTGCCCCAATCTTGAGTAAACCGGCTTCCTGGTCAGTCTAAACCGGCTTCCTCTCCAGTCTAAACTAGCTCAGTCTATGGTAATTGCTGGCCCGCGTACAGAGCTTCAATTGCCAATGAGGGCTTTATAACATTCTCATAGCAACAATTGAGTGAATCATAAACGGGGCCGGGGGGCAGTGAGATGTCATAAACAATGACACTTATTGTGTAATAGACACGGCGCAGCTGCAGGAGGGGTCGTGAGCTTTTCTTATAGAGGTCCTGGTGTCAAACTGATGGACTGGTTGTAACTTGGAAAGAAGCGGTATTAAAGCAGACAGTGCACAGACTTCACGCTCGTAAAGCTCATGAGACGTTGGGACGTTCAGCGTTTTACAATGGACACATGGAATTTGATAGGAGTTTGTGTACTTGAGATGGTATGAAATGAAAAGAGGGCTTATGGTGTGAAAGATCATGCACAGTGCAAGCAGATTATGTTTGCTTGTACTTGTAAAAGGTCTTATTAGCGTAAAGTCATGCAAAATCGTGCAAGGTGAAATGGTGACTCACTGTGGCACTGATGGATACAGTAAAATTAGATGTATATTCAGGGAAATGTCACGGGTGCAATGATTTAGGGGATAGGGGTTTTGCTAGCTGCGTTTGGGAGGCCGGTGATTCAATCCCGGCTGGGACTCAACCAAAGACTTAACCCTTAAGCTGCCAGGTTTTTTAGCCAAGTAAAAATCAAAAATGTTTGACCTCTGACCTCCCTCACGAAACCCACGAAACAGCTGGCGGCCCTAACTTCCCGGCTTCTCGCACTACACGCACGCAAAGCTATTTTCTTCTGGGAATACCCTATCCCGGTTATAACCGGGCCCAGCACACTGGGCATCCCTGTTTAAACCGGGACTGGCAGCTTAAGGGTTTAAGAAATGGTACATCTAATACTGTTTTGAATTCTTTGCTTAGTGCTCAACACTTAAGAGTATTAATTGGAGTTGAATACACGCCACTACCTGAGTGGAATAGCCCCCTGCTAGCTTCAATGGCCTTTGTGGCCCAATGGCTGTTAAAAGGGGAAAATACACCAAAAGGTGTGGAAAACATGTAACACAGAAGTTCACTGTACATTCATTGGTACAAACTTAGTCAAGGAATCCTCATGGCAATACAATATAGAAATATCCCAGTATTTGTCTGACATAATGCAAAAATTTTAAGTATTGTATTCTAAGACTTGTGTTTGCTTATGCTGAAAAGATTTATGATATTCCGTTCTTAATTCATAAGAGGTAGCCTTTTTTTATTGCCTTTAGGTCCCGATAATTTATAACTTCCGTTGCGAGCGGCACCGTTGTGACTTCCGTTGTGCTCTTCTCAGTGTGTGGAAGCGGTGCCCTGGGAGCTAAACCACAATATCAAAGGGATCGCTGTAAAAAAAATGGAGAGCGTTTGTCCCAAGACGGCCCTGATGAATAATTGAGCGCGGACAGTTACGCTCTCCGATAAACTGTTCCTGTCTCGGGCACAACATGAATTATTTCTCACGAGTTTCAAATTCTCGGGCAAGCTTGCGTTTTTTCATCGTTCACACTTGGAATCGTTAGGATTATAGAATAAGTTTGGGTCACTTGTGCAATTTTCCCCAACGCACGATTAAGTCATATCCGAGCCTGCAGACATGCCGTCGGTTACATTCGACATTTCATCAATAATGTAGACGGCCTTCTGTTTGATGTATTCCCTTATTGATCCTTAGGTGGTAAAGTAGCTCGAAACTGCTTGGCAACAATTTGAATATCTTCATTTGAGGGCCATCGCGTCAAAAAAAAAAGCAAAGCGACCACCTCCAATCTCTGATATCCCCTCTTTTATGCCCGTTACGCAGTGCGTCGTTTTGTCGGCCACTTTGGATTAACGTTACACAAGGGTGGATAAAGAGGTGCGATGGTTGTATTAATGAATTCTGCTTAATTTGTAAACCATCAAAGGTCTGAAGTCTGCTGGGATGCCTCTTTTGTTGCTGGTCTGATTGTGAAGTGTTGGAACAATGGCCTGCCCTCCGGTAGCACTTAACATAATCAAATTGTCAGTCTGAATGGAATCTAATACACTACGACACAAAGTCTAGGACTTGATTAAAGATTCAAGTATCGGACACTCCAAAACATACAAGAATGTCACAGTTTTCAGAAACTTACAGATGTGTTAGTTGTAGCTGCTCTTTTTTTCTTTCTTTACCATGATGCTATTATCAAGTGTTGACTGTCCTCTGCCATTTAACAACAATTCATTTTTTTAACCACCGAAGAGATGGAAAGACCAAATTGTCTTAAACTTTAAACAGTCGGGAAGCAGAGGCTAGGGCAAGGGACAGTACTGCGTGGAGGATCCTCCTGGAAAGCAAGGGGCCCGATTCTGGCCTGAGCACATAGGCAGTAGGCAGGCAGGCATTTTTTGAAATATTCTGAATAGTATTTTGTACAAGGAAATTCCAATCAGATTTAGTCCATATGTGATTCTTTGGTAGTCCAACCTTGAATCTTATTGCAACTTGGTTATTAGCATATTTATAAGCATGAGAAATAACATTAGGCATTTTGTGGTTTTCTGTTTAAAAAGGTTTGTGATTACTGATGAGCAGTAATTTCATTTTCCAACAACTATTTCATTGAACTTTTCTAGACAAGTGAATTTTCATCATCACTATTGTCGTGTATTTTGAATTCTACTTCGTCCCCTGTAAAAAAAAATATATATTTATATATACACGTTTATAATTATATATGCATACATACATTACATAATACATATATTGAATATTATATATATTATACTGTATCCTTTCAGCTCTTAAAGCATTACTTGATACATGCAAGCCAAATTATCTCTCTCCCCCATACATGCAAAAATGGAACAGTCCAGGCCCTTCGATTGTGAACCCAGGTGTTGCTCTCCATTCGATCTTGATAAAGTCCTAAATATGATAAACTATAGGCAAGGTTATGTTGACCCTTTTTATAGCATCTTGTTAAAAGATGACCCCTCCCACGCTTCCTGATATTGACCTTTTGGGCCTTTCAGTCGCTGATTACAATTGATTATCTTTACCCCTTAAGACAACATTAACATCCCTAAGTGTTCTTTCATTGGCTGTTCAGACAAATAGCATGGTTATAGCACAGGCGATAAAGGAAATTTAGCAATGACTTTGTATGCTAAAATTGTACAATTTTGCCAATTCAAAGTACTTAATATATAAGCCTGGTAGAGATTTTCTGCTATAGACTGCATATTTTTCAATAGATTCTGCAACAGTATGTATTTCAGATAGATGGATTTGTCAAAATGCATGTCCAATATAGAGTGGTCCGACACAACGTCATTGCCAATAACACGGTAACCTCTTAATGTTTTAAAAAAAGCCACCAGAATCGAATTCCTCCAGGAAACTAACTTGTAACAAGGGAGTCTGCAATGGCCTTGTAACTTCCTTTGCAGAAACAGCCTGTATGGAAAAAGAGATATAGCCGCTATCTCGGCTGATTCTCGGTGCTTTCATGGTAGGGTAGCCACCATTACTCACTCTGTTGTAGCGCGGGAAAAATCTATATCGCCGGCAGAGCGTTCGTGCCAAGTTTCGGAGCCGCTGCACTTCTTCTTTGAACTGTTCTAAGTGGAAATGGGTGCACTTCTACTGGGAGGGTAGTGGGAGGGGTTGTACGTTATAGCTTTGAATAGATTTGAATAACCTGAAGGTTGAATGTGATGTGAATGAAATTAGGGAAGGCAGGACTGTTTTGATAAACATAATGTACATGGATAGAGTGCTGTGACACAATGTAACAGTTAGTCTTGCCAATACTATAAAACATGCTGGTTTTTGATTCAGTTAACAAAAATCTGCATGTTTTCAGTGAATCATAGTTTGATTTGGATAAAATGACCATGAAGACATTTTTGTACAGTTCTATTTCTTTAGAGCAAATGGTTGTTGCTGTAATTAGATTTGTTTGTTGAACCTCAATAAA
Organism: Branchiostoma lanceolatum; assembly: GCF_035083965.1. Taxonomy (NCBI): domain Eukaryota; kingdom Metazoa; phylum Chordata; class Leptocardii; order Amphioxiformes; family Branchiostomatidae; genus Branchiostoma; species Branchiostoma lanceolatum. Next base: position 12,513,659 of record NC_089729.1, read on the forward strand.
AAGTTACTTGCAGCTGTTATTAGGGCTGTTATTATAAGAATAACAATTTGTCAACTATAGCTACGTGTACCTGCACATTGTACATGACATTGTCCTTACTAGATTCTCTGAATAGCTATGCTGCAAAATATGATTTTATAGAATAGATCTGATTTATTTTTGTTGGACGGTAGCAATTTTACGGTAGAAGGGAAAGGGAAGTTTTCGCAGTGTCTTAAGTTTGAGGTTGAATTTCTTGAAACAAAGCTACAGTAGTACAGTTAATAATAGCATGGAGACACTGTTTTGGTGTCATGATTTTCAGTGGAAAGCTCACTATGAAAATCGAAAATTAAGATAAAACCACTGCAAACATTTCAAGACTTACAGTAGGTTCTGGAACTACATTAAAATGCAACAACGCAACTCAAGGCAAAGCCCTACATCAGGAGAACATGGAATATATATAGACCCCTCCAAAGGTCTCCTTACAATGTCAACCTGATTTATATGTTGCTATCGGATATACCAGCTATTTGCATTCTTTTCAGCTTCGGTGTTTTGTGCCTGTTGTAACATTGATCAAAGAGTTTCCTCAAAATTAATTGAGGTGCTTTAGAGTCATGGTAAGAAAATGACAATGTATGTACAAGTAGGGGGACAGCAGTAGTAAATGTCAGGGGTTTAACCTTAAGCACGCTGAAGTAGCCGTTTTGCACCCGATTCCTTATGAGTTACAGAGTTAGGCAGCAGGGAGAAGGTTAAAAAGTGTTTGATTTGTTGGTGCGAAGTACTGAAAGAGACCAAGAAATAAGGATTGTAAGGCTCTTTTTCGTTGCTCGAGATTGGTCATTGTTACCTCCCAGTCAGTGACCTCTAACAGGGGTACTGTTTTTGTCTGTACATGTGTTCGCTGCAAGCTATAATTCAAGATCCTTTTGATGGATTTGTTTGAAATTTGGCATGTTGGTGTAGTTATTGATGTCTTGATGAAACATGGCAAAGAGAGGACCAAGAATGATTCCAAAAATTGCTACAACAAAGCACCAAGAGACATTATAGACAATAATATTAACAGAAAATGCAAAAAAATACTAGAAAGGCAACATTTGCGAGCAAATACAGCATGTTTAGCCATACTCCTCGCCATGCAAAAAATGGACTCTCCCAAAATAACAATGGACCATTCTAAAATACTTGCACTAAAAAAATGAATCACCCAGTCCAAAATTGAGTCTTCCAGTAGCACCTCAACACAATATGGACCAGTCCACAACCATATCCACTTATTGATTAACAAATACACTTCTGCTAACAAATGGACTTTTTCATAATCATTCCAGCTCAAAATTGAAAGAAATAATTAAAGAATCCTCCCCTTGCAAGAATGGGATATTCCGTGCCATTTCCATGTAAACCAGTCGAAAAATATCCGCTGAAAATTACACTCTTGCGCATAATCAACCCAGTTCAAAATTGAATTAAAAAAGATCAACCCCAGGGAAGAATGAAGTTTTCCATAGTATACATATGAAGATTTGGCAGGAGAAGAAGGAACAACATATTTGAGTCAATTCCAAGTCACCGAGAGGGTTTTGATATAATATTTGTAATATGTTTGAACTATTTTGATTAAAAGAATGTCTAAGTCACAATAGTTCTAAAGTGTTCAAACAATTAGAATTGAAACTTATAACATGTTTGAACTTATTTCACATACGTTGGAAACATTTCGAACGTAACTACACAAAAATCTCTTTATTTAGAACAGTTTCAAACCATCTATCCAAATGTTTCAATGTTCGAACAATTTGTAACAAAAGATTTTCACAATTGCCCCCATAAACGAAGGTGCTAAGTCCTCCTGTGTGTTTCTGCCTATTTTCGGTGGCCGCGCTAGACCACCAGTGGATTTGTTTTTACGGAGCGTCACCCGCGCGCGACGATGTACACTGTTCGGCACCGCTAATATCCGGCATTTTCCCACTCCAAAACACTCCACAAGACCCACGTTTTTAGTGTTTTGCCTCGTGTTCAACACGATTCGATTTGCATTACTAACGGGACGAAAATGTTATGATAGAAAATAAATTCACCCCGTCCCGGCGTCCGTCCCAAAAACATGAACGACATGAAAATATATTTTCTTACAGATTCAATCACGAAAATCAACAGCATGGGATTCCAAATTTTCGCAACGGCCGACCATTTATCATGGTTGAACTTCCTTCCAAGGCGTGCGATAGATAAACATTCCCGGCACATAATAGTCACTAGTACCAGACTAACGCAAGCTAATGATGATAATAGGGAGAAAGTTTGTCAGTGAAGTTTGGCCACCAGAGGGTACATTCATTTAACGTTACAAGCTAGCGCAAACGGGCGAATCATTTACCTTACCGGGGACTGACTCTACTGGCCTAATCATTCCTTTTTTGCCGAATTCTACGATCCATACGCCCGTACGTAGGACATGTAGGAAGGCCTGGTGGACGCTACACATCACGGGAGACGCGTGTTGGTCCGAGACAGACAGCGGCGTGCTTTCGATCGCGTAGCGGCGACGCACCGCTGCGACAACGTGCGGGACCAAAACGCCTGTACCCACGGTGAGACCGTGTGTTTTGCGCGGCATGCCCCGAATCCGTCTACCATTGCTGAATGTAGCCCGATTCATAGAGGTCTATTTTGTAAGCATTATTTCATGTACCCCTCAGCGTGAGAATTCCTTGTGCAACACTTCGCTACATTATACATGTAATTAGATTAACCCAATTGACCAATCAGGTGGTCGCAAGGCTCACAGGCATGCAAGGCCAGGTGCAAGGCACTTGGGGTCAATGACCTTTAGGTCATATGTAGTATTGAAAGTGACAGAAGTGGCAAATATTGTCAAGAAAGCCCAAAATAAATCGTTTTGAATATATGTATGCCAAAAATGGGAATGTAGTCCTTTGAATATTTGTTCAAGCCACATATACAGCAAATTTCAGGTCATTCGGTTGAAATACCAGGGCGCAGGAGGCCAAGATATGCTACAAATAGCCTAAAAACCTCAATAAAATCACTTTCAAGGTCAATATCAAAAAAAGGAAAAGAACGTACATTGGTTTTTGCCTACATTACCTCTGTACCAAATTTCAGGTCATTTGGTCAAAAAATGACAGAGATGAATCGATTTGAAGATTTGACAGGAGAAGAAGAAGAAGAAGAAGAAGAAGGAGAAGAAACATGAGTAAAAACAATATGTTGAGCCATACTAGGTATGGCTAAACATAAATATGACCAACAGCATCCTTTGATATGCATACAGTGTCTTTATTGATAGCAGAATTGATTGATATGAAGATTCAGATCATGAGAACGAATTCGCTCCATACATCATAGCCGAATCATCGATCCGACATGTACCGATTCAGAACTAAAACAACTCTGATCTCATGCCCAATTCCCTTGTACTTTAACAAAGAACCCCTTCTGAATTATCGGTGGCGGATATAATCACAAAATCAGTATAGAGATGATAAAGGCTGGATGAAGGCAAGCTCGATTTATTCGGGACCTTATCTAGATCTGGAGAGTGTTCAATACCAATCAATCCTGAGGTGATGTGACAATCAAGAAGATATGAAGCCATGATAACGGTAAAGTCACTTAAAGTGGGATCAGTTGTCCCTGATAGAGTTCTCGCAGGCAGGCCCTCAAAAGGCATCATGCATGGGTTGAAATCGTAATTAGGTCCAGCAAGAACCTATTTGCTTTCGATATGTCCATGATGACTCGAAAGAGTTATGGAGTGGCATAGATATAGAACCCTGCGGTCAATGGAGTGGCATAGATATAGAACATTGGGCTGTCTTTTTTAGTATCCTGGTGTACTTGGGATTGTGTCTATTGATTGAAAAGTAGTCTAGCATATGCTAGATGCTTTCTGCTATTCGTAATGTCTTCCTCATGTTATATGTCTATGAGAAATTTATATACGGTCGTGGAAGTTTCTGTTTCTCTGATTTTTGTCCTCTACTCTTTGTACCCAAATTCTTTCACTGCAAAATGATTTGAAATAACACTGTTAGAACTCATAATAGAACCCCTTTTAGATAAAGAACATTCAAGCATTCAGCTGACTTTTAGTTGTAAGGTTGGCCATATTTTTTTATGCAATTAGATGTTCCGAAGGTTGCTTAGAGTTATTGTATTCTTTTTCTAAAGTTAGATTTTTGTTAATTATTTCCATCAAAGTGGTATGGCTAAAAAGTTATGACTGATAAATCTCTTGCAATCTCTTATTTTCTACAGATAGTTTTAATTGGTTAAAGTTACACTGTATAATAGAATGTATAATTTTTAAATGTTTTGTTCTGAAACATCTTCTAACAGTTTAAAATAAGCCAGTTAAACCCCCATAAATAAAGATCAAACCTCTGTCAATTCTTCATTCACAAGTCGTAGCTGCTTTCAAGGTTATTGGATTCTTTGAAATCCATTACGAACCTTTTGAAGAAATCCTGGTGTATGCCAGCGTCTAAATAAAGCTGAAAGATCATTATCGTGATTACGCGGGAAGTGACTTATGAAGGAATCGCCACGACCGGCCGTTGCAATCAGCCTCGGCGAACCTCCGGCAATTTGTTGCAATATCTGTTGACTGCAGTGCCGAAGAAACCGAGGTTAATTGATTTCAGAAGCCGAACTTTCACAGTTGAGTCCGAGCTCTAGAGCTTTGAGTAATGGTAAGCTTTATTATTTCAGATAGGTCTTATCGATTTCGATATACATGTAGCAGTTTCCTTAAGGGCCCTTGAACACTTCTTGACATAGTCCACTAGGATCATACTCAGCGGTGAAATACTCTCTGCCAAACAGAATGATGCAACGTGGCCTTGTAGGAGAATGTTATTGGCGTCACATTGAGGCAAGTACATTGTATTAGTTGATATATAGGACTTGAAATTCATACTTGAAAGTACTGGTTCACCAAAGCGAAAGATTTAGGTGCACAGAAAAAGAAATAGGTGCACAACTTAGAATTTCAGCAACAAGTAAAACTGCCTCTCTAGCTAAAATTTAAAAGCTATTTCAACATAAGTTTCATGATTTTTTTTATTTTACTCTTATATAGATATTGAGACTATGCTGTATACTTCAGTGTGCAATCATTATGATACCTTTTATGCTTTACTTGATTGTGTGCAGATGTACCCAGTGTTTTAAGCCCAGGCTTATCATTCCTGACACTGAATAGACATGGTACAGTGAGCGCTATTGAGAGGAAGAACTGAAATGATAAAGAGAATATTGTCAGAATGGCACATGTGTGATAAAAGAGTGGCTGTTGTTCACTTTTAAAAGATGTATATTGTACTGGATGAATGAATAGTAAGGGACGTAGCTTAGATATATAAATACTGGATAGTAAGGGACGTACCATATACATATATATATGAACAAGTCTCCTTTTGTTGCATTGTACTTAGAGTCAATCATAATTATTTTAACTCATCTTCCATATATTACTGTAAGAAGGGAAATGTTTGCAGGGACTTAATTTCGCAGTGGGGAGAAAATGGAGTATTCAGGGTAGTGTCCAGCTTTCGGTTGACACAAAGGGTTGGGCGGGCAAAAGTCACAACAAATTTTTCGTGGCGGTTTTATGCAAAAAAAAGATAGCAAACCTTTGCCCTTTTACAGTATCAATGATCATTTATCCAATTACATGTAAAAGGTTGCTACATTTTAATATTGTAAAGGGTCACGAGAAAAGATGTCTATACACAGGTACTATGTAAAAAACAGAATGTCAGACTGCTTTTTATGGTCTTTTTAGTCACAATCTTTTAGCACACTCTCCGCATTCAAAGATTTCCTGATTCCACCGCCTGATTATGTCATAGAAAGAAATACCTTCTGAGAAATGATAATAATCTGCCTGACATGTTATGCCCTTAATTTGCATTTTGGGGTGATTTTCCTTCATTTACACAAATTGAACATGCATCAAAATGTCATCATCGGACATGCTGCGGGCTGTGAAACCACTTACAAGAAAATTTGAAATTTATTACTCCTAAATGCAGAAATGATTTACTCTAGATAGTCGTCCCCCCATCACTCAGACAGTATTTTATAATTCAGGCAAATTTTTGTAGAGAAAAAAATGAGGGCCAAAGCAGCAAGAAAATAAGAAAATTAGTCAAACTGCCCTCATTGTCCCTTATGTGTACATAGCCTTTCCCCACATGCCAAAGTGACCCTTGTGTTACACAAAAGGTCTGCACACAAAGTTTCCCCACATAAAGACTTGTCTTTGCCCTTTTAAATTCCCACTGTAGGTTTAAGGGGATAAGACGTATTCATCAATGCTAATAGCTGACAACGATCATAATGTGGAGAGCATCGTATTCTTTTATGGCCTCCCCGTCCCTCGTATACCCGCCTGGCCCAATGAAATTAACGGGAAGCTGGTGTGGGCCCGAGCGCCAACGCACCGCGGCCCGACCTAATCCGTGCAGACGATCCTCCAGGACGATGAATATTTCATAAAGGGGGAAGAGCAAGCAGAGGTAAAAGTTTTCTGATGGCCCGTGGATAGGGAAACACTAACCTTGTCCATTGGGAACACCAATCTTTTGAAATATTTGGGCTCCAATAAATAAGCGTCCGTTGGTGTTGACCATAGAATGATTAACGCTAAAGATTTTTGGTCTCTCCGGAGGATTTTTGAGGTAAGACCATCAGCTGATGGATCAAAACTAATCATATTTGTTATGGATTACGGTGTCACTGATCACAACAAAATACATTTTAATTGCTTCTTATATATCATGAAAATTATATGAATTTAGATCATTTTTGCTCTTTCATGAAAGCTTGTTATAAAGGCCTTGAAATGTTCACCTCTCTGTAAAGAAGCATCTACGTTTTTTTAGCAAAACTGTTTCTTCTCTGTAAGATTTGTACTGGTTGACGAAAGATAATATGGCCAACAATATTCACTATGCACAACATGTTTTATCTATGATTAGACATTTATACTTTTAGTAATGGTAATGCTTAACAGATAGAACAATCATATGGTGAAATATAAGAACTGAAATTGACATGTAAATGAGAAATATTTTATTCAGTTTGCGCTTGAAATTGTGAAAGAGTATGATCACTGGATTAAGCTTCCTGGATTAAACAATGACTCTAAAGAGTGTTGCTTGGGGGAGAAAATGTAAGCATGGCCAAGTATATTATGGAAACATTATCACTAACATCAGATATTTAAAGGTAGACATCATTTTGCCAACAGTGAGCAGAAGTGTACAATATATAAAGCTCTGCTTTACCATATTGTGTTGTTTGAATAATAGCCAATATGTTTCATTCATAGGTTTAACATTGCAACCGATTCAGTCTTTCACACCGGGTCACAAAGAACACATCTCAAATTCTGTCCCCCTCATCTTTCATAATTGAATTCTTTTTTCTCTTAAGTGCGTCATTACGGAGCCACCGGTAACGATCGGGTGATCGCCACCCCATCCCTTTAATTGACACTCTCTTAAAAATCTCTTTTAGTCTACACTTATAAATCTTGTGGAAAGAAATATTTATCCTTTAGAAAAGCAGGAAGAATTCTGAAGCATACGAACTACTGCCCTGAGTAAAATTTGGTACTTTTTATTTCTGTAACTCCCACAAGATTAGCAAATTTGCCCGATTCCTGCGTTTGTGGTTCTTCCAGGTTGAATGCGAATTGCACAAGAACAAAGTGGCTCGTAGTCAATACCCGACCAATCAAGGCCGTAATTAGGCCGTGGGTTCTCGTACGTAACTCTTACATCGACAGTCAGCGCACACAAATCTGCGGGTACTCACCCGATCTGTCCGAGATGGAAAAGTAGACACGAGAAGAGTGTGAAAGCCGCTCCGCGGTTAAGCCCCATCCTGTTCCTTGGGGAATTTGCTTGTGCCGCGCGGCCGTGTAAAACTCAGCAACGGAGTCAGGATGGGGATAATTTCACGTATGGAGTGATGGCATGCTGCTTTCTATATACTCTTTTACTCCGCAGTGCAAGCCCAAGCCTCCAAGGTAACACTTCGCATTTGCATAAACTGACAAGGCAAGAGGCACAGGTGGTAAGTACCACTTTCGAACAGGGGTGTCTTTTTTTTCTTAACTGTTGTAACTTGTATGAATTACCATTTAAGATATCAAATACTCTGCCTGATTGTATTTTTAATGGAAAAAAATCACTTTCTATCACTTTGGGTGGAGTCTGCGTGAAAGAAACTTTGCAGCGATGTTGAAGTGATGAAATACATTGCCAGGTCCCAGAGGTGGAAGATGCCACTGCTCTGGGAGGGAGGGTCAGAGGGAGGAAGTTTTATTGCCCCTCAGACAGGCCCCAGATGGTTAGCTGATGGACGCTAAATCTATTCCTGATCTACTCAGAGGTCGCATTGATTTTTACATCCCGCATATATACCACATACCGGGGGGGAGCAAGATTTATCATTACGAAATGGACTAGACTATATTTATCGCTCATACCAACCTATTTTCCCTCGGGTTCCTTTAGAACATGCTGTTTTTGTCTCATCCAAAGGGAAAGACCATTATATCCTTCAGAGGATATTACTACCTCCGGCTTGCATAACAAAAATTTATAAAAGAATAACTGCATTGCTTTGCACTGTTGTTTCAGTGCAATATTCACTGATATTGAGTCAGTTGATAACTGCAAATTTTCTATTCTTATAATGAAGTCACAGTTTAGGTAGTAATAATCAAAAGTTCCAGGTACTATCTGCAAGTACCAGCTTTGAAACAATAGGAGTCATTGCGTATATAACTGTACCTTAAGAAGAGGAAGTACCACATACTTGCAACTCTAGGTCAGTGTAGGAAAGAAGTAATCAAATAGCTATAAAATGTACTGTCTTTTTGCTTAGAGTTCACATTATTTAGCTTCTTGGGGAAATGTACATCAAAGATTGACCTGCATGGAGTAAGTGGCTCTTTAAGTCTAGTACTGCATGGTCTCATTTCTGACTGGGTCTTAGTAGATTCAGGGATCGTTCTAAGAAAGGTGGCAGACGGTCCACCAAATGTCAGCAGGTAAAATTCCTCCTGAATGTGTATGAAGAAATAGATTAGAAAACCCTTAGACTTATAACAATTCAAAGTACTGTTCTGTAATACAAAAAGGCACATTGTTGTAAAGCAATATCTATACGACTGTAAGAACAATGTTCTTTTTATCTCTTTAGCCATAACAATATGATTTACATTGAATTTGTCATTGATATATAGAGAAATGACTCAATATAGATATCCTACTGACAATGTTAGTATAATAGTATTTATAACATAATGCTTGTGTCATATAATCATAACAGTCTCTCATGCCAAAAGTCCCTTAGGGAGGTATGATCTTAAAACGCTGTAGATGTTATCTCTATCGAGTCAGCCTCAAATCAGGCCGGGCTATTCTTCACGTCCGTGCCGTTATCATTATCTCCAGGCTCGGGAGATCTAACCGGGCCCAGAGGTCTTGTGGGTAATGTCTGCGGGGTGCACGTTGGTCGAGACACCGGTATTACGCGGGCAGCGGGGTATATCCCGCGTTCATGTAGATTAATTGGGGGATCTCAATCTTTGTGAGAAAACTTAACTCTTTGTAATTCAGAGGGTCTGTGTGTGATATGAGGCCACACCTGGGGTCCATGTTATATAGTGCTGCGTACAATACAGAAAATATCATTTACGTACTGGTCCAAAATACTAGAACTGTTACTTCAGTTATAATTTAGTAGCAGGGCTGTAACTGAATAGACTTTAGCTAGTAAATAGTTACGCTTTTTTACTTTACTTATTTTGTTGCAACAACAAATATTTGTTATTTCTACCACAGAGTCCAATATTGTTTTGGGTGTGTCTGTCTGTGTTTCCAGTGTATAAGTGGTTAGCATAGTTAAAGAACCTCTGGATGAATTGTGATGAAGGTCAAGGTTGATTTGTGGCCCTCTGGTGAATGACGTTTGTACTGCAGCAGATCTTCCGTTTTTTGTATATTTTGTCCTTGATAAGATCTGCTAGCACTGGTCCAGGAAAAAGATTAAAACATGATGTAGGCATTGAAATCAGCACCATATGGTATTTGATGTAAGATTCTCTTGAACTAGTGGGTTCTTTGCACATTAGATACCTGAAGTCCAAATATCAGATATTCTGTTAGCTGTTTATAATTATTATTGTTTTCAAGAGTTTCTTCAGATACAGGCATATATAAAGGTCTGGAGCGGTACCGGTGCCTGTACTTGCATGGTGTTTCATTTAGGCAGGGAGGTTTTTTAAACCTCCTTAGTTTAGTTACGTATCCCACACATATCCTGCAGTTTGATAATGATCCGTATAATTAATCAATCAATCAGGATCTGATGCATGGCAGCTACAGACATGCATAGTTCTCGACAGGTTGATCTTCTGCAACTATCCGTGCCAGTGAGAAAGATCGAAGGTATCCGTTGGCACAACTTCAATTCCAATGAAACAATTCGTCCCAGAACAAACCAACCGCCAGTTAGCTATTAAAGTACCAAACAGCAGATGATCGTCTTAATTATAGCTACACCAATGCAATTCTTGGTTCTAGGATTTTTTTGCAGAAAATTGATGGACCTATAGAGGCTCCAAGGCATCAACAGTACAGTACTTTTACAGTACAGAAACGTTTCGTACAACAAACTTTAATCTTTTCTGTCTTTGAAAAGAATCCACTTGGATTTGAACATGAAAAATATACATTCAACAAGATAGTTGATATTTTCAAGTAATTATGAGGACTAGTAGCAAGAAATTTTGATTCTGGTAGAATATTTGTCACATTTGAATTTTTTTAGGGAAAAAAAAGTAATTTTCATAAAATCTTCCTCTTTGTCAGAGTGGTGGACGTACTGTACATGACTACATGTATGTCCTTGCCATTTTTATCACTTTGAGAGAATTCATTCTAATCCAATTCTTTAATCGATTTGCCATTACTATCATGGCCAAGTTCATAAACGCTTAATGCGAGGAACGGCAACACTACTAAATTAAATAATAAAAACGACGAGTCCCCCCAATTTGCCTCCCCCACTACACGGCTGTGCACTTTCCCAAACATTGGCCCTCTTGATGGTGGGGTAATTCAGTTATGTCCCAGATTCTCTGAATTGTGGCCGCTACCCGCTCTCTTGTCATAAATATAAAATGAGCAGAGAACAGCTGAATGGTCTGTAATTTTGCCAGGGCTAAATCGGCGCGGTGTGCAGGCACGGTTTGTATACGCAGCTGGGTATACGGTCTGGAGGAACAGTTCATTTATTCATGAGAGGGGGGTACATAAATGTATAAAAACTCCAAAAGGGCTATTACATCTGGCATACACAAACTCTTTTAAAGGAATGATTGGCAGTATCGTCAGCATTAGAAATGACAGGAAAAATTGGGGAGGGGGGTGACATTGAAATAACAATAAGGCCTGTCAAAAAGGACTACTAAACAGTCTTAAGCAAATAAAGTGAGTAAAGTGAACATTTTATATTCTTTTTTTGTAATGAAAATCAAGATAGACAGGTGCATATAGGCAATGCTTTAGTTCACATTTCATAAACCATTGATGTTTAACAGGGCTCGAAATAGTGGGTGCATGTGCACCCAGTGCACCCAAAATTGGAGCTGTGCACCCAATTTTTGACTGTGGGTGCACTGGTGCACCTAAATATTTTTTGTAGCCAATAGGGTAAAGGTACTATTGTACACTAGTATACATAATATTCTTGAAATGTAAATATAAAAAACAGCATGATAACTTTTTGCTGTACTTTATTTAATGAATTATTCGTTTGAAATTTTGAAGTTAGCTATAGAATTACAGATTGAAGTTCTAAGAAAGGCAGCAGCGTTAAACTTGTAATTATGTTCTGAAGAACATTCAACTTTATTTTATCTGGTGCACCCAAAATTCTTTTTGTGCACCCAATTTTTTGACTTGGGTGCACCAGTGCACCTATTCCCAAAGATGAATTTCGAGCCCTGTTTAACCTTCTCACTGCTGCCTAACTCTAGATCTGTAACTAATAGGAAATTGGGTGCCAAATGGCTACTTCAGTGTGCTAAAGGTTAACTAGTTGGAAAGTATTTATCTTGAATATCTTATATTGCACGACATCTACATGGAAGTCAATATACAGAGTCTTTCCCTTAGTGGTGCTCAATGAAATTTGTAGCTTTTTACTGTTTATGGCATGGTGTAGTGTGTGACCCTGACTTTGAACCCCACATTGAAAGAGCTGATTGGCCATAGAAATGGAATGACAGAAAGTTCATGGTCATCAAGAAAGTTCAGCTAAGGTTCCTTGTGCCAATGTCCTTGAAAAACATTGAACATTAGACCTTGTGAACCATATATCACACACCCGCTGCTGAAACCTTCAGGAAGTTAAAATACTAAACAGATACAAGCAAAGTTTAAGATTAAGAAATGGTAACTATCGCAAACTCTTTTTGCTGCAAAAATGCATGAAAAAGAATACATAATGTAGTTGTCTTGACAAAATTGTAAATATTGATAATATATTGCTAAGAAATGTCTAAGATCTCAAAAAATATGCTAAATGCTGATGATATTTTGTTCAAGCTTAAGGGTACAGTTTTCAGGTACATCTCTTATTGTACAACACAAGTCACTAGTTACTGTTTTCTAAATGGGGCCTCTTATTAAAGGAAATTCTTCTTTTCTGTATACATGTGCTATAGGTGTCTGGGTTTTTTTTTTCATCAAAGAGACAGTACATTGTGGTAACAATCATTTGCCTTTTTATAATCCCTTATTTCCTAGTATAAAACTATGTTAAACTACAGCACTTACTATCATAATGATAGTCTCAGCTGGTCAGGAGCTTTCTTTACCAAGCCACAACAATGTCAATGAACAAATAACTATAATTGTCAACATATATCTTAATGAATGGTTTCCAGTTTCCACACAAGATCCTAAAGCATGCAACAACATTGGAGGTGTGAATACGTCATAGGACATGGAGTACGTCATAGGACATTGAGCTAAGATTTTGGTCATTTCCTTTTAACAAAAGACATAATACTTATGTTGGATAAGAATAGTCCAGTGTCCTTGCAACAGATAAAGGTGACCCCCTTGTTGGATGATCCTTTTTTGTGCTTCTCAACAATGTCTTGTACGTGTTCATACATATATGATACAGGGTAGTAGGATACAAAGTACATGTGAAGTACTTAGTATATTACATGTACATGCATGCCAACATGTAAACCAACAAATGATAAACAGTTATCGCTTTTCGGTACATTTGTATTCCATGACCTTTGCTCCAAAATCGACAGATTATGCTCAATAACTATTACATCTTAGGTTAAACGGCTAAAGCAGTTGAAACTGATACCTCAAATGAATGCTTGCTGTACCGAAACACAATGCAGAAAATTTATTGCCATGGTGTGCATGTTTGATGTTAAAAGGGAAACGCAATAATGACATGTGACATCGTGTGCAGTTCTTAATGTGTGCAATCAGCGTATTGCACACGTCAGGCCATTATAAACAACAGAAGGAGTCAGGACTTCGTTTCACGTGCATTAACCTTCTAACACTTCCGCCGAAAGTGTTTTCTCTCTTGTGCGCGGAGAGTTTCTTAATGGGGTATGACGGGCCTCATTCGTTGTCCATTGTGCGGAGCCCATTTCCTGCGATCTGGGCACTACAATGGGTTCGTGGCAACCTTTTTCCGCAAAGCTCGGAAAGGCCTTGGTTTTTGTCACGATACTCAATTAAGTGGTGAAACAAATACTAGATGTGCATTTCAGGAATGCTGTTCGCGCAATTTGAAAATCAAAGTTGCCATTCAAAACTAAGCAAGCTGTTCTATTCGTAAATAGTATGTAAAACATTGACTTGAATTACAGTTGATATCTTACTGCAGCTATAACAATGAATGCTTTGATCTTGGAAAGTCTCTATGTTAGAACTTTGAATGTTAAATAAATAATGATAAAACAATTAGTTTGTTGTTTCTTACAATATTTGTTGTATCTTACAATGTTTGTTGTATCTTACAATATTTGTTTTATCTTACGATGTTCTTCACATCACCATTATTAGTCTAAGAGTATGATATATGATGCATCAATCTAACTTGTAATGTTTTGTATTCTGTACATTTTCCTTTCAATGTCGAGCTTCTGAATTAAATGATAATGTTAGGTCACCATTTTGCATTGTAAGACATTAGAATTATTTTACTTTAAATGCTTTGTATGTAGAAATATTGCTGACCATTATTGTGGCACTTCATGCTTGTCAATTTTTTATGAGCTTCATTGGTTTGTAGACTTTAATTGTTCATTTGTCATAAAATTTCTGATGCAAGGCCAGTTGGCTGTCGAGTGTTCAGAAATCCCCCATAAAACTTTACAGTCAAGACTAAAGACTGAGATAATGTCTCATTAGAACCATCTCACGGTCTGAGTGCATATTCGTTTTTGCTGCAATGGATGTGCCAGTTCTTAATTCAAGCTTTATTTTGCATTGAATGTAAGAAAAGTCTGTTTTGTGATTGAAACCAAATACTAGTACCATTTGCTTGCAGTGACAAAAATATACTCTCCGAGTAGAGCTTCGGCTCCGGCTGTGTTTTTAGGCCTTTTTGTCAGGCTTTCTGTTTTGTCCCATTTTCTTTATGACACCAAGCCTTAGCTTGGAGGGTAACAAAAATAGTCCTGATTTGAAATTAGAAGGACGGATGGAAATTTCAGTTTAAAAAAAATGCTTATATAGAAACTGTCTTATTGTTTTCTATGCCCCAATCCAGTTTTAGTGGTGTTATTTGTATTTGAAGTCTAACGGAATTCCGTACCATTTCCCCAGGGGCAGCTGTGATGTATTGTATGGCGTAACCCAAGGGTGATAACAATTCATCTGGTCCCCCATGCCAGTTCCGCCGTTCACTTATCGGCCATCTCGGAACAACATCAAGGTGAGGACGTAATTCTATTAGCAAATCAGGGGCTCTCCCGGGACACCCTCAATTGATTTTGTATCAGGGTACTTGAGGCAAGAGACCTTGACACAACGTGATGCGGCTCGCCTATGTCATCTTATCTATGGAGAAGTCATTTATATTCCTGACAGTGGTGAAATCTGCCTTCGGTGAAGACAGCTTGAAAGGAGACAGTCGCTCTTTGATTCATAGCTTTGAACCTGAATCTGGTCTTGCTTCGCTTTTTGCACCTTGATTTTGATGCAATGACATTTGGGATGTGTCATTATATAGGTATGAAAATAGTTTACTTAAAAGTTCATCTTTGATACTATCGTGTGCATGAAAATTAAAATACTGGCACATGCAGGACATAATCTTTTTATTAGAATTTTTCCTCTAGATTCTGAGTATGCGTTCAAAAGAATAAAAGTTTAGAAATTTGTCTTTACTATCGGACCATGTGCATAAAAAGATTAAGTCAAATGGTGATTTTTCATTTGCCTTTTGCAGCTGATCAATGTGTGACAACTTTTTAAGCGCTGTCAAAAAAGATTAAAGAGTTCACCCAACAATATGGTCTGAAAGTTAACTATATTGGACAATGTGCACAGATGAAAAAGACCGACAAAACATTGTGATTTTTTGTAAGCCTTTTTGCCACCAAATTATGAAAAATGTTTCCCAACATTTAATAGCTGTCAAAAGAATAAATAGTTCACTCAACAATTTTTTCTTTTGCCGCCGAATTATGAAAATGTGTCCTAACATTTTAAAAGCTGTCAAAAGAATTCAATCATTAGTTCACCCAACAAGTATTGGACCATGTGCAAGAAATAGGCTAGGTTTAATTTTTTGAAAGAGGCACCAGGCAATTGTTTTGTTTTGTCTGACAAGCACAAAATGGGGATATTTTGTATTTAATGCTCACAGTTGGTTTCCTGGCATTCAATCAATTGTTCTTCAACACAGCTGTGTTATCCATTATTAATCAGAAATTCATCAATGTAATAAAGCTGCCAGTTGGACGATCAGCAATTCTAATGGCTAAAACAACGATCAGCAGTTTCTTAATCGATTGTGTCGTGCCATCGCTAACTTCATTTGGGCTGCACTTACCATTATTTATTTCCCATTAGTGGGTTCAAAAATGGATTTACCAAAAGAATTTCTTCATCTTCAAACAAAAAAACATACAAGTGGCTTTCAAATAGCTTTTGATTTTGTTCTATAGATTAATGATAGGAAAAGACTCGGGAACAATGGATTAATGTGCGAACTGAACTAATGAAGGTCACCCTCCATCATTGTCCATAGTAAAACACATAAACGTAGATGGATAGACCGCAGAGCAAATGTTCCCTTTCGTGTTTTTAGGGGAGAGATGTTTCGTTTTGGTGATTAATTCGCGTCAGCGGCAGCTGCAATGCGTTATCGGAATACGGGAGGAAAGGACACGTTCCCAAACAATCACTCTTTTCCAATTAACGCGTAATGGTTGTTCTGAAATTCCTGTCAGGGGCAGGTTAACGAGAAACAGAATCTTTCTTGGCTGCCAGCACTTCTGTCTCAGGTTTTAAATCTGACAGATGTACAATGTAGATACAATCTGTGCTTTATAGAAGTTTATAGAAGTACTCATAGTGAATTAATTTTTGTTTGAGGGAATTTAATTTCGTGATGGTAGGAGGTTTTCGCAATGTTTAGATTTTGTTAATACAGACATTGCTCTATTACAGTAGTAATACATCAAAAAGACATTCCCACTGCTTAAATTCACTGTGGAGAGATCACAGCAAAACTGCAAAAATGAAACCTCCACAAACATTTCAAGATACTCTGTAATATAGGTGGCAGCCATGCACATGCTCAATTTCATTTAGTGACAAATATCTTATGTCAGTGTGAACATCACTCAGGTCTGGTGAAGGTTACCATGTGTTTATCATTTTGACTAAGAGAGATGGTTGTGCCAGTGTGAATGTCATTTAGGGAGGGTGTCTATGTCAGTGTGAATGTCGTTCATGTCCGGTGAAGTCTACAACGTGTATATCATTGTGAGTAACATTTAACAAGATGAATGGTTGCGTCAGTGTAAATGTAATTTTGGGAGGGTGCCTATGTCAGTGTGAATGTCGCTTATGTCCAGTGAAGGCTACAATGTGTATATCATTGTGAGTACCATTTAACAAAATGGATGGTTGTGTCAGTGTGAATGTCATTTAGGGAGGTTACTTGTGTAAGTTAGTGTGAATGTCATTCAGCAGCTGGGAAAGTTACATGTGTCTGTGTATGTTGTTAACTACAGTGACATTTGTGTCAGTGTGACTACCAGTTAACAAAAGCAATGTTTGTTTCAATGTGAATGCCATTTAGGGAGGGTACCTGTGTCAGTGTGAATGTCATTCTGCAAATGGGACAGACATAAGAATACTATATAGTTCAGCTCCAGTGACACTTATGTCAGTGTGACTACCATTCAACAAGAGGGATGGTTGTGTCAGTGTGAATGTCATTTAGGGGGGGTACCAGAGTCAGTGTGAATGTCAGTCAGCACCAGGGACAGGGACATGTGTCAGTGTGTATGTTGTTAACTCCAGTGACAGTTGTGTCAGTGTGACTACCAGTTACCAAATGGGATGGTTTTGTCAGTGTGAATATCATTTAGGGAGGGTACCTGTGTCAGTGTGAATGTCATTCAGCACCAGGGACATGTGTCAGTGTGTATGTTGTTGACACCAGTGACATTTGTGTCAGTGTGACTACCAGTTAACAAATAGCAATGTTTGCTTCAATGTGAATGTGATTTAGGGAGGGTACCTTTGTCAGTGTGAATGTCACTCAGCACCTGGGACAGACATAAGAATACTATATAGTTCAGCTCCAGTGACACTTATGTCAGTGTGACTACCATTCAACAAGAGGGATGGTTGTGTCAGTGTGAATGTCATTTAGGGGGGGTACCAGAGTCAGTGTGAATGTCAGTCAGCACCAGGGACATGTGTCAGTGTGTGTGTTGTTAACTCCAGTGACATTTGTGTCAGTGTGACTATCAGTTCACAAAAGAGATGGTTGTATCAGTGTGAATGTCATTTAGGGAGGGTACCTGAGTCAGTGTGAATGTTATTCAGCACCAGGGACAGGTATATGTGTCTGTGTCTGTGTGTGTGTGTGTGTGTTGTTAACTCCAGTGACAGTTGTGTCAGTGTGACTACCAGTTAACAAGAGGAATGGTTGTGCCAGTGTAAGTATCATTTAGGGAGGTTACCTGTTTGAGTGTGAATGTCATTCAGCACCAAGGAAAGGTACATGATTCAGTGTGTATGTTGTTAACTTCAGTGACATTTGTGTCGGTGTGACTACCAGTTACCAAATGCGATGGTTTCGTCAGTGTAAATATGATTTAGGAAGGGTACCTGTGTGATTGTGAATGTCATTCAGCACCAGGGACAGATAAATGACTGTGTCAGTGTGTATGTTGTTAACACCAGTGACAGTTCTGTCAGCGTGACTACCAGTTAAGAAAAGGGATGGTTGTGTCAGTGTGAATGTCATTTAGGGAGGGTGCTCAATCATTCAGCACCAGGGACAGGTACATGTGTCTGTGTATGTTGTTAGCTCCAGTGACAGTTGTGTTAGTGTGACTACCAGTTAACAAAAGGGATGGTATCATTCAGGGAGGAAAGTAGCATTTAGCTAATAAGTATCATAAACATTTTCTTGAGGGTAGATAATTCCACAACCCTGAAACAAACAGATCTCCAACCCAACGTCCCCCAGTATAATGCACTCCTGTATGTCTATACTGTGCATACCAAGAAGTGCTGCTCTAGAGATCTTTCTTACACACTGTTTTAAAGTGGCAGATTTATGTAACCCGGCAGATTAATGTTAATGGAGCTTAGCAAATAAGGTTGACGTATGCACCAAGTCCTGTGATTTTTTTTCAACTTTTCAAAAACTTTCATAAAAGACAAATACCCTGAATGTAATCATGAAACTTCACTCTGAATCATTATGAGTGAATCTCTCAGTCACATATCATGATATATAGCACCTTGATCTAATCCATCCCAATAGCAACTGACCACAAATTACACTCCATGGCCCATTTAACCACTTTTGTGTAAAGTCACAAAGGGACCAAAGTGGTGATAGTTATGTATCTTCATTTATGGCATGATTCTTCTTTATTTATTTTGTCACACATATATAGGTTAATGCTTGGACAGTCTGTCTATCTTCTTTACTGTGTGCATTTTATATCCATTAGCAAACCCCCCCAATGGACAATCACTCTTACACCTACATGGTGGTCTCTTTACTGGGTCTCAGTCCGCCTGGCTTTAATTCAACTCCAAACCAAACTTTTCTTCTATCATCAGAAATAAATGAGATGAAATGAAATAATCATAATACTCATAATCATGGTGTATTTCTTAGTTCTGAAACTGTTTCCAAATTTTTCTCAAAATTTGCAACTTTTTATTGATTTGCATTTTCATTACTCTTGAAAAACTGGATAGACCTCTGCCCTGGATGACATGACCTTTGTACACCTTCTTTGACCTTTCAATGGATTGTAGGTTGATTCCAAGATACATGATATATTATTGAAATCAAAGTCACCGCATGACAAAATGGCAACCACATGTACATGTAGGTCATCATTAAAGATTGGTTGCCAAAAATCCAACCAGGGTTTTAGGAAATATGGCTACTAAGTATACTTCTATATTCTATTGGAAGTAGAAGACAACCTCTAGTCAACCGTACACGCCCACTCCACATCTTCAGAAAAGACGCTGTAGCCACATAGCCCGTTTAAAACTTTATTCAAGCCCACACCTGACTAGTTTTGCCTTGTGTATAGTTCTATATTCTTTTGTTAGTTAAAATCTTCTAGGTTTAAACTTTTTCTATGTCGCGACCACTATATATATATATATTACTTATCGGTAAACATCATTCTTGCTGACCTTTTTCATGCATTATCCCGAGGAATTGACCTCTCAGTTTTTGTTCCATCACCGAATTTTGGGGAAAAAATGACAACAGGGCATGTTGGGCAGCTGTACTGCCATTAATATCTTCACATGCAGGTTATATTGACGAGCTGGTCGAGTATTTCTGTCAGGGGTCACTGACTCTAGTTGTCACCTTCAATTTGTTTCCGATTTCTGACCTAGTTTGTGGTTTTTGACATAATCGAGTCAGAAAATGTACAGTAACTATAATGGTCACGGAAAGTAGTGATACATGAAATCAGATGATATAGCCATCAGTGGATTACAAATTCTAAACCTTCCCCAAAGAAAGATGTAGATACCATGATGATGAATTTGATTTGCTTATACAAAACCTACATACCTAACTATCTATACTGTTCAGGATTGTTGCTCATCTTAGAAATTGTGCTCTTTTTTTATGACAAATGGAGGTGCATGTATTGTTCTTGGTGTGTCTGTGTGTGTGTGCGTGTATATCTGTCTGTCTGTTGTCTTTATGTATCCGAATACTTGTGGTCAGCATAACTTTAGAGCCTCTTGATGGATAATGATGATATTTGGTATGTGGGTAGGTGTTGGGAAGATGGAGGTCATGACAAATTTTGCCCCCTTCCCCTGACCTTGATTTTACTTTAAAATATAGTTTGGGACTGTACAATATCCAGCAATGGGCCAGTTGTCCGAGAGTTGGGTTAAAAGATTCTATTCATTCTGGCATTCCCTTGGCTAAATATTGTACAGTCCCTTAGCTGCTGTCCAAACTGGATCCCCTTTTTTGAAATAATAACCCTGGTTAACAGTTCTACTCAGTCTGTTCATGGTAGGATAACTGTTAGCTACTCTTTGGATCCATAAATTGGATTACCTGGGTACTCTTGGAAAGAAACAGTCATGGTGGATGATCTCATCCCCAGGCTCAGCTGGTACACAACCTCCAATTACACCTCCCCCCATTCATGAACAAAAAGCCCCCTTGACATTGAGAGGTCAAAACTGTCCAATCAAAAGAACAATAAAATGATTTATGTAAATGCCATACTTTTTATTGATTGGGGAGGGGGGCGAAGTTTCATCAAGACTGCTCACTAACAAAAGCCCTCTTGACATTGAGAGGTTAAAACTATCTAATCAAAAGAACAATAAAGTGATTTATGTAAATGACAAACTTTTTGTTGGGTGGGGAGGGGGGCAAAGTTACATCACCCCTCTGCCTGCTCACTAACTAAAGCCCACCTGACATTGAAGGGTCAAAACTATCCAATCAAAAGAACGATAATATGTAAATGACAAAATTTTTGTTTGGTGGGGAGGGGGGCAAAGTTACACTACCTCTCTGCCTGCTCACTAACAAAAGCCCACCTGACATTGAGGGGTCAAAAACTATCCAATCAAAAGAGCAATAAAATGATTTATGTTTAAATAGTAAACTTTTAGGTGGGGAGGGGGGCAAACTCACTGTACATCCTCCCTACCCCGGCTCACTAACAAAAGCCCTCTTGACATTAAGGGATCAAAACTCAATCCAATCAAAAGAACAATAGAATAATTTGTGTAATTGTCAAACCTTTTGTACACTATCTCATTTCTGCTGTCTTTATTACCGGCAACCCCATAACTATCACAGTTACAGGCGACAAAAGATTACCTTAGCAAGGAGAAGGTTAAAATTCATTGTACATAGTACTTGTGTCGGTAGTGTCACTGTTGATATCTGTTTGAAAGTTTGTTGAAGATTGTTTTTGTTACCCGTTATCATATATTCCTGCCTTTAAGATTCCAACTTTTACATTTTATGAGTAAGACAAATGCTGTTATACATTATACCTGACTGCACTTTATCTTATTTTCATGATTCTCAATTGTTCAGAGAGCGAAGGAGTCAAAGAACACGACATGGAAGGTGACGGGTTGCCAATTTTCGAGCCAAAGACCACAGAACAACAATGAACAGGTGATGGATGACCTCATCAATTATTCCCAAGTTTAACCCTGAGGCCTAGGAAAATAAATGGTGTGTTTCTGGTTCCCGACTAACTGCCGACCCTAGCAAAAACCAGCCGACACTGGCCTTTATTTTGGATTGACCACTTGCAAACATTCAATCTGGCATCTAAAGACTCCCTATATCAAACGCTAGAAAAATAAATCTTGCGTTTCTGGTTTCCTGACCGACCCTAGCAAAAATCTGCCGACCTTGGCCTTCATTTTGGGTCGACCACTGCCAAGGGACATAAAACATTCAATCTGAAATATATTCAAGTGATAAAAACATTCAAGATTCCCTGTATTATACACTCACAGTTTATATCATACACTAGGAAAATAAATGTTGTGTTTCTGGTTTACCCAACCGACCCTCGCAAAAAGCTGCCGACTCTGACCTTTATTTTAGGTCGACCACTGGTAAAGGACATTCAATCTATTTATTGAATATGATGAAAACTCCCTGTATTTTGCGCTGCTAACAGATTCAGGTTTTGAACAGTAACTGTCGACTTCACGATGTGTAGTGAACATTGTACTTCTTTGTTCAGTTTATTGATTATATTAAAGCCTAAGTGTCCTTGTACAATGTGTATGACGTTGAAAATGATTTAGGTTTTGCATCTCTAAACTTTATTGTTGGATCATTTTGGCCAAAATCTGAAAAACAGACAAGAGAATCCTTACATACCGACCCTGATTTTTTTCCGAACCGTAGTCAGAAACACAACATTTAATTTTCCTTGCCGTGAGAGCCCAAGTCATTAAAACGGCAGAGGGCAGGAGTCAAAGAACATGACACTGGGTTTGACAGCTCGCCAATTCAAACTCCAGCACTATTATAAAGAGCAGCCACCGGGGTTTGATGGATTACCCTATCAATTATCCTCAAGTTTATCCTGAAAGCCTCGGAGCATTAAAGATGGCAGAAGGTTTTATAACCAGACAAGATAATCTCCTTATCGCGACTGATCTTGGGATGATGCCTTCTGGTGTCTCGACCCGAATATAGAAGCCCAAGTTCTAATCGACCTTGATGATTTCGGGGTTAAGAAAGTTAAGGATTTTGTCCCTACTGGGCCATGGAAATTTAAGCCATGCAAAATTTAATTCCTCTACTATTGGAAATGCAGCTCCCTTAGAATTTATCTTAAAGGATAAAAGTATATATAGAGAGAAAGTAATACCACAAGACTTTATCTAATATTAATTTAAAATCATTCCAGCAACATATCTCACTGTTTCTCTTATAATCATGATTAGGCATCTATATATAGATACTCTCAGTAGAAAATTTCATTTTATCTTTATTTTATTTTATATGTGTAATACTATTCATATTTGAATTTCATATTTTGAATTTCATATTTTAGGTGAATCTATATATCTTGATACATATATATTACAAGAAACTTAAGGTACTTTTTGTACATGTTCATGTACATTCAGATGCTATATATTTTGCAGACATACATGTATCGTGGCTTTCTTTAACAGTTGTAATATGTAAAATGAAATATTCTTATTATCTTTAATATGAAGATGTCTAGTAGTGACATTTTGTGATTCATACGCTGCAGTTGTAGGGAACAATTGAGACCTATTTACAAACAGTCTACTTTAACCCTACCACAACCCTCAACTGTCTCCAGACCATGGTTAGGAAATCTGTCTGTGGTACTGGTGGGAGTTGTAGTCTATATGGTCTAGCAGAAGTCATCCTGTCTTGGTCAACCTGCGTGCTTTAAGAACTTTCAGGAGGTATAAGATTTGTCGTTTTTCAGTATAGCATGTAATGTGAGGTATTGTTTGTTATACAGTAACTCTGCCTCTTGCATCTAGAATTTGGGAGTTCGAATCCCAGCTGTTGTCTACTGGAAAGGGTTGCAGTCCTTGGGAATCTTTTGTTAAGCCATAGTCTTCTGTTCATTACGTTTGTCGGAATTCGAAAGAGCTCGGGGAATTTTTCCGGTACAATGAACCTGTAAATAAAAACTGGACTGGAATCACTTTCTTTCTGCTTGACGTCATGTGATTGTTCAGAAACTAATGTCTTGTTCTGTATAACAGAGATGCAACATTGGGGTCGCGGTGGTGCAGTGGCAGGGTGTTTGGCCCTGAACCCAGAGGTCCTGTGTTCAAATCCGGGGTCCGCTGAATGTCCTGTTGACGTTGTGCCCTTGGGAAAGGCACTTTACACAGTTTTCCTTTAACTTCACTCAGGTGAAAATGAGTACCTAGTTTCAGTTAGGAATGTCCCTCGGATTGGATGTTAAATGTAGGCCCTGTGTTTGAGGAGAGCCACACCTTGAACATGTAAAAGAACCTGCCACACTTATCAAAAAGAGTAGGGGTCCTTCCCGGTGTGAGTAGATCAAATAAGTCTGTCCGGATTTGCAGCTTGTTAGCTCTTCATTGCAAACCTAGTGTGTTACACCATGGGACGGGTATGCAATACAAACAAAGTACAATGGTAGGAAGACTCTAAAGCTAGACAGAATTTATAGCTTAGTGTTGAAATCCCCACTGGTGGTATGTGTATGAAACATCTGTTGCAGAGATTGAGTTAGTGTAAGTAGATACCAGTCCTATCTAGTAGGAGGCCTAGGGGGAGGGGGGTTAACCAGGATAAAGTCTCAACAGATAAGAGTCATACTACAGCTGTTAGGATAAGCTGTGTGCTATTGGCCTTAGCAAGGGCAGACCTTGTTAGGACAGGTCCAGAGGGTAACAAAGTACATGTATTAGGGGAGAATGACAAGCAATAGAGGATCCACGGATGACTATGATAATATGAACTTCGTATGTTAAAAATGTATGAAGATGAGAGGGGCAATTTTAATTTTTTTGCTGCTGTTTAACATAAATTTGGGAGTTTGGACACTAATGTTATGCTACTTCACCTAAATCCACAGGGTTACATATAAAAAAAAACGGGTTTTTTTTTGGATATATGCTAATTATGCAACATCCAGTAATACTGCCAGAAATGCAAATTTGACAGACTAACGTGTTCAGAACACAGTCTGAAAAGCTTAGAAAACTCAAAGACGAAGACAACGACGTCAAAACGATGTTCACCCCGGTGTTAGTTCGCTGGAGCAAAGTATTTTTTGCGATGTTCATGTAGCTATGTGGAATCCGATGCATTTTTCATTAAGAGTTAATTGACACAAATCTGGCAAAAGAATGAACCATCATTTCTATTCGTTACATGCCAATATTATTGAAGAGAAAATGCTCAAATTCTACAAAAGACCCCCTGCTTACATTTCTTTGAATGTATGTTTTCATAACAAAGATATACAGATGTAGTGTACAATATGCTGTATACATTTTATGATCAGCATTTCTTTATTAATGCCATAATTGATTGATTTTTTCCTGAAGTAGATATTCATTTTAGAGTAGTACTATACATGTAGCTGCTATGCTGTTCCTTTGCTTCTTGTGGTTTATTAATTTTTTGTACTAGACAGTGTACAATTGCATCATGAATGAAAAAATGCATATGACGAAGAACTCTGTTTAATGCATTATCATACTCGTACATATTACTCGTACATATCATCATGACCTGACATGGCTTTTGATTGGAGATCAATAACTGATACGTGAATTGAGATAAGATTTGTAACGATTTTTGCGACGGATTTGACAGTGATTGATTTAGTGGACAGTTTTTTCCGTTCCGTAGGGACCTGTTAGAAAACTGGTTAGTTTGTTATGTTCAAGATATGTCAGCTGTAATTTTAGATCAATTCACTTAGTAATAGAAAGATGCACTCTCTCTCTCACACAAAAAACAAACACACACTAACACAGACACACACACACAGTAACACACTATAGTAACACTAACACACACAAACACGTATACACACTCTCTCTTTCACACACACACACACACACACACACACACACACTCATGGACCGAAACACACACACACACACTCACTCACTCATGGACCGAAACGCACACACACTCATGGACAGAACTACACACATAGACATTATATTCGCCCAAAGAAACTCACCTCACTCCACACACGCACGTACCCCCACACACATTTCTTGTTCTTTTATCTAAGTGTACGTTTTAGTTTGAAAAAGGTGTTTTCTGCACGGTATAAACAGCATTGTCCACCAACAACCCTTGTCTAGAGCCTATGTCAATAGATTCTTAAAAGATTGTATGAAAGCCATGGAAATACAATTATCATTTAGAATAATGAATTAAAACTGTTACATCGATGAAGGTTAGACATCCTGGTAATAAGATACTCCAAAAAAGCAGTTACTCAAGCAAGCAGTTACTCAAGCAACTGGATATGATTTTGGAAATGGTCCGATGCATCCACTACTTTTCATCAGTGACTCTGTTACAGATGACTATAATAAAAGTTTCTCGGTGAGAAGCTCTAAGACAGTCTGCCATCTTTATTCAACTGATCATGAATGGATGTTCGCTTTGCTAATCGTATGATTTTCTCAGTACAGTCTGAGTACAGCGTATTGCAGATGGAACTGGTCCAATTGTCTAATATAGATTGACCCCCCCTGCCCCTGGGGGGACACTTCCAATCGCGACCCAGGGGAAGCGTTACGCGGTATCTCACTTTGTCAGCTGCTTTACGGTGTGTGGAATTGCCCATTATAAACGACAGTTTGGGAGGGATTGGGTCACTTTTGAATACGTCTAAGTCAGAAAAGTTGACGAGATTTAGTTAACTTAAAGTGGGAAGTTCTTGATTGAGGAAAGGGGCTTCATATAAGATTTTGGTTGCAAAAGGAAAAATATTTAGAGTAACAATCATGTTGTTGATTATTATTGGGCACATTAGCACAATTGCATCATTTATTTATGTCATATTTTCAGCAATTACAAACAGTGTATAAAAAACCCTCACCAATGTTCCCTGATTTTTTGGCACTAGCCAGGTGTATTAAAAACAAAAATCATAGCTTTTTTACACATTAATACAATCTTATGATGCTGCATTCACACCCTAGATATCCTTTTGCAATGCAATGCAATTCTACTTTCAGTATATACTTTTAGTATAAAAAAAATATGTCGAACATTGTCCAAATCTTACTTTGAGTGCCTTTAAGGAATTGATATCTGTTTTTGTCCACATTCTTTCTGCATACTATTAGACAGAAATCATGATGACATTCAGTCGACATTCATTATTTTAGTAGTTTTTGCACTAAGCCAGCAGAAAATGGGTTGTCACTCATACTTAAATTGGATTTTTCAAGGCCCGAGGCAATGATGACTTGCAGCGAAGATTTAATGAATTAATGATAGCACAATCGTTGTTCCCATGGACTCTGATGGAAGTGAAATTGTGAATGGCAAGGTATGGATTCGGTGTGTAAGAACTATATTCGGTAATCCTTTAAGACCAGGGCTGTCTCCAGGACCAGTCCCTCGGTATCACAAATTTGCTCGATGGGAGGGGAAAAGATTTACCCCATAGATTAAAAAGTCTGAGCTTCATGACATTATTTGGTAAAAATGTATTTTTGTAATGACATTTAGCAACGAAAAAGTAAACAAGTAATGGGAGGGGAAGGCAATCATCTTACTTTGATACATATCTTGGGGGCTTGATGCTAGAATGGAACTTCAAGGATGGTTTGTCCTAGAAAATAAACTATTTCCATCTTAAAATTCCTTTCCTTTTATAGATAGACCCAAAGATGCCTTGGCAATGTAGCTATGGAATGGTGTTGAAGTGAGACAACTCTGAATGAGATGGTGAAATGTAAAGCCCTGTAACAAGCCTTCTTAGCATGCTGTGATTAATCACTGTTGTCCAAAAAAGGTCAAGGTTCCCTCTAAGGGGGCAAAAAAGGTCATGTCTCAAGACATGCGGTAGTGACAGAGTGCCGTCCGGTGAATGATCAACCCTCCGTGGACAAAAGATGCTTTCAAAAGACGCCACACAAGTCCTGTTGACCCGTAGGAATGGAACTGAATTGGTAGCTAGTCGAGACTGGTGAGAACAGTGGGGACGGTGTCTGGTGTATTGATCGGTGTCAAAGTTGAACTAGAACTTGGAGTCAGGTCAAGACGGGCATCGTATGTAAAAGAGTTTTGTGACAGCTAATTTTCTCATCGCACCGGACAATCTACGGAGGCCTTGTATCCCCTTGTTTTGAAGACAAGATAACTTGTGTACTGTCTATTACTGTAAGTCACTTCAATATAGCGTTTGGGGGGAAATGTAGTAGGTCACGGCACTTAATTTTACCGGGGGGAACAAACATTACTGTCTCAATTATTAGTGATCAAATATTTGCAATAATGAGATTTTAGCGGTTGACCAGTGACCGTTAAATTAGCTAAAATTAAGTTACAGTTAACAAATAAAAAATTACAGTAGGATCATAGCTATTGTTCTATTCTTTGGTAAAGTTTTTTGACAAATTGTGCAATTTGTCAAAAAAATATGGTAAGCAGATGCTCCATTGATCTGAGAATAGAGAGTATTTTGACGAATTTTGATACTATCATGCTTTTTCGTGAGTTGTGCCAGAAAGTTATTCATTACATGCATTCATTAACCTTCTCCCTGCTGCCTAAACCAGTAAGCAATACAAAGCTGGTGCCAAATGGCTGCATTAGCGTGCTGAAGGTTAGAGTACCCTTTTCGTAACTATGGGCCCTTTACTGTATTCATACATTGCCCTACTCAAACTACATAAACTATGTATACTATGGTAATTTTGTTGATGTTAGTATTTTATATACAGTAACATCACTTAAGGCCACACCAATTTTTTTTGGTTGCTTCCCGGAATAGCCTCTCCTGTTTTTCCTGTTTTGAAAAAATTGGGTCGCTAATTCACATTCACAAATTTTGACTCACAATTTTACTATTTGTTCAGTTGTAAAACTCAATAGCCATCAAAATAGATTATAAAGGCCTGAACATACCTAAAAAGTGTGGTCACACTTTATCATAAGTTATACTTTTTCAGTTATTAAAACTATTCCTCAATATCAATCCATATATTACATGGCAAAAGGTAATTTTGTTACTGAAATTATACTGTACTAGATCCAAGAAATGAGTGCATTGCATAAAATGAGCCATACAAAGCTGAAACTTGAATAATCCTCTTATTCTTTATGTTATGTAAACCCTAAGCTTATAAACTATTTGCCAAGAAATGTTTCACCCTGTCGCTACAATTTTTTT
Organism: Branchiostoma lanceolatum; assembly: GCF_035083965.1. Lineage (NCBI taxonomy): Eukaryota > Metazoa > Chordata > Leptocardii > Amphioxiformes > Branchiostomatidae > Branchiostoma > Branchiostoma lanceolatum. The sequence continues at coordinate 12,542,895 of NC_089729.1, forward strand.
CTGAAAAAATCTGAGAATCAACAAATTAAATTGGTAAGGCCTAAAGGGGAAAAAAATGAAGCCTGTCGATACAATTAATAAAGAAATGGTTTTTGACAGGAATTGATCCTAATGCCTTCCTTCGTCTGCCCTTTGTTGCAAATTCTAAAGAAAGTCCTCAATTAAGGACCTCTTCAAATAAGCTCTTTCAATGAGTGCTTTCACTGGATCAATCCTGGTGCCAACTTCAATCCAATCATCCATCTAAGTAGTACAATAGACAGTAACTTGGCTGCCCTACAACTATACTACTACCTTTGATGATGAGGTTTAAGGTTTATCGGAAAGCGATGTTTGGTTTGAAATTGAAATATGTTAGAGCATGATGTTTACTTCATTTTGTTTAAGCCAGCATGTGTATGATTCTTTGTTTGTTTGATTTTTGTCAACAAAATAATCATGAACTGATTTCTATTTTGTGAGTAATACCATACTTAATATATACAATGACTTTGTCCAAAGAGCATCTGATCAGCAGATAGGAAAGATCTGAAATCCTTTGACAGGCTTTGTAGATGAGTAATTTAGAAAATCTCAGCATGTCCTAAGATGTGTTTGGTATGGCAGTAGTTTTGCTTACTCCTAGAGTTCTTTTGTTGTTTTACTTTCTACAGTGTGTAAATAGTGGTAGGTAAAACTAGTAACCCTGCAAAATTATTAGTGTGAACTAAAACTTCTACCAAAGCTAGTAGACTGGTTTTAATTTATCAATACATCAGTAACTTGCCAGAGTCAACTCATTTGCAAACAACTGCTACAGTATCTTACAAATGAAATTCTTGCATTTTTACTTCAGGGTGGAAATATGATATATACAGTGTAGATGTAGTAAGATTCATATTTTCATACATGTCGAATTATTGAGACCTAAGTATATTACATACAATATTATTTTGAATATTCTGAAATTGAAAATGAACATATTCGACTAAAATGGTCGGAGCACAAGCCTGTCTGACAACTGTTTCATGGCCTATATATTTTGATCTACTGAAATATTGATCACACGAATGTCCCTCTCAATTCTCCATGTATGATTAGTGTCGGTTAAATATGGCCTGCACAGCAAAATTGGAGAGCCAGATCAATATATATTCACTGGTTTGGAAAACATGTTTTGCTGTAGAATTGGCTAATAAGTCATCAGAGTGCATATTTGAATAATCAATGCTGACGCTTAATTAGGATTTCTGCATTGAAAGTCTTGCAAAACTAAACTTATCTAAACTAGTGTTGTGTAGATTTTCCATTGCTTATGTATCTGTCTGTCCATACATGTCGACTCTCAAATATCAGCTACGCTGCCTTGAGAGTCGGTGTAATGTACTGTTGCAATTGACAATAAATGAATAAGTCTTGCTAGATGAAAATGATACCATCTACGGTCCGATCATTAAATATTAGACTATTCTACTTATGCGTCGATGAAGTTAGACATCAAGGTAATAAGACACGTCAAATAGCTAGTTGATGCTACTTGAAGGACTGACCGCTTCCAAAATCATATCCTGTTGCTAAAGTAACTGCTTTTTGACATATTCTACTTATAAGTCTCAATATTCTTTGAGCATTGTTAAGAAGTATCTAAGATATCCTTATATACTCTTTCACTCACTTTCCATATCAATGAAGCAGGCAGGTGATGACTGCTATGTTGGTGTCCTTCATTTGCATTTCAGTAGACCATAGCAAGGTTTTGATAGTAATTCCTGTGATATACCCTTCTATAAGTACTGCTGAGTACCTAACCACCGAACCAGACCTATATAGTTTTCAAATTACGTGTAAAATTTATGCCAATATGCAATTTTAGATTTATTCGAAAGTAATTATTTTTAGTACACATATGCCATGGGTTCAGGTCCTGACTCATAAGTCCAGACCTGAACCTGAACTTCTGGACCTGAATCTGGACCTAAACCTGAACATGGGTTTAGGTATACACAGCACTATCTATATATCTACAGAAACTATTCAAGAGGGTCAGAAAATCTCAAAATGTCCAGAAATGCTTGAGCTAGGCATCAATGAAATGCAAGTTCTTGTATTTAGATTTGAAAAGAAATCTTGAAGTTTTCATTTGTAGCTGATTGATGGCATTACGAAAAGTCCAGATATTCTTCTTATAGTATACCATTGATTAACAAAACAATCAGAGATGGCAGCCTTCATTCCCTCAGACAGCATTAAAGAAACACAGACAGACAAGCTGAAAACAAGACTTCAATTTCTTTGGATGACCTCATAATGCAATTTTATGTACTAGTATATGGACATTACTGTCCGTGGTGCTGAAATAGCTATTGTTGTAAATTTCCAACCTTCCGTTGCTTCCTTGTCCCTTAGTGTAGCTATGGCTGCCAAATAAAGCTAAAAAGACTTAAAATTTAAAGGTAAGTACCCTAGCCATTTTGAGGCCATGGGGCATTTGGATGTTATCCACTGTGTCTAGGGCACGGTAATTGAAGAGGGAGTCCATTTCTTTTACCTTCCCAACCAAAGTCATTTTACACCTGGGTGGAGCAAGGAAAGTCGTGTTGAGTGCCTTTCCCAAGGATAGCCAGGATAACTTCTAGCCAGGAACACCAGGAATCAAATCTGTGACCTCACAATCTCGTGTCTACTAGCCCAGCCACTCTGCCATTCAATGCCGCAAAATTTTTGCCACCATTAAATGTAGAAAAGGGAACAAATAAGTGCTACTTCATAGTCAAAACTGTTTTTTTCAATTTGTGTTTCCTTTCTGCTGATCTACCCCAAGTTTAGATTTGGAACAGTCCAAGTGCGGTTACCAAAGGATTTACCCTAACTAGCAATTAAGCTTATTAAAAGATGTTCCTTTTGCCGTGGCACCCTTTTAAGTCATAGGTCACATCCTGGGCCACTTTCTTTTTTTCTTACTTTTGATTTTGAAGTTCACATAAAGTTGCTTTGAATAGTTTCATCTGAGTTGATTTTTTTTTACACTTCAATTTTATTTTTTGATTGACATATCAAGCTTCATCCTTTCCCTTCCAATTAGATATCACAACACACTTTATTAATGAGCCAATCAGAGCAAAGATAATATATGCTGATGGTATTGTTGCATGAGAAGCCCTTGGGATGTGTTAGATAGGTGCAGCTGTTGGCATAAAACAAAAACACTTTCATGTAGTGAAAGAGATTAATAAGCTTTTTAATTCATTTTAACATACTGTTTGCATTATTTATCAATTTACTTATTATTTTGTTTGTCAATTTTTTTGTGATCTATTTCTTGGTCTTTTCTGTTGTTGACGTTGGTAAGTGTATTCAGATTCTTTCCTCTGATATTTATATATATATATATATTACATTGGTGAATTGTCCCTGATGGAATGTGTCGAAAGATTCATTCTTTTTAGCGTTTACATGTGTGATGTGCAAATGTAACTGTTTACTTTTGTACTTCACAAAAAGCGGGCCCTTTTTTTTATTTTTATAGACTTCATAGCCGTACCATTTCACCAACTCTCTGGCAGACTCTGCATTATAGAACACCATCAATTCTTGCCTGTCATATTGCGCCATCATGGCCTATCAAAATGTCTAAAGGACTCTTTATTTACAAGACTTAATACAGCAGAAGGTACTTTATGCTCTCAGAAGTGCAAAAAACTGTCGCGCTAGCCTGGGTTTGTCCTAGGGGGCTAGTTAACCCTAACCCTAACTCTCATTAAAGTTGTGACATCTATGACACTGTCCTAAATTCCTAAATAATCGTGACACATCTGAAGCTTTTCCACTGTGCTTTGAACATTTTGCTGGCATAAAGTTTCTACCAGCATTGACTTTCTCCCTGCCACATAACCTCATAACCTTTAGAGAATTGGAAGCCTAATGGCTACTTCAGTGTGCTAAAGGTTAGTCAAATAGGACAGGCATTGAAAATGGTGTCCAACGAAATAAAGTTATCAACCATGTACTTTTCTACAACTATCGTAGAGTGGAACTCATTGCTATCAAGTACAGTAGAAGCATCCTCACCAGATAGCTTTAAACAACATTTGCAGTCAGATTTGCGAAGGTTAGGTGTGACAGGCCATTCAGTGTAATATAACCAGCTGCTGCCATGCCCCATGCCTGCGAAGCTGGTGTGTTACGCCAAAGGGCGGTTATACCGGCTTTATAGAACCAGATACAGAAAGTGGTTCTAAATTATATCCTTTATTAAAGCGGGATTAAAACTCTATGGGATTGTCATTTATTGTTAAGACATTTATCATTATTTGATCAATACTTTATTATTTATTATGGCACACGTGTATTTGTTACTGTATGAACTTATTTAGATGAAATATGACCTTTTGATAAAAGGTTCATGCACCTCTGAGTGATCCTCATTGACATACATATTTATATGGAATTTTATCTTAGTACATGTAATAGACAATTATTGCTTTGTATTAATGCAAATATTAGCACTGTCTTTTATGATTTTTCATCGATGGCATATTCCCCTTAGGTTCCGGGTCGGAGTTCAAATCTGATCAGGGATAGGGTTATGACCTGGTAATCTGCCAGAAGTGCATGGTCGTCACTGATTTCTGGCCCCTATTGCTTGGTGATCATTTTAGCTGTGCATAGATTGTTTGTATCTCCTGAAAAGCCTGTAAGTTGTAGTATTTTTGGGCCTGGTGAAGTTGGTTCACCATCGAAGGCTTGTTTGTATTAGTCCGCGCCAACGATGATGCGTTTTTTCGCCTGATGACCCAAATAGCATCGTTTTTAATGCATTTTCACCGAATTTGCGTTATCAGAGATTGCGAAAAAGTTATCACGACTTTTTTTATTTTTTTCATTTTTCAGAGACACCATTTACTAAGCTTTCTCAGCATATATTCCGTGACCCCAGGAAAACTATTTTTTTCTGAGCAGGTTCGATCAAAAAAGTGTAAAGAAAAAAGATAATTTTCGGGTCCAAAATTTACATTTTACTATGGTTTCCACCCAAAATAAAGGGACAACGGACAATACCAAAAAATACATCGGAAAGCAGCAGAAAACGGCTTTTCGCCCGTGTGATGACATTTTCCGTCCTACTTTTCTTGGCGGAATTGTAGCCCGTCGACCTGAGGGTGTTGGCCGACATACGAAATCTGGTTTCCACCCAAAATAAAGGGACAACGGACAATACCAATAAATACATCGGAAAGCAGCAGAAAACGGCTTTTTGCCCGTGTGATGACATTTTCCGTCCTACTTTTCTTGGCGGAATTGTAGCCCGTCGACCTGAGGGTGTCGGCCGACATACGAAATCGTAAAAAAACTCTGGTCCGAGACCTTAATGATATCATCAGATGTCAAAGGTGGAAGGATGGTGAATATGATATATAAGCTGCATTAAACAACATGTAGCTAGTTCATTTTTTGCTACTATTGTAGATCAAAAGTTTGTTATTCCTTTCTTTGCTGTCAATACAACCATGTGTTCACTTGAATTATTGCTTGAATTCTAACTTTTCTCCAAATTGGTATATTTCGAGCAATATGTGATATAGTTTGTACATGTTCTTTAGTGTGTAGTACTTTCTCGAGCAATATGAGATTTAATCTTTGTCATTTTTCTCCAAAATGTTCCCTGGAAAAGTTTATAACAGTTTCCTAATCACCTGCAACTGCTATGGGGAAACTAATTTAGGCAATATCACTTGCAAACCACAATTTATAACACCCACTATTCTCCTAATCCAAAAAACTAATTATCGAAACAAAAGCACAGAGGCTGCTGCTACATCTAAAGCTCTATCTTACTTACGAACCGTACTTTCATCTTTGATAAGGTCCTGAGTTGCGATGCGCACCCCTCCCCCAAGCTAACTGTATCGTAACATCACTCCAGTATCAGACACAGCAGGCAATTAATCACTGACATCCCCCTCTAATCGATTCGTCCCAGGTCACACTAGTTCAAACACTGATGAATCATTAATTCGTTATCACTTCATCGCGGGGAGCCGACCCTGCTTCGGGAAACGTTTGTCACATAACACAGATCAACTCGCGAATGTTCGCACAATGTATTAAATACTAGATAAATGATTTCATTACCAAACTCAATATTTACCCAAGCGATCAGTTATTCCGTTATGTATCATATGGGAATCGGCGCACTGTATCTCTCAAAAGGGAGGAACAACATCTAGTTTTGTTTGAAAGGTTGAGCTTATGTTTTATGCAGATGCGTGAGAGATTGTGTGACGGGATATTGTATTTCGAATGGCAGGAATGAAACTGATAAAAGTGCAAGGAGAGGCGTCAGCAGAAATTTAAGCCCTCTGTTTATCAGACAGGATTTTGTACTTAGTTCTTAGGTCTTATATTGCAAGTCGAATAAGTTTACCAGATTTGAAATTTGATAATAAAGCTGCATGATTGCAACTGCAATTTTTCTCCTTATTGTCAAAAGTTCAAATTTAAACTTCCATTTGGGGCATGCCAAGCTGATTAGTGGAATAATCAGCGGCAACTCAAATTGTGCTGTTTCTAACAGCAGTCAGAAGTTTATCATTAAAGTTTCAATTTTTAATTTTGATTCTTGCTGAGTTGATCAGCTATATTTCTCACAGTCGCTAGGGTGCAGTTTGTAAGTGTACGTCTAGAGCTATTGACCCGAATTGATATTCAGGACTCGCAGGATTACCAATTTTAACGAAATTTGGGACAGCCACTCAGTGGCACACGACGTATGATATTTGTGCTAAAAAGTAGTCCATGCGCCAAGCAAAAACAGCGTGTAGCTATGTAATTTTGAAGATGTCCTGCATGACATTGTCTTGACGTACATGTACATTTTGTATATACAATGTATGTAGTGCCTGCTTGAGCTCTGCCATTGCTGAGCAGTTCTGTCACATGTATCTGTGTTTTTAGATTTTGTACCACTGATGTGTGATGAAATTTAAGGTATTCTGTATCAATAATGTCTTAACCAAAATGTCCACTATGTTGGTAGGTATCTGTGTTTCTTTTTAAATTTCATACCACTGATTTTTGTACTGATGTAATTTAAGGTATTCTGTATCAATGATGTCTTAACTGAAATGTCCTTTATGTTGGTAGGTGAGTTCATCTTAAGCAGATATACTTATAAGTATTTGGTGCATCTTCAAAAATGCTGGGCTAATTGCACTATATATGTGTACATGGTAGATGTACTGTTACAGTACCAGTATGTGACTGTGCATTTGTTTCCTTTGATCAAGTCTCACCTTCTTGTTGTTGTTTTTTTCAGGATTGATTAGATCCAGGAATGAAGAAAATAACACGATCTCAGAAAACAAATTTTGGATGTTTGTGGAAAATTTGGGCTGATATTTAAAATCTTGATATGCCATGTTTATATCTCTATACAATTGAATGTGATCCCATGGTCCCATTGTGTACAATTGTGTGTGCAATGATTGAAATGCAACAATGTTGTTGACGCATATTTTCTACATGTTACCCTGTTTGTAGATGATTGATACACATCATGCTGTTACAACCTGTATATAGTATACAGACCACACATATATACCCAGTATAGTGAAAGAAGTTGTTATATGTATGCAATGTTTATTTGTGTTTGAACAGTTATGTATCAAAATGTACAATGAATTTCAAAGTAACTTTTGTGTACAAAAACATCTAAATTTATGGAACTGTTTGTTTCGGACAGTTGTGCCTGTGATGTTGAAGGCTCTGACTTACAGCGAGAAGCGAGCAGGGTACAGCGTAGGGTCCCACGTGCGAGACGCGGCCTGCTACGTCTGCTGGGCGTTTGCTCGGGCCTACGAACCCGAAGAGATCAAACCCTACGTACAGCAGATTGCCAGGTAAGGGCCCAGTCACATACTACATACATTGTATGATTGGCTGAGAACATTCTTGAGATGATTGTGCATGTGTCCTGCAAAATTCAGCTGTGTGTGTGTGTGTGTGTGTGTGTGTGTGTGTGTGTGTGTGTGTGTGTGTGTTTCTGCAATTCACAATCATACACATGGCCATACGTCCTCATTGCTGCTGTCTCTGTCCTTGGGACTCAATCATAAGCTGTATGGGTAAGGGTAAGGGGGTGAAGTCTGCCATCTCCGACTGCCTTATATATATTTGCACAGTATTATACATTACTTGTACATGTGCACAGTATACTAAATCTGATCACAATTATATCATTGACAAATTGGCTACTAGTGGCCTTTTGAAAAAATTAAGATAACTCATATTGCATGTCATAAGTATGAATAATTAACAGAAGTGTTTTGTTCCCATAATCAGCGCATTTACAACGGAGCCAATGTTTTATTTATGGGTCTCTGTTGGCTGGAAATTGCTTTAACCTGTCAATGTGTGCAAATATGTCCACACTAAAATGGTGATGTGGTCATCCAGGGAATTTTGCTTCAATTGAACTATGTTTGCTTGCAAGGTACCTTTAATAAGACAATAGTGTCAGCTTAATTGTACTTGATGTGGTACATATTACATGATTGTGTATCTATTTCTAACAATATTATTTTGTTTTGATTTAGTTTATCTGTTTCACCAAGATATACATCATGTGATTTTCAATGATTCCTAGGGGGAAAACCCCGACATACATGTAGAATAAGTCAACATTACAGCAAAAATTAATGATCATAATGGAAAGAAAGGTTCACTAATTTAAGAATAAACAAACCTTGAAGTTCATAGATAGGTAAAAATCATTCATAAAAAAACTTAGAAACTAGTAATGATAGTAGACCAAGATATCTTCAAGTTGGTGCTGTATATATATATTATGTGTGTTCAGATCAGACATCAAATTATGATAATAGCAAAGTCAAATGGTGGATCAACTTAGATATAAAATACTTTTACGAGGTTACACATCAATGTGCTAAGCAGGTTCGGCTTTGGATGAAGAAAACTCTACTGCAAAAAGAGTAAAAAATTGCCATGGGAATATCTTTTCTCACAGGAACGATATGGGAAGTCAAGAAGAAAATTAAGGGTTGACCTACATTTTTTATTTATTCTTACTGTCATTTACATACATTAAAGATTTACATTGTACAGTACAGACCTGTTATGAATAATGTTATGTCATAGATGTATCTTGGCCACAATAATGTTAGATACGTGTATTCCAGACCTGGTGATATACAATCATGTAACTTATCACACAGGCTTCCACTTTTATCACACGGGCTTCCATAGAATCATCCAAACACACTTCACATGCGCCAAGTGCACTACTGTCAAAAAAATTGAATACCGGATTCAGATGTTGAAATTTTTCTTAGTTGTCACAATCTTTTGTTTAAGAAAGCAACTTTTCTCAACTTCTGGAGCACTTTGCATTGAAATGTGTGTTTTCCTTGGTAGGTATGACATATTGATAAATTACAACACTGTTAGAAAGTTCATAAATTGAACACACCAGTGGATCATATACATCAACTTTAACTATCAATGAATTGTACTATAATTGTTTTATATCATGTCATTGAAAAGCTTGCAACTGAAAGCAATAGTTGAAAGATCTAGACAATCCATTCAGCATATATATTTTTGATAGATTCGCATTTCATATTGGAGTATCTGAGAAAAACAGAATGTACAACGTTTGATTATTGATAACCTGTGCATTATTGTGCCTACTTGATTGATTGTCAATTTTCACAATTCGCTGCACCTCCCTTAAACAATGTTATCATAACCACACAAGCCTAACCAGCTGGAAAATTGGATCTTGTTGTAGCTTTGACCCTGTGCGCTACCTGGTACATGGGTGCAACTGTACACTGTTTGCACATGTAATTGCTGGTGTTAAATAATTTAACAATTCCAACATCACTTGAGAGCTTGTCACAGTCCACGCTTCAGGTTGGCTTAATCGATTCCAGTCCCACATTGTTAATGAGCAGTGATATTCATCGCATAATCTTTTGGTCGTAAGATTTTCAGTTATCTGACAGAAGCAGCCATTTACAAAGATCTGCGACAACCCTTTCTGTTGAATTTTGTACGACGTATCCATGATTGTCCCCCAAATGCCCAAGATTTGCTGTTACAGTTACTGTATCAGTAACTGTTCTAAACTGAACTGTTACTGACAGTGATAATTATATGATAGCAAATGTGACTGGGCCCTTACATGTATGCCAGTACATTTTAGATAACTGTTGATGGAATACTACCGGTTTTAGCAATTCTTTTGTACTGAACCAGGAACGAAGTTGTTACCGTTGCCTTGCCGTTTGTGTGTGTGTGTGTGTCTGTCTGTCTGTGTCGGTGGAATCAAGCTGTGGCTTGAGAATCGAGCTGTGGCCGTATGATATTTGGTAGGTGTATAGTGGTGGGGGAAATGAAGGTCAAGTTTGATAATGGTCACCCACTAGAGGCTTTCTAAGGCACTGCAGCAGAACTTTCGGTTTTGATATCTCGTGTTCTGGACATGCTATGATTTTTTAGTGATAAATAGCTCGTTTGGAACTGTTTTGCTGACAAAAACTACATGTTCTAGAAAAGTTTCAATGTCATAACAGTTCTTCCCCATATTGAACAGCCTTCTAGCCAATTCTTTTTATCAGAGGTTGTCTGTGTTCGATTGTTAAGCCTTTCATAATTGACATTTACACAAAAAAGATCCCCCAGCTGTTTTGCTGTGGTATTACTATAGACAGATCTTTTAACGTCCTTCCGTGACATAAAGACTGTGTCTGCCACTCGCCCCTAGAGTCGTCTGGTCTAATTGGTAATTTGAAAATAAACTGTCGTTCAAGTGAGCCCGTCTGTTGTGAAATTGCATGTTTCAACGAAATTGGATGATCCGAAATGCAGCAATAACAAAAATTAGTGATTTGTTTCATAGCAGATTTATCGTGGACCAATTTTTCTTTTAAAAAGATTTTTGTTAAGAACACCAGAACCCACAAAATGAAAAAATGTACATTGCACGACATAAATCAATGATTGTAGTTGTCATACAGTTATACTCTGCATAGGATCATATTAGATAAATTAGATTCTATGAACTCCAAGGTATTTTTACTAAGAAGTATTGTTTATTGTTTAAAAGAGCACCATGTAAGTACCATGTTTCTTTACACTACAATGTGTGCTCATTGATTGATGAATACAAAGAAGTAAGTGAATTACCTGCAAAGGTTTAACCTTCTCTCTGCTACCTTGCCCCACAACCAATACAAATGTGACTGAATCAGGCTGAAGGTTAATATACTATCATTACCCAGTGGTCTCCTGTTATTAATATGCTTTTCTATGTTGGACCTTTAGTTTCTTTCGACAGAGACTCCAATTGGGATCTCTACTGGCAGAATCACCGATTGCAGTCTCTATCCTGATACATGCATATTATGGTGTTGTAGATTTAAAATCAGGACAATCATGGAAAAGCCTAGGATTTGAATTGGACACTCTCCTAAAGTGTATGACAGATTGGATATGGAGTCTCTCCTATGACACTAGGACAGATTGGAATTAGAATAGATTCATAGTTTGTCCTACTAGTAGGACAGATTGTGATTGTCCTAGGACAGATCCCGATTCCAAATTGTCCTCTTCGATTGCAATCTGATGACAATCTAGCCATATACTATAGACATATGCATTTTAGGATAATCCGCAATTGCCCTGAATCCCATTCTCTGTGGTCTATCTTGATGTAGTTCAGAATATGGTAGCAAACTTAGGCCTAATGCAATATTTTCATATAATTTAGTGTAACAGTTCAACTTGTTTCTGACTAGCAAACTTCCCATATTTCCTCCTGTAGTGCTCTGGTGATCACTGCAGTGGCTGACAGGGAAGTCAACTGTAGACGTGCTGCATCAGTGAGTATACAGACAATACAGTACAATATGAAATCATATGATTTGCATACGTTTTGTACGAGTTAGTGTCCTTGACATGTTCAACTGGTTTTCCAGTTAAGAATTATTATTTTGTTTTGCCAGTCCACTTTAGTGACGCTGAAGAAGAGTGATGGATGTCACTCGAAACGTCCGGAATTAAGTCTCCAAATTTTATCCAGTTGTAGAGTTTGAATTTTCTTAAAATGTTAATATATTTACCTGGATGTCTAACCTTCATAAATGGGTATAATAAGATTATGCAGTACTGTTAGATATGACATGTTTATACGATACACAGTACAGGCAATGCTGTAAAATATGACATGATGACACATACTTTATATATGATACACAGTACACAAAATGCTGTCAAAGATGACTTTTATATGACGCAATGCTATGAAATATGACGTTCAATATGCCAGATAACCATTATCGGCAGCAATTCAGAGATCCAAGCTGTGCATTAAAAATTCATTTATCTTTTTATTGCTAGCTAAGCACACAGTAGCTATGAAATATGATTATCATGATATCAAGAATAAATGGTGTTCTGTTACATGTATGTCACATAATCTGATGTCATATTGATGTATTATGTATTATACTTCATTGAAAATGTAGCATGGATAATTGACACATTTACATACACTAAAAGTATCTGAAACGTTTGGTATATCCTAACTGAAGCCATACTTCTATGTATATATTATTAGTTATATGTATCTAATTCGGAATCCTCTTTTTTGAATACCCTTTTCCTTTTGTCTTCAGGCAGCCTTTCAGGAGAATGTCGGTAGGCAGGTGAGTAAACCGAATGAGTGAAGGAAGGAAGGAACGAACAAACAAACTAATGAACAAATGAATGAAAGAAAGAACAAGAATGATCATTCACGAAGGAACAAAGGAATGAATTGATTAATGAATGAACAAATCAACGAGATGACAGACACAGGCTGAATTACATTCATTGTACTTTGTTCCATTTCATTGTTCAGTTTACATTTTAAAAAAGTTACCCTGACTATAGACATTCCTTAAAAACATCTAAATGGCTATTTTAGAACCCGTGTTCCCCCTAAGCTCAACCCTCTGCCCCCAGGCAGATGTCATGTATTGACATACTTCTTATCGTATGGCTCTGCAACCCCATTGGGTCAAATTCCGCAGACCCTGAGGTCAAAGGTTTGAGCCCCTGACAGGCACATTCTAGTTATACGGGCTGCATTTGTCCTTTAGAGGGGACATTAAGCCGTTGGTGCCATCTATGGGGGGCGGCCTCAGGTATTAACCTAGAGCTGACCCTGTGTGCATTGGTAGAAAACATGAGCTGTGGTGAAGCTACATTGCACTTTCAACAAATTGTGGCGCCACAGTGGCAAGGTGTTTGGCTCTGGGTCCTGGATTCAAATCCAGGGTCCCCTGATTTGTCTGGTTGACGCTGTGCCCTTGGGAAAGGCCCTTTACACGGTTTTCCTCACTTCACTCAGGTGTTAATGAGTACCCACATGTAGCTTCGGTTAGGGACATCCCTCGGATAGGACGTAACATGGAGGTCCCGTGGTTGAGGAGAGCCAAACCTCCATCACGTAAAAGAACCCACCACGCTTATCAAGTAGGGGTCCTTCCCAGTGTGATGAGTGGATCAAATAAATCTGCCTAGATATGCAGCTTGTACTCTTTGGTACAAACCTGGTGTATTACGCCTTGAGGAAGTTTACTGGGTATGCAACACATTCAAGCAAAATAATAAAAGCGTCTTGATTCGCCCCAATATAAGAGAATGGCTGCTTTATTTTTCTTTATTACCTCTTCTGATACAGTTTTTACCCTTAGTAGCCTGAACCACTACTGCTCTTATTCCCACTTACACTGTTACAAAATGAATGAATGAATTTATTGCTACACGGCACAATGTATGGCAACAATGACAAAGCAATTAATACAATAAACACTAGTCTATTCCAAAAAAAAGAGACAAAAAACAATGACTTCAAGAATATGGATGTAAATGTCATACTGACAGTCTAATGTCAAGTCTCATTACTCCTCCTGGTACCCTTAGACAGTCACGTTAGAGAAACCATGATCTACTAAATGCAACATCAGTAATCTCCAAGGTATCCTCACTTCAAATATCCAGATGTTCAAGACAGTCTTCAGATTAGGCCTTGATAGCACTGTTTCTTAATGTAGCCGTTTTAGCGTACCCTGCGGAATTATGAGAGTTGACGATGTGGGTTCAACATGAAATAACCTCCCATTGTCTGAGCCCCTAGTAATCCCTAACCCTAGGATCAACTCAACAGACCTCTTCCTGTTTCAGAACCAATAGTGGGAGATTTTTCAATGGTTAGGACAGTCTGGATGGAGAATTGTAACATGCATGATGATTCGCTCTTACGTAAACCACTTTGTGTGTCAAACCCAGCTATTGGCTGTTCAATCTCCCGCCTTTTAGATTGTAAAACCCCCTTCATACACACATTGACTTCCTTTTTATTTCTTTAAGACCATGATGCTTTCTATCATACACTATGTGAAATATTAACCAGCATATGTTGTTCACAACAATTACTTTATGCTTAACATGTATACATAAACTCCTTTGCCCAAACAGATGGAACAATGCTACGCTTGATAAACTTTATTTATGGCTTTGTCCTTGGAATGAAAATGGCTTACTTAACCAACCGCACGGCAAATAAAGTATTCACACGATACAGACATGAAGCTCATAAATGCTTCAACTCAACCTAGTGGTTCTTCAAGTACATAATATATATAGAATTGAGCTATCAACTCTATCACTTGTTGTGTCAACTTTACTCTTCTGCCCTGTGTATCCTGTTATTGGGGTTTTTCAAGCATGATGCTCCGTTCAGTGGCCATTACAATAACTGTCAAGTTCTTTGGCTAGGCAAATATTGATGAAATCTTTCTCCCACTACCTGGCTTGTGTCGGAAGTTTTTCTGTCAAAAATGATCTAATTTCCCAATGTTGACATGTACGTTATATCACCCCTCAATGTGGTGTAATTTTCAAATCTACTCCCTGCTGTATTATTAATTAATTGGTAATATGACCTTGACCAGGGTTCTTAACCTTCTCCCTGCTGCCTAACTCTGGGTGCCAAATGGTAACTCCAGGGTGCTAAAGGTTAAACGGTTGACTGCAAAGGGTAATGCTTTGTACTTTAGTTTTTACTTCATTATGTTCACTGGAAGCACACATGAGTTGGTGACAGCAATATTCTTATAAAGGATTATTTCTAATAACATATGGGTATACACTGTAACACTTATAATTCCTCCACTTCTCCAACTCTTATAACTCTCTACTAATTCTCAATTCAGAGTTCTATCATAAGACCTGGTCATCCAGTTCTCTCTTGTCACTGATGAAAGACAGTGGATGCTGTCTGAAATGTCTGCCTGTTTCAAAATTTTATCCAGTTGCTTGTCACTGTCATTTGGCGTATCTTATTACCTGAATGTCTAACCTTCATTGACATCTTATATCTTATTTAACTCTAATATAACTTTAAGTCCGCAACATTAAAAAAAACATGTTATGGAAGCCTTCTCAAGAATGACTTGAACACCTGGCTATCTGAAGTGTGCATACCTTGAAGAGGTTGCTGATGGTGCATTAATTTTATTTAGCAGATCTCTTTAAAACGTTCACTGTTTTTGAAATGTGGTGGTCTTAGAATACCCGGCCAAATTAAAGGAGTTGATGTTACCTTTCATTGTTATTGTTATTCATATTGATTCGATAACTTTTCATTTGTCTACCTTACAGGGAACGTTTCCCCATGGTATAGACATAGTGACGACAGTGGACTACTTTGCAGTGGGCAGTAGGAACAACTGTTACCTGAACCTGAGCGTGTACGTGGCCCAGTTTGAGGAGTACACCCAGGCCCTGGTCGACCATCTGGTCCACCACAAGATCAGCCACTGGGACCCGTAAGAACTCTTCCAATCTCATTTACTGTAGATTGTTTTAAGTTTGCAGTAACTTTATTCTGACACAAGGAGGTATTTGCAGTGTTTAAAGTTAAAACGATACTGTAATAGTACGGTAAAGTGCATCTTTGTGGGGCGATGAGGTCACGGTGAGAGCTTGATGCGTATTACTACCCCCCCCCCCCCCAGGCATTAGTCTAGCTTGTATTTCATTATAAGGCCACACCAATTTAATTTTTGGCAAATAGTCTGGAGTAAGATATAAGGGTTTGCATAACATAAAGAATAAGAGGATTATTCAAATTTCAGCTTTGTATGGCTCATTTTATGCAATGCACCCCTTTCTATGATCAGTAGTACAGATATAATTTCAGTAACAAAATTACCTTTTGCCATGTAATATATGGATTGATATTGAAAATTAGTTTTAATAAATGAAAGTTATAACTTATGATCAATATGACCATGTACTTTTTAGGTATGTGCAGGCCTTTATAATCTATTTTGGTGGCTATTTAGTTTTACAACTGAACAAAAAAATGGGGGTTAAAGTTTATGAATGGGAATAGTGACCCTTTTTTTTTCAAAATCATTATGGAAAAACAGGACAGGCTATTCCGAGAAGCAACAAATTAAATTGGCGTGGCCTAATCTATTTGTAACATGACAGACATTATTGTAGTAGTAGTATACTCTTAACAATGCAAATAACATTTGGAGGGCATGTCTTAAATTGTTGTTTCATAGAGAGTAGAATGTATTACCTAGGATGACTGAAAACAGGCAACGTGAAGCTGAATGAAGCAAAAATTAGTTACCTAGTGTGGAAATATCAGTGTTAACCACCTCATGTTCCTTTGTCAAAAGAAGAAATCAGTATTTCTCAAAAGCACTATTTGGTACTTAATTTCCTGTGTGCTTTGGTAATTCTTCGGCCCTTATATGTTCATAACTTATTAATGTATGGCTTTTGCCATACAAGTTTTTCTTCTATCGCTCAAACTTTTGTATAACTTACCCGTTGCCTCAAACTTGAACAGGTTCGGTTTGGAAAAGGCTATCCAGACTAACTTAACTGACAGAAGCATTGTCTTCATTTTGCACAAACAGCAACAGTGACACTAAGATTAATTCTTTCATTGTAGAGACCAATTCACCATATTCTAGTGTACAGCCTAAAGCCATGCCACCCCACTCCTCAAGCACAGCAATAAATGTGGTCATTACACCTGTTGACGGATTAGGTTAACTGACATGCAGCTGTGCTCCTGCAACCATATAACAAGCCATGTTCTCTCCCCGAACATGATTACACACCCTATTAACCGCCCTACAACCACTCATGGATCGTCTATTCGTCTGGGTTTAATGTACAGCTCCGAACCCCTAGTGCCGCAAATGTAGTTTTGGAAATGACCCGAAGTGTACGCGGTCCAGGCCGCAAAGGTGTTACATATTTCCCGAATGGCCACTCCGCAGGCTATTACAGGCAACCCTTTGTCTGGCCGCCCGGACGTATTGGCCTCCAACGTCATTAAAAGTACATCTACGAGCAAGCCGCAGTCTATTCGACTGACGGGAGACTTGTTTAAAGCGGTAACGGTCACTCTGTGTAAAGCGGGAGGGCATTTTCACCTTTCTTTGCACTCGGCTTGTACCCTCGGGTTTTGATTTGTTACGAGCGTAATGATCTCCGGCTCACCTAAGTGTGATAGATAGTAGAAGGCTTTAACATTTTACAGTCTCATTTGCCAGAGCAGTACTTTTATGTCAGCCCACCGAGGCAGTCATACATTGTCAGAGGTTAGATATATTAAACGTATTTCCTACTATCACATCAAGTCGTTAATGTGGACATAATACATTTATTTCCAATGACTCAGTACAGGTTAAATATTAAGTATTACTTCAGCAAGGTCAAACTATATGTGTATTAATCTCCCATATAAAATGTACATCTAGATGACATTTGGGAGATTATTGGCCATGATGTGAAAAATCTGCCATAAATTCACAAGGGTTAAGACCCGTATGGATAGCTGTAACTTCTCTTGCCTTTTCGCGCCCTCTTAGCGTTGGCCTCGCGCAGAAGTCTGTGACCTGACAGTAACTAACAAGCGGTGATTTCAAGGATATACGATTCCCGCTGGCGTAATAACGCAAATCTTTGACCCTCCTTTGCTCCTGTTCAGCCTTGTGCACCAGATGTCCCATTGGGGAGGGGGGCTACTTTAGGTGAAATACTGTAAATGTTGAAACGGTTGTGCTGGTTTTATTCTTATGGCTTTTGCGCTGCCCTTTCTACTACAAAATCATGACACCTCTTATACTATAATTCTTGATTTGTTAACTGTTACTTGATTTTAGCTAATTCAACGGTCAGCTAGAATTTCATCATTGCAAATATTTGATCACTAATATTTATTATTTACAGTGAATTTACAGTGTCAGTATATATATAAATCCCTGTAAAGCTATTCTTACCATACCCAGCAGAATCATACAAATGTTATAGTTGACATTATGAACTCCCTGAAACTGTGTGTGTGTTAGGGCCGACTTTTCCCTACTTCAGACTTGTCGATATTCCAATTCTTGATCCAAGAACTTTAAATATGTTGAATTCAAAGGTGTCATGAATATGCTGCACATTATCCATTTCACATTTATTTACCTCTTCAATTTAAGTCAAAAGAATTACTGTGTAATCATCATTAAGGTTTGGCTTCCACATTCAAGTCGTGAGTATTAGTCTAATTCCTCATATTTCAAAGCTATAGTTTGTTGTACACAACCAAATGTTTTTACCTAAGCTGACATTTGGTGACTATCTGTCACCTTCCTCAAGGCAATTCTGACTGGTTCATATTGCACTGCAGCACAGGTATCCCTGCTTATAAATGCATTCCCAAACGTTAAAGAGAGGCTAAACTTAGAATTTAAAAGTCGACTATTCTTTGCTAAATATAACCCCAAGTCAAGTCCTCACTTGTTTTACATAAGTCAACCATAGTTGAGGGCTCTCCCATCATTTGTAACTTGGGCCGTTCTCACGTGTGTGACGTCAGGTCTCGTGTGTGACGTCAGGTCTCGGCATTTCCAGACCAAAGTGAATAGGGCTTTTCGATCTGGCATTTCTGAGGGTGGATTTAGAGGAATTTTTCAACGAATTTGAGAGAATCGACGAGATAGTGAATTCGGAAAATTCCTTGAAATCTGTCCTCATGAAAGCCAGATCCAAAATCCCTGTTAATACTGAATGGGATATGCCGAGACCTGGCGTAACATATTGTGACCTTGCAATTGATTAATTCAATCATCAGGCGAGTAGCCGTCAGAACGGCCCAAGTTACAAATGACGGGGGAACTCTGAACTATAGCTGACTTATGTAAAACAAGTGAGGACTTGACTTTGGGTTATATATAGCAAAGTATAGTAGACTTTTCAATTTTAAGTATTTACATAATAGACCACATTGTAGACACTGTCCCTATGTATATGATGCAAATACTTTACGGTTGGGAACAGATCTATAAGCAACAAAACCTAAGAGCATGCTGTAGTGTAATGTGAACCAGTCAGAATTGCCCTGAGGAAGGTGACAGATGGTCAGTGGAATAAAGCACTTGGTTTTGTATAAAGAGTCTTCTTATTCTATTCACTTAAAGGTTTATCAGCAACTCTGAGTTATTCCTGTCTTGTCTGTTTGCATTCCCGCAGATCTCTCCGCAGTCTTACAGCTGATGCACTGCACAACCTGACTCCAAAATGTCCAGACTACATGGCAAAAACAAGTATGTTGTGTTTCTTTTTTCATCTACTTACGAACGATCACCACATAACAAGGTGCAAAAGCCACTCAAGGTTAAGGATTACTTAATAAACATAAGAATAAACTAGGTGAGATAGATGAGTAACTGTTACAGTAAAATGATAGAAGTAGAGTAATTCATTCCTAAGCTAAGGCCACACCAATTTTATTTGTTGATTCTGGGATTTTTCTGAAAAAAAATTTAAGGAACAGGGCGGGGAAAAAAATAAGAATAAAATTTTTTACAAATAGTCTGGGGTGAAGATAAGGGTTTACATAACATAAAGAATAAGAGGATTATTCAAGTTTCAGCTTTGTATGGCTCATTTTATGCAATAAACCCCTTTCTTTAAGTACACTATAATTTCAGTAACAAAATTACCTTTTGCTATGTAATATATGAATTGATAGCTTTAATAAATGAAAAATTATAACTTATGATAACATGTGACCACACTTTTTAGGTATGTGTATGGGCCTTTTCTAATCTATGGTGGTTATTGAGTTTTACAACTGAACAGATAGTAAAATTGGGAGTTAAAATTGAATTTTGTGAATGGGAATAGTGATGACACAATTTTTTTTTTCTTTTTCAAAATGGGAAAAACAGGAGAGGCTATTCCGAGAAGCAACAAAAAAAATTGGTGTGGCCTAACCCACATTTTTCACACTGCCTTGAGGGCTTTTTCAAGTGTACAGACTAAATCAGCTAACTGTTACAGTAAAATGATAAATATCAAGATAGTTGACATTGATGTTGAACATCCATTGTTGATCTTCCTCACTTCACTTTGTGTGTGGTTCAAGTTTAGAGAGTTTATTTGTAGTACACACATTTAATTATCTTTAGGCCACACCATTTTAATTTCTTGATTAACGGAATTTAAAAAAATTGGAAAATCAACAGGAAAACAGAGTCTCAGAGGAAAGTTTGCACACAATTTCATGGAGTGAACAGGGTCAGGTGCAAGTTTTCACCCCAGCCTTCTGTTTTCATGATTTTTTTTTTGTGCTAAAATTTTTAGAAAAATTCTTTAACCAAGAAATCAAATTGGTGTGGCCTTAGTATATTAAGATTTTTTTAATTCTTTTCTGTTTTGGGCTATTAACAAATTTAGATATAACCTTCTCCCTACAATGCCAATCAGAATAAAGCTCAGAATCTGAATCTACCTTTCCCTGTAACTAATACAAATTTGGTGCCAAAAGGTCTCTTCATCATCAGCAGGGTTGAAAGTCAGAAAAGGCTGGATTAGAGAGAGTGGAGCAAAACTGCAAGATTGTACCTGAGGATCAACTTTACATTTCTTCCAAGTCGGTTTCAAAAAGTTGCATCTTTAGAGCTATGGGTGTGACCATGTAGAGGGGTAAATATACATTAGGCAAAATTGGCAGACTCTTTGGTAATTGATTATCAAGGGAGCAGATGGGCAGAATCAGCCTTTTGTTTCTACCGCCAGCTCTTATTCCATTTCTGTCCGACCGCCGTCATTAATCAAAAGTCTCAAACGAACCTCGCCAAATTGAACATTCAGCCCGTAGCAGCCAAGCCATCACTAACACTAATAATCTCAGAGTGAAAGCTTTATCAGATGTGTATGCCTGGCCCTTTGGGTACTTCTGATTAAGCCCAGGCTTGGTTGGAGTCCTGTGTGTATCGTGGTTGTGTATACCAGTGGGATGGAACAGAAAGGATTGTAATCAACGTCAAGAGAGAAAGAGCAGCTCGACCGGGCTCGCAGCAAGAGATTTTAATAAGGGTGTTCATGAATGACTTTCCCGAAAAGCAATCAAGGCCTGCATGAAAACAGACTGAATGGCTCTGAGACAAAAAGTGATTGTAGAGTGTGATTGCAAAACTCACACCTTGTTTCATACCAAAATCAGAGAGAGAAAGGGGTCAGATGTAAGTTAATTTCTTGCATTGTTGTATTTCGTTCTATGGCACAATGAATAGTTTAGCTCATTTGTATGCTCTATAACCTTATATATGCTAATCATCATTATGCAAATCATGATATCATTTGCATAGGTTGTATTACATATCAATACATGCCTTTGACAAACAGCTTAACAGTGCCTTTAGAATATAAGATCTGAAATACAATGTAGTTAACATTTGATAACACTCTGGAACTTTGACTTTTTTAGTGAATTATGAACCTGATGAAACTGTTTTTATAATTAGTATACAGAAATAGTTGACATTGTCTATATTTCTGTTTCAAAGAAAAGTGATTGATAACGTTACATGTTTGTATGTTCGAGATAGATCCTATTTCAAAAAGCATTGCACACAATTCGCTGCTTTCTGTATGAAGTGTGTCATTTCTTATTCCACCTGATATATGAAAGAACGCCTGCACAAGCCTGTAGCTGGAAGAGTAAGACAAAACGACTTCAGGATGCCATGTTGATGAAGAACACTATGCCGAGACAATATTTGTCATCCCACTGTATATTATTCCTCAATGTCACTTCATGTTAAAGTAGATCCTTCCCGGACGACCTCTTAACGTGATACAGCACTTATTAAATCTTAATGCATGATTCGCTTAACCATGATACGTTTTTGACAAATTGGTCCTGGCATAGCCGCTCGTGTCCATGTAATTGAGAGTTAAAACACATTGCACCACTTAAGGTGAAAATTAAAGTCCATTATGGTAAATACAGGGTGAAGGTGATAGATGTTACCACACAGGCATGAGAGAAAGAGGGTCATTGACCTTTGTGGAGAAACGTCGTCATGTGGTGCAATCGGTAGGGTGTTTCGCCGAGAGGTCCTGAGTTCGAAACCACTCGTATGCCCCGATGTTGTGCCCTTTTTTCTTGTGGTAAAAATGGCTGTAAGTTGTAGATATCATTAATCAGTGGATGTATCAGACAAAATTTATCTTTCTTGGGACAAAAAAGCTTTTTTAGGTCCATGTTAACGATTGGATTTTTGTCATACAAAATTCATTTTTTTTGTGATAAAAATGGCTGTAAGTTGTAGATATCATTTATCAGTGGATGTATATATCAGACAAAATTTATCTTTCTTGGGACAAAAAAGCTTTTTTAGGTCCATGTTAACGATCGGATTTGTCATACAAAATTCATTTTTCTTGTGATAGAAATAGTTGTAGATCTCATTTATCATTTGATGTATCAGACAAAATGTATCTTTCTTGGGACAAAGAGGCTTTTTTATGTCCATTTTAATGATCGGATTTGTCATATAAAATTCATTTTTCTTGTGATAAAATGGTTGTTTTAGACCCTTGTTTATAATCAGATGTATGAGACAAAATTCATGTTTCTTGGGTTCTTGTAGACCCTCGTTGACAACTGGTTCTGTCTTTCTAAAAACTGTACAACAACAACAACAACAACAATATTCTACTATCAACCTGACTGCATCTTTAAGGGACAATACAGTATCTATGAGTATGAGGATTTTATCAGGTTTCCGAACACCTTGTAATTTTTCAGACTTGTATCAAAGATGTTGCCCTTGCTGTTAGTGTTATTTTCGTCTTGTTTCTAAAGAGCTCTTTCATTTACTGACCAGTGACTGCAGTTTTTGAATGTTAAATGATGTGTTGTCTTAGAAATGACGCAATTCAGCCATAATTGTTCTTTCGATTTCAATAAACCATTCCTTCATTTATTCTATATGCTCCTTTGAAAAATTGTAAGTCTACAGAATGGATGGGTGCCCCCCTCCCCACACCCTCAGTTGAAACATGACTTGATTGTTACCATGTGACCCCATAGTGTAGGCCAGCTGAGATCACATGAGTTATAATCACTTTGTAACTTAAAGACATTAACTTTGATAAGTGGCCGTAACCCTGTCATTACGTTTGAAACATGACCCAGAACGAGCGATATACGTTCAGCCAAGCGTGGCTAATCACTTTCCAGCAAGGCGTAATCAAGGGGCATGGTGCCTTGCAATGGGAAGAGTGATTTTTTTTTTTACTAATGCCTTATTCCAGAATCAGTTGAGTTATTGTATAAGTCATTGTTCCTCTAACTGTCTGGAAATGATTTGTTTCATAAAAGCTACCATTATTGATAGTTTGTCACATTATGATCGACAGTTTGTAGTTAGACTTTACGCATTCTTTGAGAATTAGTGTGATTTGTTTTGTAAAGCTGTATTTGTTATCATATTTTGATGACAGGCGTTACTTAGATTTTATGTATTCCTTGACAATGATGGTATTTGTTTTGTGAAAGTTGTGTTTGTCATCTTCATATTTCGAATGATACTCATGATTAGTAAATAGATTTTCTGTAATACTATTCTTTGAGTGTTAGGGTGCACCCAATATTTAGCAGCATTAAGGTTTCAGTATGCTGAAAGTATGGAATAGAATTTCATTTCAAAGACCGGAAGATTCGCCTAGTTTAGTTAGATTGGTAAGCCAGCTTGTGTATGTTCTGTTATAATCTTGATTCAGTTCGTTTTGTTACTGCTGTTAATAAGACTAATATGTAACCTCTATAAATTATCTACATCTACATTGCTGGTACCCCCAAAGAGCCCCTTCAGGGGCAAAGTAGGGGGGGGGGGGGAGGTCCCGGGCTAAGATTAATTATAAATTCCTTTTGCTTTATCACTGTTATTTTTATGTTATGATGTTTACTTAGTTTGTCTTGTTATTTGCTGTTAACCTGAGTTATATATTATGTTGTAATTATTAGTTCCTTTTGTTATTCTTGACCGTCATCTGTATTTTATGAGCAGAAGACCTTCATAAGCATACAAACATGTATATACTTCTTGTTTGATGCTCAATAAATGAATGTGAATAAAATAAACTATAGAATATCATCTTTTCGAAACACAAACATCTTTTATCATGTTGAAAATAGGCACATCTTTTACATCATGCTTAAGTTGTCAAGAAGGGAGAAACGCATAACTATAGTTAGTAGTGATAGTAGTGCATAACTTTTTATGTGGGAGAATAATATACATAAAAGCTTCAAGGTGTTCTGCACGGAGAATTTACTGTGTCTTAGCTGTGTATATCTTTTAAGGTTATATAGCATTCACCTTTTTGACCAGCATTTATACTTTGCATAGAGACACCTCTGGCATAATGTGGGCATAAAAATGTTACAGTCTGCCCGGGTGATTATATGGAACGTTTACTAGCAAATCTGGGTATAGAAGTAATGGGTAAAACCTGACAGTCATAATTCCTAATGTTCACTACTTGGGGTTCCATTTTTATGCCAATACCAACACTTGATTAATAGCTACAATAAAATCAGCACCAAGGATAAATCTTAATAATTGGACCACAAGAAATTAAGAACAAATCAAAAGATATTAATCCAAAGTCAAATTGTGTATTGCATCTTTGACAATGTGCTACCCTTTGATTATGAAATATCATCCTACACATTGTTCTTTAACAATAATAACAAAGTTCAGCCACTTTTTTCCTCAATTATACTTTTCTTTTTGAAGGTCAATTTCATAAGCCAGGTGATACTATGGGGATATTTTAAAAAATTTGTTTTGGTTGTCTTTTTAGGTACATTTTTCTTTTAGTTATTAAATATTAAGTTAACTTTCAATATTATTGTACATTATATGAAAGGATAATAGATTCCATCATAATTTTTCAATAATCTTTTACCTTAGGATATTGAATTTTTTTTACACAACCTGTAATGTAAGAAAACTCCAATATCCTACTGTCTACCAAACTGATGAAATCATTTTTGGAAATCTTTTACCTTGTTCCTAAGCCTTCTTTGTTCCCACCTGCAGTGCTCCCCTTGCTGCTCCCCCTGTGTACAGGAATGGACCTGTCCACGCGGTACGGAGCCATCCTGTCCTGCGGGCAGATCGTACACGCGCTGCACAAACTTGCGCTGGAGAAGAACCAATCTATAACAGACATTGTGGACAAAGACATTTTGGAAGGGTTGGCAAAGGTTCCCGAGAAGGTATATCGAATTTGAAAGTTTCCTGTTCTTTGCCTAAATCTTCTTCCCTCAAAACCAAACTTAAGAAATCAGACCGGAGTTTCTTTAACGATTTTCTTGGCAGCCAAAGGGCTACAATTCTACCAAGAAAAGTAGGATGGAAAATGTAATCATTTCAGCGAAAAGCGGTTTGTGGCTGCTTTCTGATGAACATCTTAGTATTGTCTGTTGTCTCTTTATTTGGGGCAGTGACTGTAATAAAATGTACATTTTGGACCGATATAGACTTTGGCAATCTTTCAGCTACGTGTACATTCTTTATGATCAGGGCTTAATTGTCACATTGTGAAGTAACAGCAATAGCCGTTACTCTGACACAATGTTGACCAAAGATTACAAAAGAGTCTCAGCAGCTATAATAGGTTTGGATTACAATATACAGTATGAGCATTGCATTCTGAGTATGTGCTTCCTTGCGGCTCTGTGACAAAGCTGAAAGAATGGTGTCCCAAACATGACTGAGATTTAAGATCAGACTGCATAGTGGCGGCATGTGTCTTAATGGCAGGGTGTTTGGTCCAGAACCCAGAGGTTCTGGGTTCAAATCCCCTGACATGCACCGTTGACCTTATGCCCTTTGGAAAGGGACTTAATAGGAAATTCCTCACTTCACTCAAGTGAAAATAAGTACCTAGGTTCAGTTTGGGACATCTCTCGGATAGGATGTTAAATGGAGATCCGATGTTTGTGAAGAGTTATACCTCAAGCACTGAAAAAAAACTACCATTATTGAAAAGAGCAGAGGTCCTTCCTGGTGTGAGTGTATCAAATAAATCTGTCCGGATAAACAGCTTGTACTGTTCAGTACAAACCAGGTGAGTATGCATTACAAGCAATTTATGCCCAAATGTGAAGTTCTACCTGTGAAAAATTATCATCTATCCCAGCCACTTGCAATGATGTCTCATTTTTAGTTAGAATCTTCCATGTATACAGCTATGTCATAAGGTATGTGCTTATGACTTCAATATTGAGGCTACAATTTAGATAAAAGCCATAAGCAAAGACGAAAATGTCAATCAGTCAAATGTCTTTGAGTGCAATAATGAATGCCAAAGGCGTTGTGTCAGACTTTGTTAGTAAGTTGATTTTTTTCAAACATTGTGCTGATGCAGATATAATCAACTTCATTTGTCATTCTAAGGCCATGTTGATTTGATTATATGGATGACATCCTCTGCGGACCCTGAAACTGATGTGAGCGTGCAAATAAAAAAAAGTTTGGCAAAAAAAAAAATTGCCATCATTATGAAATCCACATGCTGTGACTTTGGAATTAACTTTCAATTGTAATTCTACATTTTTCAAGATATATTTTTGCAACTTACAGCATGTTTTTTCTCATTCTCTTTTTACGATTTAAGCCAAAAACTTTTTTTGTTGGAAATGGACGAAAGTAAATACGCACACAGCGGTCATCCATATAATTAAATCAACATGGCCTGATGTATTCTAAAAAAAGCAAATCTATAGAACAAAGGCTTTAATCTGTTCAGAAAAGCAGCAAATCAAAATAACAGAGACTTTGATGTCTTCAGAGAACCATGTAATCGAAAGAACAAAACCTTCGATTGGTTTAGAGAGCCAGCAAATCAAAAAGTTGATGTGTTCAGAATCCCAGCAAATCAAAAGAACAAAGACTAGATGAAAGTGATCACGGTTTAACAAATCATGTCTAGGAATGACAGCTTTATGTCATTTCAGATATAGAAATTGATTGTGGTAGGAAAATGGTAGTGCATGGTATAAAACACATACGGCCATGCAGAGTACTATTATTGAGTT
This sequence comes from Branchiostoma lanceolatum, assembly GCF_035083965.1. Classification (NCBI taxonomy): domain Eukaryota; kingdom Metazoa; phylum Chordata; class Leptocardii; order Amphioxiformes; family Branchiostomatidae; genus Branchiostoma; species Branchiostoma lanceolatum. The sequence goes on from NC_089729.1 coordinate 12,570,364, forward strand.
GTACAGCAATGTGTTCATAGTGAGGCATTTCAATCTTAAAACATTGCCTTACTCAAATGTAACACAGAAAAGTAGAAATGGAAATCTCTGGATCAATCTCATTGCACACCTTAGTTGGAGTTGACTAAAGTTTATTAAAAACTGTGATTCTTGTTTCTTTCACTGTGAAGATAAAGGTGAATTACCTTATTTGATTAGTCAACAAGAATCATTTAGAAGTACTTGAAAGAATTCTCGATTTTGAATGTTGATATTACAATGAAAATAGAAAAGCAATGCAATCAAAAGTTTATTGAAATATAACTTACTTTTCTTGTTCTTTACCATTTCAGTTAGAGGCTGCTCAGTTGTACAGGTGAGCTTGTCGCAAAATACATTTTGTTCGTTTTCAATACATGACCTCTTCTATAGATTTTGCATCTTTTAGTAACATGAACATTTGATACAATGCCGAGATATCAGTGTTCTCTGCATTACGATGAAATTTAAAGAAATTTTATATTCATTTTCTGGATAATTGGATTAAATCTGTGAGTTACTATAATGGTATTTATTTTGTCATTTCGAATTGTAGAGGGATTGGTGCTGACTACATGAGACCTGCAGGTAAGAGTGTACCTTTTTTTTTAAGGCCTCTGCCCCTGAGGTGTCGCAAAAAAAATGACTTTAACATTCCAATTTGAATAATCTACATCCATGTCAACATCAGAAATATCCTCTTGTATTTCACAGCTTGCAGTCTTATAGAGAAGCTGTCCCTATCGAAGCTGCCACTGCATGGTAGCCCTACCATCAGTAAGTATTACCTATCAAAAGATCTCTTTTATTGCTTTAGTAGTGCAGTGCTGCCACCTAGTGATCCTTTCCAGTATTGCATATTTCTGAGCTCACAATGTTGTTGCAAAATGCAGGTGTGTGGCAGACTACACTAGATGACACTCTGAAGGTACTGTTAGCAGACTACCAGGTGGCTATTCAGGTATGGAGACAGCTGAAAACTTACGAAATGTAAAGTCATGACTGTTATGGTTGACACAAGAAGGAAGTTCCATGAAAAATTTTATCTAATTATAAGTTTCCTATTGGCCTTATTTCTGTCCCATGTTTTAGACTTTGCTCCATTCCAATATGTGATTTTATAGAACTCACTGGGTATGAATGTGTTAGACATGCATGTACATTGTGTGTAATTGTTGTGGAGGATAAGTTATATACATTTGGTACATACACTATGTATTTACTAAAGACCATCATACAGCGTAGCTTGTAACTTGCTTTAGAATTGCAGCTACAGTCAAACCTGCCCAAGGCGACCACCCGGCGGACCGAGCAAAAACGGTCACGATGGACAGGTGGTCGCCATGAAGAGGATCCATGTTTCCAGGTTGAGGTTTTCAAATACAGTACGTAAATGGATGGAAAATTATGTGAATTTAGACAGCATGACCCCCACCAGGTTCAATTCTCATTGACCAGAAAGATCCTACAAAAATTACATTTTCCGTTATCGTCGTAATAATTGTATACCGCTACATCGTGTACAAATTTTCGTCATGATTTTGACTACAAAACAATGGTTGCCTCGATGATCCGGCGCAGCGCCCTCCCGCATTCACACGTTACATTAAATAATACACGCACATCATCTAAGTTTTAAGGCCTTAGACAAATCCCTAGAAAACACCTGCTGGCCCCAGCCTTTTTGGGGGCGCCGACCACTGGATAAAAGGGTCAAAAAGTTTTCGATCTGACAACTAAAGATGAAAACGGAACGGTGTGATTTCGTCGCGCCGCGCCGCCAAGCTCTGTGCGACCGCATCGAAGAGTCAGTGCAGCAGAACGCACAGCGTCCAATGAAGGTTTGTGAGATTCATGGAAACAAAAAGAAAATAAGGATATTGATTTTCATCAATAACTACAGTATTCGTAAATGTTCATTCACAAAAGCATCCTGTTTTAGAAAGGTCAGCGGTACGCCAAATCCGGGCCGCGCCAAATCCAAGATGGCGTCGGGACCAAGGAACAACATTTCTCGCCCGATGTTTTGCCCGCCGCGAAGTCATTTTTCAGCGGAATTTAGTAAGACACAGACACATTTTTGTTGAAAATACAAGAAATAGATTTTTCTTTTCGACGCCATGCACTACGTATTCGTTTTGAAAATTGAGTTTAAACCGAACTGAGTTTTTCGCTAAACTATAAGATTACGATAGGCAAAACAACATCACAAACATTTGTCTTTACAATGTTTACAATGGGAATGTTTTATTAAAACACTTCATGGAGGAATCGATGCTTTAACATTGCTATTCCATATATTATTATCTTCGCCGAGTACTTGTACTCGGAGAGGATTATGTTTTCGGTTGAAAAATCTGTTGGGTGGGTCTGAATGTATGTCAGGAGCATAACTCAAGAAAACTTCAATGAATCTTTATGATTTTTAGTAGGTGTGTAGTGGTTGTGTAAAGGAAGGTCAAGTTCGAAAATGGTTTACCTTGCGTTTTTCAATAGTACTGCAGCGGACTTAGCATTTTCTTGTGTTTGTATGTAGGCAAAAAAAGTGACGGAAACGTTGATGGATCTTCATGATTTTTTTCAGGTGTGTAGATGTTGTGAAAAAGGAGGTCAAGTTCAAAAATGGTTCTCCTGGCACTTTCCGTCGGTACTGCAGCGGGCTTTGTGTGGATGTGAATTTTCTTGTGGACAACATAACTCAAGAAGCTGTTGATGGATCCTTATGATATTTAGTGGATGGGTAGGATTTACCGAAAGGAAGGTCAAGTACGATAATGGGCCTTCTAGCGGGTACCAAAGGTACTGCAGCAGAGCTTCAAAATTTAGGGGCATATTTTCTGAAAGTGCTATGGTCATGATTTTTGTGTGGTAGATAGTTCATGCCACAGAAAGTAAGTTCTGTAAATTTGGGCCCCCTAGCGGCTTGTTAAGAACCGCAGTGGGTGTTTTTGTTTTGACATTCGGACATGAATAACTTGAGAATGGGTCGACAGATCGTCGTGATGTTTGGTATGTAGAGAGCTCGGATGGTGCTTTACATAATCAATGACTAATTATGCAAATAAGGAGCTAATTTGCATAATAAGTAAGGAAAGTTTGTTAACCCACTGCCTTTCAATGGGACATGGGACAGTGTCAGGTCATGTAAACAGATAGCCTTGCATAAACGTACATGTAGGTCAAATAAATAAACTATTCTCCAAGCAGAGGTGTGGGTCCTGCTGGTTTTTGACGCGTTCAGTTTAAGCATTTTTGTTCAACACGGTTGGCGACATAACGAAATAGGGACAAAATAGAAAGCCTGACTAGAAACACCTAAAAACGTGCCAGATTTATTCTATTCATATGTATTGACTGTACTATTTCATCATCACTTTCAACTTTCAACACTGCCATATCGAACCTTTGTGGCCCATATAATATCAACATACTCATATTTTTTCATGACCAGTTATAACATATATCAGCACACTCTACACATATACTAGTCCTTGCCACCAAATGATTTTTAACCCTATCTTAACTGGACTCATTCGCCCAATCATAACGTCCAAATGGTATGGTGCATGATCAAATTTGCAGGGGGTGATAGGCACGTAAATATAAATCACTTTCCATAATAAGCCTTGATTATTTGGCGAAGATAATGTGTTTGTGGAACTCTAGTTGTCCTTATTTTTGTCCTTCAAAGTCTTGAAAACACTTCCGTGAAATCCGACAGCAAAATCATCCGATGTCACCACACGCTTGAAAATTAGGCGGCCGCCATGGGTAGGGATTGTGCTCTGTGCGGTCCCAATTCGTGGCGGTCGCGGTCGCGTTGGACGGGTGGTCGCCTTGGGCAGGCAGCTTAATGCTTGTGCCTATGGGGAAAATTTTCGGGACCGAGAAAAAGCGGGCGCCATGGCCAGGTGGTCGCGTTGAAAAGGTGGTCGCCTAGGCAGGTTTGACTGTACCTTTGTTCCCAATTTCATTTCTTGAAATCAAGCAACAATCCATTATTTAGAAGCTTTTGAGTTTAGGTAGTTATGGCAGGAAGCTGGTCTCTTAGACTTGGTCTGTTGTGTTTCAATGTTTTACATATCAATTTGTTCCAGGTTTCATCCTCCTTGTACAGATCTCAAGAATACAATGTATGTCATTTCCTCATATTGGCCTATGTTCTGTGGTATAACTGTAATGTGTTTCTTTTGCATCTGTAGGACAATGCCATCGCAGGATTCGCAGCCCTGTGTAATGAGTACTATAGGACAGAGGAGGGGACAGCTCTACCTGATACTCAAGGTTACAGCTGCTAGATATTTTAAGCTTCACTGGACAGACTTTACTAGATACAGCTTATTAAATACATGCTGTGATTCTTAACTGCTTGCTGTAATGGAACAAGACAAATAACTCTTTCTGTGGCATGAATGTAACCATATAATGAGAACGTAATTGAAGACTTTCTAAGGTGTCAACTTATAATTTGATTGTATTCAGTTATGCATGTACCCTCCACAGATACAGTGATTGACAGCTACCTGGGACAGCTGCAGAATGACATGGTCTATGCCAGGTGTGGCTTCATCCTGGCACTGGGAGCCCTCCCCAAGTTCATGATCGCCGGAAAGTTGAAGAAGGTAAGAGATCCTTTCAACCTCCACAAGTCACCTAGATCTGTATATGTACGATTACATTAAAAGCCCTGCCACACCTGACTTTTTCATATGATTTATATCTACATTTGTATTGTTTAACCTTCTCCCTACTGCCCTACTTTGTAAACTATAGAAAATTGGGTGCAAAATGGCTACCTCAGAGTGCTAAAGGTTAAAGCTAACATACACTAACATAATACCACCAGGGTACATAATTCTGCCACAATCGAAAGATACGTCCAAACAGATCTCCAACCCCACGTCCCCCAGTACATAATGCACTCCTGTATATCTTAACTGTGCATACCCCTGGGATGCTGCACTTAAGAGATCTCAAAGTGGCGGATTTCTGTAACCTTGCAGATTAATGTTAATGGAGGTTATAAAAAATCTAGATGCCCCATATTCTGTACTTGCAATTAGCTTTTAACAGTGTTTTCTCATAATAAAGGTGTTACATTACCTGTTTTCCTGTAGTTATTGTCTGGGCTGATTCAAGCGACAAAGATCACAGTGAAGGACATCAGCATGGCTGAAGCAAGAAGGGATGCCATCAAGTCTATAACAAGGTTTATTTTTTAGGCTATACCTTTCTTTAATTACCCAAAAAATTTTGTCTATGTCTCATATACTGTAATTCTTGTTTCTTTCACTGTAACTTTCTGTTCACTGTTTTCACGGTCACCTCTGTACCGTGAACGTATCATCACTGTGAAAAACCTATTGTAATTATTTATGATTCCTTCATACATTTATTCTGTAAATCACTTGCTGCCACCGTGAAGTTAAGGTTCAGTGAAAATGTCCATTTTCCTTTCACCATGAAATCTTGCTACCGTGAAGATAAAGTGAATAACAGTATATGATCTACAGACATGTACAAAATGTAGCTGTCAAGAAAATTGTCTAATGATCTCTATTGTGTTTGGTTCACACCCACCCAACATGAGTAGTGATCATCTCAGTCCTGTTCCTGGTGCTGAAATGCCTGTGTTTTTGTGTGTGTGTTTTTTTGTGCTGAAGTTGTGATTTTTGCCTTTAGGTTTATGCCTAATGTTTGGTTGATATGGGAACAGCACCAAAACTTGGAGCAAGTAGGAATAAAGTGGTCCTGTTGCACTAAATTCTAATTTGAAAGAGACCATGAGAAAATTATGAAACAAGATCTGAACTAAATTCCAACACAAAGAAACTTGGACTCAGCTTTTTCCCCCATAAATGCACATGCCAGCTTTAGAAATTAGTGATGCATTTTCAACTGACAAGGAATGAGTGGATTTGCTGCTGTTGTACATTATGTTATTTCATGAAAATGACAGAAACTCTTTGGTGGAGAACAAACGAATGAACATGAACAGAAAATCTATGGGAACAAAACTATTATAGTAGCCAATCTTATCAAAGACTTTTTGTATTTTCCATGTCCAATCTCAAACTTGGTCGGTAGTGACATACCTGAAAAACAAGCATATTCTGAAGTAAAACAGTGTGTGAGAAGCTACCACCAACATGACAACATCTAATTAGTCTACTGATTTTGTGTGTTTTGAAAGGCAAATTTTGTGTTGTTCTTGTTAGCGCTAAGTTTCTAGAAGCCCCCCTCCCCATCATCTGATATTGCTGTATACTGCACTCTCTTAAGACAAATGTCTACATCATCATTATTTCTGATTTCAGAATCTGCAGTACTGTTGGAATAGAGAAAGGTGGTTCACCCGACTGTGTCATCTGTGAAGATAACATCAGCAGTGTGTACGACACTTTCCTCCAAGCCATGGAGGACTATACCACCGACAGAAGGGGAGATGTTGGCACATGGTGAGTGAACCTGCATAAGCCACCTCACAGTTCTCAGTGCTCATGTGCGGTCACAATGCATTGTGGTCTAAGGTCAAAGTTTAAGCTCCCTCATTTGTAAACAATTCTTTATATGTATAATGTTTGTAATGTTTGCACGTAGATATTTGCTAATGCTTTAAACTGATTTAAAATCAACCTGGGACCCGGGAACAAATAGACGCTAGACCACCGGGACAGGTCTGTGGTTTCAGGGCCCGTCCAGGGCTACACCAGCGCAATTGTGACCACAGAATTACTTAGTAAGGGCCTTACCTTACCCACAATCCCCATCAACGCCGCAGTTGTGAGATGGCTTATTGAATTAAAACTGATTCCTGCAGGAGATATCTCGTAACTTGAGTTACAGGATGTTTTCAAAGACTATTTGTGAGAATTTGCTGCAAATTTCACTTTTGAATGTGCACTGCAACTACAGGTAAGAACAGCGAGATCAATTATTGTGTACACTTTTTAGGAGGGGAACATTATAACTGTAACTGTTTTTCTTTGTTTGCTTGTATGTTTAGGGTCCGTGAGGCGGCTGTTGTAGGACTAGCAGAGATCACTTCTCAGGCCTTAAAAGTCGATGCCAGTCTGATACAACAGGAGTAGTAAGTCGTGTTTCTCTTTACTATGTGTATCCCCCTGTTTAGAATCAACTGAGTTGGACTGAGGATTATTCCGAAAACCTGCAGTTGAAACCTGATTTTCCGCAGGAATGATTATTCCTGCAGAAATTTGAGTTCCTCCCTGCGGAAAATTAGAAATCAATTATCTTGCACAGTGGCAGGGTGTTTTGCCCCATAACCAAGAGGTACCGGGTTCGAATCTGGGGTTCCCTGATTTGTCCGGTAGACGTTGTGCCTTTGGGAAAACCACTTAACACGACTTTCCTCACTTCACTCAGGTGAAAATGAGTACCTAGCTTTGGTTAGGGACGTCCCTTTGATAGGACGTTAAACGGAGTTCCCGTGTTTGAGGGGAGCCAAACCTCGAACACGTAAAAGAACCCACCACACTTATCGAAAAAAGTAGGGGTCCTTCCTGGTGTGGGTGGATCATATAAATCTGTTCGGATGTGCAGCTTGTACTCTTCAGTACAATCCTGGTGTGCCTTGAGGCAGTTTACTGGGTATGCAAAACAAACAAACAAACAAACAAATAAATTTGTTTTCTGCAGTTGTGAGAAGACGATCTTTAGCGTACTGCACCAGGCAGGGGAGAAGATTGACCGTGCCAGGGTGGTGGCGGGAGAGACGCTGTTACGCCTGCTGTACCACGATCCACCAATTCCCTACATTCCACATAGGGAGGAGCTACTCAACATTTTCCCTGAGTATGTATCAAACAAGTTAGCCTGATTGTCATCCTGTTTCAGTTCCTTCACCAAACAGTCCGAGATCGCTGCCATTCAAGTCGTCTGGAATAAATGTATACGGCCATATTCTAGCCTAGCACGCTGATTGGTTCCTTCTGTCTGAGCTCCACTGGGAAGCTGTCACTCAGCTTAACGACTTTCAGTATAGGGACCACATCTTATTAGGGACCACACAGCCCATGCAGAAATGGCCAAAAGAAACGACCAAAAACGAGTTGATTATATGTCATAGATACACAAAGATCCCCTGGAAGTTTTTCTTTGGTCCTTTCTGGGATGGGTGATCCCTGCTGCGATAGCATATAGAGCTCTGACAGAAGGGACCAATCAGCATGCTAGGCCAGAATCTGGCTGTATACATTTATTCCAGACGACTTGAATGGCAGCGATCTCGGACTGTTTGGTGAAGGCAGAGCCTGGAACTGAAACAGGATGACAATCAGTCTACAAACAAGTTACCGTATTACATGTATGTGTATGTTGATTTGATAATACTATCATTGTAGTGGAATACAATCAGAAAATTTTCATAGAAGCTTTTGAAATTCTGATGAAACTATCCACAGAGCTATAAATGGAACAACATTTAGTTTACATGTAGTTTAACATTTGATTCACAGCCATTAAATAAATACATGATTGTCTTCTTTCTATGTAGTCTACATAGTATGTGTCACAATGTTTTGTAATCACATGCTATACTGTCCATTATTGTCTATCCGTCCTTTTCCGTGTTGCATGTACATGTACATGTACTTGCAATTAGCCTACGGGCAAGAACTTGCAATAAAACCTTACTTAATAAAACCTTACTTACAATGACAAATATTTCCCTACTACAACTGTGACACAGGAAAGACAAGGAGACTCTGAACTGGGCGAGTGCTGCAGAGTGTTACCCTAAACTGATGCCGGTCCTGTCTCTAAAGACTTACACCTACCCTGTGTTACTGGGACTGACTGTGTCTGTGGGGGGTCTCACAGAGTCACTGGTAAACACATCTCCTTTTTAGATTTAGATCTTAATCTCTTACAAGTACTAATAGACTGTCTAAGATATTCTGGTGGCTTTCTATGTTTAGTGACTGATTGAGTCTAGAGGGTAGATTGCTCGCTTTGCATTCATCAGGAGGTCAGAGTTCAAACCCCGGTTTGGTCAAACCAAAAGGACCTTTAGAAATGGTCATTATGTACAGTAACTGTTTTCTGAGCTTAGCACTCAGCATATGAGAAAGTGTTTGGAAATTGAACACACGCCACAAGGGCTATAGAAACAGAGATTGGCACCACCCCAGAAAGGGTAGGGAATATTTTTTTTTAAACTTAGATTCTTAACTTTCTATGTTTTAGACTGATAGGATTTTTCAGAACCAGAATCATTTTGAATAGCTGTTGTTTTTAATGTGCATTTTTGCAAACAGAAAGACACCTCAAGTTTGCAGACTTTTTCTTTGATGAAAGGTGGACGTAAAATTCTGGGAAAATTTTGATTTTCCATACAAAAAATTATTGACCCTTGCATGCCATACTAACCTTGTAGAATTTTCAGGAACCATGCAGCAAGATATGAAAACAAAATTTAGCACTTTTGATTGACTGTTAACCTCCTATCTCCAGGTGAAGCATTCCAGCCACTCCCTGAACACTCACATGCTGAAGATATCAGATGATGAGGAGGGATTGAAAGCTATCAGTGACACCCTACTTACTATCTTCAATAACTACATCAAAGTAGACAGGTGGGTTGTACATAATTATAAAAATGTAATTTGAGACCATTTTTCTGGAAACAACTCTTTATTATCTTGTTGAAAAATTGCATTTTTAACTATCTTTTTATGTCAACCTGTTATAACATGCATCATAGCAGACATATTGGTAAAACTGATCACAACTATTTGCATTGCAAGGTATAGTACATTTGAGGTAGAGCTTTAGCATGAAAAATGATCCTTGTGCTATTTCTTGACGAAATGTTTTCATTCTTCTGTTCCTGTGAAGTTCGATGTACGCAAAATCATATTCAATTAAAAAAAAAACTAATTTTACTTGTTTGCTTGATATATACACAAACCAACCAGTATTTATGATAGTTTTTATGATATTTCATAATTGTGATGTTTGCTTTAGGGTTTCCCTCCCACTGTTGAAGATGTTGGACTTCCTGCTGGGCAGTGGTTGTTTTGAGCTGTTCACTCAAGAAGAGGAGTAAGTGCATGTCATTGGACAACTTTCATCAACTACTTATCAATATTATCTTTATATAATTAAAGTAAATGTATGGTAAACCCTTATAACTGGACTGTTGTCACACAATGTCATGTTTTATTGCAATTTATGTTTATTACAAAATCCTTGCTGTCTGGTCTGCATGTGTAGTTTTTGTAATGGAAAGAATTTCGAAATATCTACATCTTGAGAAACTTTTTTTCTATTATTAGCTGAAAATCATCCAAAAAGTAATGCAGAACGGTCTGGCTTAGCATGGCAATATGGAGATGAAGAGACACCTAGCACATCAGTGTGGTAATGCAGTGCACTTATGGTGATCATGATTTACTGTTGGACTCCTCCACAGCCATCCCTTCTCCCTGGCACTACTGGACTTGTGTAAGAAGGAGATTGCCAAGTGTGGAGACCCTCAGAAACTGCTGGCAGCCATCGGTGTGTTCTGTCAACTGGTGCAGTTTTCAGGAACCATCCGGGGAAAGGTCTTGTTCCAACTGCTTGTTCTACTGGGCCACAAGTATCCAAAGGTATTGTCAAAGGAGAGTTATTTTATTTGACTGGTGCAAAAACTATAAGGACAATAGACGAAGTGCTTATCATGTTTGATATATTACAATTGTATCAAATAAAGCCAGTCACACTATTTGGGGAAAAAACGATGATTTGACAACTTCAGCGCCATGAGCAGGTGTGTTGGGTTGAATAAGTAATATAGATGTATACTGTTCAGAATTATTCTTCAGAAGGGACAGTGACATTCACTGAAGAATTGTTTTGACGTAGGATTATCGGCAAGGACAGAACTGGCTTTGGAAAAGGACTTATTTTTTTGTCCCAAGACAGCTGAATTTTGTACAGCACATCCATGATGTACAATCCTTTTGCCTGGATCTTATTAACCTTCTCCCTGCTGCCTATCTCTGTAACCAATAGAGAATGGGGTGCCAAATGGCTACTTCAGTGTGCTAAAGGTTAAGCACTTCCTGTACTAGAAAGCTCAGTATTTCTTTTCCCTAGCTTCTCTCCAATGATATGTGTTGGATTTCTTTTTTGACCTCAGGTGAGGAAGAATACAGCTAACCAGTTGTATGAGATGCTGATCACGTACGAGGACATAGTGGCAGAGGAAAACTTGGATGAAGTGATGACCATTCTCAGTGAGACAACCTGGTAAGCATGTCTGTCATGGAAAAATCGGTCAAACCTCAGGCTAAGGATGAAGCATAGCACTTTTTTCGTCAGCTATTAGTGCAATGCGGCTTTGCTACAGCTAGCTTATTTGGGTACACTGGGTCACCCCTACTCTTCTCGATAAGTGTGTTGGGTTCTTTACGTGCAGATGTTTGACGTCCTAATTAAAAGCTCCCTCATACACAGGGCCGCCCGCTTCATGTCTCACTCCGATTGGACAATGAGACTTTATTTCCGTCGTGTCCATGCCCAGGTGCGCACACGGAATTTGAACCAGATGTGGTGGGAGGCAGAGTGCACAAACCACTGCACCATGCGGACAGTGTCTCGTAGAACTAAGAAATTACGTCTAGGAAAATCATGCCAAGATATTAAAGTAACTCATAATGGAATTATTCTTAGAGCTAGAGAAAGAGACGGCATAGTTTTCTTGTTGTTGTGACTGGGCAGTTCCGCTCAAAGTTCTGCATTTCAGTTAAACAACATTCCTTCAATCTGATTTTCCATTACAGAGCATCATCGCATTAAGCAACTGTCCAAACAAATTTGGTCAAACTTTTTGTAAAAAGCTATTATTTCACTGTGTATGTCACTTACATGTTAGTTAGGTTTATGTTAAACGACCTGTATTTAGCCCCTCGGGGCACGAATGTACAATAAAGGTCTTCATTCATTCATTCATTCATGAGTCCAAGGTAAGAAATCAGAACACCCAAACACAAACATTTACAATTCAGGGTTTCCTTACATTTATTTATGCTCCAATCACTTCAACCGTTCAACGTGTCCGCCTTCTACTCTCATCTCCCAAATAAACGTACCGGTACGTTTATTTTTTTCAGCCTCAAAATCCACCCAGTACGTTCTTATTTTGGACAGTACGTTTATCATTTTTTTGAAAATTTGAGTTTTGCTAACCTGGAATTCCCTTAAAATTCAAAGTTTGGGTTTTCCTGCCAATATTTCCTGCTCATAATTCATTATTTTCCGGCCAAGCGGCGTTGAATTTTCCCTGCCGCTATGACCCGGCCTTTGTGAAATCCTGGCGGAACTCGTAACGTATCGGTCGATCTCTATAACACTTCAAAGTCAACGTTGTTATTGGGCGAAAATAAGACGCCGCACTGACGTTTTGAAATGCAATTCTTTTTATATGAACAACTTTAGCAGTCTCATTACATCGTAAACCAAAGCATGCTGACCAGAAACCAATATATGTCAGCGGCGCAAAGTGTTTCAAGTAACGTAACGTATGTAATATATTACTCTACACACGTGAGATACAGTCTTTCCCAAAATGAAAATATAGAAATAACACCACAAAAAACTGTGTCTTAGCATCAAAAACTTTATAATTACTTTGAAAGTATATCAAAACATTTCAATCCTACCGCAAACATGAAAATTTAGCCCTTCGAAAAGCGCCACAGTAGCGCACCCGGCAGTCCGTGGGAATGTTTTGTTTTGGAAGATCTCACTTCCAAGAAGGGGAAACAACTCTTTTTGATCTACAAATAAAACTCCTTTGCCTTTGTCAGATATGTGTTTTTGCAGTTTTCCAAAAATACTTTAAATACTTTAGTGTATATAAAAAAATCAATTGCAATCTAGTCACTATTATTATCACTGAAAAATGCTTGAAAAAAGATCACTCCCCTACAGAAAGAATGCCGGAGGTTTCTAAGAACATGAGTGTACGTTCTGTTAGCCCCGCCCCTTTCTGTCTGTGGCGCCGCCACTGTCTATAGCTCACCCTTTCATGTAACATGAGAACCCTGTAGTTTGTGGCAACATTGTAACAAGCCTTCAGGAGGTTTCTCACAAATTTGTTGACAATTTAGTTTCTCAAAATGATACATACAAGGGTAATTTTTAGATTTTAAATTATTTGGATTGCAACAACAAAAGCCAAGAACATTATATAATATTGTCTTTGATATCATATGATATTAAATGTCCTTGACGCAACACAATGATTTGTGGCATGTAATGTTTACAAATCGATGTTTCTATATGGAAGGCATAGAAGATAAATGGAAAGTTGGGAAAGACAAAAAGTTACATCATATACATGTGATTGTCATAGTCTTCCTTTTCTCTATCATGACTTTAACAAAACATAAGTAATACCTGTGATGACCATATATTCAGGATATTGTAATTTTCTGTTCATCTTCTAAATGTTGACACATTTGTATAGAAAAATAGCAGACTTTCAAAGTGTTGCCCATCCAAGTGAACTGAGAAGTTTGGCAACTACTTTTCATGTTTTGATTATATGTCAGTATATACTTGTACAACAATTTACTTGCTTCAAGTTCCAAGCAGAAAATGCATGTATCAATGATCATGTACATTTTAACTTGTTGAATTTGAAGCACCGTTGGCCCCCGGTTAGGGGTCATAGCGGGGAACCTATGCCCAATTTTTTCAACATTGCTACTACAGTATATCTTTTTGAAGCGGCAAGGAATATTATAATTTGAACAAGATGTGTACAGTTATTCTGTTCAATAGTTATACACTTAATTGGTATGGTCCTCAGACAGGCATAAATAGTCAATAAATGAATAAAGAGAACCGGCTAATCATCTTCTTTCCTTCGGACAGAAGTAGTATGGACACAGTTTATCTGTAAATTTGGTCAATTTCCTGGGGGTATGTTTATTCTGGGGGGTACGTTTATTAGATTTTGAAGATTTGTCCAGGGGGTATGTTTATTCCGGGGGGTATGTTTATTTGGGAGATGAGAGTATTTGGATACAAAGTCAACAGCCACAAATGTCATTGGGTTATTGATGGGAAGCGTATTTAGCTATGTTAATGAAAACCTTTAGTAGTGAGTCAGATGCACTCTACAGTAAGGTAGTAATGACAATAAGAAATATTGTTTCAGCACAGTAAAAAGTGTAAACGTTGTTATCCACTGTGTCTAGGGCATGGTAGCCCAACCCTCTCCTTCCGCCACCTTTTTTACACCTGGTCATATGGGTGGAGTGAGAAAAGTTGTGTTAAGTGCCTTTCGAAAGGGCATAACATAGATGACATGTCAGGGGATTTGAACCCAGGACCTCAGGGTTCTGCACCAAACTTCCTAACAATTATGCCAACACGACACCACTTATATAGGCCCAAGCTTCTTGTTGTGCAATGGTGTCTAACCTTATCCCAGGTGCCTAAAGACTTAGGACTCATGTAGATGTCTTTATTTCCAGGGATGATGATAACCTGGAGGGGATACGAGGAGTAAGGAACCAGCTGTGTGACCTCATGGGGGTCAAGAAGCCTGTCGCAAAGGTAAAATTAAAAATAGATTAGCTGTCACAGTGATTCACGTATACAAGCAGAGAGTTACTTCAAACGTCATAATCATGATTACTCAATGTTGAAATAATTGCATACTATGACTAGAGTTATACAAGCACACACACACACACACACACTCACTCTAAATGCAGTTAAAATGAAAATGAAATGATTCTGCCAAGGCCAATTTGAAATTTAATGTAACTTGCTATATCAATGTGCAAATGCCATGATTGTTTTTCTATGTGAATGATAAAACCTTTGTAGTCGTGGTTTAACTGCTGTGTTTCTAGACTCACAGACAACTATGTGACAACAATGTGTAAATCTAAAAAAGACTTATTGTAGATTCACTATGACTGAGGCTGACTAACACAATTTTTTTTATCTCAGGCTTCCACCAAGCCCAAGCAGGAGAAAGCAGGAGAGGACAGAATGTCCAGCTATGCAGGTAAGTTATAATTAGCCTTACAGAATACAATTTTGCCCAATACTTCCATTTACCAATTTTTTAAAAGTTTTTTCTTTCATCCTACATATTTTTATAGTTAACCTTGGAAGTTTACACTCTTCGGCCGAGACCGTTTTTCAAGAGTTTAAAGGTACCCTGGGGGCCAGACGCCGTATACCGGCTAGCCACCAAGCACCGCACGCGCGCCCAAGCTTTCCCGGCCCACCCTCCCGCTGTCCCCCGAAGACTGACCCCGCCCCACTCTCCGCTGTAAACCCAAGATCTGCTAGCCATATACGGGTAGTTTAAAGGAGGAGGTCAGGAGTCCTTTTAACATACCATCGGAAACAAAATAATTCTTAACAAAAATAATGTTACATTTGATATTCCATAGTCATATTCGGTATATGGAAATAAGTCAACAATATAATATAATTTCATATTCAGTATCATAGTCAGTCCATCATGTCCATAGATACTTGTCGCAACATATTTTTGAATGTTACAACTGAGGGCGCCGTTCTCAAGTTTGGTGTCAAACTATTCCATAGAGTTGTACCTGTCAATGAGTAGGAGATAGATCTTCTATATACGGACAATTGGTACATGCAGTAGGTTAGACTCGCTTTGCTGTGTTGTTCTTACTGCCCTGTTTGCAGTTAAAGGTAGTTTTGCAAGTCTCACATATATTACTAAGAAGAATTTGTCGATGATAGCAACTTTGTATTCTTCTAAGTCTTATGGTAATATTATGGTTTTAAAATGGTGTTTTTCATTGTGATTTTTAAAGACTTTAACCATCATGTTGAATAGCAACGTTCTTTACTCACGACCAAGTATTTACAAGCAGTGTAGATACTTGGTTGTGAATAAGGAACTTGGCTATTCAGTCATTCACCAACCTGATGAAATTATTCACGGATTTAACTACACGTATGTCGTTATTTTCCAGATCTTGTTGGCAGACTTGGATACTGACCAAGCTCCGTCCGTTGTTGTTACTGCTGTCACAACCCAGTTATTGTTTATTAATTTCGCACTTAAGAAAGAAATACAAAGATAATAAAACAGTGCAGGGCAGGCCAAAAAGCTTCTGCTTAATAATATGTAAAGGCCTCCCCTTATCAAATCTTAACATTTTTAGTTGATCAGTTATACATAGGAAATAAGTTGAATGATGAACAAAATGAAACAATAAAGAGGTCATGAGAACAATATAATAAAGAATTTACCATAGCTTGATAAATCATACATGAATATGAATGTAGAGTAAACTAGAAGTATTAAACAAAGTAAAAGCAGTGGACTGCTATTAAACAAAGTAAATAATACTAATAAACAGTGGACTACTATTAAGCAAAAGAAAAGGAAACCAAATTAGGAAAAAGTAGGCTTACTTATAAAGTAAAACTTAGCGTGGGACTTGAAGATAGCAAGAGTGTGGCTCATTTTTAAAAGTCATATTTAAGTTGTTCCAAACGGTGGGTCCCCTGAACATGATTGTAAATTGACACTGGTTGGATTTTACATTAATTGATCTAAGATGATAGCTTTGTCCTGTGAGGTGGCTGTGGATGTCTGAGTTTGTTGATAAAATGTCGTGGTAAATTTCAGGAAGGTTTGGGCATTTATGTTTTATCTTATACATCAACATACTAGTTTGTAGTCTATTCATGTCATATATTGTCAGAACTTTTAGGTTTTTAAACAACGATGCACTAGGGAAATATGTGCTTGGACATCAAGCCATTTCACCATCAATGATTAGATTACTTAAATACCTTATTATCTCGGTATGTATATCCCACTTGTACTGGAAGCCAATGATCAAAAATTGCTTAATATACATGTATGTAATGTGTTTGTCATGCATTGTAAGTTCATTACTGCTGTCTGATGGAGGTTACCTGTGTTTATAATTGTGAACTATTAAAGCTGAAAGTGCTGGCCTGGTATGCCGATTTTAACTTTTAAACATCCCAGTTGTGTGCTTCTCTAATAAGAATTATAAGTGTAACATGTGTAGCTTATTAGCACCAGTAACTGCTTGACATGTTAGACTAACACGCATGCGTGTATGACGTAGCATGAGAAGCCCAAGAGAGAACCTCGGCAGGCAAAGATGTCTGTGCAGAGACCTTAAGAATAAACAGCTTGAAAGTGCATACTGGCCAGGCTTCATCCTGATAGATTCCTACCAAGAGATAGAAGGACGGTCCGAGAACAGATAGGACGTGTCACAATAAGATAGCAAAGATTATTTGATAGATATTTTCCAAGAAACGTTTGATCAAATTAGTGTGTGGTAAGAGCACACCACACATTGATTTATACATTTTGTAAGTCTGTGCAAATTTTGATATAGCCATCTGCTAATGCTTGAGAAGGTCATGACATTCCTGTACCATTTTTGTGTAGACTATTTCTTTTGTTGACAGTTTAACACACTGAAGTAGCCATTTGTCTACCAATTCTCCATTGATTACGGGTTAGGCAGCAGGAAGAAGGTTAAAATGCCAAGTTGCTGTTGGATGATTGCATCATTGACATTGCTTGAATCTTGTTTGCGTTGCAAAAGTTCCTCCTCTGGCAGGTACAGCTACGCTTTTCGACTGATTGATTGGTGAATCCTTGTTAGGATGGGCTAGATGTAGATGATTTCTAGCTAAAGCAAGTGAAGATTCAGAAATGTCTGGAAAATATGCATGTATCTCTCCACAGGTAGACATTTGTAGGAATGGACTTATCGTCTGCATGTGGCCAATGGAAAATCTTGTTACAACATTGCATATGGCAATGACATATACATGTATTCCAATTTTGCTGCTGTAATATGCAACTGTTGATTTCATTTGAGCGTGAAAAATGACTTGTGATCATATTTTTTCTTATTGTTGCACTCTGCCTTTTGTGTGTCACAGTCAAATTAACGTCACAGATGTTGGAGAAAAAAAGTAACATTACATACAGTTCACATTTACTTTTTGTGACTTGTTTGCCCTAAGAATGAATGCATTGAGTTGTAACTTGAATCGGATGACATTATACTGTAATTTCAGGTTGATGTTGAATTGTCATTCACTGTGTTTGAATTTAAAGAATCTATTTTTAAATTAATAATATGTTTTGCTGTGAAGTGTGATCATATATTATATTCCATCCATCATTCCTTTGATTTTGCAGATTTGAAAGAGAATAAATGGAAAAGTGGGAAAGATCTGAAAGTTATGTTGCGAGCTTGGTTGAAAATACATGTAGTCTAGTTACATATTTTCATAGTTACATACGAAAATACATGTAGTCTATGTAGTAGCAATTCCTGTACCTTTTTCGCAATCTGCTCACATGTGACCGTAGTGGTCAACGCATGAATGTGCGATGATGTCTACAGGGGCATCATGGTAAAGGGCAGTAAATAATCTTTCCATCGATATATACCTTAATGCATATCAAGAGCCACATACACAAAGCATATTATAGGCCACATGCTACATACACTCAACACTAATGAGAGAGAGGATGGGAGTTGTACACACCCCACTAGCAATGGACAAGCCTCCTTGGGTGAAGGGATGATCATTCTCAGTGGGACAACTTGGTAAGTACGTTTGTCATAGAAGTAAAAGATAACCTCTGGACAATATCACAGTCATCGACATATCATAGAGACTGACAGATTACAGATATGGAGCCAGAGACAGCATAGTTTTCTTTCTAGTGACACATTGGACAGTTTGCTCGATTAAACAGCACTCCTCGTGTCTGGCTAATATCAGTACAGACTCCGAGCATCATTGATTGAAGCAACTGTATGTCCCAACACATTTGGTCAAACTGTGTTACTCTCCAAGCAGAGGAGTGGGTCCGGCAGGTTTTTGACGTGTTTTTAGGCGTTTTTGTCGGGCTTTCTACTTTGTCATGGTCTCTTTGTGGGTTATAGAGACAAAGATACCATGACAAAGTAGAAAGCCCGACAAAAACGCCTAAAAACAAGTCAAAAACCTGCCGCGCCCACTCCTCTGCTTGGAGAGTAAAACTGTGTGAGTTTTAAGACAAGAAAGAAATCAGAATACCCAAACATGAATGGTATCAATTTAGGGTGTCTTTACATTTATTCATATAATTCATGCTCCTGTCCTTTCAGCATGCCCCACTGTTGGTATACTGCTCTGTTCGTACAGATCCCATTGATTTTCTTTGGGGAAAATTCAAAAATGGTAACGTTAACGTAACATGACCAGTTTACGTCCGATTTATTCAAAACGTTATTTATCCTAAAACCCCGCGGACAGAGCCAAATGTTTAACCCATGGGTTGAAATATCAGCTCTTCTAACAAGAAAATGCATGGTCTGTAAGTTTTTCTCCGCCTGTTTAACGCCGGCCACTGCACCAAATCGGGTATTTAAGCGTGCTTAATGAGATTCGTAAATGAAGCTTAAACATTGGAAGAAGATTAAGCAACATTTAAGCCACATTTAAGACGTATTAAATGCCACAACTATGGGTCCATCTTTACACTATCTTTACGACCTGCGTAAAGTCAACTTAAAAATGTATATATCTTTACATAATCTTTAATGTCGCTTAATGGTGCATTAAATCTAACGCCCCCCTACATGCGTACAGCATATCTTTACATCAAGTTTACGAACAGCGTAACGTCAAATGTACATATATTTACTTTATCTTAAATGTCGCTTAAGTATGCATTAAATATAATGTTCCATAGTATGCGCACAGCAAACATGCCAACAGATTTGAAAATGCGGTGGTGTCGTTTTGGCAAAAGTGAACAACAATTTAGTCGACAAATGTAACACATCACACTTTCAAAAACCTCAGTGTACTACGGGTTATTTCTCAAGGTCTCCCTGGTGTATTTTGAAAGGTTAAAACGCAAGCACTTTTTCCCGCGAGCCGTGTGCCTTCGATCACCGCTTGTTTTCAGGGAGACGAAATTCTTGCACGAACAGTTTCCGTTTTCTTATAAACATTGCGCCCGTTTTGTAAGAACCCTAAACCTGAGTCTTATATCCTAACGTAACATTCATTTTGTCTTAACATTGCCAATCTGGGAAAGCGTGTGTGGTATATTCAACACGAGATAGGAACAAGCAACCATCGAATTGTGTACAAGTATCCGGCACAAATGTTCCTCTGAACGAGCACAACATACATGCCAATGGATTTGAAAATGCGGCAGTGTCGTTTTGGCAAATGTGAACAACAATTTAGTCGATAAATGTAACACATTACACCTTCAAAAACCTCAGTGTACTACGGGTTATTTCTCAAGGTCTCCCTGGTGTACTTTGAAAGGTTTAAACGCAAGCATTTTTTCCCGCGATCCGTGTGCCTTCGATCACCGCTTGTTTTCAGTGAGACAAAATTTTTGCACGAACAGTTTCCGTTTTCTTATAAACATTGCGCCCGCTTTGTAAGAACCCTAAACCTGAGTCTTATATCCTGACGTTACATTCATTTTAATTTAACATTGCCAATTTGGTAAAGCGTGTGTGGTTTATTTAACTCGAGATAGGAACAAGCAACCATCGAATTGTGTACAAGTATCGCACAAAAGTTCCTCTGAACGCGCACAGCATGCATATCAACACGTTTGAAAATGCGGCGATGTCGTTTAGGCAAATGTGAACAACAATTTAGTCAACAAATGTAACACATCACACTTTCAAAACTCTCAGTATACTACGGGTCATTTTTCAAGGTCTCTTTGGTGTACTTTGAAAGGTTTAAACGCAAGCACTTTTTCCCGCGATCCGTGTGCCTTCTATCACCGCTTGTTTTCAGGGAGACAAAATTTTTGCACGAACAGTTTCCGTTTTCTTATAAACATTGCGCCCGCTTTGTAAGAACCCTAATCCCGAGTCTTATATCCTAACGTAACATTCATTTTGTCTTAACATTGCCAATTTGGTAAAGCGTGTGAGGTATATTCAACACGAGATAGGAACAAGCAACCATCGAATTGTGTACAAGTATCCGGCACAAATGTTTCTCTGAACGAGCACAGCATGCATACCGTACCAACGGGTTTGAAAATGTGGCGGTGTCGTTTTGGCAAATGTGAACAACAATTTAGTCGACAAGTGTAGCACATCACACTTTTAAAAACCTCAGTTTACTGCGGGTTGTTTCTAGATGTCTTGCTGGTGTACTTTGAAAGGTTCAAACGCAAGCACTTTTTCCCGCGAGCCGTGTGCCTTCGATCACCGCTTGTTTTCAGGGAGACAAAAGTTTTGCACGAACAGTTTCCGTTTTCGTATAAACATTGCGCCCGCTCTGTTAAAACCCTAAACCTGAGTCTTATATCCTAACGTGACATTAATTTTGTCTTAACATTGCCAATTTGGTAAAGCGTGTGTGGTTTATTCAACACGAGATAGGAACAAGCAACCATCGAATTGTGTACAAGTATCTGGCACAAAAGTTCATCTGAGCGCGCACAGCATGCATACCAACGGGTTTGAAAATGAGGCGGTGTCGTTTTGGCAAATGTGAACAAGAATTTAGTCAACAAATGTAACACATCACACTTTCAAAAACCTCAGTATACTACGGGTCATTTTCCAAGGTCTCCCTGGTGTACTTTGAAAGGTTTAAGCGCAAGTACTTTTTCCCGCGAGCCGTGTGCACTCGATCACCGCTTGTTTTCAGTGAGACAAACGTCTTGCACGAACAGTTCCCCTGTTCTTACAAACATTGCGCCCGCTCTGTAACAACCCTAAACCTAAGTCTTATATCCTAACGTAACATTCATTTTGTCTTAACATTGCCAATCTGGCAAAGCGTGTGTGGTTTATCTAACTCGAGATAAGAACAAGCAACCATCGAATTGTGCACAAGTATCCGGCACAAAAGTTCCTCTGAACGAGCACAGCATGCATACCAACGGGTTTGAAAATGTGGCGGTGTCGTTTTGGCAAATGTGAACAAAAATTTAGTCCACAAATGTAACACATCACACTTTCAAAAACCTCAGTTTACTACGGGTTGTTTCTAGATGTCTTGCTGGTGTACTTTGAAAGGTTTAAACGCAAGCACTTTTTCCCGCGAGCCGTCTGCACTCGATCGCCGCTTGTTTTCAGGGAGACAAAATTCTTGCACGAACAGTTTCCGTTTTCTAATAAAAATTGCGCTCGCTCTGTAAAAATCCTAAACCTAAGTCTTACATCCCAACGTTACATTCATTTTGTCTTAACATTGCCAATCTGGTAAAGCCTGTGTGGTATATTCAACTGGAGATAGGAACAAGCAACCATCAAATTGTGTACAATTATCGTACCTAGGTTCCTCTGAACGCGCACAGCATGCATACCAAAGGATTTGAAAATGCGGCAGTGTCGTTTCGGCCAAAGTAAACAACAATTTAGTCGACAAATGTAACACACCACACTCTAAAAAAACCTCATAATTATTTCTGAAGGTCTAGACAATCTTTCTGCTAATTCTGGTGTACTTTGAAAGGTTTAAACGCAAGCACTTTTTCCCGCGAGCCGTGTGCACTCGCCGCTTGCAATAGTTTTCAGTTATTACATTTAAGCCCGCGTAATTATTACGTTAAATGACTTAAAGAGTGCCAAAACGGAATACTTAAGCATGCTTTAAGAGTGCTTAAAGAGCCGATTTTGCGCAGTGAAGAGTTCCCGTGTTCTTATAACCATTCTATCTGCTCTGTAATAAATACCCTAAACTAAAAGCTATCAAATTCCGTGCAAAAAAAGCGTCTCACTTGATTTCCCCTGCACCCGAACACAGGATATTCGTCTAAAGATTTTGAAATGCGGCGTTGTTTTGGCAAGTCTGAACAACATTTTACAGTCGGATAATTTGAAAGTCCGTCTTTGTGTCTGCTTTACGGTGTTTTATTTTTCTAGATGATAGCAAAATGACAATTTCTGACAAGTTTGTTTTCAAGCTATACGTGGACGATTACTGATAAACATCTTACACCTTTTTTGGACTGTAGAAACATCCATTGTCCAATTGTCCAATGCACAGGAATACCGTCTCCGAATAACAATAGATATAAAAAAGGCCATTGTTACAGTGTCTGCTAGCTATGCAAATCATGGTCACAAATACACACTACTCGCGAATTGAACCAATCAACACTCATGCCGGTATTCAAATTCTTTTTCCGTTGGAAATTCAAATTTAATTTCTCATTTGGTCGCCAAGCTTCGTTGTGTATGGACCTGTATGTTCTTGCTGCAGCTTTATCGTCTTACTCACTCGGGGACGGACAGTTTGACGGAACTCGAGTGCGCTTTGCCATGATTCTAAAACCAGACTGAGGAAAACTGCGCGATCAGTTGAAAATAGTCTTTACTACAACTTCCTGAACCCAGCCAGCAAATAAGGAATACCTCGGCGAGTGGACTCTAATGCTGCATGGATTTGGATGTGCCCCCCCCCCCCCTTATAGCGGGACTTACAACTGTATATCAAGGAATAGCGGTGGTTTTGTCAACTCGGAAGGCAGGCGGTGCCCAGGAACAGGCGAAAGAGCTGGCTGCTGGGATGGTATGCCCCAGATCTGGTATGCCCGAAGGAAACTACGTCGTTGCCCACCCCCCTCCCACCCTTCTGAAGAGGGCTACGGCGCCTGAGACTTCTGAAGGGATGAGGGCTGAGTGAGGAATGCAGATCTCAAGATAAAACAGAGGCGTGTTGAGTGGACCTCAAGACCTAGAAACTGAAGACGGAGCTAAAATAGGACTGACTCAGCAGCTGGTGTTGGAATAAAATACACAAATTGAAATGATACCTGAAATGATGCTGAACATTAAAGACCCAAGCACAAACACATGCATGTAGCATACACAACAGAATTAAAGGGAACTTAACTGAGCCTAAATAAAGTTTAAATATAGATTTTTACAACAGATTTACGACGACCAAAAAATTGGTTTTAAGCTGATTTTACCGTGCTTAAACGTCGCTTAAATGAGTGCCACTACGTACGGTTTACGGAGGCTTAAATGCGGCGTATGTCTCTAGATTTAAGTAAAGATTACGATGCTTAATCGGAGCGTAAAAGTTAAGATTTAAGCTAAGTTTACATTGCTTAAACGGTTGCTTAAATGGTCCCACTAAGCACGTTTAAGCATATACCTAAAGATAGCGTAAATATAACATTTAAGCCCGCGGAAGTATTACGTAAAGTGACGTAAAGAGTGCCATAACGGGATCTTTAAGCATGCTTTAAGAGTGCTTAAAGAGCTGTTTTCCTCCAGTGGCGCCGTACGAGCATATATTTATACTGGGGTATATGGTGTAGAAATGTGCTAGGCTTACCCTTTATCGTCCACCTCGGTATTTTCCCTTCTAGCGCTTTGCTTGAAGAACATAGACCGGAAAAAAATACACAGTAACTGTCGAAAGTAGTCTACAGACAAATGACAGTAAAGTCACTATGTTTGTCCGTCCGCTTGCCCGACGCGATGGAAGAAAACAATTTTTGTATTGTGAATTTCCCCGAAATCGGCAGCATGTGGCGTTCACGTGATAAACGCATGGCCATGATGTTATGTCGTACAAAAATGTATCATCTGAGCGGGGGTCGCTAGGTTGTATCAAACCTTCCTAAAACTGGCAAGAGTTTCAAACCTCGAATCACCATGGATAGTCTGCATATCAAAGAAAGGTTTAACGTCAGCTACTTTTAAAAGATACTAGCTATCGTGTAAGGCCACAGCAAGTAAATTTTATGGATGACATCCCCCGCAGACTCCAATATTAATGAGATAGGGCGAAAAAAAACAAGGCGGGCCAAACAAAACAAGTTTCCTATATTTTCAAATTTTGAGATCATAAGTCTTGTTAAACAAGAATTGAGGCGACGAAATATGATATCATGACCAACAGCTATATTCCTGTATTAAACCAAATAGATGTGTATACATCTCAATAGACTAACTACAACAAATGCAGCAAAGAGCTTGTTGTACCATCATCTGAAGCAACTACACTAGGAATTCGTATGCGATGAAACACCTTGTGTATACAGCTCAATTAACTAGACCCCCCCCCCCCCATTATTTACATAATGTCCTTGCTAGAACAAATGCAGAAAATAGCTTGTTATTATACCATCATGGGCAGGAACTACACTGGGTATTCATATGCAATGAAACACCTTAGACTGTCAACATTAAACTGTTCTTGAAGATGTGTATACAGCTCAATTAACTAGAACAAACGCAGAAAACAGCTTGTCATACCATCATGGGCAGGAACTACACTGGGTATCCATATGCAATGAAACACCTTAGACTGTCAACCTTTACGGCATATCTGCCAATTTTTGGCATGTTGACCACCGTCGGAGGACAGTGAAATTTCTTGTTTTTTATTCCGAAATCAGGCGAAAATTAATGAGCGCGCTGATGTCATCCATAAAAATTACTTGCTGTGGCCTAACTTAGAAAAACATGATGGAATACGCGGTGTCGAATTACATATGAAATGCGTCATGCATGACGCTTCCGTGCAACTTGTTACCGGTTCAGGAGCTTATTCTGTTATGTCGCTGGACGTAAACCCTTTTAAATGTTTTGTATAATAGAGAGAGATGGCTGAGGATCATACTTATGACGTTCTTTGTTTCTCATGAGAACAGGCTTTGGCATAATACACCGCGACATGTGGACATGACCCAATCTGGACGTAAACTACTCCCGCACGTAAATAGGTCATGTTACGTTACATGATAATGACAACTACAAAATGTGGCCGACTGGCAAAATACGGTTTCCTCTATGTGTAGTTTCTGCAGGTCTTTCTTCTGTTACTAGATATTCAAACTTACATAGTCTGCACTTTAACATAGAATGACAAAACACTTCTTATTTTTGTTTGAAAATTGGTTGATAATGACAATAACTACACAGTGTTAAATGAATAAAAATATACTGGAGAATAGCAAGAAGTGGATAGGTTCCAAGCAAACTTTACACGGAGAGACTATTAACTGTAACGTTTAAACGTGTGCACAGTTCTTACCAAAATGGCCACGAGAGGCGTACAGAACAAGTTGGAATTAAGTTATCCTGACTAAATTTCACGCTCACAAAAAACTTAGAAACAAGGAATAACAACAAACAAACTGAAATACAGTGGTTCCCTTAAATATATATCAAACACGTCTTTTTTTACAATTGCAAAACCTCTAGGCAGTAGTTGAAACATGTCATTAACCATACAAATTGTAATTAATGTAAAAAGATTCAATACATCAATGAACTGATACTATTGGGTAAGCAATTTGTAAGTGTAAGTATGGAAGGTTTCGTAGTGTTAGAGTCATTCTGTTCGACTACTCGTGAAGAAACTAATGAAATATCGTGAAAATGCATTCTTATGGAGAATGTGCAAGTACTGTTTGAGATGTACTTAATCACTATTATTCTATAATCGTATACCTGTACTCAGCCCAAAGCTCAGGAATGAAAAAAAGATTATTAAAAAAAAAAGTCAAGCACATATTCCTAAATACCTCGTTTTTTAAAATCCCAGTTTTATGTGAAGTAACGTCACAGAATCCATCTCGCCCAGTACCAATTTTGAAAGTTTTAATCTGTCAAAATGACCTAAAGGCCGGAGCATGATTTTTCTAATGTGGATAGATTTTATCATACATTAAAAATCTTTTTAATTAGATAATGTTGTTGGTCTATATCAGTTCATACAACTAAATCTAACCTACCCCCACAAAATGATAATGATTTAAACAAACATGTCGGGCATTAGAGTCAATTCCATGTCACCGAGAGGGTTTTGGGATAATATTGCTAATAAGCTTGAACAATTTTAGATAAAAGACTATTTCGGTCAGAATTCTTCTCCATTGTTCAAACAATCAAGAATGAAAGTTTGAACATGTTTGAACTTAGCTATATATTTTGGAAATATTTTGAAAGTAATTGCTCAAATATCTCTTTATTTAGAACAATTTTCAAACATCTATGTGATTGTTACACTGTTGGAACATGTTTCTACAATTTGTATCATTTTTTTCAAATGGTAGATTTGGGTTATTGTCCCCATAAAAGTAGGTGCTAATTGCACTCTATCGTCTGCCTCTGTATATTCTTAGATTTCAAATCTGGACTTTTGTCTTGAGGTGTCTATGCATGGCACCTAGGCCTAATCCCCTATATTAATTTGAAAGGATGTGTGAATTGCCCTGTTCCCAACCCACTGACCCAGTTACACTATGTTTTCATAATGTTGGAACATTTAGAAACAAATGATGAATCTATGTTGCAACAGTTTCGAAAATTATACAAATAACGTGCAATGTTAGACATTTGTCTAAAATGTTGGAACACAGCAGAAACTATTTAGAACATCAACTAAATGTTGGAAATTGTTCTAAACAGTTACTTATCTCAATTATATTGTTACAAAAGTTTTGTTAGGCGACAAACACCCACACGGTAATGTGGAATTGACTCTACTAGCCTTGGTGCCAGGCTTTTCCGCTTAACTCTGCTCTCTCGGTCGCTTCGGTAGATACGAAATCGACCAAGAGAGCGGAGTTAAAGCTGAAAAGGCTGGCACCAAGGGTATTGTTCTACTGTGCAGTGCAACTTTAGTCGTACCAGGAAGAGGTTGGTTTTTCACATTCACACACACTAACACGAACGCACATGCAAATACACAAACACACGCACACACACAGACATACACACAAACACTCAAACGCACACACAACATACCCGCACGCACGCACACGCAAGGACACACACACACACACACAAGACAATGCCTCCAGTTTTCATGGAGGTCACAAACGTTCCTAACACCCCACAAAACAATGGCAGACTCAGTTAATATACTGGCTGACACGCCAATGAACCATGTTTTGTCATCATCGTCTTGCAGTCTGCAGTCTATTCGATAGGCGACGCGTTTGTCATGTCAGCTGCATTTAAAACGCAAACTCTGACACGAAAACCACACAGAGCATCAGCACCATCTCGGGTTCGCTGTTACGTCATTACACCTATCAAACATGGGTCCGTTTCTGAAGTTATAAAGGAAAAAGCATGACGACCCTAATCTTAAGTTTTAATGATTTCATAACTTTAAGTTCTAGTAAGCTTGCATGTAATATAAAATTGCGATTCTTGCTATAATATTCCAAAGCAATATAATGGCAACATCTGTTTAATGCTCAGAGAGCAATTATTTCAATACCTGTATTATTATTCAGCAAATGCATAACGCCCGAGGGAGCGTTAAACGATAGGCTTATTAACGGTAACGCTTGGGACTAGAGCAACAGATGGTCCGCTATCATAGCATAATGGCACCTATTTCTGTATATCCGGGTTGTCTTGATTTTCGAATGCATCTGACTCTTCTGCCTCATGATCAACTCAGCGAGATGGGTACTTGTCGTCATTGATTCGGCCCTAGCCTAGTAACAACGTTAACGCGAGGGCCCGACCACTCCAACTCCCTAGGATGCTGTGGTTGTGTTTATGGATCTTATATTCGCCTGTGCCACCCTCATGTGGCCTTTTCCTTTCAAGTTTTATTTTCTGTTCGTTGTATCTCTTGCACGCTTTCGATGGTGACCAATGGTTGTCCACACAATTAACACTCAATCTTCGTGTTATTGCAACCTGTCTCCTTTCCACGTACTGTTCCGCATGTAACACATGTGAGGTCTCCTTTGCAGAGATGAGCTATGTGTCCATACTTCTGGCACTAAATAACATCTGATGAAGCATGATGCTCTTTCAAGTAGCTAGTGATAGTGCAATGCGGCTTCACTACAGCTCGCGTCCTTGTGGACTCCTTTGCAGACCTTCTATGTAGGTTGGTGTTCTTTTTTTCGGGTGTACATAATGACAAACACACACGCAAGTTCTGATGCAGTACCGTAGAAAGCCGCTAGGAGGCCTGTTATCAAACTTGACCTTCGCCTCCCCATTCACAGCTTCTCGGGGTATGCTGTCCATGCGCATACAAACGTACTCCACCTTACCAAACCCCAAAAGGTAACCTTGCAAAGTAAACAAGACCTTAGGTTAGGGTTAACCGGTTCATGCCTGATACATGATATGTAATGAGCAAGAATACACCGTCTCAGTTGAACATTGTATCATCATATACAAATCCATTATTGGGTTCCTTTTCCTCCTTTGACAGCCTATTGAGAGTGTATCAGACAACCACAGGCGTCCTGTACGTTGATTAACGTCAGTTTATTATTGACAAGCTGTTCAAGCTGATGCAACTTTTGTCAATACACTGCTTTTCAAACACTGAAAGAAAGAGGGCAAAGGGCAAATACATTCTGATTATTACTATTATGAGTGCGTGTCTGTGTCATTTCCTTTTCATCTATGGTTATCAATACTGAGGTTGATTTGATAGCCGAAATAAAATAGAATCCCACAATATCAGAAGCTGTCTGAAGAATACATGTCTGTGTGTACACATGTCATCATCATCATCAGTCGACGTGCTTACGCACCGTCGGGGTTATACCGCCCCTTATGGGGTGACACACCCTTTCGTTCGCTGATACAAGACGGGGATGCGCCAGGTCTCCCATCCGGGTGAATGATGTAAATGACCGTATGGCTGATACGAGTTTAAGTTAAAGATAACAAATACTGTAAAACAAAGTCCCTAGGGAACAGCAGCCAAAAATGAGAAGAGAGTTATACGAGTATTTCCTTATCAGTTATGCAAATGATGCTGATTCGCATAATTCATTTTTAGTGGAGTTTACATTTGCTAAACAGCAAACGCTGCAAGTATGAAACCGTCATGCTATGAAATTATACTATTACCCATGTCTTCTTCCTACCTAATTGTAAGCGCTACTTACCACTCCAATTTGGTGGCCGTCAGATCCGGAAAGATGCAAAACCCGAAAGTTCCCATGCAGTACCTTAATGGAATGGGGGGGGGGGGGGGCTAATTATCTCGAGGTTTCATCAAGACCTACCGTACCAACTTGATATCAAGACAACCCATCTAGGCCTTATCGAGTTATCGTGAGTTAACAGTAGATTCACACATTTTCTCAATTGCTTATGCAAATTAGATACTGGTTTGTACAATTAACACATGGTTAGATCAGGGATCACGTAAGGTATCTAACGTTACATAACAAAAATCATGACGATCCATCAACCCCTTCTTCAGTTATTCTCTTTCAAAGTCTGAAACAAAACCGGCTCTTGCAGTTAAAAAAGCCGGCCGCTAGGTTGCCCAACCCTATGCCACTCTGTCCCAACAACTATATTAGTATCAGTCACTCAAAAAATTACGACCATAGCATATCCAGAACAAGAGATATCAAAACCGGAAGTCTCGTTGCAGTACCTTAACAAGTCGCCAGGGAGTACAAAATGCATAAACCTACCCACGTACCAAATGGCAATACAATCTATGCAGACCTTCTCGAGCTATGCTGCTCATCCACATATACACGCATGCACTTCACACACATAACGTCACAAACACTACCAAATACATAACCTTCTCGGCGAACAGTAACAAATCACAAAGTGGCCATGGACGAGATTACACTAGATAACGTTACAGTAGTGCTACGTTACGTTACTAACGGTGCCCATAATCCAATTCATTTGTTTGTATTATTGGATTAACCCCTCTTTTCTGTCTTAACCACCCCATGAAAATGAAAGAGTGGCATCAACATTTCTTACAAAGAGCAACGTAACATAACACTATAACCAAGTAATAAATGTCACAATGCCCAATTTACAAGTGACGAGTGTGCTCGAACCCTTCACCCAATCAGCACGCATTGTCACAGGTTTAAAAGTCAAAAGTGAGCTTGGACAAAAAAAACACCCCATCCACATCTTCACAAACTACCAGTGGACCG
The DNA here is from genome assembly GCF_035083965.1 of Branchiostoma lanceolatum. NCBI lineage: Eukaryota > Metazoa > Chordata > Leptocardii > Amphioxiformes > Branchiostomatidae > Branchiostoma > Branchiostoma lanceolatum. The sequence goes on from NC_089729.1 coordinate 12,601,319, forward strand.
CTCATGACACAGAAATAAAATGTCTTTAAGACAGCAATATTAACATTAAATAAGTAATAAATTTCACAATGCCCAATTTACAAATGACGCGTGTGATAACACCCTTTACCCAATCAGCACGCATTGTCACAGGATCAAAAGTCACAAGTGAGCTTTGACAAAAAATATAACCTACCCCACATCTTCACAAACTGCCAGTGGACCACTCATAAAATGAAGGTGTGACATCAGCTGGAGATGTATCTCGGCACATTTTACATGATAGCACAGAAATAAAATGCCTTCAAAATAGCAATATGAGCATTAAACAAGTAATAAATTTCACAATGCCCAGTGACGAGTGTGCTCGCACCCCTTACCCAATCAGCACGCATTGTCACAGGGTCAAAAGTCAAAAGTGAGCTTGGACAAAAAACACACCCCACATCTTCACAAACTACCAGTTCCAGCACCACAACTACAGAATAGAGATCTCAAACTATAGCTATGTGGCGTCGGATTCTTGCTTTGATGTTGTTATGATGGATTTTAAGTTCCGTGTTTTGTTAGAGCGGTGAGCACGAGATAAAAAAGGCGCGGTATAAACCCCGGGGTGGATTCAGACGACCCTGTGCCTCAGACGTGCACACCACACGATGTCGTTTGGCAAGCTTGAAGAAAATAGGCTCGGCTGCTGGAAGAACTTCGACATTCTTCTTGTCTGACGTCCACAGCGCTCGGGTTTTCCTCAGAATCTTGTTTGTGTTATTAGATAAACCCATCATTTTTGTGTGAAGCTGAGCGTGGCCGGGCGACCGTGAGAGCGCGGGATTAGAGATCAGACGATAGGAACCAACTCGCCGGCCAGGCAGCTAAGCCTGATCGTCTGCTGAAGGACAAAATTATCTCTGGTTTCTCCGTGTTTTGTGGAAATTTCTTGGTCAGAAACCATGAAGTTGAAAGCAAGGTTGGTCACGGGGGTTATGTTGACGACGCTGGTGGCTTGTGGGTTGCTGGTGTTGAACGGAAACCTCCGCGTTGCCGTCGAGTTCACGGCGGATCCGGCGGCGGGGCAGGGCGCGGGTCGCGCCGCCCAGGGTGCCGTGACGTCCCGGTACGGAGGGAAGGCCGTAGTGGGACCAGGCAACAAGAAACTCTTGAACGAAGAATACGGCGTCAACAGCAACGTAAGTAACGGCTTCAGTGCTATGAATTCGGGACAACATCCTAACAAATCTCCAGAAAAGGGACCCCAAGAAAAAAACAAAATCCTGGGACGACAAGTCTCGCTAACGGTTGAGCATAAACAACACAACAACGACCAGGAAAACAGGACTTCCCAGCCAAAATATACCGGCTCGAAGCTGAAAAATCTGTACAAGCACCCTTTATACAGAATACCAGAACGTGTTTCAACATCAGACTATCTTCTAAAGCCGGCTAGGTGGCTACATGCTACGGCAGAAGAGAGAAAACATATCAAGTTGGACGAAAACAGCGGAGAAGAACAAAAGTATGACCTTCTTTTTTCATTCTCTACTTTACCCTAAAATATCTCTTTAACCTAAGAATCTGATTTGCTTTTGGTAGTATTCTATTCTAAGATACACTGTATCAAATTTATTTATTATAACGTTAAGATTTATAGGCATGTGTTTGAGCAACTGTGATATGTTTGTTAGTTGGCAGCACTTTTCCTACATCAGCAGTTTTGTGAAAAGTAAACATAGGGAGGTTGCCAATATGAACCACTTAGGATAGATTGAGCAACACACAGTTGTAAATTATATACATGTAGATCTTCTCAGTAAACTGCTAGGGTGTTGGCGTTTTATGTGTGTGTGTGTGTGTGTGTGTGTGTGTGTGTGTGTGTGCTGTGCGTGTGCGTGTGCATACGTGTGCTCAGTATGTGTGCGAGCATGTGTGCATGATCAAGTATGTGCAATTGTGTGTGTGTGTCTGCATATGTGTGTGTGTGTGCGCGCAGGCTTTGTGTGTGTGTGTGTGTGTGTGTGTGTGTGTGTGCATGCCTGTGTGTGTGTGTGTGTGTGCATGTCTTTGAGTGTGTATGTGTGTGTGTGTGCACGGTTGTGTGTGTGTGTGCATGCCTGTGAGTGTGTTTGTGAGTGTGTGTGTGTGTGTGTGTGTGTGTGTGTGTGTGTCTGTGTGTGCATGCCTGCATGTGTGTGTACGTGTCCTTGCGTGTGCATGCATATGGGAACATATTTGTACAGGTGCAACTATTTTACTGAGAAAGAAGGTATTTCAACATACAATTTGCAACAGCTATTTCAACCAATTTTTAACTTCTATTTGTTTAATATTAAGATGCGACACTATGAACATTCAAGTTAGCATATCCAAGGTTTCTTTAAGTTTAATTTGCAGGCTAGGCCCTCGAAATTCGTACATATACATATATACAGTTTGTATTTTTCATGAATATGCCTCCTGCAAAAATTCGAGCAAAAGTACATATGAAAGTTATATATATGAAGGTTAATGTTAAGCCCTTATCTTACTGGACCCGTTGGTGACCTTGCTGCATCCTAAACTAGATTTGTATTACCCTTGACTTTGTAATGGAAATATCATACAAAACATATGAGTATGACTACAAAGACAGCAAATCAGACATAAAATAATTCTTTTTTTATCGATGAAATTCATTGAGAGCTCAGAGTGTCAAATCACCAGGTCGCAGCGAGGTCGCCAACATGCTGCAGTTCCAGTGAGATACGGGCTTCATTGTTCTAATGTTTAAAGTTCTGATTTAAATGTAAAATGTAAATATAGTAAAAACGTGAACTTAGACACTGCACGTGGCATGAATTACAGTACTAGTATGTGCCACGTACTCAGGTATTAAACTGCAGACTATGTACTGTAAATACCCGACCGGGCCTGATCACGTTCACCCCACTGCACATGACATTGATAATAAATCAGATAAGGCTGGGCATAGTCCGAAAAACACAATTGTAATGTGTTGCAAGCTCAGGTCATAGCTTTTCACCTAAATCTGGTTAATCAATGAAGGTTAGACATCCAGGTAGAATATAACATGTACATAATACAAAATAAATCAAGTAAAATTGGCCACATTTTCTTAAGAGTCAGACATTTCAGATAACATCCAAGTTATCTTTCTTCCTTGAATCTTGAACGAGGACATGGCCAGGCGTTATGACACCATATACACCTCGGGGCGGGTCATTAACCCTTAATTAGTTGTTGGAGCAGTAACACCATGGGTATGAATAGGATCAGGAGGCCTTGAATGATCAGACAACCAGACAACACACGTGTACATGTATGGAATACAGGTGCCTATTTACTGTATCCGCTTTGTCAGACATGTAACACTGGTACTACTGTAAATCTTGAAATCTTCACGGTGGTTTTATTTTCACGATATCGCAGTGACCTCAGTCCACCGTGATCATATGAAACTGCGAATGTGTGCATGTTTCCAAATTTCATTACCACTGTACAACACTCAACAGAGTTGAATCAACCACATCATAGTACAAACCTCCTTTTTCTGTTCCACTGCAAAATTAAGTCCCCGCGAAAAGAAGTGAATTTACAGTATGTACCAGACACTCTGTCAATTTAATCCTAGAGGTGCCAGGTCAAGCTTGTAATACAATGATTGGAAGGATAACCTTGAAAATACATCCCTTAAGTGAATTCTCTGGGGACATTTATACAGGGTGAAGGAGGGAGGCTAGACATCTACAGTCAGCCCCCCTTTTTTTTACATAGGCTCAATCAATCATTCACTAAAATGTGATGTTATATTGAATGTGAAGTTAGAGTGCCAGAAATGAGTTGTTGTGTTTTGTTTGAGACTTTTGAGTGCTTCTTTCTCACAGGTACAAGGCTTGGGGTGACCCAATTCTCACAGGTACAAGCAGAGAGATGTGTCCTAGCAAAAGGTTAACAAGATTACCTCAGCCTTTGTGAGCATTTGCCACCTTAGCTGTATTAGATTATGACAACCTTGTATAATGTCGGCTTATCCTAATCTACTCACCCATTCAGCTGTTGGTATGATGTACATGTATGCAACGACTGTACAATTGACTGGGGCACTTCTGAAGTTCTGATAATTCTATATCTTATCGTATCTTTGAATTGATGAACTTTGACACTTTTTTTATGCCCAAGGCGAATTCCTGTACCAGTACCAGTACTAGTACTAGTACAATGTAAATTGTTCAACCGCCCTTCAGTTTATCACACCAGCTTCCATATATTAGTACCATATATCTGTATTCTGTTGTAAAGCCAGCGTGCCCTTTGGTGACTGGTCTAAGACATGTACTGATGTAGTGCATCAAACTACCTGTTGCAAATCTATTGATCTAACTCCAAGCATTTTAACCTTTGGCACACTGATTTAGCTGTTTGGCACCCAATTCCCTATTGGTTACGGAGTTAGGCAGCAGGGAGAAGGTTAAAATTATCATCGACATGATTTTGCTTACACTGTGTTCTGCTGTATGAAATTTATGATGAAGCTCTGCTGTACAAAATGTTCCACTCTACAAGTGTCTACTTTGACTTTGCTAAGTATGGGTCATTGACCTTTGGCTTGTGTAGAGCTATGTCATTTCGGCAGAATGTCGGTTTTTATTATGTCGTTTTTTGTCTAAGCTTCTTTCTGCAATCGTACAAGGGATGTGGACATCCACCAACTATCAAAAATAGTATCATTCCTCTTACTACATGTAGTTATCTATAGCCACAAGATCAGCGTACGTAGCATAAAATCATAATCGTGCATTATTTTGTAAGAAGTCTTGTAAAAATTTAAATTAGTGTATTTCTTCCTCTTCAATCCCAGATAAGTACCTTACCATAATCGTCACAAATCCCCCAGTCCTCATCTTTACATCAATATATCTCCTTATCATTACATTTACACACTCAAACATATCCGGTGACTAATGTGCCATGTAACAGTAAGTAACCTTATTACAGACATTTTTCAGCAGTATTTTGTCCAGCTGTTACCATGTACATGACATATATATATTTGTACTTTTGTTTCAAAGTGGCCTTGTCCCAAATACCAGAACACAGATGTTAATGATTTTAACATTAACACATATGCCTTCAGGAACTTTTCTCTGTTGTCTATTAGACCTATGATTATCCCCAGCTGTTTTCATTTTAGTTTATTTCCAACCTCTGTCCCTTGTCCTAGAATCCAGGACGGTTATCTATCTACTGTATCTATCTATCTATCTTTCTCTCTCTTTCTCTAAATAGCCAGTACATGTATATATATATATACATATATATATATATAATGCATATTTGCGGAGTCATGAATTCATGCTGGACAGGTCACCATGAAAACTGTGAAAATAAAAGTCATCAAAACCGCCAAGATTTAGCTATAGAGAATCATTTTATTTATGGACATACTTGTACAGACTTTGACTTTGATTATCTAGGTGATAATTGAAATTTTGGTAGATAAAAAAGCACTACCCTTTGCCTGCAGCATGATGCGCATTGACGTTCTAATCCAAGAAAGAAGATGAAATAATTCTGAAAGTATAACTATAAGATTGTTGCATATTGCTAGCCGTATTTGGGATATCACACAGGTTTCTCTTCATATCATACAGGCGTCTATATAGAATCGTTCGAACACACTTGCGTGCGCCACTTTGAATACATACTTAATTCGGACGTTAGAATTGATGCTGAATATTTTGTTCGAGGACACCAAAGTTACTCACTTCTGGCACAATTTGCATTGGATGGCCCAACGGCCAAGCCTCAGTCGGGCTGGTACCTCGGGTGATCTAGAATATACCAGCCTGTGTACAAATCACTAGCAGTCTTTTGAAAACCCCACAGCAACCTGTCCATGGAGCTGTTTATAAATGATCTGCTAGTGTATGGGATTAAGCCAGCACTTCTTGGGATTTAAGATTTGTTGTTTTTATCCCAATAATGGCAAAGAGAGATGCAGCAATGCCCTTAAATGCACCATAAGTCTGCGGCAGGGTCGATCTTTAGTGCTTCCCTTACTTTTATTGCTGTCCGGCGGGTATAAAAGAATGTGCTACTGTAACATCTAAATGGAGAAAAGATTTTTCTTCGTTACTAAGTCCATCCATGCGCCCGGTGGTATTTGAGGTAAACCGTAAGTATCTGTTAGAGAGAGGATGTAATTTACGGTTCGGTGTTGCCATGGCCCCTGCATGCCAAATCTGTCATACAGTTTGTGGATGGAAACTATTACATTTACAGTAAATCTTGAAATATACGCAGTATATTTGCTACATGCCTCTCTCCCACTAAACCATGACTCCGCCAATAATTGTTTTTGAAAAGAAATGAAATAAATTTACGGTTTTTGTTTCAGCACTGTCCATTTGATAAACTACTTTTCCTGTAATGGTTCTCTTACATGTACAAAACATGTACAAGTATGTGTCCTGATTTTTTCATGCAATGGGGAAACATTAATATACAGACTGTTATGTTCTTACATGTAGATAAGGATTTCTATCTATAGATTTGTAGTATTGTACATATTTACTTTTTGGATAAATATTAACATAATCTTTGTTCTTTGTGCTGTATTACAAATTATACAAATGAAACATTGATTTGCATGAAAATACTAGTATATATGTAACTATAAGACGTGACAGTATAGACTACATTTTGTACTAAGTTTGGTAGGACTACTGAGTCTACACTTTTCGGCAAGCTGTCTCAGCAAGATACCAGTTCATACCAGCTGTTTCATGTAAACACATTGCATCACTGAAGGCCACATGTGTAATCGGAGTCCTTCCTTTGCCCTCTCCATGTTGTTGTTGTTATCACAAATGGAAAACATTCAACTCTGCAAGACATTTTGAATCCAATCCAGCTTAGCCACCTTGTGGTCCTGTCCCCTTGAGGACAAGGCGAGGTGGATTTGAGTGTGTGGTTGAGCTGGTTTTTGTCATGCCCACTGCTGTGTAATAGAGGGTAATGAAGGGTTCAACACTACTGTAGTCATGGCTTGTAAAAATTGCGCTGAGTGAGGCCAACCATCCTATTGTCTCAGACATTTTTAGCAAAAATGTAGAAAATTTAGAAAAGGGAGGAAAACTGAGTGCTGAGAACAAAGGTGTCTAACTTTAATATTATAATGTAGTAGTCAAGACCTACATGTACACAAAGTTATAAATGTGACAGAACTTCACAGAAGTATGAATGATAATGAATGACAAATAAGCAGATTTATTGATAAACTGTAATGATAGAAATGTTATACCTTTGTACCATAATTAAGTATACCAATTATAGAAATAATAGCAATATTAATTATGTACTTATACTGCCAATTCTCTGATTTTCTCACCAAGAGGTTTACATTCCAATAAACCAGTCAATAAATGTCAGTGAGCTAATCAATGAGTGGGTGTGTACTGTGCAGCTTTTTCTAAATACAGTCTGTATATTATTAGACTGCAGTGGTATTGAATATTATGTTGAATTGAATTATGACATCCAATCAATCCCCTTATTGAATTGGTCTGATATGAAAAAAAGCAGTATGACTCTATGGTCTTACAATTTTATTTGGTTGGGCTTGTAAAAACTCAGTAAAAAAAGTCAGACTTGCCCCATGTTTACATAATGCATACATTTTAATTCCAGCAACACAGCATTGTCTCCTTATGCTATAGTGTGCCGTAAAATGGCTGCAGTAAAGATAATATACACATTTTATGTGTGCATGGTAATAGACTCTTCCAATCATTTACTCGTAGTGCTGTAGGCAAAGTTATAAGGGATAACGTTTTTCATACAGCCTTAAATTGCAGAAATTCCTTGAGTTACATTTAGATATGTTATCTTACTTTTTAGTCAATGTTGCTGATCATGAACACATCAATCATATTGTAAATCAGCCTTGACTTGCAAATAAATAAACAGCAGTAAAAATGTGGATTAATCGAAAAAATTCTCATGGGTAAGTCTCAGACTTTGATTATCATCATTCTGTACTTCATTAAAAAGTTTATCTTTATGATTTCTACTAATTCTCTACTAGTAACTAGGTTTTAAGCCTGAACTGCAAGATATTACATTTTGGTCCATACCGATATATGGAAATGATATACATTTGAGGGTCTGCATTGGTGGACTTGGCAATGCTTTATGGTAAATTTAGGAGGACAGGCAACCCTTTGCAAAGTGTAACTATACAACTGTAATTGATGCGCGAATCATATACACACTGCGCTAGATTTGGTTACTGTGATTGATAAAACTAGGCCACAAGTACAAGCAAAGAAATAACCGAAAACTTGCGGTCGTGACTTTTGGGCAATCCGGCATAATTTGTCAATAACTCCATAGAAAAAATAGATATGAAGAATACTTGATATTAACACTTGACGTGCTACATGGAATGAAAGTGCCCAATTATGCGTCACAAATAATTTACTGACAACGCTTAACGTTGAATTAGTCCGGGCAGTTAACGGTACATTAAAATTAAAGAACTTGCTACATGTATGTCTCTCAGAGTCAGATAATAACCATGCAGACCCTCACAAATCACATTTCTCTCTCTACTTCATTATTAAGCTTTTAAGTCCAAATCAAAGAGCACTATAATTCTTGTTTCTTTCACTGTTACTTTATATTCACTGTTTTCATGGTCACCTCTGTTCTGTGAACTTAAAATCATCACTGTGAAAAACCTGTTGTAATTATTTATGATTCCTTCACACATCCGTTCTGTAAATCACTTGCTGCCACTGTGAAGTTAAAGTTCATTGAAAATGTCCATTTTCCTTACACTGTGAAGTTTTGCTACCGTGAAGATAAAGTGAATTGCAGTACATCATCTCATACTTGAACAGAAACTACCGGATGTAAAAAGCTTAGTAGATTCTCAGAAAAACTCAGGAAGTTGAAGGCTGTGTCCATTGGGACATTACGAGGACAGGCAAACATCCAAATTGAAGCTGAAGGTATTGCCAGATGTTTTTGAGAAACTGTTGTGTACCTTACATTGTATGTATCTGATCTCTGACATACATGTAAGATGAACTGTTGTGTTTAATACTGAGTCAGCTCCTCATCCTTTCTGAAACTGTTTGTAGTATAGTACTTGGTATTTCCTGCCTTGTCCTTGTGTATTTACGTCAGCAAAGGATTGGATCCAGAATTCTGCCTATCTTGATCTTGAACTTGAAATTTTGTGTTTCTTACACATGGCCGGCATGTACAGTATACAATTTGTATGTTAGCTCTCCGGGTTATCGTCTGTTGTTCTCTGTGGTGCGTTGTCTTTATAATTATACTACACTGTATAGATCATCATTTAATGAAGTTCTCTGAAAGTACAACATTATGTTATGTTATAATGACAGAGATGGTACGTCACATCATTTACTGAAAGAAATTTTGACGCACATCCTGAATTCTCTTCTTCTAAACATTCTACATCTGTAATAATGACAATATATGGTCTCAATTTGCCTGCCTTAGAGGCTTGAAAACTTTTTGGATGGATAACCTACAGTGAGTTCCATTGACATTGACAAAGGACTTGAAGTGAGACTGTTATCATCAGTGTTAAGAGGTTCCAGTAGGCTGTAATGACCAGATCTTGAGAGACAGACAAGGCTATCAGGCATCTGTTTGAGATAATGGGCAGACTGATAAGGGCTATCAGTATCACTGTCAGTTCATGTGGTGCAAGTTAGATACAGGAAAGCTCACTTCTAACTTTATTGATGTTCATCCAGACCCTTCAGTAGTTACAAGTAATTCTTGTTTCTTTCACTGTAACTTTATGTTCACTGTTTTTACGGTCACCTCTTATCATCATCATGAAAAAAACAGTAGTAATTATTTATGATTCCTTCACACATCCGTTCAGTAAATCACTTGGTGCCACCGTGAAGTTAAAGCTCCGTGAAAATGTCCATTTTCCTTACACCGTGAAATTTTCATGCCGAATAAAGTGAAATTCAGTATTGTAGATTCTACATTAAGAAATATTGGCAGTGGTTTTATAATTGTGCAATACAACTACAAGTCATGTACGTTTGCAGTTTTCACTGTGATCACAAGCTCCTGAACTCGATCATCCCACTGTACAAGCAAATACATGCATGATCCATACATGTATGTCTTGCAACATTTTGCATTATTATTACCTTCGCGACGAATGGTTTCGTCGAGTAGGTTATTCGATGATGCTTGTCTGTGTGTCTGTTAGTGAACAGAATAAGTCGAGAACGCCTGGATGGTTTGTTGTCGTATTTGGTGTGTCGGTGTGTATGTGGGAAATCTCAAGATGATTAGATTTTGGGCGAAGTGTTTTGCATAATTAACGAGAAAAGTGTAAAAATGTGTTAGATTGTATGCTCATACTATGCTTTCTGGTTGCGACGTGTGGGCTGTATTGTTTCAGGGGATATTGACACGGGTAAATGGGTGCAAAGTTGGTCATGAGGGGTCATGAGGCAGGCAGGAAACGTCAGTTACTGCCAGGGACAAATTGGCTATCAGCCAGCTGTAGGGCAGATACAAGAGATAGACTTGCCCATATAGGCAGTAATGCTTTAAAGCACTAAAACAAGGGCTCAGAAAAGGATTCACCTTAATTGCAAGCCCCCAAAATTCTTATGCACCAGAAAGCCACATCTGTCTACTTTAGAATCATGCAAAGAAAATAGACAGTTGACCAGCTCGTTCTCTCGTAACAGCTGACAGACGAAAACAATCGTCAACTTTGACCTACTCCCAGCCTGGAAGAGTCCACTCGGAGCATGTGAAACCAAACCACAAAGATATCTCCTTACACCAATTAAAAGACTGAAACATACAAATTTTGACCAAAGTTGGATATACACGGCCTTATATGAGTAAGAACAGTCATTAATGCAGTGCCACAGCATGGGAATACCGAGCATGTCTGTGTGTCTGTTAGTGAACACGATAAGTCGAGAATTCTTGGAAGGATTGTCTTGGTATTTGGTATGTTGGTAGGTCTCGATGAAACCTGAAAATGATTAGATTTTGGGCCCCCTATCGGCTTGTTACGGTACTGCAGTGGAACTTCCTGTTATGATATCTCGTGTTGTGGACATGCTATGGAACTGATTTTTGAGTGGTAGATAGCTCGTTGGGCAGAGAGTAAGTGGTATAGGTTTGGGCCCCCTAGCAACTTTTTTGGAACTGCAGGGGTAGGTTTTGCTTCAGACTTTGAAAGGGAATAACTCAAGAAGGGCTTGATGGAAGGTCATGATTTTTTGCATGTACATAGCTTGAGCGATGATGTACATGATTGGATACTTATTATGCAAATCAGTAACTAATTTGCATAATTAATGAGGAAAGTTTATACATTCATCAATTTCCATGATAGGACTCGCAAACATGTGACATATGTAACTGAGGAAGAGAGAAATATTAATAGATATCAGCTATGCAAATGAGAACCTCATTTACATAATTAATGAGAAAATGATATAACTCGATGGGCTTGATGGATGGTCATGATTTTTGGTATGTAGATAGCTTATGTGATGCTTTGTATGATTGGATGATAATTATGCAAATCAGATTATAATTAATGAGGCAATTTTAAAAACCTGCTGTGTTCCATGATATGACTATTCAAATATGTGACATTTGTAACTGAGGAAGAGAGGAATGTCAATAGATAGAAATTATGCAAATGTAGGCCTAATTTGCATAATTCATGAGAAACTACTATCATTCCATACTAGTAAATAACGGCAATTTCATACTTGTTGCATTTAGAAGTTGTGTGAATGTGAACACCATTGAATCAAATTATGCTAATAAGGAGCTTATTTGCATTATTGATGAAAAATGTTAGCATAACCTTCTTTGTTAAGCTCATAATCATAACAAGGAGGTTTGGACAACTTATGTTATTTGGGTGAGGAGGATCAACTGGTATGATTTTTGATTGATGAAAAACACTCCTAATACGTCAGTCATAAAGGTCAAAATCATTTAGCGAAGGTATGAGGTCGTAGAACTCTTGTTGATTATATGATATTAAACTAACACTTTTTTTAACCCGTTGAACCTATAAAACACTGTGAACACCTCCTTTTCCCTTGTACTGCAAAATTAATTAAGTCCCTGTTAACTTTTATCAGTTACTAGCTACATGTAGTAATTTACAGTATGTACATGTATGTACACACCAGGATATTAGATATCTTTAGATGCCTCGGGTACTTAGCTGGGCGTAATTAACTCCTGTCAATTTCATATCTGTGTATACATAATATTTATGTCTTGTGGAAAGATTTTTCCTTTCAGCCTTCATCTGTATGTTGAAACTGAATTTTCATATTACATGTACACGTACTTCATGTACTACTGAAACTAAGAAAAATGGCAATGTTATAAGCATGTAGGCTTTAGGCTTTATCTGATGAGTCAACCTTACCATGAGTTGACTTTGAACTTGAGCTTGAGTCAGAGCCAAACCTTTTAACAGTAATTCTCTTCATTGGGGAATCCTCCACCATCTGCATCTAGTTAAGCTCCTGCCTTTTGCTTTGTTATCAGAAATTATTTGGGGAATGCATCTTGAGCAAAGCTGTGTTGTGTCACTGCTCAACATGTGTGCATGAACCCTTCTGTAACTGTGTAAGGACATCCTTGACTTGGCTGAGCCCAATGCCGTTATACACGTAACCTTCGCCAAGAAAGATATGTTTTTGCATGTGTGTGTGTCTGTGTATGTATGTATGTGTGTGTGTGTATTGTGTGAACGTATATGTGTATTATTGTGTGAACACGATAACGTATGTAGGTACGTGTAGGTCTTGATTTTGGGCACCCTAGCAACTTTCTAAAGTACTGCAGCGGAACGTCCAGTTTTGATATTTTGTGTTCTGGATATACATGTTGCACTATGATCATAATTTTTGAGTGGTATATAGCTTTTTGGAGGGAGATTAAGTCCTGTTGGTTTGGGCCCTCTAGCAGCTGCAAATGAGGACCTTATTTGCATAATCAATGAGAAACATTTATGATATGTCACTGTCGTCTAACAGGTTAACATCATTTGGCAAAGGTATGAGGTTGTGAAACTCTAGTTTCATATTTACTTATAATTTAGTATAAAATGAATAATGTAAGTCATTACGTTCAAGGGCCATCAAATCCATTGTAGTTGTATATTGTATATTTTATCACATCATCTTGGAAGGGTAATTGATTTTTGTTTTAATTCTATTAGTCATGATTATTCCAAAGGATGGGGCTGTAAATAACAAGAATTTACGATAGTGGTGACAATTCTTTATCGATTGATTCATATAAAAACTTGGTATTAATCTGTTATGTAGTGAAATTTTGTTGAGTCTATTTGTAATATTGTACCCAAATGCAATTTCAGTGCTTTAAGCTGCCCAGTAGGCCCTTTTATGCTTTTAGTAGCTTTTAGTAGCCTTTTCTGCTTTTAGTCAAAGTTGAATGTACAGTCAAACCTGTCTATAGCGGTCACTCAAGGGACTGGCCAAAACTGGCCGCTAAGAACAGGTGGCCGCTATGGAGAAAATATCGATTAATTGACCACGAGTGACACATATTTTCAGTACCCACTGAGATACATTTATTCACCGTACAGTACACATGTAAACAGGTAAGGCACATTTTAGAAGTTCGATTGTTGTTCTTTTACTCCTAGTTAGTTAAGAACAAAATACATGTTGCTCAGTTGTCACTTACTGTTCGTTTTCGACCGTTTTCAAACATAAAATCGTGGCGACAATTTTCCTCAGTCTCTTGTTGTGGCTTGTGTTGATCAGCATCTACCATTATGCTAATAGGGTACTCAGAAGAAGATCGCTCTTTTGAATGCTTTTTGTCTTTTCAAAAAATTGCAACAGCCCAAATTTTACATCATAGCAGTATTATCCACATTCATTTTGAAGCTTTTGGTTGAGTAATTATCCTCTGTGATACTTTGCAGCAAAATAAATTTAGTATATTATACCTCCGTAACAGTGGTGTCTTCCGTTATCCTTTATGCTGCTACCTATCCAGTTTGTATCAGCGCCATTTTGAAAATTGCGCGAAACACGTTTTGAGCACAATTTGAATAAATTCCCGGTGAAAACGGAAATTGGGCCGGCATTCAAACATTTCACGAACTTACCGCATCAGGTACATGTGTGGGTTGTATTTTCCAAAAGGCTGCCGCAATATTTGTCCAGTCGAAATGCACAGAAATTGTCAATTTTACCACGATGTACATGTGAAGAAAACTATACTTGACTTCGCGTCAAACCATGGATTTTCTAACAAAGATAAAACATTCTGGTTTTCTTTATTATGATCCTATCCAGTTGAGGCCGCATAAATTTGATAACTGCGTGAAAAAATGAAGATTTTGAACCCGGCGTGCGGTGGCGATGCGGCTTCTACCGGCGCGCCGTGACCGTTATCGGCAGTGTTACTGTACTCGCGGGACCGAAAATCGTCTGGCCGCGACCGCGTTGGACAGGTGGCCGCTATAGCCTAATTCTTAATGCTTATGTCAATGGGAAAAATCCAAGGGACCGACAAAAAGTGACCACTATGGGCAGGTGGCCGCTATGCAAAGGTGACCGCTAATACAGGTTTGACTGTATGTCTAATAACGTTATTGATGGAAGCCTGATTCTTTTTATATACATGTACTTGATGAGCATTCTAAGAAATCATTGTTTAGTTTACTACTGTCATAGTCATACAATGAATTGTGCCCTTTACTTCATTACAGACATTCACATAAAAAGCATCATCATTCCAAAAGTATTAAAAAAAGCAAGGAAAAAGATCTACCTGCACCAAAATACAAAAGGTATCCATCCATTTCAGCCACCTTACACCTTCTTGACTGCTGATTTGGTGGATAACATATTTAATCTTCCAGATCTTTTTTCAAACAATCCTTTGGTGCTCTCTTGGGTTTTAGCTTAAAACTGCATGACATTGTATGTTTTAAACCGGCATATATAGGAATGGTTGGTGGTGTTATGTGGTGATATGTTATGAATAACTTGGTGGTAGAGGCATGGTGATACAGTAAAATGGGAAATGTTTCAATGGATTTAATTTTGCTATAGGGAGAAAATGGAGTGCGCGGTGGTTTTAAGTTCGTGCCTGAAACTGCTATAATGCAGGGTTTTACTGTAAAGAGGAAATCTTTGCGGTGCTTTCAAGTTTGCAGTGAAGAGGTCGCAGCAAAAAATGCAAACATAAAAGTTTCCCCTTTTACAGTACCTGGTGACAAGATTTATCTTTTTTCTTTATTAAGAAATTGAGCGTATTTTGCATCGTGTTGTAAAGTGATTTCTTCTGTCCTACCGTTTCTTTAGCGAGGAAGTTCTTCACGAAAAGAAGCCCTGGCGTCTGTTACAGTACGGCATCACCAGGTACTCACTATATGCAAGGAACGACCCCAACGTGGAAGAGGTGCTAAAAGCCATACGCACCCAGGAGGTGACGTATGTCGGTATGTATCCGTCATTTTTTCCAAAGCAAATGCAGCTTCAATCTGTTTCTTTTTTGTTATGGCCATGTTGATTTGATATATGGATGACATCTTCTGAGGACCGCAAAACTGATGCAAGAGTGCAAATTAAACAAGTTTGGCAAAAAAATTTCCGAAATATTTTTTTTGCAATTTACAACATCATCTGACTATTGTATTTTCTCATTTTTTACAATTTACAGTATGGCCTATAACTTTTTTTGGGGGGAAACGGAAGAAAATTGATGTTCGTTGATGTCATTCACAATAATCAAATCAACATGGCATTTAAGTGTTAAGCATGTGATGTCACAGCCGCCACACTGGTTGGTTGAACCTGAAAGATTCAGATCTATATATAGCTTTGCATAACTCTCTAAAGACTGTAATTACATTAATTCAAATTTACAAACCTCCAGGTTTAAGTATCCAACATGGCAGACTGTACTTATACGTCACGATAATTCATGAAAGACTGCGAACACCCTATTTCGTTTTCCCTGGAACAGCCTAAATACTAAATGTGGTATCAGCATACCATCATTATCGTATTGCACCATAAGTCTGCCTACAGGAGGTTGACCCTGGTTCACCAAAGACAGCTAAGCCCACAAGTACGGATTCTCACAGAATTTGCTGGCCCACTGTTCTATATTCATGACATTGTATATTTAAGACCTACCATGCAGTTATACAGTAACATTTTAGTAAGCCAAGCTAGAGGGAAAATTGCTAGCAGCTTTGCGCTTCGATCTCGACCTAATCTAGTTCTTTTAACGCAAAGAGGTGTGCATTATGACATGACGTACGCGTAGACATCAGATCTGTCTGCCGCCACTGCTAATGACAACCCTTCGTTTCCGCACAAAATCAGTAGTCTACCCACCTCTGCTCAAGACCCTATTACCATCAGATGAGATAAGATGTCAGCATCACACTAGAGTCACTCAAATCACCATCTTAATTGCTCTACTGTGAGTCACAGCTAAAGCTTGGGATAAGATGGCACAATCTGATCTTATCCAAGAAATGAGAGGGAAGATTCGTTTTTCATGTATGGAGATTAAATTTGACCATGTTCATGTTTACATTGCATATACTAGATAATTATTAGGGCATTTTAGAAATGGCTGTAGAATTGTGTTGTAGACTTTGTTGTTGTTGTTGTTGTCAGTTATAGAAATGCCAAATACTTCTTATTCCATTTTATATGTTTAGGTATCAGGGCTCGAAATACTGGGTGCATGTGCACCCAAAATTGGAGCTGTGCTCCTAATTTTGACTGTTGGGGCACCAGCGCACCTAGATATTTTTTGTAGGCTATGGGGTAGAGGTACTATAATCGTATACTGGTATGCAAAACATCCAAGTACCTGAAAAAGTGGTATAAACTTTGTTGTACTTTGTTTGATGCATGTATTACTGTCTTGTTCGAAATTTTGAAGTTAGCTATAGAATTATAGATTTAAGTTCTTAAGAGCGTTAAACTTTAATATTTTTTGCTGACATTCAGCTTCATTTTATGTGGTGCACCCAAAATTCTTTCTGTGCACATAATTTTTTTGGTTGGGTGCACCAGTGCACCTATTTCCAAAAATGTATTTCGAGCCCTGGGTATAGATGACAGACTAATCATTGCCCACAATCAGTTTCTAATTGAATGTACTTAATTGTTACATTGCAAATTAAGAAGTACAGTCATATAGATAGATACTCCACAGAAAAGAAAAGTAACCCATCTTTAATTACTGATGACCGAATGTATCTACTTAACGTAGTGGGACAGATGTGACTTTAATTGCAGTAATTTTGCATGTGTTGATTACATATCGATCTTCTCACCACAAATTAGAAGTACGTGTACCAGTACCGGTAAATGCCAGGCTTTTTTTCAATTCTTGTTTTCCCTTCTAGTCTGTGATCTTGTAATGGTATAAAATTGGGCTAGCCCTCTTATAAAGTTATAGTAGACGACTTTGGTAGCATCCTGTCCAGCAAATGTTGCATTGCATACGTGCGTATCAAATCCAGGCCATTGGGTTTCGAAGGTGACAATATTCATCACATGCTTGAACGGTTTTCATGACCTCATCATTGACTCCAGCGGCAATAAATAGAGGTTCAAGGTTAAGTCTTCCCATTGGGCCATGGCTAAGTTTAATGCATACCCCAGGTAGATAACCCAATTATTCCAATGTACTGAATCTTTCTACTGATTGGATAGAAGGCCTGTCTGTTACCGGAGAAGCTGTTGAAATTGTTTCTCCTGTCCAGACGAGGGTGGCTACCAATGGTCTAAAGCCCTGCGAAATGAGAAGACTGCGGTTGGCAAATTGACAATCTAGCTTCTGAAAGCTAGCCAGGGTTGATTTACATCTTCCCCACAGTTGCTACACTCAAGAAATACAGATCAAAAGACTCAAAGTGTACATGTTATATACAGTCGGTGACTGTTTGTTTGACACAAGCATATTAAAACTTGTTTTTCTCTGGTGGCATTTCTGGGCTACTACTTTTCACCAGACTACAACATACAAAGCACAGCTGTGGAATAAGGTTACACATGTATACATTATACATGTGTACATGTACAAAATGTAAATACAGTTGGATACTCTCTTTTAAAGTGGAAACACATGCTGTTCTCTTGGACTTCTTTCAAAACTAATGCTACCACTATAGTGCCTCTTGATAACAGAAATACTTTCTACCATCTTCAAGGTAGATTTAAGTGGGAAAGGAGAAAGTGCAAAATGTACAAGTTCAGCCAAAGAATATTCCTTCTTTTTACAAATGTATAATTCATGTCCTTAATATTTTTTATTACACTTTGCAGTTAACACAAAAAAAGGACATTAATTTTTTTCAAGGGTAGTTTGATCAACGTTACAATGGAAATTAAATGCAACTTGATTTTTAGAATAGCAGAAATATTTCAAAAGCCAAATTTGTACCACAATCATGCAACATTTTGACAAACGACGGCTGTCGAGACACAAGTTTAGTGGACACTTAAAGACAGTATGGATCAGATTTGATTTACACCTACGGCAGAAAAACCCATTTTCCCGTCGTGGGATAAGACTTCTATCGTAAAGTGACTTCCTTCAGTCCTGTACACATTTTAGAGTTCGTAATACATGGTGGTTGAGACTGATATTATCTATGCCTGAAGTTTCCTAGGTGTTGTACTGTAAATTCGTTTAGTTTCGCAGGGATTTAATTTTCGGAAGAAATGTAAAGAAAGTTTTTGCGATGTTGTCACAATACCGTAGCACAAAACGCATATTCATGGTGTCATGATTTTACAGTGGAGAGGCGCCACGAAAGTAAAACCACTGCAAATATTTCAAGAGTTATCGTACATCAACTTGAGTGCCTGCCGTGGCTAGCATTGCGTAGGATTGTCATCTACGATAAAGTATGGATGTGTGAAGTTCATCTCTAAACCCATTTGTAACGCAAGTATGTTTGGCTAGTGCTGCAAGACTTAGTGGATTTTTCCATATTCCATATCCATGCATGTAGATTGCTGATAGTGATCATCTTCATATGACACACTGTCTACAGAAAACAACCTCCAGGGTAATTTTAGAACATTATTCCTGGTTGTCTGTGACCCTTTTCATGTCTAGTGAGCGTGAACATCCTGCTTACGTCTGTTGATATCGCATTTGATGGTATCTTCCGAGCAGGTATGAAAACAGGATCCTGAGGGAGTGTAAAATGCTTTATCACTCTTCCACTATTGCTTTAACCTTACAGGATGTTACGGTTCGCTGCCACATCTGACGGTACGAGGCGCAATGTGACGTCTAAACATGCGATTCCAGCTTAAGATAAAAGGCATGCATGCTATTTAACTGTGGCAACATCCCATGAAGCAAATCCACTGTAGTGTAATGTGTTCCTTACAGACTGTTAGAGTAATGCAGCGTTATCTGTGAAATTTGATGGAGAGCTGTAGCATAATATGTAATGGCACCTGAAGTTGAAAATGGGTATGATGTTACTGTCAGAATACTCTAAACATCTATAACTTCTTCACACTTATGTGTTTGTAGTAATGTTGTACCATGAAAAAATGTAACCAGACGTGGAAAAAGATAAACAGGATGGCTGTTAGTGCTACACTTAACAAAAATATTTTTTTTTGTCTTTCTAGTTTTTCTTGTTTTTCTTAATTCGTGGACAAATTTTCTATATTAAGAATTTCAAGAATGAGTTAGAAAGAAAAATTGAAGGATCAGTCAGGTTCCTCCCATGGAAATTCTCACAAGGAACACTCTCCTTATTCTCTTACATTTGTACATTAAGAAACTATTTCTCAACAAGATTTTTAGCCTCACGAATTTCTAGAAATTCATTAGTAGTCTAAATTTCTTGTTTTTATTGATTTCAAGATTATTTCTCTTATGTTTAAGAAAATGTTAGAATTTTTCTCTCCCAATTCTTTAATAATCTTACTTCAAGACGAATTTTCTAAGAAAAAATTACTGAAGAAAAAAAATTCTTAACTGGTGGACGAAATGTTTTTCTCAAACACAGAAAGTTTTCTGTGTTTAAGAAGAAGCAAGACAAATAAGAAAATGCATTTCTGAAAACAATTGGATATTTATCTATCTGTAGGAAATATCTTTTGACATGTACAAATATAAAAAGAACTAGTACTCACACACTCAAGATCATGAAGAAATGCAGATACATGTAGATAAATTATATAATATCAACCTTCTCACTGCTGCCTAACTCTGCTGAGAATTGGGTACGTCAGTGTGCTAAAAGTTAAGAGATAAGCATGTCATGGGAAGTAATATTAGATGATGGCTACTCCTATAAGAGATAGTTTGATCCCTAGATGGAAGGCACTAAACCTGACATCCTGCCAGTGAGATTATAGCATCTGGATGAAAATGAAGGTGTGAAACCTGGACAAGTGTGTGACCTTTGGGGGACTGTACATTTGTCATCCTCCAATCTGCATCACAAAACTGGGTGCACCCTGAACAGGGTATACACATACATATTATTATCAGTAAAGACATACATGTATAGCTGAAGAATGTATGATATATGCACAATTCTTATGTTTTCTTACACACAAGCTACATATCAATAGTTCAAAACTTGTGATGTATTAACTATTATTAGCTAAATGTCATTTTTGAAATTAGATTTAGTCTTATATGAAAAAAACAGTATTGTATGATTGTCACAATCTCTACATTTATGCATTGTAACTTAGAGAAAAAGGTTAAATGTATAACCTTGGTAAAATGTTGTTACATGTAGACCTTAAAGGGCATAAGACACCAATGACATCAACATAAAGAATTTCCTGAAATTACATAAAACATAATATTGTTCACACTTCAGATGTTATTGAACATCGAACCCTCAAAACTCATACCTCCAGCTTTCGATTACATTAATCGGTGACTTGCCCAGTCATGATGTCACAATGATCAACGTGGCAGCCGATTCGGAACTTTGCACTGTGGCTCGGAAAGAACACTATTTTTGCAAGCAAACAAAGTAGATATTGTTGTGCCCTTTGATTGAATGTTATCACCATAAATAAGCACTGTTTGCTCATCAAATAATGTTTTTCGCAAGCCGTGGTGTAAGGTTCCGAACCGGCTGCCGTGTTCATTGTGACGTCATGACTGGGCATTAGTCACTGATTAATGTAATCACCTGGTGAGAAGATCAGATAAGAATAAAGAGCTGGATCCATGGAAGTATGGTTTCTGATGATTCAATGTTAGATAACATCAGAAGGGTGTGTATTTGTTTTAAACGTTACTTTATATTCCTTGAATGATGCTACTTCTATTTCAGATAATAAGAAAATGTTGTATTTTGGTGTCTTATGCCCTTTAACAATAAGATATTTTACACCACTTGCTCTCTGCTCCAAGAGCTATATGTACATGTATCGTCCACTTGAACATCACGACCATAGCATGTCCAGGACAGGAGAAATTAAAACTGCAAGGTCCACTGCAATACCATAACAAGCCACTAGAGGGCTCATCAAGACCTGCCAACATACCAAATATCAAGACAATCCATCCAGGTTATCTTATCCACACACAGACTAGACACACACATCCGAAAACACAACCTTTTTGGCAAAGATATCAATTCCAGATCTAACCAGCACAAATTTTACTCTCATGTGGCCACTCAGTAAGCATGGCATGCCTTTTAAGTTGGCATAGTAATTAAAATTCTAACCACCAGTGACCACGCAATTACAACGTCTGACTTATATGTAAATTAGCCAGACAGCATCATCTATCTTGCAATTGATTTGTCCAAGCATGAGTTTCTTTGACACCCTCAAAGACATGTTTTTTAATTGCATCATATGGTGTATAGGTAAGAGACAACCATTTAGCAATATCAGGGCCAAAAAATTGAAATAAAAACTGCTGAAATCTTTGTGGTAGGAACATTCACTAGCATTTTTTAGCACATTTGCGTAATAACTTTATACTTTTAGGATTTTAAAACCGCACAAAATCGTGCTGTACGATGATCCCCTTAGGTTCACGAGCCTACAAAACTCCGGCCATGATTTTCAGTGAGTTCTCTCATCACAACAACGTCATATTTTTGCATGTTGGACGTTGCTATACATTGACTGTGCTAATGTTGTTCGAACTAATCATGTATAGAAATGACTTTAATAAATTGACTTTTAAAATCCGATTTTTCGGACCCTAATATTGCTTGCCTGGGTTTCCTTAAATATATGTACATGTATTACTTAGAAAAATCCTTTTCCTTTGCTTAATACATGACTTTTTTTTCCTAATCGTTTGTAAGTGGCCTTGACCTTAGTTAGTCAACTGTTTTCCCCTCACATTGAAAAATTGATTCTTTGCCTCTTGTCCAATTACTTTGTGAAGAGAGCTGTTTCTAATGAGTACCAGTGGGAATGGCGTATGCTACTTTCCCTCAGCCAAGTTCAAAATGGAGACCTAAACCTCCTATAGATTTTGTGGACAAATTGCACATAAATGGACCAGTTGGTAAAATCCAGGCTCACAGCCCAGCTTCTAGCTTTAATTCTCTATCTTTTCCCAGTGGGTGAGCTTGCAGGTCTTCTAAATTGTCTAACCTTGTTCCTGACTGGAGAAAATTTGACATTTCTCATGTAATCTCTCTGTCACACCTGTGGCAGACCAATGATAAGATCAATCAATCGACCAATCATCTGCGGGCATCAACTACTGATGCATGGGGTCTGTAGACACCTCTCTAGACACCTCTCTAGACACCTCTCTCCAGGATGCAGTAAGATGATAAGATCTTACATGATGATATCTCTGTGTTAAATTGCCTGGGGAAAATACATGCCAGACTGTTGCATTTCACCTGTAGATCTAGATTTTTTCATGATTGACAGTGTTAGAAGCTGATGATCCTACTAAAAAAGTTTGGTATTTTGAAATTATTCTAATTAGTAAATCTTGAAACATTTGTGCCAGTTTGTGGTGGGTTTATTTTCACAGTGACCTCTCTACCAAGAAATCATAACAAGACAAATCTGGATTTTCATTTGTACACTACTTAAATGCAGGACCGCAAACTTGAAACACTATGTATAACCTCCTTTCCCCTTCTACTGCAAAATGAAATCCCAGCTAAAATAAACAGATTTTACAGTATTCATAACTAGTCTTAGATATTCAGTTTTATTTCATACAGCCATGCAGCTATCTTTAAACATAGGCCTGTATTAGATTTTGAAGAACTACACTGTTCTTGAATTATTCACAGTGTAGACAACTGGAATACAACATTGAAGTTGAAGGTATCAGGTACTTAAATCATTCATTAATTTTTTAGAATGTGCTTACATAACAATTGTCCTTTTTTCAATGATGCTTTGTCACAATGCTTTGTCACAAACATGTACATTCTCCTTACAATATTGTACTACCTGCCCCACAAGTACAATGTAGTTTTATTACCAAGGAATATAATGGTTTTGACCGAATTAATTATTCATATGATAAGAAATACTCTTGCCATAAAAAAGGACTGGAAGGGCAGGTATGAATTCTTTATTTGGTTGATGATATATAATTAATTTGTTATGAGCAATTTTTGAGCTCTTGAGATCAGTAAATTATTATTAATGGTATTATTAACTCAAGTTCAACTCTCAAGGCCAACTAAGGGGTGTATAACCGTGCGAACGTACATACATGTATTCATGATCAGTGTTGACCATATGAACGTACATATTAAGTGCTAAGTGCCTGAAAGTCGAAAATACATTTTGTACACTCGTGACTGTGGAAGAGTGGCTTGGAGAGAAAGTGGCAAGTTATCAAACTTGATGGTGTACAATAAATGAACAGCAAAAGCACACAAAAATGCCAAGAAAACTTTTAAAATGAGCCCTGTATGCATGTGTTTTAACTCACATTTGAGTTTTGAAGATAGTTGGTCATCCTATCACTTCAACTGTGATTTTGCATAAACCTGCATAGAAAGGAAGTCATAAACCTGCATAGAAAGGAAGTCAAACTATATTGGTTGGAAAAATCATTACTACAGTAACTACAGTATATGCAATGTCATGCTTCTGTCATCTGTATGTGTCCTAAGTATTATTTCTTCTCTCTCTTGTTTGTATAGAAATGAAGCCGGGAGGGACCCAGCTGAAACTGTTCATGGAGTTTGAAGACACCAGCATTGGCCTCTTCAAGCCATGGAGGTACTTTATAAATATCCTTAACCACATTTAAGCACTGTGGAAACATGACTGCCTCAGAGGGCACTTAATGGTTGATTAGTTAAGGAACTTGAAAGTTTTGTGAACTCAAAGAGGTTTTCAAGCATGATTGAGGGAATATTATACATGACACGATATTGTTGAATAAAACAAAAGTCAGAGTAGTTTGGGTTTATTTGTTGAAAAATTCACTTATACCACAGACTGCAAGGTTGGTAAAAAAGAGAAGCATAAAAGGAATTGTACATAATGTACAGATCACACTAAATGTACATATATGAACGTCTAATTAAAAATAAGTTTATTTTTGTGACAGCTTTGAAACATTGTGACTATTGCATCCCAAAAGTTTCTTGAATACTCTTGCAATATCTCATACCGTCCGGGTGTCTTTTCGAAAGCTGCATGTTGTGATTGATAAGTAAAGTATGAACGGATTCTATTACACTCAAGGTCATCGTATGCTTCACCTTCACTCAGAAGTCAGGTAGAATAAAGCGATGATGA
This sequence comes from Branchiostoma lanceolatum, assembly GCF_035083965.1. Classification (NCBI taxonomy): domain Eukaryota; kingdom Metazoa; phylum Chordata; class Leptocardii; order Amphioxiformes; family Branchiostomatidae; genus Branchiostoma; species Branchiostoma lanceolatum. Next base: position 12,626,116 of record NC_089729.1, read on the forward strand.
AAAGGGTAGCCTGCGAAGGCGAGAAGGCACATGTAAATAGATTCGCAAGCAATCAAAGTACCGTGTTGAAGGATGGTTCTCTTTCAATCACTCGGATGAATCAATATTCCCGTCTGGGTACAGAGCTAGAAGCCGTGGCTTCTCCTGTCAAAAAGTGATAGCTTTTTCCTAAACAGGTAGAGTCGGTGTCATACAGGGTAGATCGATCAGTGCCCGGGGTAAAATTTGACAGTCAAAGTCTGATTTGAGGGAGACATTGGGAATATTTACACCAGAGGGGTGATGGGGGTTAGATGGATGTCTGGGGTGGCTCGCAAGGTGTTATGGATATGATATGGATGTGGCAAAGTTTACCTCTGGTTAATAAGTCATTTCAGTAATTGAGGCGCTTCTAGGGTTGTGACTGATATTCGTATGCTTAAGAAGTACTGGAAACCATTTGGACTAGAAGATGAACGTATACAGTGGACAACAAAATTATTCATACTCCTTGTAAATTTGATGGTGTGTTTTTCTCAGGAATGAAATGTGGTACAGTAGCAGTTACTGTAAAATTGGGAACATTTTTTGAATCTATTTGGTGTGCCAAGTGATGATCAAAAATAGAAATGAAAGTCAAGGAAATTTGTATACGTCAAGTTACCTACTAGATAGAAAGACTTAAATGTATATTACTAAGTTGAACACATTAACACAACACTATCCAGTGCCATGATAAGGTCTTTCACAATGCCCAGTACACATGCGCGGCTACAGGAATTGTGGGTAAGGTCAAATATCAAAGGTGATGGCCCCTGAGATGTAAACAAAACCAGTCCAGACATTGTTATGCACTGAAAAAATGATCCAGATGAGAATTATTCACAAGCCAGGGGCCTTCACCTTTGACATATTACCCACAATTCCTGTTGCCACGTATGCGTACTTGGAAGTGTGAAAGAGCTTATTACAATTGATTGCATGCCAGAAGCCTTGACAATCTATCTTTTTCTGCAATTTTTCTGTTTTTATACATACATACATGTATATGAAGGGTTCTCTTTCAAAATATGTGAATTTTATGACTGTTAATCTTTCTTTTGGTAATCACACCTTCCCTCTCTAACCCAGGTGGCCGAGAGACAGGGAGACTCCCCCTGATCACTTCTACTTCACCGACTACGAGCGCCACAATGCCGAGATCGCTGCGTACCACCTGGACAGAATCCTGGACTTCCGCAGGTGCCCGCCCGTATCCGGGCGCTGGTTCAACGTCACAAGTGAGATCCGGTACAAGTCGGAAGACGAGAAACTTCTAAAAACGTTCTTCGTTTCACCAAGTAAGACCTTGCTGCTACATTGTACACCAGACTTATAAACCACACCAAATCGTTCCTTTTTGTAGTTTTGCAATTCCTCTGCTTGGCATGTGTTCCATCCTATATGATTATAGCTCATTACATAGATCTAACAACAATGATAGAATTTTATGATCGGCCAAGTGCAAGATTAATTTAACTTGAGGCGATTATCACAATATATATGTTTATTGTCATGCCAGTATGAATTGATTCAAATTGGTCATCTCTTTTGCATTAATTTATTGCACTGCATGACATTGTTATGATACTTCTCAGATTTTTGAAAAGTAACTGATCTGGAAAATCAAAATGAAAGTCTGTACCCAGATATACATAGCTTCAGGCAGTGTTCATTGCATGTTAGTCAGATCTACTGATTTGTGTGAGTCCAATCCTTCTGTTTTCATCTTGATTTCTTTCTAAATTAAACGTACTTTAAAGAGTCCAAGAACCAAAGAAATAATTTGATTCAGCCTGAGTGGTATGTTTCCACAAGATCAGAAAGATATCACAACCATTTTGTACTTTCCAGTTGGTAATGTGTGCTTCTTCGGTGACTGCTCATACTACTGCAACACGGAGCACATGATCTGTGCCATCAAAGACCAACACATGTTGGAAGGGTCGGTGGCTGCCTACCTCCCACGCTGGCAGGAGGCACCCAGGAAGACATGGAAACACCCATGGAAGAGATCCTACTCAAGAGTCAAGAAGGCTGAGTCAGTTTACATTTTGCTTATTACATGATGATGAATGTCAATGGTTTGTGTAATCATGATTATGTTACATGTACCAGTCCTGTAGGAGCCTGATAAAAGTAAAGGTACATTGTACATTGTAAAGGTATAATGTAGTCCCATAGCCTATTTGGGCCATAGGGGCAGTGGGTTTTTATCCATGGCATGGAGCCCATTCCTCACCTTCCACAGTCTTTTACCTCGCTAACTGAAGTCAGGTACCATTTCACACGTGGGTGGAGTGATGAAAGTCTTGTTTAGTACCTTTCTCAAGGATGCAACATCTAGCCAAGAGTGCCATGAATCAAAACCATGACCTCTTGATCTCATGTCCATTCGATGCCACACACTGTACAATATCAATTTAACTTAATTGTGTAGTCTTCATTTAATCCTATCATTGGTACAGAATTACAAACAGTTGCCTATTCAGCTGCAAGGTACACTACAATGTAATGTGACGATAGCTTAAAGCACTGTTTACTGAATGTTATTAGTATCTAGTATTTTTTTTTATAGTTATACCGACTGTTTTAGTGTTTATGCACAAAAATTGTGTCCAATTTAAAGTAGTCCCATGTGATATCATTTGACCAATCAGACAGCTTCATGTATTTGAAGTCATACATCACCTTACTTGTCTTAAGGTTAAGTCAAGTGAATGTTAAAGTTGTTTGAAGAAGTTTGAAATTGTTTTAAAGACTTAATCACCTTTGAACCTCTCATTCTCCACAGATGGGAGGTGACAGACGGGGAGGCGTTTTGCCGACAGGTCCGGAGCAGTCCGCCATACGACAAAGGGCGACGATTTGGTGACGTTCTAGACCTGACTGTATACGACTTCCTCATGGGTATGTTTACTTTTCATACATCAGAATTATTCAAATCCCATTTAATGGTATGTTTTCAATCCAGATTCGGTGACATTTACTGGTATTCTGCAATGTACTTGTGCCAGTCCTGGTGTTATCATATGTCTTGCATGTAGTTCATAGTATGAAATTTAAGGTTCACATTAAAATGATGATACTGATTGTTAAAAGAACCATGTGATAAAAGGTGACCATCCCTTATTGTAGGTAACATGGACAGACATCACTACGAGACGTTCAAAGCATTTGGCAATAATTCTGCTCCAATCCACTTGGACCAAGGAAGAGCGTGAGTTGATGACATTCTTGCATCTTTTTGACACTATATAATTTGGTAACTTCATTTTGTTCTTGTGCTGACCCCTTTGTGTTCTCTTATGTTATATGTTTGCTAAAAATTAATGGTCATTATGTGGTAGATATGCAAATGCTAGAAACAGATGGTTGTGCAATAAAATTGTCAATTTTGTCTTTTTTGTCTTAGCAATTCAAATGACGTTTGTGTATACATGTACATATATAAGTATTGTATGCTCAACAAGTGTACAACTATGTATTGACATGGTTATATGAAAGCTTGTTTGCATTTTTAACATACCTCTTACGACGATGAAGGTTAGACATCCTAGTAAAAAGATACGCCAAAAAAGCAGTCAGAGTCACTGATGAAAAGTAGTGAATGCTACTTGACTTTTTCCAAAATCGTATCCGCTTTTTTGGCATACTTAAGTTTTAATACATGTACATACAATGTGTAATCTGCTGACACATTTCTTAATGTTGAACACTTTTTCCCTTTCTCCACAGATTTGGCCGCACCACACATGACGAAATCTCTATTCTAGTTCCAATTTACAGCTGTTGCAGGTGACCTTGATTTTTTTGCTATGTACAGAGTTAAATATTCTCTATCTTTATTCCTTCCATAGTTTTGAATGGTCTACGGTTGCTACAGTTATCATTTAAAAGTGGCTACTAGAAAGGAAAAAGCATTATCTGTTTTCGTGTTAATTTAGTGCTATTCTAAGGCTAATTTAGTTGGCATATGCATGGAAACGCTTTCATATGTCTTAGAGGTTTTGAATATAAGATTTCTGAATCATATATCCAAAGATACCTCATTCAATATTCCCCTATAAACATAGATGAAACCTACCTGTATGTATGAATTCTGTCAGCGAATTTTTGACAACACCTCAAGGGCAGAGCCCATTGTATTTTCAGCTTCAGTCAGTGGTAACGCACCAATTTGTGTTCCCTTAGCATACGTAAATCCACGTGGGCCCGACTCCAGCTCTTAGCCAGGGAGGATTACCGCCTTAGCGACTTGATGCGCGAATCCATGCGGACAGACCCTATCACGCCCATCCTCACAGAGCCCCACCTTCTTGCTCTAGACCGACGCGTCCGCATCATCCTTGACACTGTGGAGAAGTGCATCAAGAAGAAAGGGGTAGAAAAGGTGCTTTTAGAAGATCTAGAACATCTATAGTGATACTTATTGATGATGTTATACATGTAATTCATTCATCTGTAAAAGGCTTCCAGGTCATCTTTTAAACATTCAGTCTATCTACATTTGAGCTGTAAATTTGAGGTCCTATTTCATAATTGATTACTCGTAAATTGAGATTTTGGTAGCATTTGTTTGATAATCTGTACAGAAATTTTTGTTTAAAGAGTTTATCAGATATATACTAAATGATATAGAATATATATATATATTGATATAATGGGTGATTGTTGCATTTTAGAGTGTACTTTTTAATTGTATTATGCCTGAAAAGGGAGTACATTATGTTGTACTTTTGTTGTTTTCAACAATGACATTGTTGAGAGTTCAGATCATCACTGTCATTAGAATTATTTTACAAATATATCTTTTTCACTAAAACAAGTTCACATAACATCAAATTAAATGTTTTTGTGATGAGAGTGGGGTAAGAGGTATTTGTACTGCCACAATATTTTACTACTACTCGGAGCAATATAATGTACATATACAATGTACATGTACATGTACATGTAGTAGATTGTATTTGAATTCTATGTCATAAAACTGTAAAAACTGAATGTTGACATTCTTGACCTAGATGCATTTTTTGATTTGAGATTGTCTTGCCATTTTGATGATAGAAGTCTATTATGTCCATGTAGAATCTGATGTACATGTCTTAATATGATATACAATACAACATTCCTACATGATTGATGAATTATGTAAATGTATGTAACATTTTTACAATGTCATGGACCAAGACACACTGCCTAATATTATCTACGCTCATTTCCAAATGAAGATTTGTTGTAGAGATACTGTATTATTGTAATAACTATATAGATAAGTTATTGCCAATAATGATTTGCCTTGAAAAAAGATTTTCATATGGTAAAAGGGAATTTTATTTTGCCGAGAAATTCCTAAGCATACCACAGAAATCACATTGAGTGAAAAGTACTTGAATTCATTTGTGATCTGATGATACTGTAATGTAAGTCATTCCTAGTACCACAACAGACATGCATTTAGTGACATAAAATGAGAATCTGATAAAATGATTGTTATACATGTATGCTGTATCCAGCAAGCATACATACGTGCAATGTATCATCATTGAAGCACATTTCTGTCATTATATCCACTCACATTTTGCATATGTCAATGAATATTATGCCTACTGTACCTATGACGTAGATGTTGTTTGAAACTGGGTAAAAGCCACATGTCATGTGCATGTAGTTCCATGTTTTTCATCTACTTATACTGTAAGCTTTGGTCTAATAATGGACTTTTTGGTGCTCTTGATCCCCCAATAGGGGAAGAGGGGGCAATTTCGCTGCAAGGCTTTTACATTTATTATTACCATTATGTGTTTCAATATGGAAAGAACTATAGAAGGTGACAAATATAAATCTATGAGACTAAAAAAGTTAGTGTAATCTTAAGACAAAATGCTTGCGTGCTTCCAACATAGAGTTACACGTATTGGGTGTGCTTTTTTTAAATTGACTTAGTCTTTGAAAATAGACTTCTGTCAAAGGACCTTGACACTTGCTTCCAGCTGAAAAGATAGAATTATTACACATTTAATCTAACAGCAACCATAAAATTAGTTGGTTCGCTTTTACGTCCATTAAAACAGCAACACGACATTGTACATTTTTAAGGATTATACAATAGTGATGCATGATCATAATGATTAAGAATCATAGAAGATCTAATCTTTAGAACTTGATCATTTTTTACGAATTTTCATGTGTATTTTAGTCCTAAATCATAGTTTGGAGGATATGCTGCTGTTTATTAAGTCAAATTTCTGATGACGTGTAATGTTTTGCATATGACCGTGTACAATGTGTATTGTACAAAATGAGATTGATATTATTAGTGGCGAATAAAGTGTAATTTTTGCACAAAAGTCATGTGTTTTGTGCTCACTAATTTTGAAGATATAACTTCAGTAAATACATGTAACTTTGCAGAGAAGGTCCCTAAACTACATTGTATATCCAGCAGACAAACTGACCAACGAGTTGGTGTGATTGGATAAAGCAACAAGGAAACCAATAACGTGTTTATTCACAATAAAATGAATAATAGACTGCTTACAAAGAAGTTTTCTCACCAAAGTCTTACTTGTACAGCTTCCTATGAGAGGAACAAGTAAGAAATGCAAACGATATTGATCTGTTTATGGCAAACAGGATATGAAAATGTTTTTGTTACCAAGAAAAGGATCAAATTGATGACGGATGGGAAGAAATAGGCAGAGTATGTGCATGTAGTTACCACTATTCATTGGAATTTATAGACTCTGAGACACATGCAGATCAGCAAACTCTCAACAATCCTGTTTTGAAATGGTAGAATATTCAATTTCATAATCTTGTTGATTCTAGCGTTTTTTGTATGTTAAATCGTGTTGCATCATTTCCATCTTGCTATGCTCCAAATTTGGGAATTTCGCTTCTTTCTCAATGATCAATTTTCTTCTTTTTTTCATATCAACCCTATTCTTGCAAGAGAATGTCAAACACAATGAATTTTGTGGTACCCGAACAAGAAAACATTTGGTGCATCAAAATACAGAGAAAAGTAAATTACAATTTGACTAGATGATATATAATAGTAAGCACACAATTCATACTTTACATTGAAATTCACGTAGTCGTTTACAATAGTCTCACTCTGATGACACAGAAGACTACCAGTCCTACATTATGTGCAGTATACATACAAGTCTGTGATACATTATACACAATGGAAACCGTCTACTAAGATGACAATGGCCAAAAAAAAGATAATATACGCAAGTTTGAAAACATCTCTACAATCAATTCAGATTAGATATGTGACATACTAGTATTACATTTCTAACCACCCTTTCAGTGCAAAGTTAGGCCATGTTGATTTGATCATATGGATGACATCCTCTGGGGACCCCAAAACTGATGCGAGCGTGCAAATAAGAAAAAAGTTGCCTTCATTATGAAATCTACGTGGTCAGGAAGGATGAACAAAACTAAACACACAGAGTATGCCGAAATATAGATTCTTCATTTTTGTTCTTTCAAAACTTCTTATTTGACTTAAGCATTTGATGACATTAGTATCCGTTTTCCGAATCTTCTTCAATTTACATCATGTATTTTCTCACCTTGCAGCTACTATTACGATTTACAGTATGGCTGAAAACATTTTTTTGAAACGGACGAAATTGATGCGCGCGCGGATGTCATCCATATAATCACATCAACATTGCCTTATCACAAACAAGTGCATGCCATTGTTCAATATAGATAATGGTGTTTACTAATTAAACATATTCCAGTTCATTTTCCAGAGCCACAGCTAACCGGCTGTCAATCCGGCGTTCGTAGCTCCGTCCGGTTGCGCCAGTTTCTTTGTCGGTCACTGCGCCAGCTATGTCCGCCCTCGAGTCATCGTCAACCGCCACCTGTCCGGGCAAGTCCCCCAGACTCTCAACCGACTCGGACACCAACTGGTTGTAGCTCATTGTGACCTCCAGAAAGCTGGTTTGAGAGAAGGAAGTTTCTGTGCCTGGTCTGTATTCGGCTGGCCCAGACAGTGATGCTGACTGCCCCTCCAGTAGGCAATTGAACTGTCCATAGGTGCCATTCTCAAAATAATCTGGCATCATGTCTTCGCCCTAGTATGTAAATAGAAAAAAAATGTATATGAATGAATCTGTTACTACGAACATATAATGAAATCAAAATATTCTCAAGAAATGATGTCTGACTTATCATATGTTACAAAGTAATTTGAAAAATTGTTCAAAAGGACCACCAAAAAGTTGTCATATTGGCCAGGTGGTATGGTCCGTATGTAGAGGTGGTAGTACATGTACCTGTACAGGTTTGATTGTAGTTACCTTTGCCTACAAGGTTACATGGATTGTATGTTTTCGGTGCAGTGTCTTTGTTGACGGCACAACTTGAGAAGTTGTGGATGGATCCGTATGATATTTGGTAGGTGGATTCGGAAAATGAGGAAAATCTAGTTTGATAATGGGATTCCTAGCGGCTTTCTATGGTACTGCAGCGGAACTTCCCATTTTGATATCTTGTGTTCTGGACATGCTATAGTCCTGACATTTAATTTAGTGGTAGCTAACGTTATAGGTATCTCTTGTTAAACTTTCTTTAGCTTACCATGGCAAGAAGAGAACATGTAGACAGAATAAGTATTGGAGCAAAAAAGATACTCATGAAACTTACTGAGAAGTATTTTGCGGTGTGGTACTCCAGGTCATCAATGGCGTTCTCCTGTTGAGCTTCTGGGGTGATGTACATGCGGTACACCGAGGAGACAAACTGGTCAATGCGCTCGGGGAAAGTCACCTACAAAGAGACAAAACATCAAACAATGGTTGAGAATGATTGTTGATTTACTTATCCAGTACACTACACCATAGTCCAAAATCATGCAGTTTTTGTACAGGTTTTGTAATATATATAATGCAATAATCAAGATACAAATGTACCTTCTAGCAGGTTTCAAGTGAACTGCAGATTGATACGTGAATCTTTTAATGATGCTGTCCTTCAACTACACTTAATTGCCATGGTTTAATGTCACTTGATGTTAACTTACTTGATGTTACTAATCATTTACTGCTATTGTATAAAAATGTATAAGGTGTAGAAGTATAACTGCAACTCACATGATATGTATAGACGTGTATAAAAGTGAGAAAATCGATTTTTTAAACACTAGTTAGAATGTTACCTCAATTTGTTTAGCAGCCACATAGCAGCCCTTGTTCACACGAGGCCCTCTAGCTTTTTTTACCAGACCTACATCTGGGGCTACTGTCGGAGCTGGCGAGAGCGGCTCTTCTAATCCAAATATCTTCTTGACACGCTGAAAGTAAGACATTTTCTCAGCGTATTTTCTCTTGAAATACGATCAGTTATTTTGTTGACAACTTGAAAATGGAGAACTTTGCTTCAGTTTATGTAGATGAAGGTTTGACATGCACGTAAACAATATTTAAAGATAATTCAATCTCTAAAAGTGTATAGATAGTAGCACATTGCTTCCGAACGTTTCTAATGGTATCCATCGCTTTTCTTTTCAGGGTCACTAGAATGAACTGACAGAATGAGTCAATACTAGAACAAGACGTCAAAACATCCGGGAGTGATCTCCATATATCATCCAGTTGTAGAGATTGATTGGCTTTATATTTATCTATTTTAGTCACATGCGTGTGCTTGATCAAAAATATTGAATTGTATGTGAAAGTGGTGTGCAAATTTGAATACTTACCCCCAGCATGAAATCCACTATTTCATATTCATTCGATTGCTTGTCATTGTCTCTCTTAACTTCCTCAAAGGAGGTCGTCAGTACTCCTGTAGATGAGGAAATGCAAAAGTTTTTTCATGTTAATGAGTATGTTTTGCAAGGCATCGTTAGTATTCCACGCACTGTATATGGGAAGAACTAGGTGAATTCCCCTAGCTCTTTTCAACAAGTACAATGAACGGTGGATCGCAGCTTTATAATTACATCCCAGCCTAAGGACAACGAACCGCAGTTTCGTAGCATGCAGTTAGGTGAGCAACAATGGCTTGGATTCAAACCTTCAATTTTGGGCCAAGAGGCAGACTTTTGATTACCACACACCCCACACCAGAAAAAAACACGCACACTGCATGCTTTTTGAACCATAATTTTATCAAACTTACCGATAAAGACGTTGAGGATGACAAAGGCCATGGATAGGGTGAAGGTCACAAAGATGATAGTTCCCATGAATGGCTTGGCCGCGATGATCTCATCAACCTCGAAGTAACCCATCGTCGTGCCAACCAAGGTTTCAAAAGCGTCGACAAAGCTCGAGAAATCCTTGAGGTGAATCCCAAGGACCAAGTATCCCAGCATGGAAAATGACACCAACAGTACACCTGAAAAAAGGAAAATAAGACTTTCATTTCGGATGTCTTTTTTTTTCTTATTGATGGGAAAGACTATGGTTTGAAATACAATAAGTTGCTTGTGTAACAAGGGGGTGAATATAATTTCTATCAATATTTGAATGTGCTCGTGTGATTGCTTCATTCATTAAACATCCACACACTTAAAAAAAGAGTACGAATACGTAGTAGGTTGCTTGGCTTACAATGTTTTCTATAGCAAAGCCTAAATGGTGCTACCATTAGCAATACTTGAAAAGGCATAATGCTTTACCTCAGTTGAGGATGACTCACGGCTTTACCTTATTTTACCAAACATGCTAAAATGGAATACTTTTAACGAGTCTGAACATATGCAAGCACGTTGTTAGAACGCCTCCGAATGTTGACTGGAATTATATATGTTCATTCATCGGTGATGCAAGCAGCATTCGTGGTCCGTGTAAGAAATAATTTATCTCTGCACTCACCAATGATGATAGTAAATGCCGTCAGTTCTTTTGAGCAGTGTCGGATGGTTGAAGACAGAAGGGACATCCTTCGGTTGAAACGCAGCAGACGAAACAGTTTCAGGGTGGCCGCATAGACCAAACACGCAACCAGATACTCGTACAGCTGGTTCCAACCAGTCACATACTGCAGGTTGACGTAGGTGCTGTTTCTTCCATTGGCCCTGATGACATTAGAATATGATTTATGAACATGAAATACCGAAAGACGGTCCGCTTCCTTTGAAAAATTGTGGTATGTTTACCCTTGGTTTGTTTTTGTCATGAAATCTTCACAAGAAGTCATCGTATCAGATTGTAAACGTATATCATTCTACCATATAGTATTGTATTTTTGATTTTTGAAATTTGTCATCATATGCATTTAACGGTTGAGTTGGTATCCTTAGACAAGGAAATCAATATCTCCAAGTTTTGACCAATCACAGTGATTGTGACAAATCAGAATGAATGTCCTCTGACTTTGACCAATCACTGACCTGCATTTTTTACCAATAGATGTCATCTACACCAATCAGTGTCCTGTAACTCAACTGTGACCAACTAATGAGCTTCATTGACTAATTTTGCCTAGTGAAAGGAAAGGTATGTAAATTGTATGTCTGTCAATCACTTTGTCCTACCTGGCAAGGTCATCCAAAAGACTATTGGTGACAACCAGCTTGTAGAAATATGCCACAATCGCAGCAATGGAGACGGCAATCACGAACAGTTCTATCCAGTTCCAAATGTCTGCAAAGTACTTTGTACGATCTCTGCACAGCTCTCTCAATTCCCTACAAAACAAAAAAGATAGTGCTGTCTCTCTAGTATTTGCATAACCTATAAAGATTTGCATAACATTTGCATGGTAATTTGCATAATGTGATGTATCTGGTCTCCACATAAAACAGTTAGTACTTCAAATTACATGAAAAAAAAGAGTTCCCAAATCCCAATAGAACCAAGTAATATTACAAATTTGCGTTTCTTACCTGTACATAAAGTACAGAAGGAACCCAAAGTAGACGACTTGGCACACAAGCTTTAAGGTATCCAGGCTCGAGTAGTAGCTTAGGAGCCGTACAGGGCTGATCTTGTAGGAGGGCATCATGTTTCCAGAGGGAAGAACTTCCAGAAGAAAACGAGCGTAGCTGAATAGATTCACCTTCAAATAAAATAATAATTTCTTTGTAATTATTACGGAAGAACTTAAACTAGAAAACATGAAAACAAGAATGAAAACATTTCTAACAAGTTTTTATCAAATGTTAATTCTAATAGCTATCTTACATTGACATAATATGCAATTGTCCATTTGATATCTGCCTCAACCTAAGGTGTGTTGAAATTCCCAACTTAAAGACTGCTGCTTTTTCCAACGTTTTGAAAGATACACTGTAAGATTGATATACCTGCGCATTGTAAACGGAAAATTCCACCACAACGGCCCTAGTGTTTCTATCCAGCCATCCCTCATGCTGTAGTTGCTGCATCCTCTGTACCAATTCCTCCTTGTTTCCATCTAGATGTACAACATATCCTCCCCCTGTGTAGATGGCCATGATACCTTTTTGCACAAGATGACAGGTGATTAATTGATATTATCATATTGCCAGACTGTGTAGACCAATAACAAGCCTCCATTCTATTGGTTATACTAGTACAGCCATAACCATGCACGGGGTTAATGAAGAAGAAAGCTAACAGGTGTATTATTATCGCCATTCAGGAACAGTTGTGGGAATTGATGTTGCCGGATTCTGTTCTTACCATGATATAAGTGGGCATTCTATCAAAGCGCTATTATGCATTGTCTACATCATGTGCAAATTGCAAATTGATTTTGCAGTATTGTTCGTACAATTTTACAGTAAAAAATGTTAATTTCAAAGCTTCGCCATTCAAGTAGATTTAAGTAATGAACAATGGCGCTTAGATAAAACAAGTAGCTACTCTGCATGATTATCATGTAAATGAACTTATGGCAAACTACCTACAACTTTCTTAATTCTACAAGCTATTGTAATCTTAGTAGGGGTTAATCCGATTTTCTCCACAAAGCAACTGACACCTTCACAGAGATGGCTATACGGAGGTCATTCTTAAAGCCCTTACCTTCGAATGGATACGACTCTATCTCTCCAGACTGTGTGTAGGAATACTCCAGTCTTCCAGCATCAGTACTTCGGTTGTAGTTATCATCTTCCCATCCGGGTCTGTAGTTCCCGTGCTCTTCGATTTCCCAGGAGTATTCGGACGTGCATGTCAGTCCCAGGAGTGGCACAGGACTCTCACAGCCACCTGTCATTATATAGGAAATCATGGGTGAAAATGAAAACGAAATTGTAGCAATAGAGGTCCTGACTATTCACCAATGAGTATACTAAGTAATTCAAAGGAAGGAGAGTAAAATTGTTAGAGAAAAAAAAATCCGTTTGAAAAGATCTTTTTGATAATACCGGTAACTTCTTATCTTTCTTTTCTTTTTTCTGTTATTTTGAAATTCCAGGTGGGTATTCTTTTTGATTTAGTATCTAAGCAGAACTTTTTAAGCAGGATGTTTTTATTTGAATAGAAAAAAAAAATCCACACTCGTTGTGGCAAACTGTTGAGGACGTCGACTCAGTGATTTGTTGATAAATAAGCTTTGTTTTGGTCCGTACAATTCAACACATAATGTACTGATGATGATTCACTGTATTCTGCAGCTCAGGTAGTTGTAATGTACTGGCTGTAGATTAACACATGAACAAAAACATCTAAGAAGTCATTAAAAATGGAAACATTACGCAATACTTTATTTTAGAAAACCTTCAAATCCTACAATAGGGGGCTTAAAGCATCTGCTCACCTTCTTTAACCCTTAGCTGCCTAAGAATGGCATACCCCACCAGCATGGAGATCTTGTCAGCCACCAGCGGCCCGATGTTGTCTGCAGCCTGGCTGTTGTACCATTGACCAGGTTGCAGTCCGTCTAGTAGCGACCCTTGAGCCCAGGACCAGAACTCATCTATAGTCTTTATCTGAAGGGAACATATTCTTTTAAATGTTGTGTGTGTGATAAAATTGTAATATTTTTTTTTTCAGTCTGATGTCAAATACACAAGAACCATATCAAGTTTTTACTGGCGTTTAAATTGAGGGGAAACGTGTAGCAGTCTGAAATGATTAGCCCCTAACATGACTAAAAGCTCTATGGGCAGACTCAGTTTTTTTCCTGAGAGTTTACCACTGTTTTGTATTGATGATGATGATGTTGTCAGTGTTCATGCACAGCTGTGTGGCCCAAGGGATAAAGAAACAGAGATGGGTGCTGCCCTATACATCATGTGAGATTGGGGAGAATTTGAACCAGTGTGTTATCTGTCTATGCTCTGACCTGTTCAAAGTTCTCTAGAAACGTTTCCTGTATGGTTTGGCGCATCCTGTAAGCATTCTCGTCCCGGCTGAAGTAACTGATGACCACGATGATGAAGATGTACATCAGATAAACCACGATCTCCCTGTAGGGACAACAGTTAGCCAGGCTGCGCGGACCAATAACAAGCCTCCATTCATATTGTTTATACTGCAGCTATGACGTCATAAACATGGGTTAATGAAGAAGAATGCCCTACACTCGTAAGAATGAGTTAAGAATGAAGAAACATTTCGAACAATGCCAGTGTTAGTTTGACATCGTTAAAGATCAACTTTTCCCTTTGAGTTAACAGTGACATAGCGCCTGGTCTGTGACCAATAACCACTAAATAATCCACCGAGTGAGCAAGCTATTAGGGACAGCCTGGACGCGCATGATGTTCCCGCGGCCATTTCTGACGGACCAGAAGTTGGGACGTGCTCAGACGAACTAGGACGCTCTTAGTCGGCGTCCAAACAGTTTCGGACGATTTCATTTTCACAGAGCACTTTAAGCCAGGCGTTATGTTAAGTCAATCTAAACACCAATGAAAAAGTGGGCATTAAGCGATCTACCGTACCCCCGTGTTTTTGTGTAGTAATATTCAACATTTGGTCCTCTGCATGTAGACAGTGTAAGTGACACCCCTACATAGTTTTGATTTTGAGGGGGAGAGTAGACGTTACCTTATGATGCTGTACATCTTGAGTTCCTTGTTCCTGAGCGTTCGAGCAACTTCAAGTTCAGCTTCATCAGGGGGAGCCTGGTCTTCCATTGAACTGTGATCTAGGTCATGACGAAATTAATTCTTAACTGATAACTATCAAGGATTATGCATACAATAGATGCTCCGTTCGTGTTTAATGTGTCTATTACTAAGACGTATAAGCTATCAATTTTAATACATGACCATGAGTTATTCAGCCTAAAAGTGCAATAGCCAATTCTTCATAACCCTGATTGAATAACAACACCACAGAGTATACGTAGATTGATATTTCTTCGTTCATATCATTTGCAGTTCGTCTTTATTAACATGTTCCCTTCCTCACTTCATTAATGGCGTCAGTATAAATGTAGCTGAGTGGTTAAAAGAGTTGACCTCGGATCGAGAGATCACGGGTTCTATTCCTGGCATTTCTTTAACCTTCGTCACTTGAATCTTTCAAGATGTATATCTCACCTGGAGTGAGGTGCATAAACTCCTCGTCTGATTCCAAGTCCGGGTCCATCTCCATCTGTTCTTCATCATCATCATCGTCATCATCATCACTGGACTTGATGAACATGGCGACAAACAGACCCAGCAGGAAAACCTAACAATAAAAAAAAAACGTTTTCTTACTAAAAGATGGTAGGTTATTTTATTCTATCAGCTTGATCACCAGTATGTTCTACTTGCCTCTTTGCTCCTGTGGCACAGACAAGGAAAGTATAAATCACAGTAACTTTCTAAGATATCTGACTTTATGGTGTATAATGCAATGCTTAAGTGGCACCTCAAGACCTAATGTTAAAATGCCAGTTGTGCACAAAAATTAAAAGTCGAGTAAGTCAAATAAAAGACCGTACTGATATGTTTCATCCACTGACATCGTGTACTACCCATACTCTTATCAGTAAGTGCTGTGGGTTCTATAACATGATCAACAGCAGGATGTGACAGTCCTTAAATGTCGTCCCTCTGTCTTAAAATGCTATGAACAGGACTGCAATCCTTTCCAGACGTCTGCTAGTCGTGCGAGCGACAACAGCTAGGATTTGAACTCTCAACCTCCAAGTCCAGTGGTTAGTTTACTCAGATTTTACCAGTTCTGAAAAAGTGTGTTGTTTTGTGGTTTAAGCTCCATTACCACAAAACTAAGCCAACACAATTTAGAAAAATGGTTCTACTTTGAGACTATCTATTGCCCACCAATGTCCCTAACACTTGCCTTGATTGGTTGAGTTACCAGGACGGACGAGGAAAAGGACACGACCATGGACGTAATCCACTTGGTTGCCGTTTCATTCCCAAACTGGATCCCGTAGAAGATCACAAAAGTCGTCGACGTACCAACCGCCAAGATAACGAGGATCCAGGCAACTATGATACCCCACCAGGGGAAGCTGAACTTCTTCTTCTTCTTGCTGTTGTCTTCTTTCGTATCAGACTGGAACGGTTTTCTGATGCTTTGTGCACTATCGGAAACAACTGTGTGGTTGAAAAGATAACATTAGTATCTGTAAGTTATGGCATTTGAAATCGGGGAGGGCAGATAAGTAATGCTCTCAATGGAATCATAGCAGGCTTTCTGATGACTCATAAGACAACGGTGGTATTCCATGGAAGCAATCACGCTACATCTTAAGTCTGCCTTCAACGATGGTATGTCATGGAGTAAGCAGAGCCTCCAAATAAACAAGGATAGGGAAAAAATACATTGTGTAAATGTTTTTACATACTTTAAAAAAGATTCTACAGAACAGGGCTCAGAGAATTAATGAAAGGTACGAGTATTAGAGACATCTGCACGACTTATTTGCTATCTATAGGATGTAGTTTGAATAAGAGGGGTATTCTAATTTGGCACCTGTGGAAGAGCATGTTTTATTGTCTGTGTCCTGTTGCTCCAGTGCTACCCTAATCCGCGATGGTCTCTTCCTGCGGGGGCGGGACTTGCGGAACAGCTGGACGATAATGAGGTTGATGGGGAAGGTGATGAGGTTGGACATCAGGCCCACACCGATCTGAAAACAATGACGCGAATATTATCATTATTTGTATTGTAGATTCGATTGCTTGAACTAGCCGTGTGTGTGTTATGCAGTTAAATGAAACCCCATTGCACTAACCTAGGTACTTGCATCATGTTTTACCTTTATTATTAAATTCTTCGTACTGATGGAAAGCATCATCTTCAAAAACACCAAAGTTTCAGCACCAAGGAAAGGGCTTTAACAACAATGATAGAATTTGTAGCTACACATTATGATTTCATGGATTTCATGAATTGATTTTGACTGAAATAGACAGTTGTACATGTAGTCTAGATTGAAACATGTCACCATTAAGTTAGCTGGGTTGTCTTGATTGGTTGGAATATTCAAGTACAGCCTCCTTTTTTATCTTATCCTTTTTCTTTAATGTTAGGCCACATCCTGTTTTAAATATATATTATTCCCCTTCCAGGGGTCATGAATATGCAATATTTATTCATTCACAGTGGGAGTTCTACAATTTACATAAATCTTCTTATCAGCCCCAACCATTAACCCTTCCAAAAGGTGAATGTTTCATTCTTTTTGATAAGTACTAGTGCTAAGGGTGGTTTCTATACCTGCTCTGCGCTGAGTATCAATGGTCCAATCCTGATGGCATTGGAGGATGGCTGGTCAGGCAGGATCCCGTACCACATGGCACTGACCAACATGGCGCACATCAGGAGGGACAGACAGGTCGCTAGGCGCTGGGAGGGGTGGGCCAAAATGGGTAAATATTATGTATTGCATGTAACTTGTAATTTTTTTTACATAAATTGGAGTATAAACATGAAAACAGAACCAGAGGGCGGGGTTTATGCATTGATGCAAACAGTTCTAATGAGTGGATATAGTCAGATTTAAGTTTTCCTTCCATCTTTTTGCTTTCATCTTGTCCCCTTTTGTGCTTTCTACTTCAAAACGCACACAAGAACCGAGGTAATATACTAGTGTGGCATGACTTAAAAGAAAATTTACAGACTCTAATTGATGATTGATGATAACTGTTTCAAAAATTAGAACCTCTACGTCCAAAAGCTTGAAGAAATAATTCCTGATAGACTTATTTGGGGGAAAACACTAATTAATCTTTCCAAAAAGCACGGACACTTGTTACTTTATTTACATGTAAATATATCTTGGTGTTGTGAATACGCACTGGTGTCCCTAGATGGTGTTTATAACCTCACTTCACAAGATTTACCTGAAGACGTGTGAAGCGGCTCTGGGGAGGTCTCAGGAAGACTGAGAACCAGATGTGTTCGTCTTCAAGATCCTTGCTGGTCTTGGAGGTGAAGAGGTGTTTGAAGGACAAGGCCTGCTCTCTACCAGCCACTGGTAGCAGACGACTCACCTAAGGTTACATACGTCATAAATAAATGGGAAATGGGTAGTGGTTGAATGGGCTAATGCCAAAGGTGCGAGTAGTATATGGTATACTAGATGTGAGTCATTATTCAGGTGGACATAGTTGTTGATCATCATCATGTTATTCATGCATGCTACATAATGCAAGTCAGAAATGTTAGTGTACCCATACAAATGTATGTATGTATAGACATGTACAGTGTGTAACTATCAATGTAAGCAGATGCTGCTACTGATACTGTAACAGACATGTATCAATATAAGTGCAAAGGTAAACAGACAATGTCTGACTCGAATTAATTGTACCACGTGTTTTGATTTCTATAGCGGTTTTCCTATCAACCGGCATTTTACAGCTTGTGAAGTCACGGACAAGATAATCTAATATGCATGTCATTGAGTACCTTTCCATCGCCCTTTTCCACAGCCAGCCAACAGTTACCGATGAACATGTACTTGGATCCGGACAGTGCGTCCCTCACGATGATATGACGTAGGAACCAGGATGCATGGTCTCCACCTCCACTGTTGTCGTGCCACACTCGCATGTACATGATGTTTCCAAGAGGTCTACAACATCAATCAAAGAAACATTTCTGAATGATATTTTTTTAAATCATAATTAAGGTTATATTTACATACATATACCGAAGCATAATCTGCTTAATTACGTATAAGCCATGCCTTATTGAAACTCTACATTTCAAATGAATGTCAAAACGTATAGTAGACTAGACTTTTGTTGTATCTTACCTTGCTGTAGACAGGAGAAAAGAGTCCTTGCCACCCCGCCGCAGAATCCTTCGCTTGGGATCTTCCAGTTGCCGTACTCCTGACTCACCTCTCTCTCCATTAAGTACAACACTAACCTACAAACAAGTGTTAAGGCAGTATTCTGTTAACATTGTATCCATCATATTCTAGTTCACTACTTTGATTTGCTTCCCTGCAGGCTAGTCTGGCACCCGTTATGCTACGGTCACATTTGCACCGGTGCTCGTGGGGATGTAGTCCCGACCGGGCCCCGAACCCACAGAGTTGTCCCGGTGGACTGCCGGATAAGAGGAGGGGGCTCTCTCGGTGTTCTCATTATTAGCTGACGGCATCTATTCGTTACCGGGTCCCGGGTTCATTTTAAGTCCGAGTTAAAGAAATGTCGTGGCCTGGCTGTGCCCACAAGATAGCCAGGCAACCGCAGGGTGTTCCGTGGGTGTTACGCTCGAAAGTAAAAAAAAACAACAGCCCGTTAACTACACAATTTGTGAACGAAGCATTAATAGGGGAAATTGTGTTGAAAAAGTCCAGCAACCATTGTGTACCACGCTGTTGGATATTACGTGTGTTGCCGTGCATCCTGTCGTGAAAAAAAGCTGTGTACTTACCTTTGACTTTGTGCCACAGCCCTTCCATAGTCCAGTGTACACAAAAATTTCATACAGGTATCTGTCTCCTGGTTGGTTGTCTGGTAGTGGAGTCAGACCAAGCTAAGCAAATTAAAGGAAAAAAAATTCATTACCAAATCTACTATGTAAGGCTTTGTTCGCATTTGTAGAATGAGATTTGAAGGAGATCTATTCTACATGTACTTTATCAGATGCGAATAAAATGTCCTGTATACAGCCATTGATGGAAACGTTGATATGACGTGTTATTATGTGCATGTATTCCGTTGCAGAATTTCATTAGAAAGTCATTTATCATGCAGTTATGATAATTCTCAATTGTAATACAGTAATACAGTAATATCTACAAAGTTTATAAAACTCAAAGACGTGTTCTCGCGAGACTAGGTCATCCCGTGATCAAGATGTACAGTTGGCATCGAAAATTTGGAGGTGCGTATCTCATTACCTTTTCTTAGTCACTGATTGATGAATATTCTAGTAACCGTTGAAGACGGATGCTTTAATTTATTTTGTTTTTAAGTATGCAGTAAACTGGCCATAGATTAATAATTGAATATTGAATATTTTGTATGCATTACAAGTACTAACAAGAAAATATTTTATGATAAACGTGGAAGTGACAGCCAGCGATGACACTTAAATCTTCCTATCATTTCTATATCTCTCTCATCCATTCTTCGTGCCCATATTTCCCCAATGGCAAATATGACGTAAATGGTGATAACGATAAATAATTTGATATAATTGTTTATACATAACAGGTCCTAAGAAGAAAAGATTTTATGATAAATGTGGAAGTGACAGCTAGCGATGACACTAAAAATTGATCTTCCTACCATTTCTATATCTCTCTTATCCATTCTTCGTGCCCATATTGCCCCGATGGCAAATATGACGTAGATGGTGATAACGGTGACGTATGTCGTGATGTTGTCCAGGAAGGACGCGTTGGCAAAGACATAGCTGAAGTCGATGGGATTCGGTGGGACAAACAGATCACTAGCAAAGGACGTCAGGTGGTTACACAGGCACTGGGTGTGGGTACTGTTTGAAGCATCTCCAACCTGTGGTCGTAAAGAAGGAAGAAGTAGGGAAGTATGGTTAACAATTAAAAAAAACAACTTTCTGACGGTAGCCATGACTTATATTTATACACAATCATGTTAAAGTTACAAAATACTTTTAGAGGGTATCCATTACTATTGTTTATACATCATGTTAAAGTCCCAAAATACTTGATGAATCTTACATGTTTTTATGGGATTTAGACATTCCCAATGTATAACACTGTATAGAATATGTACATATTCATTAAATGCCTTTAAAACGGCAGGAATTTATTCTGCAGCATTAACATAGGTTTTGCATTTACACACATGCCAATTTAGGGACTATATCAGGCTCCAATGTGTACGTCAGAGCGGATACTGTATCCATATTATTCTAAAGTGTTCAAAATATTTGTCATAATGGCTTGCTAAGGAAAATTGGTAACAGCATTTTTGCAGCAAGAAAATTACACTTTGTTACATGCATTTGTTTTAAGAAAAAAACCTGCATCAAACAGTTTTTATATGTTGATTGTTTGACGCACAGAGACAATGTTTATCATACATACTAAATGCCCCTACTAGCTTCTACAGATATAACGTTAACGCTATATGTAGCTGGTATCCTGTAAAATGCTACTACATTAACATGTAGTGCAAACACAAAAGACAAAAGAGAATGTTTTCTTTAAACCTGTCGTAACTTGATACAACCAATACTACTAGCATATTTGACCGTACTTTCTCTCACCTTACAGCCTGTGGTATCCCAGTCATTTTGTGTATCATTCCAGAATATACACTGTGACACGTAGAACAATAGGGAGTAGTTAGAACTGAAGGTTGCGTAATCTGCAGTTGGTGAAAGCGTGGCGACTCCATCCTCTTGGATACCGACATAGACGGTGCCGTTGTTGTCTTCTGGAACAAGGTCAGGGTCAATGAAGAGTCGATAGAATCCATTGTCTGAAATAACAACAAAAAAACAGTGCATTTAGATGTGATTGAGGCTTTTGTTATAGTTGTAAACCTGACACCTCTGTAGTTGTCTCCGATGGGGCTATCTTGTCTATGGTCTGATGTTCCATCCACTGACCACCAATTATAACTAACTTTGAATTCATTGTTAAGTTAATGGCACTTTGATTTCGTGGCATGGTAGAAATCATGCGTTTGCGGTACCTTTGAGTTCCCGTTTGAAACAATTATTATATAGCTGTAGTTCCACACAACAGAAGAAGACTTTAATTTCAGTGTGATGAGTCCGCGATGACAGACATAAAAAGATGCACATTATCTGTTATGCACCAACAAAATGGCAGCTTTCACTTTTCCGAAGGTATGGCAAATTTAAGTGTTTCCCCTTATGTTAAAATTTCGTGTATCCAAGGTCTAGATCTATGCATAACGTCTACATCCTGTGCCTTGTATAGTTTACTTGGGATTAGTGCTTCAGCTGTCAGCTACGAAGACTGTCGTTGTTGATTCTGATATGGAACTATTGGAAAAAAGTACGTTCTGTCATAGTGACACAAATTGTAAGTTAAAATATTCATTTGAGTACATTCCGTGCACATTTCATGCACAATGTCAGCATCAACTTACCCTCCCCTATATCCTCAATATGGTACACTAGATAGGGGTTTGTGACGTTCGGTTCTTTGTCAAAGGAAACGTAGACTGTATAGGTGATGCCAGGCATATCTGGTGCTATGTCCACGTGTAGGGCTGGTTGGTCTGTTCCACTTATGTTGTACTTATGAAGCATCGTAGGTCCTGTTGGCCTTGGATGGACATACTCTGTACCAAAGGTAGACAAAGGCAAAATCAGCATTGGAAATATACAATCGGATACAAACATGTAAACATAAAAGAATCCGTTGTTTATTATTGATAAGAAACAAAGCATACTTTGTTTATCTTGATGATAGGTTCTACCGATTAAATCATCCATATAACTGTGGGAAAACAATCAGTTTCTTGATTTTGCTGTAACACTCAGAATGAATCGTTCATAAAAATTATTAATCGGTTTGTGTCAAAAACAGATCGACAAACCAATATAAAGTGTGGGCTACATTTTGGAAATACGTGAAAATTTAGTAGCATTTATGATTCTGACTAACACCAGCTATAGTGCCACTGCCACCAATA
Source organism: Branchiostoma lanceolatum (assembly GCF_035083965.1). Classification (NCBI taxonomy): domain Eukaryota; kingdom Metazoa; phylum Chordata; class Leptocardii; order Amphioxiformes; family Branchiostomatidae; genus Branchiostoma; species Branchiostoma lanceolatum. The sequence goes on from NC_089729.1 coordinate 12,649,121, forward strand.
TGAGATTGCATGTAACTTGTTCATGTTCAATATAAAGTGATGAACACTGAAATCTAACGAACCTTTCTTTCCACATTCTCAAAAATTGATGCATTTCATTTCATAGATGAATTCAATTATATTTTACGCCTAGACAAATCAGTGTGTTAAATGGATCATTCATTTAAGGACTATGCAATTTTCAACACAAAGCTATTCCTATCTTTAAAAACACTGTAACGTAAGATTTATACACTCTACCTGTATTCAAGCCGTTCAAATTTTTCTGGATGACTATGGAAATGGGTTCCATGAGTCCAGAAACATTCAACTTGCTGTCTCCAAGGACGTGCTCCAACATGAAGACATCAGATCTCAGTTGTCTCTGACCTTCAATATCCCTAAAGGAGTACGGATTCGTCTTGAAAGTCACAGCCTGTGGAGGTAAAGAAAGACTTTAAGTGAATAAACTGAAGATCTACCAAATTGCTAAACAGGAATCCATAAAACTTAGACATGTGGGTTTTAGTACTCTCCAGAGCACTCTTTGTACTAAATAGATATGTTTGTAAGAGAAATGTGAAAAACAAAAAAAGCAGTAGTAAAAGAAGCAAACTTAAGGAAAGGCCTGAATAAAACTGGAGATTTTGTAACGAGAAAGTAAAAAAGGTAATATTTTGAAGCTGATCTCTTTCTAATACTCGGGTTGAGATATTATTACTGTATACATCTATCACCTACAACCTACCCAACCCCATATCCTTAAAGAAGATTACCGTCTTACCCTAGTGTCCACCAAGGACTCATTGCCAAGGTCAAGGAATAGACCCCTTTCCGGAAGAACGAATTGCGACCCGTCTATTTCCGCACTTGTAACAACTTCATTTGACAACGTCCTCTCTACACTAATGACTAGTGTCTCGGAGACAAGTTTGGGCACTTGTATCCCTGGTACGATGTTGGTGGTTACTGTCGACATGACCTTGTCGAGAAGACCCAGTACAGCAATGCTGGCTGCTTCAGTCAACACCTCTGATGAATTTCCACCCTCCGGCTGCTGTGATGAGTTGAGACCCAGGGATGATGCCTGCAAAGTTTGTGATATCTTTGAATTCATTGTTTCAACATTTATTTCGATAAAACAATGGAAGATATTTACAGGAGTGACGAGGCCTGCAGTGAGACATCAGAACAAAAACCGCAAACTTTATTAACACCCTTTGAGATTTTCGATATTTAGATTCATCTGTCCGCAGTATCTTTGGAAATACCGCATTGCAAAAAACAACAGTTACCCTAACCACGATTTGACATTCCTTAGCATATCCCTATCATCATACCTGAAGAGTATTTCCACAGCTTTCGACGAGATGTCTACTGACTTCTTCCACAAGTTCCTGGTCTGTCTCCGACACGGTCTCACTCAGAAATTCTGTCATGGATGACATTTCTGATATCACTATGTCCTGAAAAATGCACAACAAGTATATAAACATGTCATGTCAAACCTGAGTAAGCAAATATGGAGGTTGTACAAACGCCCAGGTGTCTCTGGCCCACTACTAGGACTTCATCCCTCTAAGGCTAGAACAGGGAAATTGTATCAAAGGAAATCCTAGCATAGCAGCAAGTTTTGTTTGATACTTAATTTCATGCAACGTATGAAATACATAATTTATGTATGTCATATTCATGAACTCATAGCACCCCCCAGCCATATCTGTAAGACACTAGGTCAGGTTGGAATGACTTAGATATCAATTGCCTTGGTAGCCGCTGATGATCAATATTCTAGATTGAAATCTATTACAAAGAAACATCTACATTTAGTGGGGCTTTTCGGATTATACGAATATATTTCCAATTTTAAGATAATTGTAATAATTCAACTTGCAAGCTCACACGTGTCATTAAAAAGAAAGATGTATCTAAACTGAATGATGCTTGTTCCAAATGGTAAGGCATTTAGTTAAAAGTTAAAATCCTCCCACACCATTATTGATGTATAGGGCGGTGCCCATCTCCGTTTCATAGCCCTGGGCCACACTGTGGTGCAATCACTGTAGCATGCAGGGGGCTAGTCCACTGGCAGTGAAGTGTGTTTAACTTCCATACTGTTTCAGAAGTATGTACCATTTTTATAAAGTCTTTGGTATGAATCAATGCGCCTCTTGTCCAGAGGTGTCCTACCTGGGGCTTGAACCCCAGTCTTTCTGGTCCAAGTAATTTAAACCAGATGTGGTGAGAGACAGAAGCGCAGACCACTACACCACAGGGACACCCCCAAAGGTAAGGCGTATTGACATTTAACTTCACCTGGGAATGCCTAGTGACTTCTTGTGGAACTGCAGTTGCAGATCTGATGACACTGGTCAACTTTTGAAGGTGTCCGATCGACGTCATAGGCAGTGACGTCATAGATCTTATCAAATTCTCACGTTGCTGCGGAAAAACAGAGAATTGATTTAGAGAAACCTGTTTAACCTTCTGACTGCTGCCTTATCCCATAACCAATACACAATTGGTGAATAATAGCTACCCTAGCAGGTTGATTGTTAATTTCACATCACTGGTCAACTTAGCTGGTCACAAATCTTAGGTACACGTATAGTAGTGTAGGTATAGGAATGTTGTTAAAAGAAATTTCTTTCATGTAGTTTCAGTTCAATGGGTGTTCTATGAACACTGGTGATTTCCATTGATACAATGCAATTAAACATAAAGTATTTGTACAGAGGAAATGTGCCCAGTATACATGTGAAAATCTGATATTGTATACTTCTTTAATTTTCAAGTAACAGCAAAAACTACTCGTACAGCAAGCTACTTAAAGTACTTACCTCTGCTTTCTTTTCCTCTGATAGTGAAGCTTTTAAAAGTAACAAACATAGTTTAAGAAAACTTAAGCCACGAAAGGACATTAACAACAAAGTCGTGTTTCAGGGATTTCAGAAAACATCTATCAGAAAATGATATCTGTTAGAGACAGACTTATCATGAGATGATTGGGAGACTATCATGGAACTAGAAATGATCAACTGCTAGACGTTTTGAATACGTTTAAGATGATAATCTTTCTCTATGAAAAAGAATCAAAGCTTTTCTTTTACTTTCTTCTTCTTCTTCTTAAGTCATCCTCAAAAAGGTGAAGCATGATGCTTTCTGATGTAATTAGTAGCGCAGCTATGCAACGCTGCTTTGCCGTGGCAGGCCAAGCACATCGGGTCACCCCTAGTCTTCTCAATAAATGTGTTGACTTCTTTTACGTACGTACAGACGTTTCACTTGCAATGTTCAAATGTAGTTAACATTACTGACCACAACATGTCATCAAACTTTGTGACAATATAATCAAATTGACTGAATGATCAACATCGGTTGACAAATCACAAGTATTTCATTACATGATGGTAGTGACATGTATTTAGTGCAACACTTTCCAAGGATATGATAAAAAAACATGTCTCGTTGCTCTTAAACTGTTCAAATGCGGTCTCAAACCAGACCACCCACTGCATGATCTGGTACCCAAGGTTAGGCCAGAGGTCACTGGCAGGTCTTTAAGGAACTCTAGTGGAATCAGTATCCCCTCACCTCAGACCAACAGGCAGTACAACTCTTTTCCTCACTAAACTATCCGTCTGTACAACAGACAAATGCATACTGTGTCATGGCGTTGTTGTGTTTAATGTCCAGTTTTCGCCTTCGTTCTTGTATTGTGCGAATGGATACGATTTGTAAGATCAACGTAATTCAGGAGTACATGCATATCGTATACAGTATGCGTAGTCCTGCCATGTTAATATAAAAGAAAAAAGATTAAAGCTTGTCTTGCGTTTGACGGAAAATGTCATTTTCCTAGTGGCTTACCTCCTGACAGTGCAGATGAAAATGCCAGTGCTAACCCCACCCAATCTTCAATGTTCCCTGTATCTCCATGATACTCTAGAGAGTGAAGCGATCTGGTCAGGGCCTCTTGGTTTTCGGCAGCCAGTGGTAAAACCTATATGATAACAATAGATATGTTCACACTTGCGCAGACTACAAAAACTGCCAACATCACGGGATGGTGTGTGTGTGTTTAACATTTATAGACAAAATGACGCAACTCCGCGATGTAAGCTGTTTTTGTAGTCCGCGGTGGTGTCAAGTTGTCGATTTAGACACAATTGAAATTAAAAAAAATTATATTCTGTCATGATCACAGCACATATCATAAAGGCGTCGGATGGCCTAGTGGCCAGGCTGGCGGACATGAGACCAGGCATGTTGAGCTATAGGTAAGAAATCTATAGCAATGCTTTGGAAAACCGTTACCGTACATGTTTTGAATGATATGGCATGACCTGGGATGACTTAACACGTAGTTGGCTTCTTGAAGAGGTTTTGCGCAATATTTCTGGTGTATGCTCAAAGATTGCTCATATATCAGACACATTATCTGTTAGCCATTTAAATGCTACCATTCAAACCATTCACCAATGATCTTTAAATACCAATACTCCTGGCTGTTATGCCCTAAAATTTAAACTGGGGTACCAAACACTTCCCTTCATTCCTTCCTTTTACCTCCTCAGGATAGAAGATAATAGCATTCGCACTACTTTTCTTATCACGGCAATCATTAACCACATTCTAAGGTCTACTTTGATCGGGTACATAGATTGTGACCTAGGCAACCTGAATCACCCTAAGTATCCTTGTATCACTCCGCAGTTTAGCCTACATGCAGAATAAAGGTTCACAGTTCAGCTCACAAATAAGTATTTATTACGTCGTTAAGTCAGCAAACATCAGAATATCAGAGCACAACACTTCTATCATTCGTCATACCTGTATGGTACCGACGTCCCAGTCCACATAGGCCCCCAGTGTGTCTCGTACAGCGACATGAAGCCGCCATGTGTACTGAGAGGCAGCGGTGCCGGCTGGGAGATTCAGTACCTTGTGGCCAGTCTTTGTTGCCCCTATGTCGAGCTGATTATTCAACTCAGTTGCCCACACTGAGGAATTCTCACGCACTGTATGAACATAAAGTACATTGTAATATCTTTAGAATATGTCAGATACTGATAATGAAGTATATATTATGTAGTATGGATAAAGGAATGAACTCTTTAGCTGGACTATTAGCACTTACAGAAAGAAAATTCTGCGTGGGTTGACGAAAACTAGGTTGGTACAGAAAAAAGAAATAGCAAAAAAAATTGTACCCTCAAGAAAAGATGTTTGGTTGTGACTTTCAAAAGGAGAAGAACAGGAAACACAGTGACAACAGTATGTTATTTTCCCTTTCTCCTCAAATACGAAAAGTAAGTACTAATAGTATGCACAATTGTATCATTTCCTTCTACTTGATACTAAACTCACCATGAATCCGGTAGCCAGCTATTCCGTCCTCGTCATACCAGCCCGTGCAGTTGAGTGTGAATGTGTCCTGAAGTGTCGTGCCCACTACTGGTGACACTTCACAAGTACCTGATGTATGGCAAATACACTTTTTCTTATAATGAATAAGTCTCACTTTTCCAGGATAAAACAATAAAGTAAAGCACACTGCTGATACCAAGGTAGTTACACTCTCTTATGGTGTACCATTACATAGCCAGATTGCGTCGACAAATCGGAAGCCATCATTTGACATTAATTATGAGGCCACAATTAGGAAACCCAAACAGTTGTTTGTATCATTAACGTTATATCACGTGTGGAGTATTTTTAAAAGGATTTCCACTGACGTTTTGATTCAAAGGAAGAATTTTATGTTTGATAATGTTTGGATAATATGAATGATAAAAGAGCCAATATTGAACCTTTCCCTTGGTGGTTTATATGGATATTTATAGCAACCGCCAAGTCTTATGTCACAATATACAAAGCTCACCTTAGGGTTGGGACAATAACCGTTTATTGAAGTATTCATTTCCATGTACTTGTGTATCATCACTAACCTGGTGTGGGGGGAGTGTTGATCTGAAAGTACATGGTGCTCTCTCCTATGAGGTTGGGTGTTTGTGAATTCCATCCCTCAAGTTCAATGACGTACGTAGTGTTAGTCCGGTTTGTTTCAAGTGCCGACGGCTCCACCACAAATACACCTTTTCTTGCAGCTTTGTGAAAAAAAGTCATATTTTGTTAGATTTATAAGAAAAGAACAACCGAATACCCATATGACAAAGCATCACTAACTAAAGTTTCTATGTATACAGTAACATCACATTTGACAAAAATGCCCCTATCGCAGCAAACTACATGTGTCTCTACCTTGGGTCTATAGATTTTTGTTTGTAAGTTTTGTGCAATTTGTTGTCTTTTGAATAATACTTTTACATCATTGGTCACAACCAGTTTACAAAGTCATAGTTCAAACAGAGACAACAGTTGGGTTTTGATTTAAGTCGCCCAATGGTTTCCATCCAGCGGATGTAACTGTGATGTAACGTCGTGTTATCGTATGCATTCAATTTGCTAGATATCTTCTTAGTCACAGTTTCAGATGTGGCAGTCAAATGTGGCAGTCGAATGTGGCAGTCAAATGTGGCAGTCAAATGTGGCAGTCATATGTGGCAGTAATATGCGACAGTCTTATATGGCGGTTTTAGCGTGCAGACAACGAATTACGAGAACTACCAGAGAGATTTTGTCCTGCTCACCATATATAACACCTGGCACATGTGGGACTTCTGCATACAGTCCTGGTGACTCCTCTTGTTTCAATGTCCACCTGTATCTGACCAATTTCCCACACCCTATCTCACAGCTCGCCTTGATGACCAGTCTTGTTGAAGGGTTGATTTTCTGTCCAGCAGGCTGTTGTGTACACTGAGATTTCTGGACACACCTAAAGCAAATATGAGAAATAATAGAAATGAAAGCTTTCATAGCTATTCCAGGGTCCATTTGCTTCACGGTGTCTATGTCATACCGTTATGAAAAGCGATGTCTATTACTCCCTTTCTGCCAAATTTGAACTCCCCTAACCAAAGATAGGTGATGCAAGTTATGAGTTGCAGAAATTCAATAAGTTTCTGTTGAGGGATGGTTGTCAAGCCCTGGCTTCTTTTATTCCTTTTACAAAAAGTCTGGTCCTGCGTCCAAGATTCTTACTTTGTCCAGTGAAACCGAAGGTCCATGATACTTTCTATGTGTTGTGAAACCTCAGAGTTTGTTGACATTGGTCTTGAGTGATCTTTCTGTCTCTCCAGTGTAAGTTTCATTGCACGGGCCTTTGATGTTTGGGCCCTGGCACTGTATGTGACATACGACTCCACACTTATTCTGCAGTTCAACATTGATCCAAAACTGTAAACTTATCAATGAAAGCTAATCATACCTGATACTCAACACTGGGCCTGCATGGTCCATTACAAGGACTTGTAGCTCGGCAAAAGCCCACCTTGCGCTCTTCCAAGCAACTGCAGCAAACACCAGGGGCTCATTTTTCGTCAGCATGGATCCATCAATGGTGAGCCTCCCTTGCTCTAAACTGGCGACATTTCCTTGTTTGGTGGCATTGGAGATGAAGCAACCACCTCCGAATATGTCAAATGGGTCCGATAGATTCGGGATGAAAGACATGTCTGAGAGAGAGCTGTTGCTTGTGGAGCTTGTGCTTGTCAGAGGCAAAAGGTCATCAGAAGGGTCATCAAGGTCAGGATCAGTATGGTCACGAAGGTACAACCGTTTGAGTATAGGTAAGATGGCGGACAGGTCCACTTGCATCCCTGTAGGGTGGTGGGAGACAAGACAAGGATTAGGATTGAGAAAAATGCTTGGTCACTCCCTAGGCCCTGGAAAACCAGCAAGTATTGTTTTCAGTAGATTTACACGTACGTATCACATTAAAGCAACAATATCGTAAGTGTAACACTACAAGATATGTAAAACTTAAACGTATAGATCCTTGATGTAGATATCTGACAATAGAGAACAGAAGTATAAAAGTTCACAATACTCTTGCATCGCTGAGAAGGCAAAAAAAAATCACTCGCCAAAAAGATACTAAAAGTTACTTCTTACCTTTGTCCAGTTGAACCACAAAATTCTTCAGCAGATTGATTGCAGCGATTGAGGGGAAGCTAGATTGTTGTACTATCGCCTGCAATGGCTTGCAGAACCAGGTAAACGTAGTGAAGGTCTGAGGGGGAAGAAACACACCGTTGTTTATCAAAGGCCCAAGGGTTATTTTCCCGATTTAAGTTGTATACGATAACATACATGTAAAGCCTGTTTGGCTCTATTGAATAACTATTGAATAAACCACTGAGTGAGCGAAGCGAATTATATAGCCTGTCTCAGCATTATCCGGTATTCTTCCTGTAGACGATTTTTATAATCGAAAGCTAACTAAAATCCGTTTAAAAACTTCTTCCCTAATATAATATTATACCTGTTTGTTTATTAGAATATCAATGATCAATATTCATAATCAATAAAAATATGAGCTCCTGATTAGCCAGTACCGTCTGACCTATTTACTATAAAAAGGTTAAAATCCCAACCATGTGTATATGGTGACATAAGATAGCAGTTAACAGTGCTGCTTCAGGGTGGTTTCTTACTGATAGAAACTAACACTACTAAGAAAGTAAAGACCATGGGTCTGATGTATTTCATTGAGACATAATGTTATTTTCTTTACTCTTGTCATTCACTAATAGATGACAGTTTTGAGAGTATGATATATTTGTCCTTGACCCAAGTTGAAGTGCAATGACAAACACTGTCAATCGCCAACAATTGCCCAGGCATGAGCAATCCACTGCTCCTGTGACGTCATAGTATATATATAGAACAGGTGACTCGGTGAGCAGTGGATCACACGTCACAGACAGTCTGTTCATAGAATCACATGTTCTATCTGCATGAAGGGACAGCACGGAAGCAGTGGATTTCTCATTCCTAGAAAAACACCAGGACCGATCAGTCGAAAATCCAGGTTTTGTGTTGCCAATTGCAGTTTGACTTTGACCCAGATGAGTTTTCAAGTGAAGAATATGTTTGATTAACCACCTGAGAAGCACCAGACTCATCGAGATCCACTGAAAGCATTTTCGGGTTCAAGTCCAGGGATTGGCCGGTCCCTAACACAATCCTAGAGGTCCCTCCTGGGAACAGTACGGCTTGAATAGGAGCAGGACTGACATCGATGTAGGTGAAGGCACAGGACCTGTACATCCGATCTGTCACTGCAGGATTCAACTGTAGAAATAAAACAAAACAATAAAGACACCATTTTCAATCTTTTGGAAGACGTTATCACATTCGGATGATTAAATATTGATAAAACACATTGGAACAGACATGTCCTTGGTGCTGAAGGCTGTTTATACACATTAAACAGGCCTGTCCTTGGTGCTGAAGTTTGTGTACTTAAAGGGAACAGACCTGTCCTTGGTACTGAAGACTGTTTACACATGGGAAACAGACATCATCATCATCATGTCAAACAGACCTGTCCATGTGCTGAAGACTGTTTACACAAAGAGAACAGACCTGTCCTTGGTGTTGGAGGCTGTTTACACATGTGTAACGGACCTGGCCTTGGTACTGAAGGCAATTTATACAAAGGGGACAGACCTGTCCTTGGTGCTCATGGTTATTTACACGCGGGTAAAATACTTGTTCTTGGTGCTGAAGGCTTTTTACACACAAGGGAAGACCTGTCCTTATGCTGAAGGCTTGCCAAACGAGTAACATACCTGCCATTTGTGCCGAAGGCTGTTTACACAAAGAAAACAGACCTGTCCTTGGTACTGAAGGCTGTTTACACATAGGGAACATACCTGTACTTGGTGCTGAAGGCTGTTTACATAAGGAACAGACCTGTCCTTGGTACTGAAGGCTGTTTACATATGGGGAACAGACCTGTCATGGGTACTGTCAGCTGTTAACACATGGAGAACAAACCTGTCCTTGGTGCTGAAGGCTGTTTACAAATGAGAAATACAATTTTTGTGCTGAAGACAGTTTACGTATGGGGAAAGACCTGTCTTTGGTGCCCTTTAGTCATATTTATACGTAATGTATCCCTATCATTAGTTAGTCCGTATCCATTTTCCTGTCGTTTAATAGGTTTTGGAGTCCGAGATAGTTGGTTTCTTACCTCCACACATAAGGTGACCCTGTGCAAGCCTGGGCTCAGGTAGTTTGCCGGCATGAGAAGTTCAGCCGTGCGAGCAGATGGCAGTCTAGATAAGTCTACAACCTGGATGTCTTCCTCTAGAAAACAGAAATGTCAAGTATTAATGATTGTCACGGGGTGTCTAAGGACAAACAGACAAAGAAATTGTACACATTGTTTGAATACATCTGTTATATGGAGGTTTTCCTTCGGTTTGACTACGTTTGAGTTATCCGGTCTCTGGACCTAGACCGAGATACACGTGTCGTGTATGATACAATAAAGTAGTCCTCTAACTGAACGTTCCGATGTAAGTCCCGCGAAAAGGAAAACCCCAAGTTAAAGAAGTTCTGGATTCGAATCTGGGGTTCTTTGACTTGTCCCATTGCGCTGTGCCCCTGTGAAAGACACTTTGCATGGCGTTTCCTCACTTTATTCAGGTGAAGATGAGTTCATAGCTTTGGTTAGGGACATCCCTCGGATAGAACGTTAAATGGTTGAGCGCTTGAGCTCAGGAGAGGCACACCTCGAGCATGTCTACACATATTAATGTCTAACAAGAAGGGCGTGACTGAAACGTATCGGTCTGGTCTTACGCTGTTTTTACTTTCAGTGCAAAACTGGTGCATGCACACTGATTATACGATACAAAACAACCCGTATTACACAATGTTCATCATTTTCATCGAATTTCAACATGGTTCCTACATTTTTAGCGAATAAAAAAGTATATGTTGTAAGAATAGGTACTGACCTGTTGAAGAATCTACGTGAACTACAGACCAGTTCTTATGGTTTTGTGAAGTGGCAACGCACTTGATCTCAAGGTCTGCGGTGATTAAAATGGCCTGGTCCCTCGTAAAGGACCTGTATGGATAGGAAAATATCTGACTGACTGAATGAAGAATCTCAGCAGAAAAGGAACAGGACGACAATGTACGTGGTATACACATGTAGATATTCCGCCAAGAGTAGCAGTTGTTTTTAAAACAAAGACTAACACAAACACAAATTTAAACCTATTAGTAACACAGGTCTCTTCAAGAACAAAACATTTACCGAATTTTGCCCTTCTTCTTTTTCCACATAATCAATCAGGAAAATGTCTACAAAGAGGCACAATGGAGCCTATAACAAATCATGCCACAAGCGAAATCATGAGAACAGAATATTATTGAACATCGCAATGTCTTAACATCTCTGGTCTATATTTAAGACAATAATTGTACATCTAACAGTATTTCTAGGTGGAATGGAGATAAAATAGAATGATTATTGTACCTTGGGTATTCTTTGTCAGTAGAACCGCCTCTGATTTGTATATTTGGATTATTACAGACATCTGGCCGGACTGAAACGGAAAATTGCTTAAATCACTCAATATGAAATAGTCACATCAGTCCCCATACAAACATTTGGGGTCCACGTGGACCCAGCCACTACTTTTTGTAACATTTTTTTTTAAATGACCTATTCTCGTATTTGCTGTGGAATTACTATTTCAAACATTTGTCTGTAACCAACTGCAAATTCCATTTCACTTAATGGAGGCAACTGTATCTGTATCCATTTAGCCGGTATAACCTCCCTTCGTCGTAACACACAGGTAGTATCTTAGTGTAAATATGTATAAATGTAATACTATTAAGCACATCTTATGCAAAGTCGGACTATAAATGAGCAACTATCATCATGATAGTCACAGTCTAATTACAGTGCATGCGCCAATTATAGTACAGTACCTGAAAAGGTCAGAGACGACTGGACGTCAGACACCAGGTTCCAGGCCCTTACACTGACCGTTTGGTCACCGTACATCCAGTATGTGTGATTAACTTGCAACAACTAAAATGAGAAAATATACATATGTTTTATTGCAACGATGTAGTTACACAAGGACACAGGAGAAACCAGTTGGGGTATTAGGTATTTAGTACATATCACATTACTCTATGGCCGTGCCCTTAATGTACAACACAAATATGCCCGTTATTACAGTAAACTCTAAAAACTAAAAGGTATAAAACAAAGCCCATAACTTTCCAGTCATTGATAGTTCAATGTCAAGCATGGCTTACATCTTTAATCACAGTTTAGGAATATATAAACCTCACATTGTTGTTTCTTTTACACTCTAGCAACTTTAAGAACTTGTTCAGATGAAGGTGATTACAAACATTTGAGCTGTAGTGCGATAACGAGTATCTGGTTTTTAATGGCATCTTTCATGTGAGGTAACACAGTAATATAAAATGAAACAGTGGCTAATTTCTAGCAATGGTTGCATCAGTTCTTTCAGATGATGTTTTACACAAACACGCGCGCGCGCGCATGCATCTACACATGAACAAAAACATTATTCAAGAACAAAGATATACAACATTTCAAAACAGTACATAAAGGTCACCGACCTTGCTAACATTTCCAAGGTAGTTGTCACCAATGTAAATACAGGCGGATGAACCATAAATCAAGACTTGGAAAAACTCTTCCATGTCAACAGAAAGGCAAGGGTCTGTTCCTATCTTCTCCACGTGTATTTCAAAATACTTCACATACCCAGCGTAACTCCTGAAATACAAGAAGAAGTTCTGGCATTTTCAAGTACAAATGTGAATTTTCTAAGTACAAATTTGTAAAACTGCGACCATCGTAGCGTTTTGAGAATGGGAAATTATGAATGTAACATCGAGAACATTCAAATACAATTATATGTGCATTAATAAATTACAATAAAAAGGGTGTAAAACAACCCTTTAAAAGTATTCACTAATATTATAACATATCTGGAGATAAATATTTCAGTACTTACACTTCATGAAGAGCCACTATTGAAATATTTCCAATAGGGTCTTGGATGAAGACTGAGTTATTCCAGGTTTCTGTTTGTAGAGGGTTTTCCACTGTAAGACTAAAGATGTATACCCCTGCCTGCATAAACATGTTAATACATAATCAGAGTATTATTGAATGCAAACCAACTACTCTAATTAGCATCTACAATAAAGCTATCGAATCATTGAAAGACTAATCAAGGTACCAAACAATAGTTCACGCTTTTCCCCATCGTCATCCTTTGAAGTGCATGTACGTGATGAACAGGTTTAATCAAGACTTATTAACTATGGTCTTTTAATTAGATTTTACATTTGTTCCACTGATACAATCATCATCTAATATACTCTTCTAAACAGAGTTAGAACAATAAAGTCTGACCTGTAAACTCCCAAATATCTAGAATAGGTTGAAACTTACAATGTTAGTTAACAATGACCACACAGAAATGCATATCAATTTAACAGAATAATGTCTGGAGAAACAATATCTTTAATTTAGGTCTTTAATCTTTAATCTTTTATCTTTAATCTTGCTCAGATGCAAATCAAAAGTACTTACTAGCTGCCAAAAGAATATGAAAAATTATCAAGTTTTCGATAATAGATATTTTCAAATCTGAAGTAGTGGTAGTCAGGAAAATAATATCAAAGGAGTTTAGATATCCTACTCTAATATGGGTTTAGAAAATCGTGGCTGAATTTGCATTAAAAGGTTCATCTTATTTACCTTGTAGAAAGTCACATTGTGTTGTGGTCCTTGCGTTTGTATTGGATATTCTCCCTTGCCATGATCCCAGATGTAAGTGACTACTGTGCCTGTAACGTCAGAAAATGAAAAAAATAATCAATTTTAGTCCGATTGAAGATGCACCTTACCCATTTTTGAAAAAAAAGTAAGATAGCCTAGTCATGAAACTACCTTTGCATTTTGTATATTTTCATTGTTATTGTTTTTTCAATCTTTATCCGTAGCCTGTTATCTCAATATTTACTATGTATCTATTACCACAGATCACTTGTTTTTATGTTCATATTGCCTGTCCACTTAGTAAAAGAAAGCACAAGAAGACACAAGATATTCGACTGATGTGCCTACCACTAATACTACTCTGTTATTTGGTACCTTGGATATAGCTGGCATTACATATAAGGCTACTTCCCACAGTGAATGCCCAGTCTTTCAACACATGTCCTCCATCTGCATAAGCACAGATGAATGAGTCCTGTCCAGGAGCAATCCTTATTTTATCAAACTGTGTAAAAATAACAAATAAATGGAAATGAAAAAAATAGATAGCAACAGGATGCAAGGTAACGTTTTGTTCCTTGCTTCATATGAGCTCTTGATTATTGTTGTATAAACAATCTTGAATGTTTAATGTTATCCATATGTTAAATACATGTCTTATCAAGACTTATTTTCTCAAAACAGACAGACCCTTTAAGTAAGTTTGGACAAAAATGTAGCAAAACATTTTCATATATAAACGATATAATGTCAACGGAACAGTGGGCACTTAAAGTACATCAATAAACATTCAACGATACTCACATAACAACAAAATATAAACAACATGTATTTTGAGCATGAGATACTTTGGACCTGATTTTGAAGGTTGTGGGGGAGACAACTTTCGAAATTATCATTTACATATACTCTGTAAAGCAAAGCAAAGAAATACAATTTTCAAAACATACCACATTGACCCACAGTGTAGCGTTAGCACTACTGATGTTGTTACTACACGTGATGTTCATTTCAAAGCTGCCTGGTTGGTCGAAACTGTGGATGACGTTGACCAATAGACGTTCATGAATGTCACGATTGACCGTAGAACCATCGCCGAAGTCCAGAAGGCAGCTGAGGTCAGAGCCGCTATCAGCAGTAATATTGAACCCCGTAGCCAAGTTCAAGTGTAGGTCTGTACTACCGGACAGACGAAGATGGGTCACTGGCTCCTGTTGGGATAAAATCAGTTCTTCTCATTCAAACAGTACAGTAGTATATGGCCTCCGTCGGTCAAAATTGACCATGGTAAAATCCTAATTCACATCAACCCTTAGACAGCATCGGCAATAGGCAAATAGCACAGCAATATATATATACAAGAATACAAAATAACTAATAAATGATTGCATTATACAAATCAAATTCACAGTTCAGCAGTTTCAATAACAAAACACAAATATTTGACCATATCAAACTGTACTGTAGAGCATACAAACAGCAAGAATACGTATTCAACCAATATATGTAATTATAGAAATGCATCCAGAACTGTTTTAAGCACATGGAAAAGTATTATTAAAGTATAAGTAGAATGGAGGATATTTGATCCTTAAGAGAAAGATGAAGTATGAAGACGTATGGCATTCAAACCACAATTCATGGCACACCTGCATTACACTATTGATCTTAAGTAAAAGCATTATGCTCATCCTCATTAAAGGACAATCAACTTCAAATTATTTGACATCATTCTAATATTACGTTGCTCACCTGTATAATTATTGTTGATGTCTCTGTGGTGTTCCCAGCATCATCTGCCACTATTACAGTCATTTGATACATTCCAATACTGGTGAAAGTATGGGTTAACATGGCAGTCGTGTTGGTGATGTTGTAGTAGATTTCACCGTCAATCAGCAACGAATATACGGGGTCTAATTTGCTCACTGAAATGTACAAAATGTCCTTGTAGTTCAAAATAACAAAAGAAGGAACCTTCATACCTCAAGATAATACATCAAAAGCATCACATATAATGTGTGTGTTATGTTTTTAGCCGGGTGTTGAATATTTGTGAATCCAATAATCTATAGTCTTATAATTTAAGAATGCATGTGTCTTATATGAGCACATTCTCCTCACTTGTATCTGAATTCCTTTATTTAGATTGAACACTACCACCTTACAGAGCCTCCTGCACACTTTAATATAGACATTCAGACAACACAGGAAAGGAATTAATTACTGTAAAAATCAGACTATAAGCCGGTTCTCGGTGTGAACTGCGCATGCCCCTAATTTACAGTTCTAGTCCAGACCATACTTGATACAATGTCAAATTGAGTTTCGTTTATGCGTCATTGGCTTTCAACTTTGACATGTTACCCATGTGATGTGTGTGCGCAGTTCAACCCGTGAAGTAGCTTATTTTACTTACTAGCGTCAACCCTTGCGTAAAACGTCACGGGTGTATTTACAGCTGCAGCTTCTACATGGCCGACTTCCACTGTCCATTTCCCAGCCACTGTGACTATTTTCCACAACATCTTGTCGTCCTCCAGGTTGTTTTCATTTTTCAGTTCAGCTGTGATGTTGTACAGGCCTCGTTTGGTAAATCCGTTCCTCAATCTGAAAAACACAATGTCTTCATATTGTTTTGTATTCATAAATGATGACCAGAGGACAAGGCCTGAAAGCCACTTAAGGTTAAGGGTAACTTCAACCTGAATGAAAACTGGATGAGAAAGTAGTGAAATTATGAATACCAAGCTTTACAGGATAGTAATTGATATAGTAGTAGTAGTAGTAGTAGTAGTAGTAGTAGTAGTAGTAGTGGTAGTGGTAGTGGTAGTAGTAGTAGTAGTAGTAGTAGTAGTAGTAGAAGACGTTGACACCTATAGCTGCTTACATTATGGACTAGCAAAAAGCCATTCCTATTAGTGGTTTGCCTCAATGAATTGTTCATGGATTGAAAAGACGCACCAGGCCATACCTCAGACGTTGTTTTCTTGTATAAGAAACAGGGAAAGTAGAAAACAAAACAAAAGTAAGAGATGATAGGCCGCCTGTTGAAGTCTTACGAGAGTTGTTTGGACTGTCCTATCGATCAACGTACATACAGTCTCTTATGTGAAAATAGGTTCTTATGATACTGTTTAATTTGAAATACCTCATTCTAGAGCCGAGGGCAAAAGATATAATCTTTGTCATCACTAACATTTTTCCTCTGAGGTAATATTGACATTGACATTATTGTTTTAAAGAGTAACTGGTGCGACTTACCTTGCAACCGTGGGAGTATACGTGATGGCACGGACATAGTGCTTCACATTGACAGTGTCCCTGACTGTGCCTTCATCGATTCCAGCCGAACTGTGCCGTGTTGCTGGTTCTGCTACCTCTGCTGCTCCTGCTGCTCCTGCTGCTTCCGCTGCTTCCACTGCTTCTGCCATTCCTGCTGCTTCTGCGGCTTCTGCTGCTCCTGCTATTCCTGCTGCTTCTGCGGCTTCTGCTGTTTCTGCTGCTTCTGCTGGTTCTGCTGCTTCTGCTGCTTCCGCTGCCCCTGCTGCTCCTGCTATTCCTGCTGCTTCTGCTGCTTCTGCTGCTCCTGCTATTCCTGCTGGTTCTGCGGCTTCTGCGGCTTCTGCTGGTTCTGCTGGTTCTGCTGCCTCTGTTCTTCCTGCTGCTTCTGCTGCTTCTGCTGCCTCTGCTGCTTCTGCTGCCTCTGCTGTTTCTGCTGCATCTGCTGATGATGCTGATGACGCTGCCTCTGCTGATGATGCTGATAATGTGCCCTCAGCAATGTCCAACAAGATTTCTGGATCCTCAGATGGTACGAATGACAGCAGCCCACCATCTGCAGTCACTTTGAATCCCAGTACATCACCAGGTCTCACTGTGATATCTTCTTCTACATTGTGGACCTTATTGGAATACATAATTCACATTCCTCAAATCAAACACAACAAGTTTTAAGAGTCTCGATGCTATAAACTGTTTTGAGCATTTAGTCAAATGGAACAACCCCCACAATGCAAAAATAGGTAAATATCTAAACGACTGATTTGTCATCAGAGAAAAATATCGAAACTAATGGTTAGCCCCATTCCATTAAATAACAGTATATAAAAAATCGTATGCTAGCCCTTATTGCATTATATCAGTAATTAAGATGTTAAGTTTTATTCTATACTTCTATTTTGCATCATGTTTAAGACTTGCTGCCATACTTTGTAGCGTGTACAATTGTTGTGCAATAAAATTCTTCTTCTATATTTATGGATTGTTACATAATAATCAAAATAAGAAGAAATTTTACATTTATGAAAATGTTAAGTTCAAGAACAATGGAAGATGAAACTAGAGGAAATTCAATCAATTCTATGGTATACATTGCGTATATCATGGTTTCAAGGAATGATAGTCAGATCAATGCTTTCGCCAATCCCAAGGCTTGTCATCTTGACTTTTCTTTATTTTTTCCTTAAAAATGTTCAACAATTGCAAAAATTAACAAACAAATTGATATGGCAAAAAATTAACTAAAAGAATGACTCTGGGGAGGGCTAAACATTGAATTGTATGTTGCTAAAATGTGATGTTAAATTGTAATAGTATCAAAATTTGATAGGTTTCAATTCTCAGAGCCATCAATATACAAACTATTAATTCCTCTAGATGAAAAACTGTAGATGAATAGTTTTAATTGGGTACTTACCATTCTTCCAACTGCTGTGACCTCGACCGTGGTGCTGGCTACCCTTCTGTAGCTTATGCCAGGTGCCCACAGTGCTGCTGCATTGCACATTGACCCTACAGAGTCACATGTAGGACAGAGCTGATCCGTGGTAAAATTACAGCTATAGTCCTCAGAGAGATGACAACTGTCGTCACTATATCTTCCATTTCGGCGGTTGTTCCTATTTGATGAGGAACATTCTGGAGAGAATACCTAATTTGGGAAAAAGAGACAAAATTTCAATGTCAAGAAAAATATTTTCATGATGTTCCAATTTGATGAGGAGCATTCTGGAGAGAATACCGAATGCTACGGGATCATTTACAATCCGGGGCCCGGCCGGGCTGTTTGCGAGAACGGAATATGAAAATGTATGACAAGAAATATACACATATTCTGCTTATGATATTTTGTATGTTTGTGACCTTTGTGGTCTTTTATATCATACTTTTCGTTCCTCCAAACTGCCCGTTTTGGAGATGTGACCGTAGCATAATATGAGTAAAAGAGACAAAAGTTCAATGTCAAGAAAAAGATTTTCATGCAGTTCTGTTTAACCATCTCCACTCGGTTAATGAAATACCAAAACTATGAAAATTGCCACCAAGGGTTGTTTCATTATGCCCCTATGGCTGACTAAGCTATGGGAGAGTGTGAGTTGTTTCATTATTATCACTGGCGACCATTTCATCGGAACTCATCATTGGAACTTAAAGTTAAACATGTTGAGTACAATGTATCAAGTACTCTAGCCATACACTGATGGGGAAACTGCATAGAAACAGGAAGATTTACATTCAACACTCATTGAGCCTCTTGGAACTTTTCGTATGATGATAAACGTTATACCAGTTCTATCTATTCCAAACCAAACAACAATCAAAGACTTGGTTTACTCCACTGAAAATATATTTTCCATGGCTAGCTTTAAACGACAAATGTTGCATGGCGCAATTCAATATTTTTCTATACATTTATACTACATTTATATAAGTTGCAATGTTCGTATACATTGGTACGATTTCAAATATATTCACTGGACAGTTTTCTGAAAATTTGCAATACTGTCTAATTTCTCCAGGTGCAATGCATTACAGCTATCGCCAAATAAAGTAGAACAATGTCA
This sequence comes from Branchiostoma lanceolatum, assembly GCF_035083965.1. Classification (NCBI taxonomy): domain Eukaryota; kingdom Metazoa; phylum Chordata; class Leptocardii; order Amphioxiformes; family Branchiostomatidae; genus Branchiostoma; species Branchiostoma lanceolatum. The sequence goes on from NC_089729.1 coordinate 12,668,654, forward strand.
ACTTGTGCTGTTACTGTGGACATAAAATTATATTTACCAGAAGTTCAATTGTACCAGTCCTTCTTGCATGAAACTCCCACGCTATGATGTTGCTTGAAGCAGAGAACTGGCTCGCTGGAATGACAACAGTGTTGGGGGAAGAGCCAGGATTCTGTCTTTCCTGATCCTCGTCAGTAAAATCCATTTGCTCATCATTGGGAGCCGCGAGACCAACTGAACTGAACGCTGCATCTGTGATTTAAAAAATTATCATCAAATCATTATCATAAAGGACAAATCATTGATGCTGACATACATCTATGTTTCAAATGTATTAATTTTTTTAAATATTTTCCCTCCGAATGCTCCCAGAACAATGGGACAATGGAAAGGGAAATATGATTTGCTACTTTCCTTCTTTTTCTTCTTCTTGTTCTTCTTGCCAGTTTATCAAACGCTCTTCATCAAATTCAAAAGGCTCCAGACGGTTGTACCTAGACATGAAATTTGATTTGTGTGTGACTTGGGAAGATATGCTCAGACTAGTTTCTCACATTTTTCCTGTGGGCTTTCAGAAATCATTCCGATGTAAAAGTTGACAGTTTAACAAATTAAAAAGAAGTGTCATTTAGTTGACAAAACAAAATATCCGGGATAACAAATGCTGAATATAATAAAATACATCCTTTAATAAAGATGTTTCTCTTGTTTCTGACTGTCCTCTTTTTTATCGCATACACATGTATGTACAATTGTATGTTGAGATGAAATGAAAGTACAAACGAGAATTTTAAAAAATGGTTGTACCTGCCAAGGCCAAGTTTACATGGCCAGGGTCTAGATCTGCCGTAAGGTTCAGCCTGGTCCCCCAGTTTGCCGTGATATTACACGTCCCGCTGTCGCCGACGTTTACAAGCGAATTGCAATCCACTTCTGCTATAAGCTCGGGAACCTGGTCAAAAACAATTGTCTCGGCCCTAACCTGTGAGACAGATGTGACAATATTGTCAGATGTCACATGGACCTAGGATGTTACATACCAAATCGTTAAGTGCAAAGTCCAAGCATGGAAAACGAAACGTCTGGTAAAATAACACACGTATTTTGTGTAAGAAGTGCGATTTCTAACTTAAATTTTTAGATTAAATGACACTCCTGCCCTGGAAGTCATTATGATTACAATGATTGTTTACAAAATGCACCACGATACTAAATAGTGTATAATTCAGCTAAGAATCCATCATGAAACTTCGAAGGCGAAGACAACCACTGAAATATAGTAAAGCAAAATAAATTAAGCAAATCTACCCTTTGGAAATGTAGTCCATACAATTTTATAAAATACCTGCATTTACTTTCAAATTGGAAGATGGGCCTATCAAAGATTTAGATGTTGAGATTTTTCTTTTATTATCGGGATCAAATTTAGAATAATCAAAAATTGACTAGAAAAGACACGGTGAGAGAAACAGCGTCAAGATATCTTTATAGGAATCGTGACCATAGATTATCCAGAACGCGAGATACAAAAACCTGGAAGTTCTGCTACAGTACCTTCGACAGCAGCCAGGGGCCCATTTTTAAAACTTTTTTTAGTAGGTCAATGTTTACCCTCATACCAAATCCATTTGAAGTTATGCTGCTAAACCACACACAAAAAGACACCGTTACACTAGTTACCACAAACATATTAACGTTCTTGGTGAAGGTAAGATGATATCTACTCGCTTACCACAAAGCCCTTGCCGTAGGCGGTCACTGTGACATGATATTTCCCCGGCATGGAATAGGCATGATGCAGGTCTGATGTTGTTATGGTCACTGTTCCTGTGTCGTCTCCAAAGTCAGCCACAACTTTAGTTGTCTCAAAAACATCTGCAGGTCTGGCATCAATGGTCGTGTTCCACTTTTCATGCAGCTGTATATAAGATACAAAGCATAAATAAGAACCACACAAAGTAAACTGCATTCCTTTAATGTATTATAGTTAGAAATATCCTTGAACACAGCAGGGTCAGCTGGTAACTTTAGGGTCAATAAAGATGATCATCATATAGCCAAATGATGTTGACCTATTGGAAGACCACCGGTCAGTATTGCTCCAGATTGTATGTGAGATCTCCACATCAACTTTCTGACGTGACATCTGCTTTAAAATCTACATAAAATTCGTGTAAGTGAAGAGTTCTTGTTGCAATGTAAGGTGTACCTTTACTGAGTAAGTTGAGTCCCCAAAGTTAAGGCTGACGTCTGTTGGCATTAGACCGTACACTGAGGCCTGCCCCACTCCGCCGCAGGGGAGGTCAGGTTGTTCGGTGCATGGTGCGTCACAACTGTCTCCACGTGGTAGGGACAGCACTGACTCGTTAGCACACAAACAGGTGTTACCACTCTGTAGAGAATAACGAATTAAGTTTACCAGGTAGCATAATCATCATGAAATACATTTGATACATTTTATCATGAATTTCACGCGGCAGCACTTTGTAAGAACCTTTTTGCAGCAGTAGTTTGAAAAAATGTCAGTTTTCGATTTTTGTGTGAAACTCTTAACGTTAAGATAATTCAAAATTCTGGCACAGTTTACAAGCAAGAAATGACACTGGAAACAGTGATATTATGATGAGGTTACTTCTGATGGCTTTATACAATGCAACGTCACCTGTGCTTTGCTTTAATGAGTGGTTTTTCGAAAAACAATTTTGAAAATCATTAATTTTCATTCCTAAGAGAATAGATTATGAAATGCTTCACCACTCACTGTTAGAAGAGCAAACATCTCCCCGAGTAGTCCACATCTCTCCTGGCATGTTGTTGGGCTGACCAGGGCGGGGTCATAATCGCCAACAGATGATATACTCAACATACCATCGTCATCATCGTTATCGTCATGATATAGACTGAGACATCCACCTAGATAATGATACATACACATGACTGTCAGACCATCTGGATTTTTCAGGTCATACCTTGCAAAAAATCTTAACAACAGGTCATCTGTGATATTGTATAACAACAAGCATACTAAAATGATTGTATAATGGCGCAGATTATCTTTAACTGTCAATTAATTACACCTTTTAAAGACTTTTTCTTCTGCCCACTTTTGTACAAAGTTCTGAAAATTTAAGTTGTATTTTTTCACCAGTCAGTTATCAACAAGTTTGCAGCGTTTTTGAAATGCAATAGATTAAGGAATTTAGACAGCAACGGTGAATATGATTCTTTGCATGTTTTGAGCGCCGTGCTAAGTTGAAAATGGATCAAAACAATTACCATCACAATCCAGACCGTCGGAACCCAAGATGTACCCAGGTCCACAGGAACAGCTGAAGCTTCCTGCGGTGTTGTCACATGTCTGTGCGCAGCCTCCGTTTGAAGTCTCACATTCATCGATGTCTAGAAAAATGACACATCAATCAATCAATCATCAAACGTCGATGGCCTTGTTTCTAAATTCTAATGCCTTGAATAGTCCGGGAACATTATTTTCAAACAGTTTGAAAATTAGACTACTCACATATATTCAAGGACAATGACTGCTTTTCTGCCCGATGCTTGGCGAGAGATGCAGAATATAAACATGCATGGTGGCGGTACAACACCAAGACATATTGCTAATGAATGAACATTGCACAAACTACTCAACAATATCGCAAACTATATATACATGAATTCTGTAAAAAGAGGTGGGTAATGCTGACCGGCGATGCACCAAGGCATTCTCCTTACCGTCACAATTCTGGTCATTGCCAGGATTCACAGAGTATCCATCAGCACAGGAACAGTTGAAGCTACCTGCCCAGTTAGTGCAGATATGTTCACAGCCTCCATTGGTTGATGCACATTCATCCACATCTATGTCAGAATTAAAAGAAATACTTTAATTTTCCCTTTTTGTAAAAATAATAAGGTATGATGACGATCATATGTCTGCACTGTACTGTTTCTATATCTATCCATCTATCTACGAATATATCAACGACCTCTCTATCTGCTATCTATCTCGATAGCTAGCTCACTCTAGAGTTATATATGTACATAGTTATATATGTATATATAATCAAACTATAGTAGCCACATTGTCATTATTTTCATTACTTGTACTCGTACTTTCATTTGTAATTAGTCTTCAGGGAAGAATTTGCAATAAACTTTGAATAATATATATAAAATATATCTGAGTCACAGAAACATATATTTCAAACGAAGTGCAAGAAGAATTGATATCCTTTTAAAAGAGCAGCATAAAGCCTATCTATGATTTACCGAGACAGCCGAGGCCGTCGACATCCAAGATGTATCCATTTGTGCAGGAACAGTCGAAGCCTCCATCACTGTTCTGACATGTTTGGTCACATCCTCCATTTAACGTCTCGCATTCATCCACATCTAAGATAGCGAGAAATAAAAGATGGATACATTTCAGCAGAGTCTCAAGTTACTATAATAGGATGAGGTTACCTTGTTTTCTTAAAGAATGTATTCTTAACATTCTAAAGTTCTATACCTTGCATGTCATCAATACAAATGTTTGATTGTTAGAAATATATAATTACGCTACTAATAGATGAAGTTCAAGGTGTTGGAAAGCTCCTGTCACACATAGTCAACCATGGCTTCCTAACCTTCTCCAGACATTATCTGAGAGTAAGTCTTGAACAAGGTAATCTGTAGTTAGGAGGTGGTTGGCAAGATAACTTGCAGACTACTTTCAAAGTCAGGAAAGTTTTGCCGCTTGGCTGCGATCAGAGAACCGAATTTAGAGTTAGAATAGGACTGTTCCCAACCCAGAGCCTACCTCGGGGTCGAATGCAAAGTCGTCAGAAGGTCCTAGCTGCGTGACAGGAGCCTAGGCATAACTTTTGCAACTGTTATGCACCGACTTTCTTAGATGTAGGTATTGATAGATAGATATTGAGAATTGAAATACACAGACACAACTATATGTAGTTAAAGTGAAATTGATTCGTACAAGACTCCAGTCCAACGAAGAATTTACTGCATTATCTTAAATTGTATCCTTCGACGAATTGCCTCTAGTATTTTATTGCTGTGTTCAATGTAATTGTAATGTTGAGTGGTCCGCAACATCGGCTTGTCTGCCTGGCGCTCCACTATGTATTGTCTTGTTGCAATTTGTAAGAAAGAATAAAGAAGAATTTGTGATGATTATAGGGTAGAAACTGTCTTGGAAATTTTCCCGCTCGTGTGAGATAATTCAAAGAGATAATTTTACCATCACACCGAAGACCGTCAGAGCCTAAGATGTACCCAGATCCACAGGCACATGTGAAGCCTCCGTCAGTGTTCTGACATGTCTGTGCACAGCCTCCGTTTGCCCGCTCACATTCGTCGATATCTAAAAATAGGACACAAAATCCATTAATCAATCAATCAATCAACCAACCAACCAACCAACCAACCAACGAACCAACCAACCAATCAGTTTGTCGGTTTATTGGAAGCAGCACAAACCAAGTTATTAATTATGCCCTGAGAGAATAGCGTAAAAGACCAGTCTGTTGCCACATTGACATGGCGAACCTGTAATTACTGGGACAAAAGAGCAGTTGAATTTTACTGGAAAACTAGAGTTAAATATTTGTTATACATATATACTTCAGGTTTGCTATGTTAGTTTAGCGATTACGGGTTTTTTTTATGAATATGAATTGGCATTGAATTTTTCTTTTTATTTGAGTTGGATGTGTGATAGTTGTGTGCCGATTTGTTAAAAATAGAGAGAACGCTAGCGACCCCCAAAAAAACACCCCTCATGATAAAATGGTATGGCGACCCTATGACAATTCAAGATGGCGGCCACCACACATGCCAACGGATCCATCAAAGGTTTTGGTACGCAAACCTGTGATTGGGTCAAGAAATGAAGTCCACAATGATTTACCGTCACAGCTGAAGCCATCAGAACCCAGCGTGTACCCGCTTCCACAGGCACAGTTGAAGCCTCCGTCAGTGTTCTGACATGTCTGGGCGCAGCCTCCATTCAACGTTTCACATTCATTGACATCTGTGAGACAAGATGCACAGAATTGGTCAGAACTCTTGGTTCTCACCTGTCAACGTCTTCCAGCAACTGTTTTCGTCAGCTGCTATTACCCCAGTGCAATTTTTTTTTTTTTGGTAAAAAAAATTTCATACAACTTGCAACCTTAGGATGCTATACAGGAAAAGCCATTTTTCTCTTCGTCGATTGGGCGTCAGAAGGATGCTGGCTGAGACACAACGATTTACCGGTTTCGACCTTTTATTCAAACGTCTTCATCAGAATCAGTCTTTCTCTTAGCTTATCTCGATTAACAGATACCTTTTGTATTTGTATATCAAAAACACATGAGTGACAAGTCAATCGTTGTTCTACATGGCTTACAATACTGCAGTGTTATTCTTTATTTACAATGCCATTGTTTGACAATAGTTTTTGACAATCGAAACAAGTACCATGCCCAAACTTGTCCTCAGATATCATATAAGAAATAATATAAGAAATAACCGGTAATAACAAAATGTGAAGAAAACTGGTTAAGTAGTTTGCATTTATTGTTTAACTGTTTGGCCAAATTAAAATTGTGAACGAATTGCGACAGTGATGACACATCAGTATGGAAATCAAAACTTGGTCATGGATTTCATTATCGATGGTAAATTTTCAGTATTCATATGTAGTCAATATTATCAAATATACTCCTTCATCCTAATTAAGTCGAACCCGTAGACGAAATTCAGTACATTTAAGTGGTCCTTATTTCAACAAAGCCTCATCCATGTTTTGGTCTGATCTGATTTGATTTGAGATCTATGGCTCATGGTAACTCACAAGGCGGTGAGACCAACGTCGACACACTAAATCAAACTCCTACAATCGCATCACATTTATCCGTATAATACACACCTTCGTCCGTACACCAATAGAATTACAAACTTACAGATACGGGCCCGCCAAATCGAACCAATTGCATCCAATGTGAAAGGAATAATACTTAATGATATACTTCACATACCTGGTTTTCTTTGGCAGAAGAAATTGTAGCTCACGGAGCATTGGCTGTCACCCCATAAAGGCACACCATCCCGAAAATGAGCGCAGTCTTCTTCGGCGTAACTACTGAAGTCTTCTCCTTCTAGGAAGCTCTCGTCTTCCCAATCGAACTGTCCCTCGTTTTCTAAATCGTTTTCTATGAGACTACCACTCGGTTCCCCCGGTTTCCAGTTGTTGAAGTCACCTCCTTCTAGCAGGCTCTCATCCTCCCAACGGAACTGTCCTTCGTTTTCTATGTCATTCAGGCCGATCCAGTAAGAGCCGTCGAAAGAGGACAAGGAATACAAGAAACTATTTGTAGCATCGTCCTTTGGCATGGCCAGTACCGCACCGTCTGCCATACAGGATTCTCTTGCATCGTTGTAATTAGATGTTTGGTCAAAGGCCTTGTAACAGGTTAAGCCGTGCAGGGAGTAGCCATTGACGCAAGCCAGTTCTGAAACAACATAACAAAACAATAAAAAAGCTACTGAATTGATGTTGATTATCCCGAACTTGATCAAACATGATTCGGGTTCCAAATAAGGTATGGGACTTCTGGGGCCCAATTTGAGCATTGTGAATGAAAAGAGGAAGATTTACTCCAACAAGTCGAAGAAGACACTGAACTTTTTAAAATGAATTTCTACTCACCATTTATGCCGCAGCCCAGAATCTCTACTCTCATGCTGATGTGCGACTGAGTACGTAGGTCGGCGAAACGCACATAACGGGCGTCAATGGGATAGTCCAGTAGGTGGGTCACTGGGGTGCAGCAGTCCGTATTGCCTGTAAAGGTCTGAAAGGCAAATCAATCGATCAATCGATCAATCAATCAATCAATCAACCAACCAACCAATCAATCGTTCAACCTCTATTGAAATCTACCTTGTAGCGACAGTGTAGTAAGAAGACATGAACACATAATCGACTTGAACTTTTTCATCCGTGCTGAATATTTTCTGCCCGTTATGTCACATCAGACATTTCTTCAAAAAGTATTAGACAATGTCTTCACATAGCTCATGCGAAACCTAAATCATAGTTTCCAAGAAGTGCAAATGAATGATAAGTCATAAGATTTTAATTTCCTTCCGTATGCAAGGGCAACTGACGCCCGTGAAATATAAGAAATGAAAGAAGACAATCGCCCTTCCCCCTCCCACAAAGATACCTTTTCTGAGCCATCTCTTCCAGTATAGGTCGTCATTGCGGCCCCGTCTGTTCTGTATTGCAGTGTAAATGAAGTCACCCACTGGTTATTGTTGTGTCGACCCTGGGTAATGGTGCCCGTAACACGCATACTTTCTCCCAAGTCCACCTGAAAGCATATTGTTTTCGTTTCGTTTTATTTTGTTTAGAGTAAAGGAATCAGAATATTATGGTTACGTACTAGCACTTTGAACAGGTGAGAATAGAGAATACAATCTTTGATAAGCCCAAGGTAACAAAATCAATGCCAGAGGTAAATCAAAATGACGTGCTGTTTAAATTGCTTCGACCGAGCCAACTTAGTCTGGTTACCACCCTCGCTGGTTTACCTGTGTACTCCCATACTCGCTCCCTTACTAACTGTTAGGCAGCTAGTATGGGAGCCCTGAGAAAGCATCTAGGATTACACCCAGGCGACGCGTAAGTTGTTTCAGTCAAAGCAATGGATGAATATATTCTATACATGCCATGTACTAAGTTGGACTACGTTGATGAAGGTTAGACATCCAGGTAATAGTTACTCAAGCAATTGGATAAAGTTGTGAAACAGTCAGATGTTTCAGACAGTATCCGCGATCTTTCGTCAGTGACTAAAGAAAAATCTGGTAGAACCAGGTTCTATAGACTATACCAAAACACTAGCAGAAAATTTGCACTCCAATTATACTCCAGAAAAAAAGTATTTTCGTAGCTATGAGAAAGGAATTGTTTGAATATCAAAGGCTGACCTGTAACCATTGTCCGACGGTGTTGTATCTAGCTGCCCAGGCGCCTACACCGGCGACCCCGTTCAAGCGAGCGCGGTAAGGCTCATGGCTGACCCGCCAGGTCGAGGACGCAGTGATGCTTCCATCAGGTATGGCACCGGATTCCATCCCTAGCGGATTTTGGCAAACTGCAAGGACACAATTTTCTCAATTTAAAAAAGAAATTGAACAGCAGGAAAAAGTACAAGACACAGGGTGAAGAACTCCAGCAAGCTACTAATAACAGGATCACAACTGGAAAAATGTAAATCAAAACTTTAAAATACAAGTACAATAATGAATATTGTTTGGGTAAGACAGTCCGGGATGGAAGAAAAAGTGAAAACAACGTCACGATTAGAATTGTAAAATGCACATCATCATACGCGTACGTAGGAAGTTTCAGTCAAATTCAAAGGCACAGGCAAAGTTGTCCAACATAGTTGTATACATCATTGAACTGTCATATGCTAACAAGAAAATGTTTGGTTAACGTTATTTGTGCAACTGAGAACTTACAGAGAGTGCAAGAAAGATTTACAAGTTCAGCAACAAAATGCTATTCAAAGTGGTTAAGATGTTATACAAAACTGAAAATATGGGCTTTCTCGTGAAATCTTGTAAATAAAACATGAAGAAAGTTGGAAAAATATTCAAATTGTCTACCATAAGAAAATTCCGGAAAGAAAACGATTTTTCACTTAAACCTGCCGTGGGCTATCGAACGATTTTAGTAAAACATAACATTTTCGTTAGTAAATATTTGAATTATATGCATAATTGTTATCTAAGGCAAGAACAAGTTCGACAACTGTTTATGCCAAACATTCATAGTCTGTCACTGTGATCTTTCTTACCATTGCAGTCTTGTTCATTGTCGTTCAGAGTATATCCATCTATACAGGAACACTGGTAACCACCGTCACTGTTGGTGCAGATCTGTTCACAATCCCCATTGGACGAATCGCATTCATCGATATCTAATCAGGTATTTGATTAAGAAAAACAGGTTAGACCTGTTAATGTTTGTTGTAGCATTTGCCGTCTAAGATTAGCAAAGACAGCTGCAGAAGTCTACAGTTTGCCTATGATAGATAAGACAATGGTATCGTGCATTGGCAGTGTTTACCATAATTGAAACTTTTCAATCTATTTTTGTAGCAATTAACTCATAGATTTGCCAAACGTTGAAACCTCGAACGCTGTATATTGCATAACGTATTTTCATTCAATAATGATCATTGTTCAAAGATGACTACGATGGTCATGGAACATACTACATTGTCGTCACATTGCCAAATTTTTTGACGTCATTTTCATATATATTACATCTCATATCATATCTCATTTTCATTAAGTCGTTTACTCTTCATAAAGGAGTATATACAATTTGTGTGCGAACAATATAATAAGTCATCAACGTCTGTGTCTCTATACAACAGACAACCACATGTAGTGACATGAAAAACAAATAACAACAGAACAACAAAATCAAAAGGAAATGACGACGCTAACTAGAAACGAAAGCAATAGACTTGGACTATACAAAAATGCTTTTTACTTTGATATACATACAATTCCAGTCAGTCAATTGGCAAATATTGCTATTGGGGGGTATTTTATGTAACATGTTACCTGAGAAATGAACTATAGAAATGTTTTCTTTAAAAAATGGATTTTCTTTAAAAAATGTTTTCTTACCGTCACATTCCAGAGTGATGGGATTCAGTAGATATCCCTCGTGACAGACGCAGTCGAAGCCGCCCACTCTGTTCACGCAGGTCTGCAAAGCTCGACAGTTTCCATTGGACGACTCACACTCATTTGCATCTAATTGACAAATCGGACAAGTTGTTAGAACTTTCTGAGGTTTGATCATGCCAAAGTTGGACTGTTCGCGCATCAGTGAAATATGTTGTGGAATTTCTTAACCAAAATAGATTAACTCACATAACGTTACCCTCCATAACCTTTCATTGATTTTGTTGCGTGAAAAATTGTTCTTTAAACTTCTTGGGCAAGTTAAAAGCATCGATGATATGATTACGTCACAGTATCTATAAAATCTCATGGTTAAGGGATACTTTATCAAATGTTCTATATAAATGTGGAGTGTCCGCAATCATTCATGCTCACAGATCATAGTATTGCAAATAAGATCAAACCCATCTAAATGAGTTTTTTTTCTTTTTTTAGAAAATAGCCCAATTCAAATGTAAAATATTTCATTCTTGAAAAACAAAACCACAAGGGGGGTGGATAATCGTGTTGTTAACTGTATCACGCACCTATTTCGCAGGCAAATTGGTAAGCGGAGGAGCACCTTGCATCATTCCAGTCATCACTGCCCCTCCTTAAGCTGACGCAGCTTTCCCCATATCCACCGTTGGGCTCTTTGTCTCCCCACTTGTTGAAATCATTGTCATCCAGGACGGCTCCATCTTCCCAAACCCATCTACCCTCAGTAGCCAGATCACTCAGGCCAATCCACTGGAGATCGTCTGAGACCAGTGACTTGAGGAAGTTGTTGGTTGGTTCGTCACGGGGCATGGCCAACAGCGCGTTTTCTCCTGCACACGTTTGTCGAGCGTTGTTAAAGTTTTGCGGTGTCGAGAAAGCCTTGTAGCAAGCGGTGTCATGCGTGGTGTAACCGCTAGGGCAGATTGCTGATCCAGATACATTCCGTGGTATCTACAAGTGGAGTGGACATAACACAGTTTTTGACAAGAGAACTCCGAGGCAAGATCTGACATATCGGACTGAAGAAGAGTACGTCTCGAAAGCTCCCTAATTTACTTTGTGTAATTGTTACATGAATTATATATTTCGTAAAACGTTTGCCTATTTGTTTATTTAGTTTCGGTGACGAAGAGCATAAATGACAATTGCAAAATTGTACAACCAACAAGTCATTGATGACAAATATGCTAACGAATTGAGAATGTGAAAGATGTGCGACGTGAGTATTGTCCCCCCTGTTGTTTGGTTAAACTGTGAAGTTGATATAGGTAAACATGAATTTGTATATTTGATAACAGTCACGAGAAACAGATGCAAAGTTTTAAGTTTGACTCAGGTTCATCTAATCGGCATTATATATTTGACCGTATGAAATCACCTGCAGACGATTTTATGCACTCATTTCCTAGTGAACTCCTTCCCACGCCCGAATAGGCACTCTGGAAATCCACCTCAATGCAGCAAGATTTCTTTTACCATATTTCAAGCAACCCATGTATCAAGCAAGCCGCTCATCAGCTACAATGTATATCTAATGCTACCTAATCTCTCTCTCTATCTCTCCCCCTCTCTCTCTTTCTCTGACCACATGCCAGCTTTTCCTGCCGAAGCCAAATCAAGCTCTCCACAGCGTTACAGTGGCAATGTTTAAGGCCACTTTCAAGTCTTCACGTACTTACATATACATTGTACGCCAGGGGTCTCAAACATTGATATTTGCCCACAAAGCACCACACTGCACATGCGCACCGCGGACTGTTGGCTTTATGAGCGCCCCATACCATCTATATTGAAACTGTTTACGTATGGCGATCTGTTTTGCGTACGACTTAAAAGCCGAGTTAAAAGTCAACGAATAAGTGTGGCTTTGCCTCAAGCCTACTAGGTTACTTCTCTTTATCCAAGAATTTCTGCAAATGATTGAAATCAACATCAAAAGAGCCGCCTGAATCGAGCTCTGGATTAGTCGTGAATACAACAATCGTAGCGCAGGATCATCGTTTGAAGAATAGCAAAAGGATGAACTATTCAATCCATACAACTTGTAGTCATGAGCATTCTAAAAGCCGTTAACGAAATCGCTTAAAACATTCAATGGGTGTTCTTAAAGCAATTGCTTATCATAATGAATGCTAAAATGGTTTTAGACAACAAGTAATCCATCCTATATACACCTCGCACGATATGTTATTATTTTCTATAGGACATTTTTTGTAATAAGAGAACCTTTTTCGTTAGAACTGAAAAAGCATTGTGATTGGGATTCAAATATCGTTTGACAAACATGAAAGAACATCCACCCGGACTTTTGTGAAACATTTCAGGTGATTTGTTTTTTCAACGACCATATAATAGAACCCAAGTAAAAATAATAAGGCAGTGGACGGTTCTTGGTTTTTGCAAACAATATATGTATCCCCAATATGTATATTTGATGATATCTTAAACCATAGTTCACAACTTTTGTACCTTTCAATGGAACCGATCCCATATTCATCTCGTTTGCACATCATTAGCAGTCCTCCGTAAAATACAAATGTGTCACAACATGGAACAGTCTTCAGAAAAATATACGGGCAACTTCAAATCCCTCTTTTCTGATGCTCAAAAGATCCATCTCAAAAGCCATCGTAGTCCCCTGTAATAGTCTCATATGTTCAGTTCTTATCTTAATTTGTTTCATTAATTATCTGATTATCTTTATATAGTATCCTTATCTCTTTCTATGTGTTAGTTGTCTTACATTATTATTGTTCATCGACTATAAGTAATTAAGACTACACTTAATTCTAATTAGTATATAGAAAAAGGGCCTTGTATAAGAAATATAGGCTTTTTCCATCCTCGTGCATGTGTTTTTTCTTGTTTATAATATCATATCATTACTTGTTGTGCAAATAGATAGATGAAAAAAACAGATATTATATAGTATTTCTTACTGAAGCTTCTCCAGCCAAAGGGAGGTATAGGTTCAATTTATAGTGTTCAACATAACGCCTTTTCCCACTATTATTACCTAAAAGATAGCAATCTCCCTGCCCCATTAAAAACATCAAAGTAAGGAACATTTGACAGCATCTACACCCCATCCAACTGACCGCTTTGAGACTCAGATTCGAATCAGCCATGACCCGCCAAATCGCTTCCTTTGCCTTAAGCCCCCGTCACAAATAAGAAATTCAGCTCGGCCGACGTCTTGGCAAGCTTGAAATGTGCATTTCCGACCGAAGTACGGCCGACGTCCTGTCGATTATGCGGGCTTCGGGCAATTTTTAGAAATAAAAGTTGATCCAACTATTGGCCTTTTACCAGGTTAGCCGATACTGAATTCGTCCATGTCCAAGAGATCGATGGTACCATCTCATGGGGGAATTTTAGTTACTAGTGTTCGAGATTTTCATTACAAAATACGGTCGACGCTCGGGCGATTTTGAAATTCGGAGAGCTTCGGGCGATCTACAAAGTCGGCCGACGCTCACATGAAATGTGACGCTGGTTTTAACGACTACATCTGGCAAATTAAACGCACCAGTACGGCATAGGAAGGTGTTTTCAGATTGACAATTATGGCGGTTTCTATGATCGCCATCTACAATTAACATGTACGTTATTAACACAGTTATGAGATAGGGTGATACGACGTCAAAGGATGCAGTCAACAACAACTAAAAACTAATGAGTTGGACATATAACGTTACCGAAAAAATGTTATGGTCTCTGCTAGGATTGTCCTACCGTATGGTCGTAACGATGCAACATATACACTCTCGACGTTGTGGTCAGAGAAAGATATAAATGTTAGAGTAAAGATTGCGATTTCTAGACTCTCGACGATTTCTAGACTCTCGAACCGCCTATTCTACCGGAAGAGATCCTGATCGGAGTCTCAATCGCCCGACCAGAATTCTAGAAATGTGGTAGATTTGTATCCCATTTTATAAATTCTGAATTTCAAATCAATTGATTGATCTAAAGTGAGAGGAATTGAAGTAAAACGTTCACATCCTCTCTTTTGAAGGAATATCTTTAAACTTACAGGCTGCAATCGCTATTTCTACTGGTAGAATCGGCGATTCTGCAAGACTGCAATATCTACCGTGACATATGAAGTTACATTTCATGACGACGCCACTTTGCTAACAACAGAATTTACAGAAGCTCACTTTGACTTTTCAATGACATGCGATTAAACCATCAGCCGAGGTCTAAGATCTTGCATTGATCGAGAGCCTAGGACACCGGCCGTATTGCTGCCGAAAATGTCCTGTACAACTCCAAGCCTCGTCGGGCTAGCTACATACATACAGCATTGAGAAACACACTCAAGCAGGAAGAAACACCATCAAACTTTACAAAAACCCTGTTCTATTCCCCTAATGATTCCAAATGTGTGCCCTATCCTAAAATACAGTCCAAATGTTTTATTCCCAGTATGTGCCCTATTCCCAAATGCCCCATTGCCAAGTGTTCTATTCTATATTTTACCACGGTATATGTTTTGGAATAAATAACGTTTTGGAATACAACGTACATTGAAATATAGTCATAATTGGTACACTAACCTGAGAGACAACGGCGAGCAAAAGGAGTAATACTCTTCGGCGTTTCATCGTTGTAGTCATCGTTGCTTCCTCTAGGGATTCCTCCTCGAGTTCTTGACACCCAGGTTACAGCTGACTACATTTTGACACAATCATACGAACGCAAACGGTTGTAGCCCAGCTTGCGCCTGACTGCTAGAACTTCCTTGCTTGTGGCATGTGCTTTCGCGTCTCACAGCAATTGAGTATTAGCGCTGTGGAGCTATGCATTTCTACGTTTTGTCATCTTTGTGAAACGTTAACGCCTAACAAAAGCGTAAAAACGGTCTTCATGCGTAACAGGCGTCAGCTTTAGATTGTAAACAAAAGAGCACCGGAAAAGTTTAGACTATAGATCCCTTCTTTTGACTAAATATAACAGTCATGGGCTTAAGCATGTAAACATTGGTGATCAGGAGCATAGTGGGATGCTAAGCTATCCTCTTAACAATTTTAATTGGATTATGCATAATTTATAGACATGGCGGCAGTTATGCGTCCGGCTTGGGGTTTGTCTATAAGATATTTTACGTGAGGTTTTGTGTCATTTGATTGAATCTTAATTCTAGATGTATTCGTAAGCTTTTGGACCTTTTGTTTGAATAGAAAGAAATTTTAGATTGGCTTTGATACCATTTTCCAGTATTCGCCTGTATCCCTTAGTGCCGAGAAAAGAAAGAATGATGTCAATTTTGACTGAATTTTTCTGAGAACAAGATAAGTGTCCATGAGAACTAAACCAAAACGACATACTACATTTTCCGTAGATTCGGTGACAGTGTTTGCTTTCTGCACGTCAGAGAGCATGCAAAAAAAAGTGAACAATAATGAAACTGCATCCTGCGAACGAATTAACGGAAGGAAACTCTATATTTAACGAAATTTTTTTAAGATACAGTGACCTCATTCTCTACTCTATTTCTCGAAGGTCAGGACAATCTTGGGACCATCTTTGTGTATTTTGAAAGCAAAGAATTCTTTTGGGGTCATTATACAATAATCTAATTGATTAGGTGCTTTTTCAAACGTACCTGGCCATGTTTGCAACTTTCGTATGGTTTTGCTTAGTTTATATGGTGTACGTTGTACACGTGATTTCACAGTTATAGTCCACTTTTGTACAATTCATTATCATCTATTTGAAAAATTTTAAGGTTTATGTGTCGTGCACATTATCATTTGAGCTTTGTTACATGTTGTGTTATCTTTCTTTACTGTTCATTCCAGGTCTTCCCATTCCACCAACAACAGTATTTGATTAATACCATCATTTGACTCTCTGATTACTGCAATGTTTGATAGAAACTACACTCAGCATGATGATAAATCAATCAATCAATCATTCATTGATCCATTCAGTCATTGAAATATTCATTCATTGAATCGCATTCCTTCCTTCCTTCCTTCATCTATTTGCATTCATGCGAGCTCTAACTTCGAATTTTCCCAGCATGCTACGTTCTGGGTTTTGTCCTGCCTAGGTTGCAGCCAGGAGGTTAAATAAAACTTCTTTGGTTCCTTATTGTGCAATAATTTTGAAATCCAGTAACAAGCATTGGGTTTGAGTTTTTATTCTATTTTTCCCCGTAAGCTTCAAAACATACTAACAAGCAGTGTGATTATGCACCCAGCTCTGGATATCATACAGATTCTGGATAACTAGAAAGGATATTAGGCCTAGGTAAAAATATGTTGTGTTTCCTTAGCCTTGGGGGAGGGGGGTCGACTACTGTCAAGGGACATGAAAAATTCAATCCGACGTTTGAGCGAACGTGATAAAATTCAAAACAGAATTATTGTATTTCTTACTCTGTTAACTGATTAAGGGTTTAAACTGTTAATGCAAGGTTGTGTAGAAAACATTGTACCTCATTGTTCACTTCATTATCATTGCAATAATGTTTTCGGTCTGCCATATGGTGGACTGGCTGTGGTAAACAGAATAACTCGGGAAGCTGTGGATAGATATTCATGATATTTGGTAGGTGGGTAGGTGTCGGAGAGACGAGGTCAAGTTAATAATCGGCCTCCTAACGGCTTCCTATGTACCACAGCTGACCTTGTATGTTTGAGTGTTTCTGTTTGTTTGTTCATCTGTTTTTGGACAGCATAACTCGAGAAGCTGTGGATAGATCCTCATGACATTTGGTACGTGGGTAGGGGTTGAGAAAACAAAGTTCGATAGTAGGCCTCCTAGTGTCTTCCCACGGCAGTGCAGCAGAGCTACAAAGCTGATTTTCTGGAAGTGCTATGATCGTGATTTTTGAGGAGCGGATAGCTCTTGAAGTGGTGTAAATTTGGGCCCCGTAGCAGTTTGTTGATAGACTCGTGCTTGAATAACGTATCCGTATAATTACATTATGTTGTTACATTTGTTAAACTGTGTCTGTTGTATCACTTAGGCCGAAAACTAAAGAAAAAAAGAACATCCCTACCTAACGATCCTATTTTGTCAAGTCGGTAATCGAAAACACAACATTGATTTTCCTAGGCCTTAGTAGTACTTGGGACCAGCCACAAGCTCCTGATATCATGTAAAGTAAGTAGTACACTATGAAAAGGTACAGTCAAACTTGGTACCAACAACTGCTCAAGGGACTGTTGAAAAATGGTTTGCGACTGGGGGGATGTTGTTGGGGTAAACGATTTTGTTCGAACTAAACAACAACAGAAAATGGTGTTCTCTAATTATAGGCTTATTTCCAAATGCTAGTTTCCATATACTTACAAACACAGATATATGTATATATCTGTATTGGGAAGTGTATGTTGGGCATTGCTGAACAAACAAATTGTAATGTACATAGGTTTGAAGAACTGTGACAACACCAGACCAAAGTCTGTTCTAAAACAGCCCGAAAGATGGTTTCTGGTTGGCTGCTGAGTGCTGCTGTCAGTAAATTTTGGTTGTGAATTGGGACATGAATTCCCCCTAGTGACCACAAAAAGTGTTTGCTGGTCGGGTAAGACGGTTGGTTGCCACATACACAGGGTCTTAACTATGTAAAATTAACGTGGCTGTTTTAGTGTGGTCTATGACAGGAAGTAGTTGGCCGGCCAGGGTTGACTGTATTGGAGTAAAACAATGTAGAGTAAAAAAGTTACACCCCGTTTTACGAGTGTGATTAACTGTGGTTACAATAATTGTGCAGTTTTGCGCATCTAATGCGGAATGATCAGCATCCATTCATATGCTAACCATTATTCTTATTCATAATCATTGCCCTTGCCGAATCTTCGCCAGCCTTTTAGCTTTGTTGACCTTCTGAATGTTACTCGTTAGGGTTGGGCTGCAATAGAAAGAAAAACTTCATTAAAATGGATCATCATTTGCTTCCTGAGCGGGAAATTTGACATCAGTAAATATTTCGTCCCTGCAAAATCTGCAATATGCCGATGGATGGCAAAGTGTGTTATGAGTGCATGTGCGGCCGTGTGCTGCATGTTTCATTGTCTGACTTGTCACATTAAATGCATGCAAAAATATCTAAATATTAACAGTAGCCTAGGACTAGTAGTATTTTAGTGAGCATCCACTTCGCTTTAGTCTTTCTCTCATAGAGATCAAACAATACAGGAAAGCAAAGGGTTGTAGGCCTCTCTCAGAACGAAAGGAGCGTAACTCACATTTCAGGGCAACATCATGTAAACTATAAAGGCTTCTTGAAGTGTCTCGATAATCAAAGTTCAAATCATTGTCGTCCTTTTTTTTACAGATTTTGAGCATCAGTAGTTGATGCATTTTTCATGAAAAAACATGAACAGTTGAGCTGCGAGCAAAGATATTTGGGTCCACTGTACTGCAAGGCTCTCCTTTCTCTGCCAACTTCCTTTCGGTTTACATATGAGAGTGACAATGCCTTTGCAGATTTTTTGGTTTAAGGGGCACCAGAAATGCCCCTTAAGCTCTGATGACAACTCTGGCTTCTCCCTTACCCATGTTTTTCAAACGACCCCCACCCCACGTCTACTGATGTTCAAAAGGACGTCGCCTGCAAGACAATGGCGACAATGATTGGTGGACATTGACAGAAGCCCTATATGTGTTGGCTGCTTCCTCTTATTTCGAGCGAATCCTACAACTCTGTGATTTATCCTCGGATCACAGTGTGTGTAAAGGGTAAAGGGAGTCCTGTAACCTTTTTGAGGCCGTAGGAGCAGTGGGTTGTTATCTACTGTGTCTAGGACATGGCATTGGAAAGTGGAACCCACTCTTCTCCTTCCACTGCCTTTTACCTCCCAAACCGAAGCCAGGTACCCATTTTTACGCTGGGTGGAGTGAAGAAAGTCGCGTTAAGTGTTCAACGTATAACCGGGAATGCCAGGAGTCGAACCTGTGACCTCTCGATCTCGGGTCCGCTAGCCTAGCCACTCGGCCATTCGACGCCGCCGCCATAGTTTGTGTATCCTACCTCAAACTCTTCTTCGGCGGTGCGGACGTCATTCTCCAGCGTCTCCAGAATCTTCGCCAACATCCTCTTCTCAGGATCTTCGTCAGTCTCCCCCTCTTCCAACTCAGGAAGGTCAGTCTCACCCTCTCCCAACTCCGGGGGGTCAGTCATCTCCAGCTCATCGGAAGTCTCTAAAAGAAAAGATAAAGTATCTAGCTTTATCTATCGTTAGACTCGATACTATTGTCAAATGTAGCTTCGAAACAACTGCTTGTACTTTAGACCAGTACTGTTATTTTAACATCTATTATCTGTTATCTGTGCTTAAAAGCAACAATGATGGTTGATATAAAAGATTGCATGCTACGTACCTCTGATTGTTTTTTATCCACTGTACTTGTTTTCCAGCACTCCACGAAATTCAATCTTAAAGCATACGTAAAGGCTGTGTTTTTTTATCAAAGCATGCTTTACGCATTCTTTACAAGTGCTTTACGTGCTCGTGTCGTGCATATTTCAAACTTCATTTACCGGATTGCTCGCTCTCATCATCCAGTTCCGGAGGACAGGTCCACATTCCGTCTTGGTCCTTAATTGGTTCTTCGTCGCCATCTTGCCCACAGTCCACCTTTGTGCACACCTCTTCATTTTGGTCACAGACGCAGTTGTCCTCATCAGATACCCAGCTCTCTCCCTCCTGTATGGTGGACACACCAATACGTTTGTAAGTGCATATCAACTCCTATCATAGAAAGGAATTTGGTTTAGGAGATGACAAAGGCTGGCTGCAAGGGTTTGTGTTAAAATAACAACATTGTACGGACATGAAACTGAATTAAGTAGAGATTTCACAACAACCAAAAATCAAATTGCCATTACTGTTTGGTCACCAAAAGTTGTTTTTAAAAAGTTTGAAACTTTTTTTATTTGGATACTAGCGTACACACAAATTATGACCTTATATTCTCCACAGTCCTGTCCATCGGTATCCATCCCTTCAGATATCCTCTTTCCGTGCAGGTTACCTGGAAAAATTAGAATTTGTTTGTTTGTATTGCATACCAGGTAAACCGATTGATGTCGTAACAAACCACGTGTGTATTGAAGAGAACAACGGCCGCATATCTGTACAGGATTGTAATGTCTGCCTGACTGACTCTTGATTTCGGGCATTACAGCAGTTGATATCGCATTATCTGTGTTAAGCCACCCAGCGTGCCGCGTGCCAGTGAGAGGGGGGCTTTACAGCGGGTCACTGCTACCAGGGCGTCTACGGGAATGGCCACAGCGACTCAACCAACGATAGCCCCCACACCATGCGACAGGATAGATTAAAGTAATTGAAGTACTACCTGCGATAGTGATGACGCTCCGAGGGAGCGAGCTTGATAGTATAGTATTGTCTGCGGTTTGCAAGAATTCCAGAAATTGAACATGCGGTTTTCTGGAATGTCCGGGCATGCGCAGTTTTTCGGACAGAAAAACAACAAGGAAACCATCCTAGTATGAGGAACGTGGCCCCAAGGATACCATCCTAGAAATGGCAGAAATTAATAGTGTAGATTTGGGCTTTTTATGAAAATTTTGACTTTCAAAGAGCATATTAACTAAAGAAAAGAAGCGACGAACTTTCCTGATGTCCTTAAACAAGTAGGTAAATAACAGGTACCGTTAGTTTGACACAGAAATGATGATATACACGTACGTACCAGCTGTAGTATCATAGACTTCGACTTCGCAAAGTGTCAGGATACGACCGTTGCCAGGCAGACGGATCCCCACAAATCGTCCTCTCATTCCGTTACAGTTGATGGCATCCTTGTTCTTGTCAGCGGGGATGGTGTGATGTCCGCCGCAGCGTGGGTTAGAGGCTACGTTTGGGTTGTGTCCAATGTGGATGGCGAAGGGGTTGAGTCGCTCTCTGCAGCAGTCCGCGCGATTGATGATGACCACCCACTTGACACTGACCTGGGTACCGAGGTCCACTCGCAACCAAGGGTTGGACTGCGCCGGAGTGTGGGTGCAGGACTGGCTACCCCAGTTCGGGTCCCTGGAACCGTCAGTCGCTCGGGAGGCGAACCCACCGTGTGCGAGGCCCGACTGGATAGTTGGTTTTCCCAACGCTAGGTTTGGAGCTTTAAGAGAATAAAGCAGACCCAAGTAAGACAGGTATACTTGTAGAAACGACGAGCGAGTAAAACCTATGTGTCAGTTTATGGCTGAGATCTAGAATTGTCGTTGACCACATCATATGTCGGGAAGGACATGTGTTCTGTACTATCACGTCCTCAGTTATTCTGACGAAGACTGTTCTAAAATTCGATGAGGTCACTCTTTTGATGTTGGAACAAAGTCACGTCCTTCTCAATAGAGTTGCCCTTTCTTCTATCACACTGCTTGTCTAATCTGACTTACTCACCTGAATAAACCTCCAGCTCGCACAGCGTCAGGACTCGCCACCCGGGCAGTCTGATGCCCACGTACCTGCCCCTCATCCCGCCGCAGTTGACAACCATCTCGGCATCAGACTGGGGAAAGTGGTGGTGTCCGCCACACCTCGGGTTCCTACCCACCACAGTACTGTCCCCAATGTGGACGTCGAAGGGCGTGATTCTTTCAGAGCAGCAGTCACGACGGTTGACGATGAAGACGTGGTCGACGGTGACGGACTCACCCAAATCGACATACCACCACGGGTTGTGTTGTTGTCTGGTGTGTGTGCAGGAGGAGCCTCCCCAGTGAGAGTTCCTGTTGCCGTCCACAGCTCGACCCGGGGGGCCTCCATGCGCCACGCTCGACTGAAACGCAGGTCTTCCTAATGCCTTGTGAGCGTGACCTGAAAGTAGTGAAAACGGTTTTCATTTTGACTTTAAGTGCCAGGGTTAACATATACGGACAATTTTACCTGTAACTTTACCTTCAAGCTCGTTCAGTAGAACCTCTGCTTCATTGATTTAAGAAAAGGTCTGATTATGGATAACCTCCTATTTATAACCTCAGTTTTATTATTTGTCAAGTATGTACGAGGGTGATACAAAAGCAACGTCTTTTCGGTCATAGCAGGTTCATTTTTTATGAAATGAGTTGAAATTCGGCACAAATGTAAAAGAACATCTCTTCTTGAGACTGAAGTATCTCTTCTGATTTTCACATTTTTACCAGCGACTGAGTTGACTTCAAGTTGACCACGCCCATGGAAGCTTGTCGGAGGCAAACAGCAGTAAAAGGGAAGTTCAATTAGCAGTTAAGTATAACCCACTTACAATAATTGTAGGAGACTAAAACTGCACATGTATTAGAATG
Source organism: Branchiostoma lanceolatum (assembly GCF_035083965.1). Classification (NCBI taxonomy): domain Eukaryota; kingdom Metazoa; phylum Chordata; class Leptocardii; order Amphioxiformes; family Branchiostomatidae; genus Branchiostoma; species Branchiostoma lanceolatum. Next base: position 12,691,644 of record NC_089729.1, read on the forward strand.
CATAACTCTGTAAGCCACATGCTTATTTTCAACACTGAACTGAGATCAGTTTTTCTTTCTTCGTTCTTAGGGTGGAGTGAGATATGAGTTGAATTTAGAGTGGGCATCAGGGTCCTGACCATGCGCTATGTTGATAAATCATTTTTGTAGACTAGTTTCCCATAAAGTCAGCACACTTAAACTTAGCACACTTCTTAATCGTTGTACACATAATATCTGTGTCAAGTTTTGTTTCTCTTAATTGATGGAAAAGTAGTCTACTAAAGTCTTTAATCAACACATCACGTATTCAGCTATGAATTCAACTGGCTCCGATGTCACACCTCACTCTATCCTAGCAGCTGTAAAAGATGAACTGTGAGGAGTTCAGATATCAAATTTGGCCTGTAAGTTGTAGAGACATATATCATCATACTGGTGTAATTTAAGCTTCTTGAAGCAATTGCAAATGGGTCATATCTGACTTATCTTTGCCTCCGACAAGCTTCCATGGGTGTGGTCAACTTGAACTCAACTCAGTCGCTGGTAAAAATGTGAAAAACAGATTGAGATACTTCAGTCTCAGGAAGAGATATTCTTTTATATTTGTGCCGAATTTCAACTCATTTCATACAAAAATGAACCTGCTATGATCAAAAAGGCGTTCGTTTTTGTATCACCCTTGTACTCTGTAGAAATGAAAATGTGAAATCAACACGGTTAATCGTTTTCGTTATATTTAGGCATTGTTTTACCTGGATACACGCCTCCAGCCAGGAACGTCAGTGCCAGGACAAGCGTCAAGTGACGAGTCATCTTTTATCTTCGTGCTGTTTAGTGCCTCTGTATTCAACACAAGACAGCGAAAATCGCCCGGTTAGGAAATATTACGTTATGATTATGTTTTCAAAGTAGCCACATTACTTAAACCCCGGCCTGCTTATATTTCTTACTATTGAATGTATGATTGAGTCGTCAAGGGATTCTTATAAACAGAAAGAAGATTAGCAAAATGTGCAAAATTGCAATAAACTGTAATTGACGCGGATGGCGGGGCGGACGACAAAACACATATTTGCACTGAATGTAGTCATGATCTCGCTTAATTAGCTGGTTGAATGATTGGTTGGTTGGTTGGCTAGTTGGTCGGTTGGTTGATTGATTGATTGATTAATTGGTATTTTAGTAGGCGAACGCCGTCCAAGCTTGGGCCGACCGTCGATAAACCTACCGACACCTCAATTGATTTTTTTAAGAGCTAGTTATCGGTATCTGACATATGTAGTATTTCCCTGACAGTGCATCTTCCCTGGCAATGTGCCTGACCAAAACACAATACCCAGGCTGTTATGACAACAGTTCAAAAGATACTCGACACCCATAGCGTCTGTATGGTTTGTCTGGAATGTGGTGATATTTATCTTGTCTGTCTGAAAGACATGGTAGATGAGAGTTCTCTCAGACACCTTTGACCATGCCCAGGGCAGCACGTCGCCAGAACGTAAGCGTTTGAGGTCGTGTTCGCGTATTTAAGGCTAATATCTCGCATATAGGTTCATTTAGTTGTATCCAAAGACATATGCAACGGCTGTTACTCCGATGCAACGTTGACCAAAGAGAACAAAAGAGATTCGGCAGTTATAATAGGTTTAAATAGCAGGCTAATTGCTGTATACGCATTACGTTCTGAATACGTGCTACCCAGGGCTACAGTATTCTCCAAGTAGAAGAATAGTTAGTAGTGGCCTGCCATAAGAAATCGCGGCCACTACTAGCCTACCGACGGAAACCTCTGCTCGGTTAATATTTCTATGGGCGGGTGTCACTAAAATGCCTGACACGGTAAAATTCTTGACACTCCTCGGTGAAGGGTCTGTCACGGCCCCGCGTATCCAGCTGTGTTTGCCGGTGATGCCTTACATGAAATATCAGCCACTATATTACAAGTGCACTACAGTATTGTTTACACATATCAATAAATGTTCTGCTGTATTGTTTGAAACACGAACTTAAAACACCGCGAAAACATTCTTTCCCTTGCAAATAGCAAATAGAAGCCATACAATTGTTTTAGAGACCTACATTAAAGTATCACACTGCAACGTTCACGAGCAACACCTGTGCCGAAATTCAGACCATCTGCTCCAAAATATACATATACAGCATTGGGGTCCATGTGTACATATTGGTTTTCTTGAAACATGCACGCATAAGGGATACTAGAAGTCGCAGCCGCGCAGTTAAGAAGCGTTTCATCGATACGAACACCGCTGACTGGTTTAACTGGTCCACCTTAACTTACTTGCCTCGTAGCCAGGAATTCTGCAACAATTTGCAATATACATAAAACTCCACCGTTTGCTAACATGCATCTGTAAAAATCGTAACTATCATCTGTCATCTCGGGACGTTGGTAAACACCATGGTAAAGGTGCCTGCGACATTCAAATGAAACTTTGCAAATACAATCGGCAAACTATATATATATATATAATTTTTGATTTGCATGTCAAAACATAGGCAGCATGCAGGCCAAGGAATTGTCGTTGAATTACCCGTGCTGAACTGCCCGGGTTGGTAGCCTGGAATCCAAACCTATCATAGCTCCCGAGTCTCCTCTCCGCAAAGAGGAGACTCGGTAGCTATGATAGGTTTGGATTCCAGGCTACCAGGTGGGTACCGAGGTTCCGAGCGTGACCCGAAATGTACTCCCGAGCGGATACCGAAAGCAAAGCGAGCGAACCGAGCGAGGCAAAGGGGCACAAGAAATCATCGATATACATGCGTTATCAAACTGATCTATCATATTTATACGATAAATAATAATACGAACGCACAGATACTATGGTGTAAAGAAAGTAGAAAAATGCCTGGTCAAAAGATTGCTTTGGTGACGAGAGATTTTCTGAGCTCGATACAACAAAGGGTAAAGTATTTCCCCCAAACTAAATGTCACCTAATATCACCAATTCTAGAAATCAAAGCAATGGAATAACGATGAAATAAGTCGAGAAGGCAAAGATTGATCTATAAACAATGAAGACCGTCCCAACTTACTTGTTCAGTTGCTTGTGGTGAAGAAGTATCTGGGTGTGTTGTCCTTTTCTCTCAAACCTCGTCGCACTGGGCATCGGGGGCAAGTTTAACAGATCTATAGCAAAATGTATGTAAATGATCTGCCAATCATCTAAACATTGCCTTTTAAGGAAAATCACAGTATGACGTATGTAGTGAGTAGACTTCTATGATTGGTGGAAACAATGCAAAACAAAGGTTGGTGTAATCTTATATTTTTTCAGTCACTTTTGCAGTCATGTTTACCTGAAAGTTATCGTGGGCACAGCGCATACCTGCACGAGAGGAAATGCTAACAATAGCAAAGGAGGTTAATTGTATTCAACCTCCTTGCAACACCTGACCACAGAGCTACTGTAATTCTTGTTTCTTTCACTGTTATGTTCACTGTTTTCACGGTCACCTCTGCACCCGGTGATATCATCACCATGAAAAACCCTGATGCTGTCATTTATGATTCCTTCACACTACCGTTCTGTAAATCATTTGCCACCACCGTGAAGTTAAAGTTCACTGAAAATGTCAATTTTCCTTCCACCGTCAAATTTTGTTTGCTACCGTGACGATAAAGTGAATTACATTAGTATTTAATTAATTAACTCTCATATCAGATCAGACAATATCCTATGGTCACATCCTCGTGTTAAGAATTTAAATCATCATGCAAACAGAGAAAGAAACGCACAAAAAGCAAAAATGGGAGTACTGGTAAGACAAGACGTTTTTTTTTCTTCGTATTAATATCTAACATATGTACTAGTAGTATTCCCCTGACAGTGAATGTTCCCTTGGCAATGTGCCGGCGCCTGACCAAACAACAATAACCAGGCTGTTATGACAACAGTTCAAAAGATACTCGACACCCATAGCGTCTTTATGGTTTGTCTGGAATGTGGTGATATTCATCTTGTTTGTCTGAAGGACATGGTAGATGAGAGTTCTCTCAGACACCTTTGAACTTGCCTAGGGCTGTCTCAGTCTTTTGTTCTGGGGTTCGTTTGGGACCAGTGCAAACATCTAGCTTTCATCATGCGTAACAACCCGAGTACCATCCTCTGTAGTGACCGCTGTTAGCAAGCGACAAGCCCTGAGCCAGCTGTCACTACGGAGGATGGTACTCAGACTAACAGCCTGTAGCCTTCCCTTAGAATGTGTGCTCGTGCACCACACACATAATCAAATCTGGACATTTTTTATTTCACAGAAAAGCATTAATTCCTTTAGATCTGCAGACATTTTTCTAGAAAAGTACATACATTCCTCTAGAACAGCGTATATTACCCCACAAAAGCACATATTCCACCAAAAATGCATACATTCTGCTAGAAAAGCGTAAATTCAACAAAAAATCGCACACTCCTCTAGATAGAATACCATACATTTCTCTAGAAAAGGGCGCATTTCTCTAGAATGCATATATTCTGCCAGAAAAGCGTACATTTTGCTACAAAAGCGTCCTCTAGAAAAGCATACATTCCTTTAGAAAACCGTACACTCTTTTCAAAAGAGTACGTTTAACCACATAACAGATTTTTCCTATGGCACCCTGACCCCGCGCGTCAGTGGAATCGGCCATAATCAGACTGTTATTGTACCCTTATTTACAAAAACTGCATAAATCAAGATTATAACAACAACAACAATAAGTGTTATCAATTATTCAACTCGTAATTGTAGGAAGATTATCATGTGTCCAGTCACCTCTAAAAAGTTTGCATGGTGTGCATAACTAAAAACTTGCCACATGTCCTGGGACATAGTATATGTTTTCCAAGTTTTTGTGAGAGATGTCTTCTTGACTTATGGTTGAAGAATATGGTTGAAGTTTTGGTTGAAGAACGTGCCACGTCTTGAGGTTTCTTCAGCACCAATGTCTTGGAGGAAGGTTGATGTTCTATCAGCATCTTTCTCTGTTTTCTGCCACACTAAGAAACAAGTGTTAAGACATTAGACCAAGGGATGTCAGACTTAAGGACAAATACATTTACTACTACCAGTTTCTTATAGCATAAGAAAAATGCTTGTTTCCTTCAGCATATTAGTTACATATTGTCAATATGACCTGTCTTTGATCATCTACTAACAAGTATATGATAAATGAATAAAGAAATAAACCAGAAAAAAAAAAACAGAACAGAAATGAGAATTCTACCCGTCTCTACCCTAGGATACCGTTACATTAATTATCTTATTTATTTACTCAAGCTTTGTTACATGAGGTAACTGAACAGGGGTAACAGAACCAGATACAGATATAACTAGTGTCATTTACTCATCGAAGAATAATGTATTCTACAGTCATATCTACCCCTTATGAGCATTCTGGTATATTCCATAGCATACCTGCAATTACAGTACTAGTGCTATTGGGCAAAACTTACCGGGAGTTTAATAAATATCAAATTTTTGGCTCAGAAATCCAGCAGAAGTTGGGGCAGGATCTTTTCCAAGTGTTCGACCTCCACTACACCGGCGCCCTCCGACCGGGCCTGGTCTGACGCTCGGGCCGCCATCTCCATCACAAACATGCGCAACAGCTCCGTCGTTAACTTGACGGCGTCCGTGTTCATCCTCGTCTTGCCGTTGTCTTGGAATTGCTGTTTGACGATCTTCTCAACAGTCGACAACTTGAAAGTGGCGCCATCTTCTGCCATCTTGGATTTTACCCACAATGCTTCAAAACGGGGCAATCCATTTACAGACTTGGCGTGATGGTTTTATCCATACAAATATTGTTTGGGGAATGAATATGCAATGAAGATTATTATTATTATTCAAAGATATTTAGATAGAAAAAAAACGACACTTGTCTCGCGGATTTCTAAATGACTTCATCAATTATTTGCAATTTTAAGCTCAGATAGTACATGCACGGGACCACCCATTTACAGTTATTCGGGATGGTCTCATTTATGCAAATATCATTAAAAAATAGCATGAGTAGCAGAAAAATGACACTTAATCGCGAATTTATATGAAATCATATATTTTTTTGCAATTCTAAGCTCATGCTGAATAGTCATAACTCAGTTCATCCTAAAATTACCCAATATTTTTGGATGATCCCCTAAGTAAGGTCAAAGGTGGGGCACACAAGATGGCGGGTTTTGGCGGAGATTCCTGGTTAGAAATTTAGTTTTCTAGCACTTTTCTTTCACGTTTTTTTAGTCGTGTACGAGATTTTATGAAGACACTTAGTTTATGTCTTATATGTTTCATAGTAGGTTACGTTATATTGCATTTTTGTTGCTTGAATTATGGTTTTAAACATAATAAAACCTTGTATAAGCCTTGTACATAGCATCAGAAACAAGCTACGCTCCCTCCATCTACAAGGACACACAATACAGTTCACATGGTGTCCCGGTCACATGGGCATACCCGGCAACGAGATTGCAGACAAAGAGGCAAAGTTAGCAGCAGCTGAAGCTGCTAACATCCAGATGAACGCATCATGGACAAGACAACAGGCCACGAAACACATTGAAACTCAGGCACACATGAGATGGGACCGAAGAACAAAGCTGAACACAAAAAGCGAACACATGCAGAAGATAGCCATGAACATGAAGAAGAAAGGAAAAGCACTTGGAAAGAGACGCACACAAATCAACATCAACCGACTAGTCAGTGGCCACACTAAACTCAATGCCTACCAAAACTGGAAGAACCCTGAGACGTCTCCAAACTGCCCTAACTGCGACGCCCCGGAGACTACCAACCACTTCCTGTACCACTGCGCCCGCTATGAAAGGGAAAGACACCAAATGCTGCAGGAGATCGAAAGCACATACGAGACCTACGGCACGCCAGCGGAGAACAGACACACGGACATCGTCACTCTAGCTGGAATGAGAGAAGACCTCACAGACGTAATCAACACACAGATGTACAGAACATTCTCCCAGTACATCGAGAGCACTCGCAGATTCGACGTGCTCAACTGAAACACACCCAGCAACACGCTACCTCAAGTCACCAAGTGCTAAAAACCTAGCGAGAAATCAACAAGAACTGAAACCTAGCGACCAGCACAGCACCTGGAGACCATGTCTAACGAAATAATAGACGTTAAACAAGGACAACAACAACAACAACAACAGTTTTAAAGGTGATATACAGAACGTTATAAACCGTACCATGATCATAATAATATAATAATATCATGTGATTTTCAGCTGGTTTGTTGAAGACACTTTTGATGGCGACTTACCTCCGAGCAGATATTAGTGTAGAAGATGTAACGTTTTCTGATTGTCAAACTTCTCGATCTGGCAGCCACTTTGATGTCTGGGTGTCTGTCAGAAAATATTGTTACACTTACACTCTGTCACTCTAGCATCTGCTTGGAGATCTAACATTTTTGGCACTGACTGAGAGACCAAAGACTGCGTAACACTGAATTGAAAGGTAGTCCCATAGCCTTTTTGAGGCTGTAGGGGCGGGGTGTTGTAGGTTGTTATCCACATGTCTTAGTATCAAAAAATAGAAGGTGGAGCCCAACCCGCTCCTTCCACCGCCTTTTACCTCCCCAACTGAAGTCTGGTACCCATTTTTACACATGGGTGGAGTGAGGAAAGTCGTGTTAAGTGTCTTTCCCAAGGACACAACCGCACAACGTCTAGCCAGGAATGCCAGGAATCAAACCTGTGACCCCTTGATCTCGTTTCCGCTAGCCTAGCTCAGTAGCTGCTCAGCCATTCGGCACAACTGAATGTAGTAATTACTAATTAGAAAGCCTGTACATACTATAGAGCAAACATCATAGCAGTCCTTTGAAACAGCAACATCTCTCAGAAGCATAAAAGGCATCAAACTTATGAATGCTTGTTTGAACCTTGTTATGAAGACCGTCACAGTCTGTGACTCAGAGCAAATCAGAACTATTATCAACATTTTAAGTGGCGTCTCGGTGGCGTAGTGGCAAGAGGTTTGGCCCAGAACCCAGAAATCCTGGGTTCAAATCCCCTGATTTGTCCCATTAACGTTATGCCCTTGGGAAAGGCAAATACTTCATTGCTTGAAGTTGAAATACCAAATTACAATTTACTCATCCAATTTTGCATGTTACTAGTAGAACTACAGGTGTATTACGTTTGCACTGTGGAAGTCTCATGCTGGGTCCCAGTGCTCGCATCATGCTAGTACTCTTACATGTATCTCCCAAATAAGCATACTCTCACCTCTCAAATAAACGTACCGGTACGTTTATTTTTTTTCGCCTATAGTTCCACCCGGTACGTTCTTATTCTAGACGGTATGTTTATTATTTTTTGAAAAATTGAGGCTTTGCATACCAGGAATCCCTCTAAAATCGTAAGTTAAGGTTTATCTGCCCATATTTCCCCGGTATTTTTGCTCGTAATTCGCTATTTTTCGGCCTACCTGCGTTGATTTTCTCGCCGCTTTGACGGCCTTGTGAAAAGTATCCTGGCGGCACTCGTAACATATCGGTCGATATCGCTATGACGCTACAAAGTAAACCGGAAAAAAAGACGCGACATTGACATTTTAAAATACAATTTTCATATAAATAACTTTGATAGTCTCTGTTTATATCGTAAACCAAAGCACGCTGATCAAAAACGTGTGGAATAGGGTGCACGCCTGCACGGGGAATAATAATTTCCTGACCACTATATCCGTAGTATCGGCAGCGCGGCGGAAGAATTATTTGTTCGCAGAAGACATGTAACACGTTAAAACAACAATCATAACTTAACTTCCCTTGTAATATGTGTTTTGAGGCCACAAAATCTCTAAAACGGCAGAAATATGTCCGATATGATTCGGTAAACAACAGCGCGAAATCGCGAAACATGGCCGCCACTCTCAGGCATGGCGACAGTAAAACTAGCAGCATATTGCGTAGTGCGGATACCGATCTTTAAAATGATACCGTAAACGCATGGAAATATTATATTTTTTGGGCAACGATAGACACACAAGGCCATATCTATTTTCAGAGGGTTCATTTTTTTAAATACTCGTAAGATTTTCCCAATTTAGGCGGTTCATCGCGGGTTTCTAGTGTCAACACGTAATGGGTAACTTCTTAGTATGTGCGGTCTGTGACGTTGAGCTACTTTTACAGTCGATCTCTGTTCAATATTGTGGGATTTACCGCGGGGACTCGAAATCCGAGCGTCTCACTTTGTTTTCGACGCTATGGAGCAAAAGTTTATAGACATATTTCTTTTGTGGAAGGACTGTGTTCATATTTGTGTTTTTTTGTGGTTGATGTCTTTAGAAAATATGATCAGGTACATTTTTAAGCACTCTGATGATTTTTGTTATATGTCACTGATTGTCAGTCATAATAAAATGATATAACAATTTTCTTTGATCACTTGCTTCAAGTTCCAAGTAGAAAAAGCATGTATCATGTACATTTTCACTTGTTGAATTTGAAAGCACCGTGGCCCCCGGTTAGGGGTCATAGCGGGGAACCTATGCCCAATTTTTCAATATTACTATTATATTTTACGAAGAGGCGAGGAAGATCATCATGATTTGAACAAGCTATGGACAGTTATTCTGTTCAATATCTATATACTTAATAGGTATGGCATAATTGACTAAATATAAGTTACCTACCTGCTTATTATCTTATTTCCCTCTGACAGTGACAGTTGTACATGTATGGACACAGTTTACCTAGCCTCGACTGTCGATTTTTGTAATTTTCCGGTGGGTACTTTTATTCCAGGGGGTACTTATATTACATTTTGAAGATTTGTCGGGGGGGTACTTCTATTCCAGGGGGTACTTCTATTTGAGAGGTTAGAGTACTGATACATTGAAATGCGAAACGGTTCTTTATTGACGAATGCTAGACTGTTCGGTTAGGGAAGTGATCAGAGGAATGAACCTCAGCTGGAATAGGCCATAGATATGGCGGTTATACCGGCTATACTCCAGATACAGTATGGAATCCATTACAATAGAAAGAAGGACAAAGATAAAGTGGAAAGGGTACAGAACCGAGCTGCCAGAGTCTGTACATTACAACTACGACAGGGGTCCTAGTGTCACCAAAATGAAAACAGACAGTGGATGATATGTTACTTGAAGACAGAAGAAAAATGTCCAGACAAAATGACTAATAAACTGGTGGATGGACCGACTGATATCCAATACCACCTCAAAGTCAAAAAGAACAAGAAGTACCAACCTAGGATTGATGTGTTCAAAAATGTGTATTTCCAAAATTTCCTACAAATATCATAGAGTAGAATTTGTCATCACCAAGTACTGTAAGGGCATCTTTACTTACTAGTAGAGATCGCTTCAGTTGCAGACATTTAGGTGTGTTTGGTGTAATATAACCAGCTGCTGCTGCACTATGTGCCTGCGAAGTTGGTGTGTTACTAGTACGCCAAAGGGCAGTTACACGGCTATGCAGCTACGAGTATTAATCCTTGCTTTCCAGTATGTTCTGCCTTGCCCTACGTGATGTTATTGGTATAAGAGGACACTGGCACCAACTGGAATCTGTCATTACTGTGATGACTGGAGGATAATGGCTGTCATGAGACCCATTTGGCCAGTCCAAGTTAAATCTCTGTTTCCTACATATTGTAGTATAGCGATACAGAAATAAATCAATCACTTGGTTATTTATCCAAAGCTGATGATAAACTAAAAGTCTGAAACCTGTTTTTTTGTTAATCGTATGTAAATTTTTTGGCCTCACAGCTAGATATGCATGAAGAGTTTGTATCGAGCATTTAGAAATAAGCGGATAGCTACTGTAGATTTATCTACTTTCGCAGTGCTTTGTTTTGCGGTAGGATTTTGCAATGTGTTATATTTGCGGTTAAAGCAGTTTTGTTGTTACAGTTGCAATACATTGGAAATGCACATTTGTGCTCACTGGAGAGGTTACTGCAAAAAATGCGGAAATAAAACCAATGCAAAAGTTTCAAGTTTTACAGTGTATGTATGATGGCTTGTATCTGCGGTGAGTGTAAACCAAAGAATTTCATAACTTTGGCCATAGTATCCATTATGACTTTGGAAAGGGTCCGAGGTCGAGCATGGGCAGTTTAATGCATTTGTCTACTGCCAGTTTTGTTAGTGACTGCGAAACAAGTGGCCTTGCTCAGAATGCATATCCAGACGTTTTGTGCGTTCGTATTTCCAGTATAAGACTGCCCGCTATAGACTTCTTTCTTGGAGTTGAAGACAAAATGTATGTATCCACCATTCCGTAAACTAGTGATGTGCAGAAACACTTGTGTGTGTTTTGTGCAATGATGTGTGAAGATATGAAATTTAATATTTGTAATGACTTACAATATAAGGAGGCATCACAGTATGCAAAAGCAAGAATGGTGCATATTATTTAGTAAGTAAGTTGTTGTTGACATGCATTGTAGGCTTTATACTAGTACATGCACATTGTATTCAATAGTATGTGTATATGTGAGAAACAATGATATAGATCATTTTGTATGTATAACCAGAACAAATTTGTATGTTTCCTCGTGTTTTTGGTGTAATATAACCAGCTGGTCAGTGTTATTAAGGGCTCTGTAGCTAAAACTTATTTTGATTACATAATTTCAGGTATAGCTATAGTGGTCTAGGTATGTAGGTACCTAAAGAAGTTTGGAAAATCATTTGTATTACAAATAATTTGCCAAACTTACTAAGTTCTTTAGTCCACAAAAATGACTGGTGCAATGGCCTAATTGGTACAGTGTTTGCCTTGCATATACGATAGGCTGTGAGTTCGATCCCCGGCTAAGTCATACCAAAGACTTTAAAAATGGTACATACTCACTGCTGTCACTGTTAAGTATTTGGGAAAGAGTATAGCAGTTAAACACACACCGCTTGGACTAGCCCCCTGCTGTAGTGATTGCAGAAAGTTGTGTGGCCCAAGGGCTACTGAAATGGAGATGGGCACCGCCCTATTCACCATCTGGTGCGGGAAGACTTTAACTACTAGTATCTAACTAAGTCTTCACAAATTCTATCCACTAGATTAACACTTAGTGTTTTAGTTTGTTCAAGTATGGGTACAGGTACACCATATTAAGATTTGTACAAAAATTTTGGAATAGTCATTTTTTGGGCTTATTTTCTGTTGTCTGTTGTTGTCCCAGGTTGTCCGAGTTTTCCAGCTGTGAGCAGCAAGCTCAGGAAATTCTGGAGAAAATCCACGAAAGAAACAAGCAGCAAAGAAGTGGGGCCAACTATTCAAAGGTAAGTAATATTTCAGTAATCAACATTTGATTAATGGTAAAGTTAAACAATGAAATATGACTGTAATTAGTGTAAAAATCAGTTTACCATAGAATAACCTATTTTGTCTGTTCCCATACCTGTATTTGGTAAACCGTCAACTGTGTAAGACCGCACTGTAAGGTTTGATCCACTCACACCGGGATGTACCCTTATACTTATAGATAAGTGTGGTGGGTTCTTTAATGTGCTTAAGGTGTGACTCGCCTCAAACACCATACCATCTGAAAGGACATCCCTAACCAAGCTAGGTACTCATATTCACCAGAGTCGAGTGAGGAAATAGGCGTTAAGCCTCTTTCCAAACGGTACAACATTCGGGCCTGCTAAAGATTAAAAGCCGGACCACAAAGCCACCTTGTTCAATTTGGTAGAAGAAAAACGGAATTCAGTAGAAATCAGTTTAAAATTTGTGACATTTTTCCATGTGTAGGTATTGGTCTTCGTAGATTGCCAGTGTCTGTACGTACAATTCAAAAGCATTTCTTGGTGGACCAATTGTATTGGGACAGTACATTTCTCAAAAACTCTCAAACCCTGCTGTAGTGTTGACTGCTCGTTGCTGTTTACTAGTATTTGCGTAATGAGAACTTGAAAGGAAACACGACAAATAACAGTCATAAGTGTTCTGTACTATATATTGTTGGTCATACGTTATAGCCATACAATGTACATATGCAAGAATGGCACAATTTCAGGAGGCACATTTCATACGTAGCAGATAATGGCTTTGATGGATAAGCCTGCTTTAGATGAGTCAGACATTGCCTTAATCACTTTCCAAACGCTTCAGATGAACACTATTTTTGTGCTCTCGAGCCAGGTTTTTTTCTAGAAAAAAATTGGAGCATTCATGAGGTGGTGGAGTGACAGATGTATGATGTGGCTTGTGTGGATTTTCTCCCCTTCCACAGTGTAAAGTTTTAGCTAAAACAGGGTATTCTAAGGCTCCTTGAGGGCAGAAATTACTGTCAGATAGGGCACAGTTGACGGTATTGTGACAGTATTGTGGCCTATTACTGGTCAATCTGAATTTTATACTTGTCAGATCTAGAGAGTCTAACCTTCCCTTGGTATGGTGGGACTCTATACCCCCTCTTTCGAAATGTTGTGCCCTTGGGAAAGGCACTTTACACGACTTTCCTCACCTCACTCAGGTGTAAAGGAGTACCTAGCTTTGGTTAGGAACGTCCTTCGGATAGGATGTTAAATGGAGGTCCCAGGTTTGAGGAGAGCCACACCTTGAGCACGTTAATGACCCACTTCACTTATTGAAAAGAGTAGGGGTCATTCCCGGTGTTAGTGGTTCAAAACCTACAGTCCTATGACCGCACATGGGTTCGCCCTTAGTAATAGCATCCGGCTAGTTGGGCAACCCTGGCATGTACATGCTGAACCAATAAATAAATACATGTAGATAATAAGAAAACCCTGCTGTAGAGACGGGGGACGCCATAGGCCTTATGCCGTCATATTGCATATATATAAGCAGTTGATTGGCTCATTTCTTAACTAGTGTTCCTGGACCTCATACCTAAGCTAGTACCTTCGTCAAATGATTTGAACCCCAACTTTTTAATACTTTGCAAAATTACAGTTGAATCTTGCTTCGAAAGTTGTTATTTTGTTCCATTTACTCTTACGATTTTTTGTTTTACCTTCACTTCAACTTAAGTGTCTCAATTCCATTCTTTTTTTCTACAGCTGAACTCTGCCATTAGAGTACAGATGAAGAAATTTTCCCGCGACCTGGTTACGTTGCGACAGGGGCTGTCTAAAGCCAGCTCAGCCTACCACATGTATCCTACCAGGAAGTGCTTGAATCAGTCCGGACACAGTTCTCCTAATTACAGAAATACACCGAAATATAACAGAAACATGTAAAGGAGGGTAGAAATAAACCGGAATACAGTATTCCGGTATATTACTGTATTAAGAAGAACCCCATGTATTCCGCCATGCTTTAACTCCTCTGACTAGTGACTCTATGCATGGTATAACTAGCGTACAGGAATAAGGTGATATACATTGGAAACAGAACTGTTAATACTATTCTGGTATATTCTGGTGTATTCCTGATAGTAGGAGAACTCCATGTATCCGAGATAGAACTAGTGTGGTGACTGGTCACTCTGGGCATGGTCCTCCCAAATACAGGATTACGCCAAAATACATTGGACACAAGAATATTATAGTATTCTGATGTATTCTGCTGGTGTATTCCTGTATTTAGAATGACCCCTCTGGCTCTTACTATTTGTACCTGTACATTTAGAATGACCCCAATATGTACCTTTCCCTTTTTTTCTGTGGGTCTTCCAAAACGGTGTTGCTTGTCCTCTTCCTTCCTTCGTTTCTCTCTTTTATCATCTTCCAATCAAACCCCTTGACCGAGACGTTAAGAACACAGAGGGAAATGCAGAGAAGACAGGACATGTTAGATAACTTGAGCGCTAAGGAAAGGCAGATTGAAGACGCGTTCAGGAACGATCGGCCAGAAGCCAGCGAGGGAAGGTAATCTGTGTGCTAACTATCTGTGGTGAATATAGGCTAGTTCACGGTTTGAAGTGCTCATGTGCTGTGTGATGCATTGTGGGTTTGTCTTGTCCAGGACTATCTCAAACTTTTCAAAGCTGGCTACCAATTGAGGATTTTTTTCATACCCTCGCATTGTTTGGTAGCCCATCTTATCAAGTTTCGTTGCTATATCTGTCATTCTAAGATTATAAAAATACATTGTCATCAATTTTATGTGAAAAAATATTCAGATTTTTTGACAGACGGTGAAATTTTTGTCTGTCCCAACAAGCAAATTTCTGTCCCGGGACGGAGCGATAGGTCCTGGAGACAGCCCTGGTCTTGTGCAAAAAAATACTAGACCAATTCCCTTTCCTAGTTTTATTCTTGAATACCTGTTTACTGTTATATTTGAGGACACTAAATTATTATGATCACTTGTTTATCTCTTCTTGCTCTTCCTTTCTGTCAGTGGATCTCGGTAAGTTCCATCTCCATTAACCTTCAACGTGGTAAGGTAGCCTTTTGGCACCAAAGTGTGTTAGTTACATGTGTTAGGCAGCAGTAAGGAGGTAAAGGATGAAGCTATGTACATGTATAGTTCTAGACTGGTTTAACCCACATGACTACGAATCCACTGGTATCCATATCACATTGTGGTTTTTCTGATTGCATACCTTCCAAGTCACCTTGGACCCATTAAAAACTTCTAAAATATAGATTAAGTTGGCATTTGAATATTTGCGTCAAATATATGCAAATGCTCTGATTGGCTCTGAGTCACATGGTCCTCTGTCATACATTCAGAAATTTGATCACGTTATACATGTACATGTATTGTTTCTGACTAAGCCGATGACACAAGAAGCACACATTTAAATGGAGATGGGTGTCAAACTGTTCTGCAGGGATTAGCAATCAGAGAAGTGAAGTTTAGCTACATGTAGAATATATAGGAAGGATTCCAGGCCAGTATTTTATTATATTCAGGGCGTGAAATACTTGAATATTTGTGAATACGTGCATTGGTGCATCTATCCTACAAATTTAGGAGCACAGAAAAAAAATATTGGGTGCACCATCAAGATAGAGTAAAGAAGAATGTCAGCAAAACTAATTAAAAACCTTACTACTTCTCCTCAGAACTTGGATCTTAACTGCTATTATTATATACAACATGATATAGCTAACTTCAAAATTTTGGACAGGTAATACAACAATTAATGTTTTCTTTTATAACACTCAATTTGGCAGACCATTCTCTATCTTGGTGCATTGGTGCACCCATGTTCAAAAATGAGGTGCACAAATGTACATAATGCACCTGTCCCAGTATTTCCATCCCCGATCTATCATTAACCTTCTCCCTGCTGCCTACCTCTGTAACCAATAGCGAATTGGGTGCCAAATGGCTACTTCAGTGTGCTAAAGGTTAAAAAGTTATCCATTGTTTCTTCCCGTTCAACTTATCTATGGCTTTTCCACAATGAAGTCTGAATCTGTACCAAAAAGGTATTGTAATAAAAGACCTCCTGTAGTGTACTGTGCCCTTAACCGCCTTGTGCCAGAACTCAGAGAGAACTAGAAAGACGACAGAACATGTTAGACAATCTCGCATCCAAAGAGAAACAACTGAACGATGCTAGTAAAAATGACCAAGTCACGGCTCCCAACGAGAGGTAATCCAGTTAGACTAACAACCAATCAGATCACTGCATTCACTCTTCGTTAGATGTCTAACACTTTACATGTAAATCAGAATGATTGAATTTAATCTAATATGTAGTGTCTTGTATTTAGTAATTTCTCAAATGATCGAACAATTCTTTTTTGTGAAAATTCAAATCATTAAGTATCATACCAATTAACAGACAAATCACTGTTTGGTCCCCCAGTTAGGGTGTTGGTAAAGCCCTGCAGTACTGCATTTTGTAACAAGGTGTCTCTTCTGACCTGCATGCATCAGGATGATTTTTGATGCAGAAGATACTTTCTGCAACCAATGAAATGTTGATTGATATGTTGGTATTTATAACTGTCAAAAGACTAATGATCAGGATGCTTATAATTGTAAAAAAAATGAAATCTTAGGTGCTAGGTCAAGTTAACATACATTTGTTGTGATTTGTGTAATATTTGAATGAAGGCTATGTACATGGGCACTCAGCACAAGAAGTTTGGAAACTTAGATTGGATCAATCCTATGTTATGACGCTCAACAGCACCAAAAGTGATCATAACAAATGAGGTATCATTCTAAAGGAAATATGCCAGCTTTCCAATGATGTAACACGCTATATGGTAATTAATAAAAAACAACAGACATAATTATGATCAAGGGAGATTTTTATACTTTTTTGTGCAACATACTCACACAAGTAGCCCTGGTGCTCAACCCATGAATGTATGATTATAGCAAACGGAATCATTGAAAAAGACACTAAATGAATTAATAAGCTTTCAAATGATATTTGATACAATGCAATTGATAGTTTATAAATGTTGTAAGGGCCATATGATTGATCAAATTTAAGTTTCTAAACTTTTTGTGATGAATGCAATTGATATAACATAAATCTTTAACGTAACATTTTTTGGTAATTTGTTGATTGTTTGTCACCATCAGGTCCAACTTGTTTGGTAACCAAGGGTCAGCAGGTTTCCATGACGACCCGTGGGCCACCGAGGAGTCGGAGGAAACCCGTGGGCTGGGCGTGTCAGACATCCGCCAGCAGCAGACAAGAGTTATGGACGGTAACAGATTTATGAATATTGAGCTGCGCCTCTCACCTCTTACAGCTTCACATGTTCCTATATTATATTACTGTAAATGCAGATATGTTTGTGGTGGTTTTATGTTCGCAGTTTTCATGGTAAGCTCTTCACCGCAACCTTAGAACCAACGCAAATCTTTTTTGCCCTCCTGTCCTCTTGTCTCAAGCACTCCATTTTGTCCCTACCGCGAAATTAAAACTACACGAACTTAAATGCATTTACAGTATTCCCCTATAGCAGAACCAAACCCATGTATACATGGGTTTGGGCTCTGCTTGCTTGGCCTGACCAAAGCACTATTGAGGACATGGAAAAAACTGAGTCTATGCCTTAGTGTTATGCCAAAGAAAAGCTTGTGTCAAATAAGGTCTGCTCATTAATATTCAAAGGCAAAATGAGCGAACATAACGTTGAATGACTTTCTGCGTTCAAACTTGTTATCAGGTACAGAATTTTAGATCTTTATTGGATCTGTGGGTATAGGCCAAGCAAGCAGAGCCCCAACCTAAAGGAGGTATATGTGGGTTCAGCTCTGCTATAGGAGAATGGTTCCGATGGAAAGGGGTCTATTAGACGAAAAGCACATCTATGTTGGTCATATGATTTTTAAACAAAATTGGCTACACATTTTTGACCACCAGTTTTTGGGAAAGGTTGACACGCGTCACAAATGAGATGTACTAAATCTGGTTTTACATTTGCAGTGCTGTCGTGATGTGTTTCCATGCAACAGTATAGTTTTGACCGCTAACTTAAAATACTGTGAAAGAATCCTCTCAATTGCTTGGGAATCAAATCCCTGCAAGAAGCAATGACTTAGTAGCCGATGAAGTGAAATGAAGACGGTTGAAAATTTGTTTGGCAAGCAAATTTTTGTGCTGGATATAACGACGGTCTACATACTTTACAACATGCATAGCAACTTAGTCATTTGTTGTGGCTTCTTGTTATGGGTCATTTCACAAGTCGTTTTTAGGAAATAATGAATGAATAAGGATAAGGAAGAAGGAAAGAAGGTCAAATATGACAAGTTAGATCCAGAATTGAGGTGTTCAAAAAGTGTTTTCCCATAGAACTATCGTAGAGTGTTACTCGTTGCCACTACATTAGGAACATCCTCACTAGATAGCTTTAATTTAAACAACTCTTACAGTTAGATGTGCAAAAGCTAGGTGTGACAGGTTGTTCAATTTAATATAACCACCTGCTGCTGCGCCGCATGCCTGCCAAGCTGGTGTGTTTAATAAGTCAAAGGGCGGTTATACCGGCTATATAGATACAGATGCAGATTATATAATAGATAGACATGTATAATATGTAGAAATGGTGGGAATGGGAAATCATGTTTAGATCAGAAACAAACTAATGGTTTAAGAAGGTCTCTGTAATAACCTCTGCTGTTCTTCTTGTCCAGAACAAGACCAAGGCTTGGACGTGCTGTCCACCATCATCGCACGCCAGAAACAACTCGGACAGGCCATAGGGGACGAGGTGGACCTTCAAAACGGTTGGTCACTGAACTTTATTTCTTCACTTTGGCAGATAAAATGACCAATGAGAGGTAATCCAATTAGACTGACAACCAATCAGAAAACTTTAAGTAAACTTTGATTAACTAAATTCATTAACATTGATCCGCTGGGTTACATAAATCTGCCACTTTGAAAAACAGTGTGTTTAAGAGATCTATAGTGCCACACCCCCCAGGTATGCACTGTTCAGATATACAGGAGTGCATTATACTGGGAGACGTTGGGTTGGAGATCTGTTAATGGACATATCTCTTCATGGTGGCGGAATTATGTACCCTGGTGGAATCATCTTGTATTGGTGAATTATTAGGTAATAGAACAATTCAGAAACAATTCTTCTGTGTAAAAGCTCAAATCATGATGTGCAACAGACAAATCATTGTTTCGGTCACCTGGTCCACTCCCAGTAAGGGTAGTGGTAAATCCCTGCAGTACTGCTTTTCTTCACAAGGTGTCTCTTCTAGGCTGCTACATGTACTGAGTCCCAAGCTTTTGGGAAAATGGGGTTATCATACCTTACCATAGAGTTGATCTCACAGAAATGTATTAGTGTTAAGATTATGATTCTGACAATCAATGTACCTTAGTTATTATTTATCATCTAGGACATAGACTGTGAAAAACTTTTGGAAACGAAAAAATTCTATGTGTTCAATATGGTCCAGATCTGCAGTAGGATTAATATCTGTAATTTCAAATACAGAGGAAAAGTTGGACTAACCCAATTTTTTTTACTTTAGCAGTCTTTGTGATGGAATAAATGAGTGGCCTTGTGTGCAGTTTGTAGCGCCCCCAGTCTCTTTTAAGAATGGTTGTAAGTCCCTGATGTCTATATGTGGATTATTTCTCTCTTGAAAAAAATGCTGGTTAAAAGAAATTGCAGGTTAAAAGAAATTGCCTCTGTGTCCAAAATGTTCTTTTAGTTGACACTTTGGAGGTTAGAAAAAGTTGCATCTGTGTCCAATTTCTTTTTACTTAACACTTTGGAAGTTAAAAAAATTGCGTGTCTGTGATTTATTTTTTACATGACACTTTGGAGCTTAAAAAGATTTGCCTCTGTGTCCGAGATTTTTTTTACTTAAAACTTTGTAGGTTAAAAATTTAATTGTGTCCATATTTTTTTTTTTACTCCATTCGACACTTTGGAGGTTAAAAGATTTGCCTCTGTGTCAGAGATTTGTTTTTTACTTGATACTTTGGAGGTTAAAAAATGTTGCCTCTGTGTCTGAGATTTGTTTTTTACTTGACACTTTGTAGGTAAGAATTTTTTTCTGCTCAAACCTTTAGAGGTTATTGGACATCCAAGTCTTTTGTTGAGATCAGTTGCTATTCCAGTCGCGGAGACATTTTGGCCGGGAAACAAGACTTCTAGTTTCCTAGAATCCCCTCCACCGCACCACACATGTTGCATGTGACCCGGCAGTGTCCTAGCTGAGGGAAGGGTGAAAAGGGCCCTTTGTCATTTCACAAACGTCTCAACTATGCCAGCCAGAGTGTGGAAACGTCATTGTGTGTCGATCGAGCGTGTCCGAAAGAGCAGTCGTTGATTACTCTTCCCATAAGTCGCTGTGACAGATTTATTTCTCTGGGTCGCGGCGTTTAGGTGGCAAGCACGCCACGGGATTGTTGTTACGAAAGAACTGTGGCATTTTAATCAAGATGAGATGGGTTAAGGACAAGGAATTCTGTTAGTAGAGTCGTACAAGTTCATGCAGAACAATTTCTATCTCTCTGTAGTGGGTTGTTAATCCACTGTGCCTATAGGGTACGGTATTGGAAGATGGATCCGATCCCTCTTCCACCGCCTTTTACCTCCCCAACCAAAGTCAGGTACCCATTTTACACCTGGGTGGAGTGAGGAAAGTCTCGTAAAATGCTTTAATTTCCAAAGGACACAACGTCAGAAATTGAACCCATAACCTCTCGATCCGTGTGTGAAATCTAGTACGTCATTTATCTCAGACAAAGTTAAAGTTAGTGGGGAGGGACCGGTTAATGGACCTGCGCACAAAGCCCAGTTTGCATGTCCACGTTATTTTTCTTGTTATTATTTTTGAGAATTTTTTCCTGGTGAAATCTTTGGTCAATTTTGGCCAGTTTTCAGGCAGGGGGACCAGACATGTGTTTAATTTTCAAATCCAGAAAGAAATTGTGACCTTTGACCTTTGTTGTGGTATAGAATTGCATCATTTGGGAGGGGATTTTCCCCTACTAGACCAGCGATTCTCAGCTGCAGGGGGTAAGATCAGGGTTTGTTTACGTTCAAACACGTCTAGTGCATTAGAATGCAGGAGTCGAACCCCGGCTTTTTCCAAAAACGGCAACTAGACATGTTTAGCTGTCCAGTGGATGGAAGTTTTTGGACATTGAAATACTGTTAAGTGTACTTTGAAGCCTGTTTTTGTTCCTTGTTTTGTATATAATCTGATGGAAGTCTCTTCAACTGCTCCCTCCCCTAGTGTAATTGGTAACTTCATTGTTGTAGTTCTTAAATTAAAACTTAAGGCATATTGTATTAGGACATGATTATTTGGTATCTACAGAACGATATTATGATTTCTGACAATTAGCAATATTTTAAGTATTACAGAAAAAAGGTACAGTGTTTCAAGGCCTGCAAACAGGGAGGGGGGGTTGTCAATTGACCTGTTTTCAAATAGAAGTTCAAGACAATAGCTTACAGTCTTACAGCGGAATACCTAGTGAGATAAGGTCAGTTCGGGTGACTTTTGGATGACTTTTGCCAGCTGTCCCCTACAGTACACAACCCCTTTAGGACAACTTTGTATAGAACTCTAAGTCTGATTAAGTAACACATGACTCACTAGAAAGACTAGGTTGACTTGACATCAGGGTTCTAGCTGGTGCATTTTAGCGTAACGGCCCACCATGCTTTAATTTGTGACTACCACGCTAAATTAGTAGATTAATTAACTATATTATTTGATAAACTATTATATTGATTTTCAACTAGCGTAATGGTACTTTGCAAGAATTTACGTGTCTTATAGATTATAAATATAATGTGAAAAATTGTTGACATGATCCTCCAAACTGACCAAAAAATCCTTCTTATAACATCAAGAAATTAGTTTTTATCTCACATTTTCAAAATCTTTTCACTATCGAAGGGCCAAGACCCCCTTTTCCACTATATTCAATGAACATAGACACCAAGTACACACCTAATGCTATAAAACATCTCTATACCGGTACACCTTTATACAGGTACTACCTGTACACACCTGTCCTCTATACAGGTACTACCTGTACTGTACACACCTGTCCTCTATACAGGTACATGTACTACCTGTACACACCTGTCCTCTATACAGGTACTACCTGTACACACCTGTCCTCTATACATGCCATAACTTCTCAGCGGTAAATGATAGGGATTTCATACTTGTGACGTGTAAGTTAGTCACATTACCTTGCAAAGATTATGTAAATTTAGAAGTCATTAGCATAAAATATACAAAAGCTGTGAATATTTCATAGAGATTTGAGCTCGCCGAATTTCAGTTTTTGTTATTTTGGTATGAAATGCTGAAAAAGGTTATGACTCAAATGAGGTCATCATTATTTGCATAATAACCATGTAACATCATCTCAAATATGATCCTCTGTGCAGAAAGTTTTGAGCACTGCATTGTAAAAATAGCATTAAGTATCTGAATTACCTTTTCCTTGTTCCTTTTCACAATACTGCTCCTGGCAGGACACTTTAAGAGAATCTTAACCCCTCTATACACGCTGAGAAACCCCCTTTATCTTTACACTGATAGACCCCCACTCCACAGACGCCCCAGAGTTCAAGTTACCGAACATATTTGCCTCGGTCGGAGAGTGACCAGTTGTACTTGATCAAGCAGGCTCGCTGCGGAGCTATCTATTTATCATCAACAAGATACAATGTAGTCAAAACACGGGCTTGTTAAGCACTA
The DNA here is from genome assembly GCF_035083965.1 of Branchiostoma lanceolatum. Classification (NCBI taxonomy): domain Eukaryota; kingdom Metazoa; phylum Chordata; class Leptocardii; order Amphioxiformes; family Branchiostomatidae; genus Branchiostoma; species Branchiostoma lanceolatum. The sequence goes on from NC_089729.1 coordinate 12,714,721, forward strand.
CTAAATAAGGGGCTCAGCTTTGATTAGGTGTCCGTTATCACGGTGGGAAATTGTTTAGCCCCAAAGCAAGGTGAAAGGGAGGTAACTTAAGGAAGTGTCTTCCTGTTATGAGTCGTGATAGCACGTTCTCGGACAAAGTAGTGTCAAGCCGTTGAAGGTTCTGCTAAGCTGTTCTAATCCCCCCAAGGATAAGGAACAGGGGAGGGATTAGGTCCGTGCCAAAGGAAATAGGTTGACGCGTTGGCTGTGTGTTCGGCGTTTCCGCCTCGTGTGCGAAGATTGATCGACTGTGTCTTTGGAATGCGCCACAGTTTTAAAGATGGATTAGTCGCAAGAAAGGATCTCTTGGCAAACTGGGGAATAAAAAAGTTTCCACACGATCTTATGGCAGTTACACAAAATTGATCGACTGTATCTTTGGAATTCGCCACAGTTTAAAAGACAGATTAGTCGGAAGAAAGGATCTCATGGAATTAAAAAAAAATTCCACGCGATCTTACTACGCTCATTTTATTTTCCGTCACTGATGAAAGATGTCGGATGGACATCTGAAACGTCTGATATTTTCATTTTGTAATTCAGTGGTATAGGTTGAATCAAAATCTCATTCTTCAATTCCTGGATAACACATATTTACAAATGTGCTTACTATACTCATTTCGCTGTCTCAGAAAACTATTCCCGTTGCCTTGACGCATCTGTGTTACACTGCAATGTCACCGTGTTACCGTGTCTACTTAATTAGCAAACACTTACCAGGGTTCTGACACTATTTTTATGCCTGGACGTATTTGCTCGCTCATTTACCCATTTGATACATCTGTTTCAGTTTGAAGTGTTTGGGATTATGTGGCATTAGCAGGATTTGAAATTTTGCTGATGGAATGGTTGGTAACCTTAGAGATGTGGCTGTAGTAGAAGCATGCAGGGTTAACGTTTGAGTTTGTAGGTGTTTTGTGCTTCAATATTGTTCACAGGAAGTTAAGCCCTGTCCTCCCCCATTTCAGGCAAACATCGGAGCGTTTGACGGACAAATTTGCCCAACACGCGGGCTTCCGTTTCGAACATGTGGCCCGTCACTCACACACACAATGGCTCCTCACACCTCTGACGAGGCACGCGGCGATGTTTGTCTCACCTGGGCGGCCCATACACACCTGTACAATCCAAACGTCATCCCCGACACATGTGTGGCTACGCCTACGACAACTCCCGTACATTGTTGCTAAATTGGTTGTAGTGTACCTGTCATTTCAAGAGCCCCTGAGAAACAATAGACGCTTGTGACGGTCCTTTCTCGGTTTTATTAAAACCAACACCTGGCCTGTGATGAAGTAGGATTGCTTTACTAAATACTTGACCTTGCGACTTTGGGCCATTTGGAGTCAAATTCTTGGTTTCACGTTCTTCCAGGAAATAGCAAGACTGAGGTATTAAACAAAAAAGTAATGGAAGGCATTTTAACTGCAAATTTTTTTTTGAGTAAGTTTGTTATGTTACAACTTTTTGAAAGAAGGGGGGGGGCTGTTACCAAACTGTAATAATAATGCCTTACCAATTTCAATTTCTTAGTTTTTGATTTCTCCACTTTTTTCTTTATGAAAAACTGAGACAGAGATTTCAGATAAAAAGTAGTGGAAGGCAAACCACAAAATAGAATGTATAGAAAATCTTTTAGTAAGTTTGCTATGCCACAACCCATTTTTTTATATAGGAGGGGGAAGGGGTAAGTAGCAAACTGTACCAATTTGATTTCTTGGTTGTCTGATTCTCTGCTTAACTTTTTCTCTTGATTAAGAAAGCAGGACAGAGATTTTTGATAAAAAGTAATACTAATAGACAGCAAACCACAGAATAAGATCTTATTAAAAAAAATCCCATTTACCCTTCAGGGTATGAATGAAATCACATTGCTGTTGCCTAACAGAGCTCCTTAAGTCAACATAGCCTTTAAGATCAAGGACAGGTTTGCTTACCCAGGTGATCATTTCTTCAAGACGTGATATTGTACTGTATGAATGGAATTTATTCCTTACAACGATTGCACTTGAACCTACCTTTGAATTTTGTAAAGACAGACTTTATACGTCATGTCATTTTCTGTCTACAAAGGTTCCTGGTATGTTTTTCTTGACAAGAAAAGACGGCTGGTAAGTGGGGTAGACAAATAAGGAGGATATAGTACCTATTCTTGTCTTAAACAACACACCTGCACACACACTTTGATAGAGATGGATTTGACAGGTGGCACACAATCTTGCCACTGACGTAATTTTTAAGTGTCAACAGTTTCACAGGGCAAAGTTCCTTCTGGCAACAATTGATAAGATTTCTATTTTCATAGATTCTTAAGTACTGTTACTGTAATTCTTGTTTATTTCACGGTAACTTTATGTTCACTGTTTTCACGGTCACCTCTGTGCCGTGAACTTATCATGACCGCGAAAAAAACTGCAGTAATTTAAGATTCGTTCTTTAAATCAGTTGCCGCCACCCTGAAGTTAAAGTTCAGTGAAAATGTCCACTTTCCTTACACCGTGAGATTTTGCTACTGTGACGATTAAGTGATTACAATACTCCAAGTCAAGTCAAGGCCTTTATTTTACTTTCTAAGACAAAGAGAATTAGCCTGGAAAATATATTGTGTTACTTGTAGCCCATAGTAGTTAAATTACTTTATGTCTTTTTATAGTTTATGTACAATGTATACTGATCAGAAGATTACACTTAGTAAGCATTCTAAGAGCCATCTACAACTGGCATTCTCAGAACTTAAGTAAGTAATAAAGGACATTCTCAGAACAACTGCCATTCTTAGAGATACTGACAACTGACATTCTCAGAACCTATAACTGTACAACAGATAATCTTAGTAGAAATGTACTACTTGCAACTAGTGCCATTTGAAGTGAGTTTTGAATTGGAAAAATATGGCTAATATTGATTATAGTTGAAAAAGTTCTGACTTTGTTTTGTTCTAACAGTATTTCAGGAGTTTAGTTTGGAAAAACTGCTGGTTTTCTGTATAAACTTCCCCGTCCAAATCCGCTTGAACCTGTTGATCCCCACTTGTAACAGTCAAGTACCTTTTGTGGAGAGGAGGGGTAGAGAAAACACACCTGGCAATTGCAACAGCTCTCCTTCAAAACCCTTATGTTACTGTAACACTAGTCTCTCACAAGACTAAATACATGGGCTATAGGGAGAATATTTGCCAGGAGGGTATGGCCACCATAGGATATCATTTGCAGGCGCTCCGAGGGGGAACTGTTAACCTTAGGCCACACCAATTTTATTTGTTGATTCTCAGATTTTTTCAGAAAAAAATTGGAGCGACAGGATGAAAAAAATAAAAATTGAATTTTTTTTCAAATAGTCTGGGGTGAAGATAATTAACATAAAGAATAAGAGGATTATTCAAGTTTCAACTATGTATGGCTCATTTTATGCAATGAACCCCTATCTTTGATCTAGTACTATAACTTCAGTAACAAAATTACCATTTGTTATATAGTATATTGATTGATATTGAGAAATAGTTTTAATAAATGAAAAATTATAACTTATGATAAAATGTCAACACACTTTTTAGGTACATGTATGTGCAGGCCTTTATAATGTATTTTGGTGGCTATTGAGTTTTACAACTGAACAAATAGTAAAATCATGAGTGAAAATTTGTGAATGTGAATAGTGGTCCAATTTTCTTTGTCTTTTTTTTCAAAATGGAAAAAAACAGGAGAGGCGTTTCCGAGAAGCAAAAAAAAAAAAATTGGTGTGGCCTAACCATAGACTGACTCTCCTGGTCAATTATTTCTTTTCATACCAAATTCTATAATCCATACCCGTATATAGGAAGGCCTGGTGGAGACTAGTGTAACACCAACATTGATTCGTTATTGAAGTAGATGTGGTCGCCAAAGGAAAGAAAAAAATTCAGCTTCACCAAGAATACAAACTCACCATCTATTGTTATGTAAGGCCTGGCCAATGTATATTTGTGGTTCTTGGGTATTGAAAAAAAAGAAGAAAATTCTTGTTCACATTCAGGCTGCTTTAAATTTTTTTTTCTGTCCTAATACTCTTGTTTGGGAGCCCATCTTGTTAATTTTTGTTGTTAAATCTTTCATTTTAAGCTTAAAAAATATGATCTCATCAATTTCATGTCATGAAGTTTACATTTGGTGGGGAAGGCGGGGTGAATTATTTGTCCGTTCCCACAAGCAAATTTCTGTCCCGGAATAAAGGGACGGCTTTTGGAGACAGCCCTGGTTGCAACAATCTCAATTTGTAACCCTGATAAAATGAAAATTTTAAAGTAAATAGGCCAATTGAAGATGAAAACAGAGGGCTGGGAAGAAGGATTAAAAGTTAAATCTGATTAGTATATCCACTCCCTGTAACTCACCATCTTTTCAGATTCAGTTTTCATGGTGATATTCCAGCATAATAATCGTTTCATTCAAGAACAAACAAATAAAATCGGTGTAGCGTAAATATACAAAAATATCAATGAGAAATTCTGCCAATATTGTTGGAACAACAAAGCAGAATTTATTTAGAAAAGTTTGATCACATCATTTCTTGATTCGTTGCCATCTCAAACTCCGAAAAAATATAAAAAGAGAATTCATTGGAAAATTCCCCTTATTTGTATCCTCTTCTATTCTGATATATACTCAGTGCAGGTATTTCCAGGTACGAAATAATTTGTAATTCTGAGTCATCTTCACCTTTCACCCTACATCTTTAAGAGTCTTTAATAAGATGATTAAGGGGAAGGAGTGGACATGCACCAGAGACTTAAACACGCTTCCTCAAGACACAAAGAATGTTTGTCTAAGACAGTGTTTGGGGATAAATACCCCCCAACGTCACCCGAAGGTCCGAGGAGGAAAAATCTGTCTTTGATGTTTCTAATGCTTTATTTACACAAGTATCTGCGATGGTGTTCGCTCTGAAAGGTTAATGGAGTAGACGCAAGATGGGAACAAAACTGTCAAAACAGGGCAGTACTTTCCCCCGAGTACGTAAGGGGCCGGCATGCCCCTTTTACGAAAGTCGTAGTCAAGCTATACCATAATTTTTTTGAAAACTTTTTAATCCCCGCCATTTATATTGAGATGGCCACATTTTGCATAATCGACTTCCTGAATTTAGCATAATCCGTAGGCAGTCCTACTGAACAAAATATTTTTCGGGATCCCCCCATGTAGGCCCTCAAGTAGGTAGTCGTGTCTTGACCCCTAACTGTTGTTGTGTGCCATACCTGGTTGCTAAGATAATCATTCGAGGTTGTATCTTGTTGCGAAGTGGCCTTTCCATGTATCGAAGTGGCATTTCTAACAGTATGCATCGAGGCTTCCAGTAGTCGCTTGCTGAAGGTCATGTACCTCTTGAAGTATTGTGTAGAAAGGTCAGGCCACACAAATTTAATTGGTTGAAAATAGTCAGATCAAAATTTTTTTCCCAGTCCTCTGATTTTGTCTCTCGCTCACAATTTTTGCCAGCGAAATCTATTGGTGTGGCCTTAATCATGATTAGGGTGCAGCAAGTCTTCTCTCCAGCAGGACTGCATTGTGATGTTTTTAACTCATTTGTAAGAGGAATATAAAGTGGGATTCAAGTTTTCCTCCAAGTCCTCTGTTTTCATTTTGTCATCTTGATCTAATTTTCATTTTAAGTTGTCCGAAAACCACAGGAATGAACTTGCGTGGCCTTAGTTATAGTGCAACAAGTCTATAACCGTTGTGTAAATTGAGGTCGTTTGCCTTTTTTATGTTACAGGAATATGAAGTCAGATTCAAATTTTCATCCTGCTACAATTGTTATATTAAAACGTACGAGAATCACAGAAATGAACTTGTGTGGCCTACAATCATGGTTGGGGCTTAGTAAGTCTCTGAGTCAGCGAGCAGAATGGCATCGTGATGGATTTTTTAGAGGAATATAAGGCAGATTTAAATTTACCACTTGCTCAAATTGTTACATTGATCCAAGAACCACAGGAATGACTTGATTTGGCGTACAATCACGGTTAGGGCGCAGCAAGTCTCAGAGTCATCCAGCAGAACTGTATAGTGAGGCAGTGTTTGTTGAGAAGTCTCCCCCCATCCCCATTGCCGGAGGCTGTGATGGACAGGGGTTAATGTACAGGGCTGACAGATACAAACCACACATCACCCGGCCCACCGTCCAACCAGCAACAAAACATGACATATCAGCTCTTCAAACAACGTCTGTGTAGCACCAAGTGCCTAACTACACTGTAAATCAGTGCTAATCTAATCAATGGTTTTAACACATTGGGGTTGGGAGTATGGAGGCTTGAGGCTGGACTTTAGAATAGGGGACAGCCGGAGGGTTATAGTTAGGGTAAGGGTTAGGGATAGGGGGTGTCAGAAATAGGGGTGTTGGAAAATAGGGATGTGTCAGAACCTACTAGTAGTTACTCAAGCAACGGGATAGAAACGTTCAGACCAGACTTCTAGCCAGCACCCGTCATTCATTCCATCATTTGACGGCAATTTTGTTGCATATGATTTTTAGACCAGTCTTCAACCTTGACTGACAAAAATTCATGAGTAAAGATGTAAAAACGATAGAAATTTGTGCAAAGTGACAGAAAAAAGAAGACTTTTTGTAGAATCTTTCCGTCGATGGAAATTGGGATGATGGAAAAAAATTCAAGCTACTGTAGCTAGAACCCTATGTCAGACGTTTCGGGTAGCATCCACTGCCTGTGCTTTCCGCACGTACTATTAGGGATATAGGGCACATAGGGCTGTCGGAATGTTCCACTAGGTCTGTAACCTTTAAAACGAGGTCATTCCATTTTCAGAGATCCCCCCAGACCCATTCTCAATTTGATGACAGATTTTGCTGAATTGTCACTTAGCTCCTTTACTTTAGAATCCATTTAACAATTCTGTTGTTTTCTTGCAACCCCCTTTTTAGGATTTGTGTGACAATTTGTATGTGCACTGACTTCTTGAACCTTCAAGAGATTAGACATTCAAGTGTATAGTAATCTTTTTCTCTGTTATATTCTTATTGAAAAGTTTCTACATTAAAATCAACATTAAGAAAAAGTTCAAAGGGCATGTGCTTTTATGGCTCGTTGGCCCAACTGTTTGTCACAGAAAAAAGGTAAATTTGTTATTTGTATATTATACTATAAACAGTAACAAGATTTTGCAAAATCGGTAAGTATAAAGAGGGTACATGATTGTTTAAAGCATCATTTATTTGACTGAATTCTGCTGCATATGATAGAAAATTTCAGTCAACCTTGACAGACAAAAATCCATGAGTAAAGATGTCAAAATGTCAAAATTTGAATAAATTGATAGAAGTTTGTACAAGGTGACAGAAAAAGAAGACTCTTTGTAGGATCTTTCTGTCAATGGGAATTGGGATGATGGAAAAAAATTTTAAGCTAGATATTGCAATATTGCAATCTGGCAAAAGCAGACATTTTATATTAGACCAATTATAATAAATTAATCTTTTAATTACCTAAAAACTGTGAAAAGCTGTGTGCTTAAGCACCTTAGCAGCTGTAACAGAGAAATTGTCAAAAGTTCAGAAATTGAAATAATCACATAACCATGGACTTGAAGGCATGACTATTTTCTTGTTCTTTTCTAAGCTGGTATTAGATACTGGGCAAATCCGCCAGTTTCTTAGTCATTTAGTACATCATGCATATAGTCTGGGCATTTTTCTTCTGTCTTCAAGTAACTTCCTCTGTGGATCTGTTTTCATTTTGGTGACACTAGCACCCCTTGTCGCAAGTGTCCACACAGAATCTGTCAGCTTGGTTCTGAACCCTTTCCAGTTTATATTTGTCTTTTTTCTTATTTATATAATTCCACCAGGGTACATAATTCCGCCGCCCTGGACAAATACGTCCAAACAGATCTCCAACTCAACGTCCCCCAGTATAATGTACTCCTGTATATATTAACTGTGCATACCTGGGGGATGCTGCACTAGAGATCTCTCAAACTCGCTGCCTTTCAAAGTGGCGGATTTATGTAACCCGGCAGATTAATGTATTACTAAAAGGAGGTTAGATCTTTGTTCATTTTGGTGACACTAGCACCCCTGTCATAGTTGTTCATGCGGAATTTGGCGACTTGGTTCTTTACCCTTTTCAGTTTATAGCTGTCTTTCTTTGTAATACAGTAATTCTTGTTTCTTTCACTGGAACTTTATGTTCACGGTTTTCACGGTCACCTCTGTACCGTGAACTTATCATCAAGAAAAATTGTTGTTATTATTTATAATTCCTTCACACATCCATTCTGTAAATCACTTGCCACCACCGTGAAGTTAAAGTTCAGTGAAAATGTCCATTTTCCTTACTCTGTGAAATTTTGCTATCGTGAAGATAAAGTGAATTACAGTATATGGATCCCATACTGTTGCAGCATATTCAAGGTTTGGTCTTACTAGTGTGTGCAAGTGGTTTTCCCCTTGTCGGGACGTTGGCGACACATCAACTATCTCATAAGGAACACAAACAATTTGTCCGCCACGGTCTCTGCCATTATCAACAAACAAAACGTTCCTGACGTGACGCGTTCTTCCTCCCGTTCCGCAGAGTTAATTGATGACATCCAAGGCGGGGTCCAGAAGACCGACGCCAGACTGTTGAAGGAAACGAGACACGTCAAAATCGTGGACAAGAAGTCGGCCAACTGTGGTGAGTAATGTTCTTGTGCGCTGACTTACCCAGCTACTTCTGAGAAAACGTGTGATTCATCCGGATCAATATTTAGTAGGGGATTGGTTTTAGTAAACTTTGTGGAAACCACAAATTTGTCGTTGATGTTGAAAACAGTTGTTGTACGTGTCCGCTGTCGCTTTTTTTTCTTCTCAAATTTTGCAGTGTCATTCTTTGCATGGTAGTTACAACTTTATGATATGTTGTAGAATGTTTCTTTTTCAATGATTTCAAATTGATACATTTGGACCAATATTTCTTGGGGGGGTGGTTCTAGTTAACTTCGTGGGAACAACAAATTCGTCGTTAAAGTTGAAAACAGTTGTTGTACACATATCCGCTGTTTTTTTTCTCTCAAATTTTGCAGTGTCATTCTTTGCGTAGTAGTACCTTACAACTTTTTTATATGTTTCTTTTTCACTTGTTTCCGATTTGAAATTGTCAGATGTCCTAAAAAGTTCCCAGTTGTGCTTATTTTTTTGTTATTGCACTGGTCAAACCTGTCTATATATGAAATGGCCACTAAATGAACTTGAAGAAAATGATGGCTACTACAGACAAGATTCTCAATGGTAAAATCAATCTAAGCCTTAGGGACCACCAAAAATTATTTTCACAATGTCCAGTTGGTTCTTAAATATGTAGTGGTGGTCACTAGTACAGGTTTGACTGTCATTTTCTCTTTAAAAAAAGAAGATATTTGATGCGATATTAGCCCAGCCATTTATTTTGTTCGTAATCATTGCCCACAGACAGAATCAGCACATTGACTATTACACCTACATGTTAACATTGTTAACATTTCCTTTCAAATTTGTTTTCGTTTTTCTGACCAATGCAGCTAGATGTGCTATTTGTGACTGTATTTCTGTGTACTATTAGACAAAGTGTGTTAGTCCTTGTTAGCTTTATCTTCTTAGAGAAGTGGTATACAACTGAGGTTTTCCTTCATGGAACATCTTTAATCGTGAACAACTTGTCTTGCTCACATCTCCAATCTCTCTTCTTTGTCCTTTCCTACTATACTTCTTCTATAGGAGGGAGAAACTCTGACGGAGGTGTGTACTAATTGTTCTAGGGGGGAGGGGGGCATTCCACCTTCCGTCTTGCTTCATTTGAAATTTCAATACTCACTTCTCTCATTCACACACTCATTGACCTATGCTTACTTGTCTAGTAACTGACATCGCTGTACAAAAGTTTTTGACAGTATTGTATGGGGCAACCTTCAGTGCCTATTGTTTTGTGTAGGGATGGCTGTGGCGATCATACATCAGTGCCTGGTATTTTTTTTACAGGAATGATTGTGGTGATTGTGTTACTTCTGATTGCCATTGTGGTGGTGGCCTGTATTCCAAAGTAGCCTGACTACTGGGGCTCAAGAAAGAACTTTAGGTAAGCCTTGAGTCGTACATTCAGTATTTCTTTTTAATAAAACATGTGATATGAAGCAAACTTCAACCCCAACCTGTGACTGCATGTAATATGTTCTATTCAATTAGTCTACCGGTAAAAACAAGCATTTTGATTAGCTGCATTGTACTACACAATTTAAATCAAATTGAATGTTCCTCTATCTCTCTCAGTTACCTATGTCACATGTTTGAGAGTCCTATCATGGAATACTGCAGATCTATAAATTGTATTGGTAATTATGCAAGTTGGATCCTGATTTGCATGATTAGCATCTAATTATGTCAAGCATCACTCAAGCTGTCTACGTACGAAAAATCATAACGATCTGTCAATCCCTTCTTGAGTTATTCTCTTTCAAAGTCTCAAAATCGTCCACCTACCAAATATTACAAAGATTCATCTACAACCTCTCCAGTTCTACTGTCCACAACAAGGCCGTGTTGATTTGATTATATGGATGACATCCGCGTGCACATCAATATTTGTCTATTTCCAACAACAACAAAACGTTTTTTGTCATACTGTAGATTTTAAAAAGCAGCTGCAAAATGAGAAAATACATGCTGTAAATTGCAAAAGAATATTTCGGAAAATGGATACTAATGCGGTAGAATGCAAAAGTCAATTCCAAAGTCAAAGAAGAACTTTTGAAAGAACAAAAATAAATAAAAAATCTTTATTTCGGTATGCCATATTCCTGTCTGACCATGTAGATTTCATAATGAAGGCAACTTTTTTTTGGCCAAACTTTTTTTTCGCACACTCACAACAGTTTTGTGGTTCCCAAAGGATGTCATCCATGTAATCAAATCAACATGGCCTAAATAGCACACACACAAATGGCAACGAAAATCTAACCTGTTGGTGAAGGTAATGAAATATGATTTTGTATCTTTACTTTCAGAGGGCGAGGCCCAGCAATCCATCTGTGATCAGTCTGCTCCGATGTCCCAGGTAACTTGACACAACACACTTGTTCCTTGGACAAACCCAACAATACCCCAAATAACAGTTACTCAATCAACTGGATTATGATTTTGGAAACGGTCAGACGTTTCAAGTTATGTAGCATCCACTACTTTTCGTCAGTGACTCTGAGTGAGATTTGTTGAACAGCAGGTTTTAACCACAAACTATTACAAAACCCAACAATATGTGCAACTTTCACCAACAGCAATCAAGCTGTATTTGCATTTGGATCCTTGATGCCAGTACCGTAACAAATCTTTTCCAGCCTCTGTGATACAGTTCTGTAATTAGTTTGTAGTAGTGTGGCAGCCAGGTACCATTGTTTTATGTCAGACAATTTTAGTAATAAGTAGTGACATAGAACAACAGGTTATGCTTTAGGTTCGATCATTTACACTGTACTGTTTAGAATAAGTAATTTATTTGCCAGTTTTTAACCTTCTCCCTGCTGCCTATACTGTAACCATTAGAGAACGGGGTGCCAAACGGCTACTTCAGTGTGGTAAAGGTTAAAAATAGTTTGACTGTCACTTTGGGGTAAGGAATGATTGCTACCCGGTTTAAATAATGATATGTACACCCTTCTCCCTTGCAGTAAAGCACCGATAGGTACATGTTTGTTGTCTATTCTGGTGAAACAGTGCAAACATGGTTGATGTTTTTGAACTTGGACTATTCAACCTGGCATATGATACCAAAACTGAGTGTCAGAATTGTCAAAATCTCTTGATCATTTGTCATTCCATTATATATATAATTAGTGGATTTGACAGCAGTGAGTGTTGGATTCAAACCCTGCTACCCTGAATGATATTAACAAGGTATCTTACGATAGTTTGTCAGCATCTGTCCATGAGATAATGCATTCTTCAACTGTATGTAGGACCATCCATATAGACTTTTATCAACAGTGCCACAAAACTTATTAAAATCGTCTAAAAATGCCTACCAATTTTTATGATGTTTTTTACTTATTTTCCAGTTTTGTGTCTTTGAGTGACATTGTCCCAAATCACAACAAGTCCTTTGAAATGTGCCTGACAAAAATTGTAGGGAATAGAGTTTCAGAATCTGATGGTTACCCGTTATTAAAGAATTCTAAAATGGTCTGAGAAGCATTTTATATTTCAAGAAAAAAATCCTTTTGAACGTGAGCCATCAACTCCCCAAAACATGTACAGTCAAAACTGCCCAAGAAGACCACTCAGGGGATCAATAGAATCTGGCCTATGTGGACAGGTGGTCACTATAGACAGGATTCTTAATGCTTGCGTCAATGGCCAGGTGATCCTTATGTAGAGGTGGTCACTTGTACAGGTTTGAGTGTAACTTCAATACCTTGGCCCCCATATGTTGATTCTTTCTTGACCCAACTACATCATGTATGCAACTTTCTTCTGTTTCTATCTCAAATTTTGGACACTGAGTGACATCATTCTTTCCATCGCCATTCAAATAGGAGGTAACCCTCATTAGCATAACAGCTGCTGCAGCTAATCTGCATTTTTCACCACCCACTTTGAAATGGTTTAGTTGTCGGTAAGGTGCATGAGTATTGTACATTGTATCTCATTGCATTTCTTGCTCTTTAAAACCACATTAGATTCAACTTCTTTGCTCATTTGGAGTCGTGGTCCAAGGCAAAATTTGGTCACTGTTGTTTTTATTCCCTATCTTTTTATTTGATTGAATTTGAAAGAGGAATGATGTTCTTTTGAATCCAGAAAAGCATTTCAACTTAGAGTGCTTGATATGTTATAATGATTATAATCATTGTGGTTATTATAGAAAATAGAATATACCATGATGGTGTACTAAAATCAGTCCTAGACATAAAGTCGACACAATCCATTGCAATCTTGTACATAAATTTACATTTAATAGTTCTGAATCCATTGTTTTTTGGTTAGTTTGTACAGAATCCACAGTTATATTAGAATGAACAAACACGTCACTGACAATGAAAAGACTTTTGTCCCCCTAGCAGCCTTTCAGTCTCTTATCTCACTGGCAAAACCAACGAACGCCTAAAGCAAGGGGCAAATACTGATGGAGATACAATTTCTCCTCACCCATCATTTAATAATAGACAGGATCTTTTACAGTGACAACATTTTTTTTATAGAATATTATACCCCCCGTTTCGGGGGCGATAAGATGTAATAAATAGCGAGTATAGCGTTTATCTACGCACTACGAATTGGCAACAAGAATGAGGAGCAAAAATACCACATGTACACGACTCTCGCTAGCCTATAGAACTTGTGTAAACGTTACAAGCCTCAGCTTTGTACATGACGTCAAGCCACTGACACACACATCCATCGATATACGTACTTACACGTCGCAAGTTGTCTATTTTGTCATTAGTACGATACAAATAAAACAAGAATTATTGCTCAATGGTAGCATCTGAATTACTTGTTATTATTTCTTCATATTATAAATATTCCTTACTCTAGTTTTTACTTAGCCATCATCAGTTACATCCTTCCTTGTCTTCATGGATCCAACCTCAAGAATAATTACAGCTAGAAAAACGCCTCTGCCCAAAAGGTGTCGCCAAAAAAAAGTATTTTTATAATTATAGTGTTTTTGTTTAGAATTGTATGGCACTGGACATGGTTTATTTAATACGAAATAAAATTGAGCACATGCTGAAAAAAAAGTTGTTGGATTTGATGCAACAATAGCCAGAACAGTGCCTGATGAATATATAAAAAAAGTATTTCAAACAAGCGGTAAAGATGTGAAAAATAGGAAAAATTACTTAAAGGTTTCGAAAAACTGCTGCGGAATAATGTTTGTTGTCCCAACATCTAATCGTGGCTTCGTCCTGTTCATGCTAGACATTGGCATATACCTTCCACTAGATTCTTTTCGTGCAGCTTTTAACTACTCTGATATGTTCCAACAAAAAAAAGAGAACAACATAAAAAGGGAAACAGTTCCCTGTGTTTTGTTGTTGACAACACTTTTGACCATGGCCTTGTGTTGTCCTATTTCTGCAGAATCTGTCAATCCAGTCCGAGAGTTCTGCTGTATAATCCGCTGTACGTGTGTGAAGTTCTGACATGTGTGCCATACACACTGGTCCTATCCAGTCAGGTTTTTATAATGTCCAAGAGAAAAATAAAAACGTTTCCACATGGCATGAAGGTTGAATCAACATTTGCCATCTTTCTGGCGCCTCTGGTGGCGCCGCAGTCTCTTCCCCCATCTGTTTCGCCAGGGTATGGCCGTACTTCTGTAGTCCAGCGTCAGGCCCTCTCTGTTGTTGTCCCTGTCCACCGAGCCCATCAGCAAATATTTGCGCCCGAGTCGCAGCTTGGGACACTTGCACTGCAGGTCGGACTGACGCACGTACATGTACTGGTCTCCGCGCCGTAGTTTCAGGCTCTGCTCGCGTTTGAATATAGTCCCAACATTTATGGTGAACTTTGTCCATTCCCCTAGGATCTCCCTTGACAATATGCTGCACTGGATGACTGTGAATAGAACACAGACAAAACACATGGTTAGACACAATATCATCGCAACATTTCATTTTATTCTACCTTATAGTTCTTTTTTTGCAATGTTTTCCAAAGAGGATGGCTTCCACAAATATGGCGGCTGAAAATAGATACAGACAAACCATGGTAAAAATTTGGCGCTGGCGCCATGGGGCCAGTTGAGGGTTAGATGGGTCTTCGGAGAATCCGAACATTTTGAGCAATGATCGGACTGCGCAGGCATCCTTGGCATATGGGACATGTACAGCCCCTGCCATGGACTCGTAAATCTACCCCAATTACATCTTCTCCAAATATTTTGGTAATTGTTCACCCTCCCTCCCGCACGCGTTTTATCAAGAATGAAAATGAAATGAAGATCTCTCCCCCCGGGCTGAATCTTGTGTTACATCTTTGGACGTGTAAACAGGAAAGGCTCGGGCATCAGACAAGCTAGTATATCAGTGTCCATTGTAGAATGTTCTACTTGCTTGTTAAGTGTTGGGCAGACAGATTGTGTGGTGTGGTGACTTGTCATCTGTCAGGACTATGTGTTGTGCCAGCCTTGACCAAACAATGCCCCCCCTCCCCCTTTACTACTTTTTAAGACAAGGGCGGTGGTGTGTCATAGAGTAAGATTTGAACTTAAGATTAATGGCAAATAGTTCTCACTGGCACCGACAATTCTACTAAGGCTTCAAAACAGGAATTTTCAAGAAAGCGTTGTATGCGTTGTGCCAGCCTTGACCAAACAATGCCTCCCTCACCCCTTACTACTTTCTAAGACAAGGGCTCTGCCGCGCTGGTGTGTCGCAGAGTTAGATTTGATCTTCCAGTTTAGGACGCTAATGTGAATGGCAAATATTCGTCACTGGCACCTACAGGTATACTATAAGAAGGCTTCAAAATATAAATTTTCAACAAAACAATGTATACGTTTCACAAGCTTGACCAAACAATGCCCATCTTCCACTTTCTGAGCATACTCAAAGACAAGGGTCACAGACTGAGTAAGATTTGAACTTCAAGGTTTACGCTTAAATATGAATAGCAGATACTTCTCACTGGCTCCGATAATTCTACTAAGCTTAAAAATATAAATTTTCAACAAAGCATAGTCAGCCTAACTTTATTGCAAAGTCTGTTGCCAGAAGGCTTATTGCAAGAATACATGGAAATGAGATAATGATCATAATAAGGTATAGTTTACACAATAATGAAATAAACACAAAGTGAAATGAAAGTCATCAGCTTGCGCTACATCTAATCTAAACAGTTGTTATTGGTTTTTTTTTTTGTGTTTAGTGGAATATGAAATTCCTGACGTTTTGGGAGATATATGCATTGGGTGGTGTTAACATAACATGTCATCTGTTGATGGAATCAGTTAAGCTATGCACTGTGACATAATGAGAAAGATTTTCTGAAAACAATGATGAGGAAAACACATGAGGTAAAAATGCTGGTCAGTACTTACCATAGCCTGACTTGCAGTAGTTTTTCCTGTTGACTTTCTTTTCACCCAGGCATTCTGGACACCGTTCACCTTTTTGTACAAAGAAAGAAAATAGTTTTCAGAACAAATTCAAGCTACAATTTCAATCTTTTCCCTAGGAGCTTCTCAGAACTACACTATAACACATGGTATTATTTTTTGCTAACTGCAAACAATTAAGATAACATGGCATTGAACATGCCGTGGGGAATTTCAGAAATCTTGAAATCTTTCGTGCTGGCCATAATATTTTGACCAGATCGGAACACTGTGTATATGCTACTGTCACTTTCAAGGTAGCTTTCTTTTACGTTGTGATGTTTTCTTCAGTTATTTTAGACATCTTGAAATTTTTCATGCTGGTCATAATATTTTGACCAGATTGGAACTGATGTGTACATTCAACTGACATTTTCAAGGCAGTTTTCTTGTGCTTGATCCTGATGGTTTCTTGATCAGTTAGTTTGTTAAGGCATTGTGTTCTCTTACTGACCAATTGTACTGTAGTTACAAATTCAACATCTTTTAATTGCTATATAATATTAATTAACCTGCAAAGAGTTGTAATAAAGATGCTCGAAAACAGCTGGATTTGTTGATGTTGCACTAATAAATCTTCCTCTTAATTGTAATGTCTGGATTCTAACTTGAAGTAATTTAATATTGGGCTTAAAGTTATGTACATTAGCATCTAAAGCTATGAAAAAGCAAATGTATCATAGATTTTGGTTTTTGCCTTACCCCATAATCAATACAAATTTGGTTCCAAACAAGATGCTTGAATTTTTGGAAATAATGTTGTAACAGGAATTGAAGTGAAAAAATAAGGTATCACAATCAAATGATACAGTCTTTTATTGTATTCAACAAGTGCAGATAGTGATGCTGGTGTGGTAGCCAATAATAGTATCACTGCAACTACATTCAAGGCTACCACACTAGTGTCGCTTCTACAACTACACTCAAAGCATTGTCAGAAGGGACTGAAATTTCTTGTTTTTTTACAATAAATCTTTTGAAAATCAATGCGCATCCATGCTATGGCCATATCCAATATAACAAGACAAGATAGTCACATACCAGGCTTGGGATAGGTTGGGCTGGGCACACTTGTTGGCCCTCTCGGTATCTCTGTTGAAAAAAAGATGAGAAGGGAATGATAGTAACTTTATTGTAACCATTAGTCCTAAAATCCTGTATGCAACGGATACATGTCATTGCATGTTTTGTTCTTTTTTATGCTGCAAAATGGTTTTTCATAACATAAGTAATAAGACAGGTTGCACAGTCTAAGTTCATCCAAACGCTTATTGAAATTTTTCGAAATTTCAAAATCATACGAATGTTGCACTTTGCTTTCTTTTATTATTGATACAATGCTTGGATCGTTGGGTTCAGTGTAACACTTTAATAGTGTTCTTTTTAGTCATATTTACAAAGAATATGAGATAGTGACTGTGCATCCATGGTCTTTCCAACAGTCCTGACTTTGTGCCTTTATGTGGCTAAAGCCCCTGTCACACAGTCAAACAGCTTTGGGCGTAAGGTCGCCTGATTTTTAAATCAATAGAGGGTCTAATCATAATCTACCCTATATTTAATGGTGCTCGGTGACCTGCCAACGTCGGCTGGTCTCTTAGAATCGTGCGTTGATCGAGAGAACACCGGGTGTGTTACTGCTAAAGATTCATTTAGGGGTTGGCTGATTAATTTTCATGCTGTGTGTCAGGGGCTAGACAGTCAAAAATGTTGTGCTCAAATGGCTAAACTCCTTTAGGATTGTCTGTCGAATATTATTAGCACAATCTCACCACATTCGTCATCTGTGTTACTAGACTTGATTCTTTCAAACCCATCACTCTCCACCTTGTGTTTTTGTTTGTCTTGTTCGAGCACGAGAAAAATAAATTCCAAGGTGTGCAAAGGAAAAAAAAATTAACATTCGCTGGGAAAGCTCGTGGCGGTGCCATCCTGTGAGCCAATGGAATTTGACTCTGTTCCCTCCGTACTTTGTAGTGACGGACAAAATACATCGTTGAGTATCCTGTAGGCAGAGATGCGATGGCGGGGAATAAACGCCGGGAAGGAAAAAAAAGGGTGCCGCATCAACACGACAGGGCAGGGAACGAGGTCGTCGGTCTACTGCAAAGCGCAGTTTGAAAACGAAAAAATGGTGATTGGTGGAGATGGCGAAAGGAGATCGGGTGGGGTGGGGAGAAGAGATTTAAGTCTAATGTGCACAGATGAAGGATGGATGCGAGAAATATAGCAAACTTCAACATCGGCCTCCTCATGAGTTACAAATACATGCAGACTCAGGCTTGGTTATGTGAACCATGAACAACCGACAAGCCAAAATCTTCTTGGCATTATTGTCAAATTTTCTTACAAATAGTTCTCTTTAGTTTTAGCCGAGACATTGAAAATGTTTTAAAAATTGTAATCAAAGATGTTGGAGTCTTTTGAACATTGTGAGTTTAAGCAGAGATATCATGAGTCATTCATGGTTCACAACTGAGTGTAAAGCAATGACGGTGCAGGCAGTTCCGCTAACAAGCGAAGCCGCCAGCACGTATGGTTCGAAGGAGAAGAACATACTTATGCAGGGGGCAACGGGCGATCGACTCTGCTGGAAGCCTTTGGCGCAGCGGTTGCAGGTCAGGCCAGTTACGCCATCCTTGCACGGACACTGGCCCGTGGTTTGGTTGCATGTCTTACCGGAGGCCCCCACAAGGTGACAGTCACAGGCTAAACAGACAAGCAGAGGACAGGAGACATGAATACAGGAGTAACACTAGTCTCCAATTTGGTGACACACAGGCTGTTCAGGCCCCCAGGCTCACAGTACATTCACCTCTTGCTGACTCGCTTATGTATTATATGCCACATCAATTTTATGTCTTGATTCTCAGAATTTTGCCGAAAATAATAGAGCAGACGGGCTAAATGAAAATAGGCTGAAATTAGAAAGCATCCTGACATAAACTTCAGTACTGCCAAAGGGTCAACTTATGTTGGGTGAGTGACATTTCAAACAATGAATTTTTGAAGTTCTAAAATGCAATATTGGTCAGTGGGAAAACTTTAACTTCAATTGTTGTTGACAAAGTTTTCAAGTCAAGAGAAAACAAAGTGGAGAGTCCTAGAAGCAAGAAATTAAAGGGGGAATTTGTAATCATTTCAAAGATCTTTGAAAAACGTCTTCAATGCACAGTTTGAGCCTGGTGGCCCCATACAGACCCTTCATAATGGAACTTCACTATTGCAACTGCCAGTAATCACTGTGAATTACAGTAGAACAACTAAAATCAGTGCCCAGTAACATAACTGTATATTGAGAAGCAGTTCCTCTTGGACACTCTGATATCAGTAATTATTAAAGTCGATGGTTACATTTTTTCTGTCAGTCTTTGTAATCAATGCACAGAAAGGTTACAAATAGTAATTCTACCACTATTTTTAACTAACAAATGTTAGACTTGTTTTAGCTGTTGAAATTCTAGACTTTACCAGGTTACTGTTACTGATTTAGTACTAGGATCAGGAACATTCAGTAGTCAGCACCCTTGAAAACGGCATGGGTTGGTGAGTTTGCCCCAGTTTTCAGACCACTGTTAATTAATTGGCTATTTCCTGTCCTTGTCCCGATAGGATTAGAACTGTCTACATGAGATCAGGGCTCACTCCAGCGTTCGTCCTTCCGCCCCTAAACAGAATTTTCCTGCTCCTGTGCGAACAAGAATTTCAACTATTCCGTTCCCCTTGGCTGACAAAAATTGAAACTTTGCGACATTTTCGTGGGGCTTCCAAATGTGCCACAAAGCTTGCAGAAAATAAAGACAAAAGCATTTTGAAATGTAACCCTCAATCTACCTCAAAATGCACAAAATAGCCTTTTGCAAGTTCAAAGTCTTTGCTGGACGGAGACCTTTGCTGCATCAAACTGAGAGAAAAATTGAAACTTTGCGACAATTTTGTCAGGGTCGCTAAAAGTGCCACAAAACTTGCACCAAAGAAAGATGACAGCATTTTGAAATCAGACCATCAAAATGTGCGAAAAAGCCTTTTACAAGTTCAAAGTCTTTGCTCTTGAAACAAAGACCTTTGCTATATCAAACTGAGAAAAATTGAAACTTTGCAACAATTTCAACTAGTCGCCAAAAGTGCCACAAAACTTGCACAAAATAATGACAAAGGCATTTTGAAATCTAACCCTCAAAATGTGTGAAACAGCCTTTCACAAGTTCAAAGTCTTTGTTCAACAGAGACCTTTGCTGCATCAAACTGAGATGAAAATTGAAACTTTACAACATTTTCGCCAGGTCCCAAAAGTGCCACATAACTTGCACAAAATAAAGATGAAGGTATTTCGAAATCTGTCCATCAAAATGTGTGAAATAGCCTTTGGCAAGTTCAAAGTGTTTTCTCCATAGAGACCTTTACTGTCAAACTGAGCTGAAAATTGGACTTTGCAACATTTTTATCAGGTAGCCAAAAGTGCCACAAAACATGGAAACAGAAAAGATGACAGCATTTTGAAATCTGACCATCAAAATGTGTTGAATAGCCTTTCGCAAGTAAAACTGAGACAAAGATTGAAACTTTGCGACATTTTCGCCAGGTTGCTAAAAGTGCCACAAAACTTGCATAAAATAAAGATGACAGTATTTTGAAATTTGACCATCAAATTCTTTGCTGTATCAAACTGAGACAAAAATGCAAACTTTGCAACGTTTTCATCTAGTTGCCAAAAGTGCCACAAAACTTGCACAACATAAAGATGACGGCATTTCAAAATCTAACCCTCAAAATGTGCAAAACAGCGAGTCTTTGCTCGACAGTGACCCTTGCTCCGTCAAACTAAGACAGACAGAAATTTGGAGCTGGAGAAAGCCCTGGTGTAGATCATGTAAGGCTGAGGTCTTGTGTGAGATGAACCCCTCCCACCCTTCCACTAACAGTAACAACCTCCCCACCACTACCAGTTAGTCAGGCCCTGTGTGCTGAAGGAGAAACGGGAGGTCAAAAAACGACCACACAGCAGACTAAACAAAAACAAACAAAAGAACAAACAATCACCACTCAGAGAAGGGAGAGAGCAGGACAGGAAGGTTCAAAATTAGGGGGTGGGGGTGAGAGGATAGTTGAGGCAAGAGACGGCAGAAACTTGTATAAATGAAAATCGAAAATAAATAAAAAATGATTAAAAAAAGATCTCGGGTGGGTCTATCTCACATTCTTGGTCACAGGGTATCTCATGCATCATTTCAAAGCTTCATACCACATCAGTTTTTCAAAAATTCTTTTTCTGATGCTACAATTTCCAAGTGGCGTTTGATATTCACCAACAGATTCTCAGATTTAATGTTGGCCCTTCAAACATTCAGATCAAAATTCTTTTCTCAGATCAAGATGTCACTGTCCGATGGAAATGTTTCTTTTCTTTCTTTTCCATTTTTAAAAAAAACCTTTAATAGAAGGCTCCAATGCTTTGAAATGATGTCACCCTGTTAGTTATGCCTGAGATCATGCTGTTGCTTGCTGCAAACTCTGCTGCAAACTATAACAATTGTTAGCAGCTTTGGCTCTAGAGCGAGGGTGAGTTTGAAAGTATCAAGTCTGTTACACCAAAAATGATAAAAATGAAAAAAGATAAAAACATGTCATACCACAGAAGACATTCAAATCGAAAATCATACCAACAAAAATCAAACCAGAAATTCAAATAAAACAACAAACGAGGGCTTTGACGAAGGCATGCTGTGCAACTAGTTTTAACACATGAGTTAAACTTGTGATAGTTAGACTATTTTTTTGACTAATTTTGTTAGCTTTAAGACTTAATGCAGCTATTATAGATTAGAAACATTTTCTTCATTTTTTAACCCTATTGTGTTACTGCAGGTGCATAATATGGAAGGATTCTTTCATAATACACTGTTTAGTACTTGTAAAGTGGAAGCAATTGCAATTTTCTGCCGACTGTACTTGGGAACTACATGCAACATGCTCCTAGCACGGTTACTCCAAACGTGATCATATTTCTCTCTCTTGTGGTTCCATCTGGACGGGCACATCAATTTGACATGTCACACCTCCAGTCGGTACATTGACAGAAACAATAGTCTCAGTGTTCCGCCCGACTGCTATCATAGCTGTGGCCAGGTGCGACCAGGTGTGCTACCTGTGGTCTATACCTGCGCAGGTGAGAAGAAAGGGTGGGGCACTGTCTTTGTGGCTTCAGTTTATCCAGAGACCCGAGTCCACGTGGGCATGAAAGCCAGTGTCTCGGGCAAATCACAGAAAAAAATGCCAGGCAGCAAGGCTTTGTTGAAAAGGTAAATAGTCCATGAATCGGCTATACCAACAAAACAGAATTGATACAAGTATTTCAGTCCTGGCCAATTGTGTGGGGAGTAATCTTTGTGTGCGCAGACGACCATACTGTTGCCGTCTCTGTAAAGGCTCCTTGTTTGAGTTCAAGTTTGTTTGTGGGTCATGTAACGGCAGGAATCACAAGCAAAGCCTGGCCTTTGGTCCGCAGCTATTCATGTGTTCGTGCCAGATGTGCGTAAGGTAGACAGAGGAACTGTCAAGTTTCTTATGGCTTGTTGAGAGAGGTGAGTTGGTGTAACCTTTTGCAAAGTTGTTGCAAGATTTTACCGTCAACAAACTGTTGCTTGGAAGGTGTTAGGGATAAAAGGCTGTGTCTTTTCAATTGTGCCTGACACCAAAAAGAAAAAAAGTCCTCTTGCAAAAAGAGTTTTTCCCCCCTTCTGTTTCAACAATAACGCACAATTTGAAAGAGGAGATGTAATTGGTTTGATAACATCAGGTGTCTTTTTTCAACCCTACAAAGAGACGTAAGAGTTTCGGGGATGTCTTTTAAAGACACGTGTCGCTACTTTGTCGGATAAACGCATCAAAGCAGATCTGCCGCACCTTTTCTCGCCACCAATGACAGCCTTGAAAGACGTGTTTTTCTTTCGCCCTTTCCCATTGCCATTCCTACCGCGTCTATCATCACCTCTGCACAGGTGCGGAGGAATTGATGACGGGGATACCTGGCACGAGAGATCGTCTCGCTTACCTTTGCAGGCCTTGCGGTGTGTGATGGGTTTGGATTCGTCGCGGTAGAAGCCCTCCTTGCAGTAGTGACAGTGGCGTCCGGCCGTGTTGTGGCGACAGTTCAGGCACACGCCACCACCCTTCCGCCCGGACAACTTGTATAGTTCCATGTTGAACCGGCACCGTCGGGCATGTAGGTTACAGTTGCACGCTGAAAAGGCAGGGAAAAGCCAGAGAAACATAAGAAGCCGGCATGATATTCTCTGTCTTTGTACCTAGATGAAAGGTTACAAGCCTGTTCAGGAGGTTGGAGTAAGCTTAGCTTTTTGCCTTTGTCTCGGGCACAAAAGTCAGGTAAATAGACAAACGGTCTAGTAATGCTGAAAAGAAAATAAACCAAATAGTTCAGATTCTTTTGAGAGTTTGGAGATGATAGGAAGAGGGTGGAACACTTGGGTCCGGCCCACTCGGTATATAGATGCCTCCACTTGATCACGCACTCCATTCCTTTAACACGACGCTTGTTAACAGTAAGTAACACCGGCCATGTTGAAGGCTTACGGTCAGGATGTCTACAAGCACTTAGGTGAAACTCGAGCAAGATGACTCCGCCGAAAGAGCATAGAATGACCACTTTCTGTTACAAATAGCCACTGCGCTGACCACCAGGGTGGCTCTGCTAAAATACTACCTCCCCTAAGCACAAAGGAGGTAGTCTTTAAACGGGGAGGGTACACATTGGTAGGAGGAGAATGTCTATATCATTTCCTGTGCCGAACAAAAATTCGACATCGAAATACACAATGGCCAGCATACCAGAAAGAGATGACCAACCAGCCTAAATTTCTCAGGTGAATGTGGGAAGGTCTACGGGAATAAAGACATCTATGTGTGCCTTGCTTTCATTGGTTACTCTAAATGAGTATGTATAGGAAGACTGATGTTTGATTTTATATCAGTCTAAGTTCTTGGAAAAAAGTTAGGTACTACAGTGTTGGTACAATTACACGTTCATTAGCAAGTCCAAATTCTTTGTGCATTGAGTCTTTTGAAAACAGTATTTGAGGTGATATGTTTCCTGTTAGAATAACAAATAAACCGATGAAGTGAATGTACACTTTAATTTGTTAAAAGATGAGTGTCCTTTTCCTGCCTCCTTGACACCGATATTGGACGTCAGAAATTCTCACAAAGATCCTTTACCGGTCTAATCGGGCCTGGCTTGGCCACGACTTCAAGTACGAATCCCAGCTGTTTGGTTTAACTGTCATCATCGCATGATCCTCTGGTACATGATTTTGGATTAAGAGCTCAAAGCGCTGGGCACCCCAGTTTGATACATTGATGCCAAACTCTACAAGCAACACTGAAAGGTTCCAATCTTTGGGAGACTTTCTTGTTTGTTGATTTGGGAACTACTTCTTCGCTCTTATCCCTTTTTTCCTCTTTTGGAGGAAGAA
The DNA here is from genome assembly GCF_035083965.1 of Branchiostoma lanceolatum. Lineage (NCBI taxonomy): Eukaryota > Metazoa > Chordata > Leptocardii > Amphioxiformes > Branchiostomatidae > Branchiostoma > Branchiostoma lanceolatum. The sequence goes on from NC_089729.1 coordinate 12,739,354, forward strand.
ACCGAGCCTGACGACCACACAGATTTCTCTGTGAATTGATGGGCAGATTTGTATATGTACAGCCGCTGGCGGATAAAGGGATATACTGTATTTATTTCCACCAAGGGTAAAAGGATCAGCCGTTGGGTGCTAATAAAACATTCCATACATTTTAGGAAATGGGCACTTTGTCCATGCTTTGTCTGCGACAGTTTTGGGTGGTAATACAAGTTTTCATATTGGCTTAGTCAAATAAGGGGCGCACATTCTATCCAGATATCTCGGGTAGATCTAAAACGCCAGCTCGCTACCTTTCAGAACCAGACCTGGCTTCCTAGGCTAAATATTGGTACTTTGTTGGTGTGTTTGGCTGTTGAATGTGAAGAGGGTACTATTACAGGATACTGTTACTGATAGCCGTTATGTGAGACCCCTCCCTGGCCACAATCTGTTACAAGCAGACCGCGTGGTCCTTTCTCGCCCTCATTCTGAACCATGGCAAAAAGGAGAAGGCGAGACGGCGCTCTGACGGAGCTCACCCTACGATGCTTTACGGCTGTGTTTTCATCTGAACGCCGTGTTGCGTTACCGTGTTGTCGAAAAGGCCTTGCTCTCTCAAGGGTATGGATGTACGTCTGTCATCGGTTAATTGGACCCAAGGACGTTGGTATCATTAATTAGGGGAAACATAGCTTATTCCGAGTGGCCTGTGGCTCAGCGTACTACAAAGTAAATATCCATACAACAATGTGGATGAAACACACATTTTGTCTTCCACCCATTGCCTTCTTTCTTTACACATTTCACACTCAAAATTAAACAATTACTTCAACAAGTTTCATCCATTAGTTGTAAACAATTTGGCATCTTTTCATGCAAACTGAGTCATTTTGGGTGACAACTTTATATACATGTTTTTACCTTTTGTTAGATAATTTGACAAAACAAATCTCAAACAACCCATCCGGCTATTTCAGCTGTAGGTACTAAGGTGTGACATGCTATTTCGGTTTTCAAAAAAGCTTGGTTTCCTGTCCTAGTTGTGTCAGCGCTTCGTTTACAAATCCCCTACCCCCTTGGTTGAACAGTAGCTTCTTGTGTGTACCAACCAACAATGCTGGATTACTGCTAGCTCCTGTCCACATGTGCCATGTTTTCCTGGTGAATACGTTCAAAACACACACAAGCCAAGCAAACCCTCTTGCCCAAAATATCTTGTCAATTTAACAGAACAAAAAATTACTACTACAAAATTCCTTGTTTTGATGGTGAATACTTTCAAAGTGCACACAAGCCCAGCAGACCCTCTTACCCAAAAGCTTCGAAATAAGTCTGATTTAACAGAGCATCAAAATACTATACTAAAAATTTCCTTGTTTTACTGGTGAGTACTTTCAAAATACACACAAGCCAAGCAGACCCTCTTACTCAAAAAATTCAAAATCAGTCCGAATTAACAGCACGAAAAAGTACTGCTAACAAATTCCTTGTTTTCCTTGTGAATACTTTCAAAGTTCACACACGAAAGTACCACTAAAAATTTACTGATTATTCGTGATATTGCTGAATGTACGAACGTATGTGTCCAGTTGGGGTCTGAGTTATCTTTAGAAAGCCGCCACATCAAGTGGTCAGCTTCATTCCTGTGGGTCAATATTATTTGACAGGCTCCCTCCAGCCTTGTGGTCATCTGTCATCGCTAACCAGGACTCCCCACATGCTGGCCTTATCTTATCTCTTTAATCACCTCATAAAAATGTTAATCACCTGTGAATTGGGGATAATTAATCCTTTTGGCAGCATGATAATGCCTTTAACTGTCTATAAAACTTTCCCCACTTTCACTTAACACTGGCCAACGGGGATTATAGAATAAACTGAGTGTTGTATACTGTAGTTTGTATCTGATATGTACCCTGAATATTGTATACTGTAGTTTGTAACTCATATATGTACCGGGAAACTGTAATTTGTATCTCATACCCTGAATGCTGTATACTTCAATACCTGTAGTTTGTATCTTATATGTACCCTGAATGTTGTATACTGTTAGTGTGTATCTCATACGCACCCTGAATGTTGTATTATAACTGTTGTTCGTCTCTCATATGTACCCTGAATGTTGTATACTGTTAGTGTGTATCCCATACGCACCCTGAATGTTGTATACTGTTAGTGTGTATCTCATACCCACCCTGAATGTTGTATACTGTTAGTATGTATCTTATCCGCACCCTGAATGTTGTATACTGTTAGTGTGCATCTTATACGCACCCTGAATGTTGTATACTGTTGTTCGTCTCTCATATGTACCCTGAATGTTGTATACTGTAGTTTGTATCTCATACATACGTTGAATTTTGTATACTGTCGTTTCTACAAATAGTCATACATTACGCTAACGTTAGATGCTGTAGTTTGTATCTAATATATACCCTGAATGTTACACTGTTAGTTTGTATCTCATACCAAGGAGGTAAACCTCCTTGCTCATACAGTGTGCATACATTGAATTTGGTATACTGTCATTTCTACGAATAGTCATACATTACGCTACTGTTAGATGCTGTAGTTTTTATCTCATATATACCCTGAATTTTGTACACTGTCGTTTCTACGAACATCTATACATACCGCTTAAGTTATATGCTGTAGTTTGTAGTAGTAGTCCACTGTGTTTGTAGCTCATACATACGCTGACTTATGTATACTGCGGCTTCTTCTAGTATCTCATACATACGCTGAGTGTTGTTTACTTTCCTTGCTATCTCATACATACCCTGAATGTTGCAGCCCCAGTGGAATTTTCTTATTAATCCCGCGGACAACTCCCTTTGTGCTCGAGCAAACAGTCATGAACACAGCACTTTTCATCCTTCCCTCCCAATTACCATGACACACGCATTCCCGACCAGGGCCCACTGACAGTTCCAATAGCAACTGGCATTTTTAAGATGTGAAAAAGCGATCCCGACCCTCCTCGGGCAAACAGTAATTTCCAAGTGAAAGAAACCAATGGCTTAGGGGGGAAAATACAACAGATCGTCCCAAAGGGGGAACACACTGGGTGGTGGTAGCCGTTAGCTCAGGTGTTGACCCGACCACTACAAATTTGCAGCATCAAAAGGGTTTAGAGGTATAATAGATGGCAGCTCTGCGGTTGGTTAGAATAGAAACTGTCGCTGTCACCAGTCCGTTGTTCGCTGAACACCAATCTCTTCATCAAATACAAGTACCGCGACCGTCGTTGAGATTTCTGGTTCGCTAAAACTGGTTTGTCTCGATGTGCATCGCTTAGTTTGTTGTCGTAAACACGGTTAAATCTGATTGGATCAGTTTTACGGGCTCAAGCTTGGTAAAATGCCCTTCAAGCCAAATTTTCCCTGCTAGAACTGTATTATTTGTGTTGTCAAAGTTGATGGGCAACGTTTAAGAGGGTTTTTCTATCATAGAAGATTTGACAGTGTCCTATCAAATAGTATGTAAGCGTCCTCTTATTCTGAGATCGTTTTAAAACATGCCTCTTTTCTCAGCTCAGTTTCTGACAGTGACTTTACACCCAGTTTTCAGTTGTCTATTTTGAAGGAGATAAGTAGTTGGAGGCGATTTCCGTCTTGTGTCAGGCGATTTTTCTATGCCTGACTTCTCCACCCTTTCTTACAAACCCGACTGAGATGGGGTCATCTTTGGATCAGCGCACATCTGGATAAATACTGCAGCCTGGAATTCAATCTTTACTTTGGCTCGAAACTTTGTCCTGTCGTGTCACGCTGCTTACTACGTGTCTGCCCACCAGATCACTCAGTCATGTACTTTGACATTTCAGAACTTGACTGTCGTAAGGTTATGCCTGTCTTTAACACTTGTAGCACTCTTCACGGCATTTTGTGTGTGTGCCCCTTTTTTCCTTCCCACCAATGTTTATGCATTGTTGGGGATCCTTGTTTCGGCTGAGTGCAGCAAAATAAACAGTTGGGAAAGTGAGCCGATTCTCCACCGTCCATTGCGTTGGAGGCTACCGGGGGTCTGGCGGTATTTTAGGCCGGAGATTTGCTTACTAAAGGCTACTTGTTGTCGGAATGACTGGGGAACAACAGAGGCGGTGGGTGGTTTGATCAGGTAATACTTAATCTTAGCCTTAGGTTGATACACTTGAGTTCTAAAGACGGGCATATTTTGTGAGACACGTTTTCCTGCCAAGCTGAACAATGTCACATACATTCTATATACATGTAGTATGCAGCTCTATGTCTAAGAGAATAAGGGAAAATTACTAACCTATACATTCGTTGGCGTCCCGTGCCGTTGCCCGCTGCCAGGGTCTATCGTAGTGGAAGGGCTTGCAGTGGTCGCACTCGTCCCCGGCGGTGTTGTGCTTACAGTCGCAGGACAGCCTACCCTCCCGGTCATGGACACACTTCGACGCGTGGCCGTTACACTTGCAGCGGCCGCCCACCGCGAAGTCAGACACCGCGTAGTAATAGGAGTCTCTAGAGGCCTCCTCCGCCTCGTCACCGAACGTGTTGAGGCGGTTAAAGACCACCTTGATGTCGGTGGCCGTCACCCAGTCCTGCAGGACCGGGCTGTTGTCGAAGTTGAAGGCGGACGGACGGCCCTCGAGCGTCGAGAACGCCACGCGCCCTCCCGTCAGAGGTTCTATGTCGGAGTGCGCGTCGGTACAAATGGCTTCTTGCTCGTTCGCCCTGGTGATTAGAGCTCTGTTGGGTTTTTGGTACGTCTTCTTGCACTGCGTGCTGTAGAACTGGTAGGGCACCCAGCTCTTGCCGTAGTCCATGGACTTGTAGATGATCATGGACTCGGGCCTCGGGGAGCAGAACTGTAGGGTAACGTAGGTCAGTTCGAACTTCTTCCCCAGCGACAGCATGAGGGTGACGTTGGTGGGGTACTGTATGTACGGCTCGGACTGCCAGCATGTCACGTTGTTGGGGTTGTGGAGGTCGGTGAGGTACGAGGGGGGATGCTGCCGTTTGGGAGCCGTGGAGTCACAGATGTGGCAGACTCGCGCCCGTTCCTCGCCGGCGTCGGCAGAGTTCCCGGTCAGCGTGCAGTACCGACTCGCCGGGCTCCCGCAAGTGCTGGACGCCTTCACCTCCTTCCCGAAGGCCGCGTTGACGAAGTCTGGAATGCATCTGCGTGGCTTGCCGTTCTCGTCGTAACAAGGGTCGGGTGGGCTCTGCTGCGCTGCGAACATGTTCAAGTCGAAACCTCCCGATGTCTGCCGCACCAGGAAACACAGCTGGACTCCCAACACCAGCACGCTCACCAACACTCCGCCGCTCAGCCTACAACTGGCCATTTTCGCTCGGAATGGGTCACTGTTTACATATACACAGCCTCCCTGTTGTTGAAAGAAACAAATGAAAATATTTCGATGGGGCGCAATTGGAAGTTGACAGAATATCTCCGTGGATAGCTAAGGCGGGCCCGCGTGTGGTGCTAACCTGATCCGCCTGCCCTGTGTGTAAACTGTTACCGGATAGTCGGGACACGCAGTGCGCTCGTGTCGGTCTACTCTCGACTTTCCCCCCGTGCGCTCACCTGCAAGAGAACCTCAACAGACGTCCAGCCGTGCTTCCTCCAAACGCGAGGAACAACTCTCCCGTGGTGTAGTAGTACTGGTAGGAGTGCCCTGTGGAGGAGAAACGTGGTTGATCAGGGCTAGGACACAACACCGTCACCGTGTGACTGACATCCGCATGGGTCTGATTCCAAATGCCCGGCTTTCCTATGGGGGCGTAGCCGAGACCACAACCAACTATGGACGAAAGCGTCAGAGCGCAGGCGCGCGCGCAACCACCTCTTTACACAGCACAATTAGCCGTGCTAATAAGGCCAATTAGTACATCATGTAGGTGTTAATGAGACCCATTGACACGGGCTCTAGATTCCCGTCCCAAAACCGCGACATGCATGCTCTATCCTGTTCTACAACAAAGCTAGAAACATGTAAACCATCTGTGTCGAACACGACGCTAGGTAGGTAGAACACATTGCCAGTGCAAAATTCCAGATATCTACATGAAAAATACGTTTACCTCAGGAGCAACAATCAAGAATGAGAGTGAAGCTAGAGACAGTTGTCTCTGGTCTGTTGCAGGGCTCGGACTGACGCATGGACGCGGGACACTGCGGTCTTCATTCTTAGCCGTGACACACGGCAAACATTGACAGACTTCCACACTGCCGTGATCTTGGCTACCGTCTCGGCCGCTTCGAGTATGCGCATTCATTGCTCCCTAAATCTGACCCCTTGCACAAAGCGGGAGCGCTGTTTGAAGAAATAAAAAAGAAGAAGAAGCTACACTGCCCATTCAAATGTGTTCACTTTGCACTCTTTTGTGTTTCTTTCAACATCTTTCTTAACTGATTTTAAAGCGGGCGCGCAGTTTGAGAAATAGATTTAAAAATAAGCTACACTACCCATTTAAATGTTGCTCACTTCGATGGAAGATAGCTGGGCTCTATTACATTTTGTTCAACACATTTTTTAACTGATCTTTTAAGCGGGCGCACTGTCTGGGGAAAAAAAAGAGGCTTCCGCGGAAGCTAGCTGTATTTCTTTCAAAATCTTTCTTTACTGATCTTTGCTGTTAGAGAAATTTGAAAAAAAATAAGAAAAAGCAACACTGTCCATTCAATTGTGCTCACTTTCATGTAAGCTAGCTGTACTCTATTGTACTAGTATTTCTTTCAACATCTTCCTAAACTGATTTTTTTATGCGGGTGCATGGAGAAAAAGAAGATACACTGATATAAAAAAGCTACATTGCCCTTCCAAATTTGCTCATTTCCATGCAAGCTAGCTGCACTCTATTGTATTTCTTTCAACATCTTTCTCAACTGATCGCATGTTGTACGCACGAAGAAGCCGCGCTAGTTGTACACGAAGCACGCGCAGCGTCCCGACGCCTCCGGCTGTGTATTGAGAAAACCGCACATCTTATCAAAAGATCAGCTTGTCCAATACACAACTTGTTTATTGTAAACACCGCCGATTTATCTCCGACACTTACAAAGGGTGATGAGATACGGAACGCGCTCAGCAGTAGCTGACACCGTTTCTTTATATACGCTTCAGGCGGATACACTTTGCTACGGATTGACAGAAATGTACAAAGGAGCGACCGATAGCCTCCACCAGGCCCTCCTACGGGCGTACGGATCGCAGAATTCGTCAGAAAAGGGAATAATCAGTCAGTACAGTCAGTCCATGGTGAAGATCACATTTCGCCCGTGTAGGAGTCTGCAAATGAAACTCTGGCAAACATTCTTCCTATAGCCGGCGTAGTTAGTCTGGTAGAGACTAGGCGACCGAATGGAATATACATTTTGATACGACACGGTCGCATTTGTCTTAGGTTGTAGTACGATTTATTAGAAAATGTAGAATTTTTTCAAGCAGACTATGACAGAACTAACCGCCGACAAGGAGTCTTAGACAGCATTTTACGCGGTAACAAGACAGACGAATTGTGTACTACAGTTGCACGACTATCACAAGATGATCAGTTTGCGATCGTGCGACAATCGTACGGCGAACGTGACCTGGTTTTTAAGTGCGGTTGCTGAGTTATTATGAAATACAACTCGTATCATACACTGACTGAAAAGAAGTTGACTCCATCGCGCCAGACATTCATCAATAAGGAATACACATTACTCTAAAGACTCAAAACGAAAAGCACACATTTTACCTGAAAAGGGAAGAAAATCTGTTATTATTGATAACCAACTGTATGTGAGAAATACTTGGAATTGTTTAGTCTAAAGCTTGGATTAGTTAGCGACAAAGACGCAGGTTATTTTTCTCTTTTTTTTTCATTACGATCATAAGACACTGTTGTAATGTGTATTGATATTACAATCACAGACAACGGATGTTCTTTCTGTATAAACAAAACGAGTCGGAAGTGTCTCTCTCACACTTTCGCCGGGCCTATACGACAAACCAACAACATTATGTTCACGCCTTAGGGGGTATAGGAACGGGTTCGGCGCTGCTGAAAGAAATGAAAACATGTAGTTTAAACTAAAGCAACACGCCAAGGTGGGAAAGTTTCCGCGCTGTAACCACCGTTGTTGCACGGGATATTTAAAAAACAGACATGGCTTGTTGAAGTTATGGTCCTACCCCCCCCCCTTTCGCCAATACACACACATATACACACTACACACATACACACAAATAATTTGTATCAATAGGTAGCTCGTAGCTCGTATAAACACGTTTACGACCAAGTTTGTGTGGATTTAGATATCAGAATTCAGAAGAAAAAAATTGTTGCGAAAACTAGTAGCACTCACCTAAAATTCTACAGAGGCCGTCACCGTGACAAAGCGATCGAGTATTTCGTGTGTCAAAGGCGTTACTCGTACCCAACGCGGAAAGTTCACGTGGCTATACCGTCAGACAAGTCCTAGAACTGCCCTGACACGATTATACTATCCACCGTCCAAGAACTGTGTCCTTTTTAGAAGCTCTTCTACGGCGACTAAGAGACGAACCTTTATACACGACGCATATAGAAGTGGACTAGTGCGTACCCGTATATACCGCTCACCCGCAGGGCGTTTTATTCAATTTTAAAGAGATTGTCACGGATTTTCTTCAGCCTACATGTGGTGTAACTAGACCAATACCGAGCCCAACACCAAGCCTAGCGTGTTTGAGGTAGCTTCCGTGCCCTTTTCGGCGCTTTTTGTACCGCTAAGCTTTTTTGCTCGACGGTAGAAATTACGTCGAACCCCTTCCTTACACGAAGCCGTTGTTTCGCAAAGCGCGCAGTTTTTGTGTGCGTATCCATGTTTATCCGTGAGCAATCAAAGTTATCTACACCGGGATTAAACACACAAAAAGTGCGAACCTTTGACATGGTATTATACTGGTACGCGCGGGTATGCAGGCTAGGCGGTGGCCGCGGTCCGATCGCCCGACCGGGTAGGCGCGCCGCGCCGCTTGCTTGACAGAAACAAATCGGCCCTCGACAACCACTTCCTTCCTGGACAGATAGACACAAGATGGGATCAGGACATCCACGTACCTCGGGTTATCTAGTAGCAGCCATGACTCGTCTCTTCACGCCGTGGACTTGTCTTGCTATCCTGTGTGCCGTATGTATGTATGTATGTATGCCCAGTCTACCATACCTCCTATGCCCCCTCACTGACACAGTGATGTCATTGTGTTGGGGGCAACAGCATTCTCCTGGTCACGGTATGAGATTGAAACAATAGCAGCCGGGGCCACCCACCTAAAAACACATCTACATGACTACTGTAGACCCCGAGATTGAATTCTCTCGTGTTTGACAGTTATGCATATTCTCCACACAATTTCACACTTCTCTGAACGACTTAATCATCGTAATGCCGGCGGCCCCCTTTTCATCTATATACGTCCTCTCTCGTTCTTACAACGTTCAAAAATACAAATACACAAAGTAAACTTGTTCCGAGCGTATGGTCGACCTTCTGATAACGTAAGGGGGGAAATGTTCGAAAGGTCTCGAGGTTTCCCCGGGGGATGGGTGATGTAAAGCTTCCGGCGTTCTTTCGGAGCGGCCCGCCTGAGATTTGAAGGAATCACGGTGTAATGACTGATAATCCTTACTGTGGACTGCAGTCGGGGACTGGGGTAGAGGGTGATAGTGACGCATATTTGACCGTGCGGGTCGATTCAAGTGTTTGTGACATACGGCGCTCGGTCGGGCTCAAAGTTCACGAAAAAGCCCACATGATAGAAAAGTCAAGGATAGAATTAGAAAAATAGAATTTGAGCCGAATATAGCGCCAAGAATTGAAGGAAGATTTCGTGACGAATTCAAGTCAGAGAGAAAAGAAATTGTCGAAGAAGTTCAAATAAACCTGTAGACAAAAAGGTCAAGGATATTGATAAAAATAAAATGATGAATATGCGCCGAATACAAGACTGTAGCCCCAAATGTTAGACTTTTGAGACGAATTCTTTGTCGAAGAAAAGATGACCGAAGAAAGAAGCATTTTATCATTTTCCTGAAAAGGGATTCCTTTTCGGTCGCTAAAACTTTCCTTCGTAAAATCAACAATTCGATTAGAATACCTGTCCTCCTTTGACACCTAGCTATATACCCTATCTCTCGTGTCAACACTAGACCAATTAACAAATGCCCTCGTTAAGGAAGACTTGTCGGGGCCTTTTGAAGGTGTTAAAACCCGCAAGTACTTGGGACACAAGTATGTGCGAAGTGGCCAAAAGGTGATAGGGGGTTGCCGCTTGGGATTAGCATTTCTGTGTGTATAGACTCCATGGCTTATTCATCATTGAGTCCGATACCTACTAGTCATATGATCTGGACTTTATAGATCATGTCCCGAATGTTCGAAATATCAACACTATCGTATCTATAGGAGTTTTCCGCTTGTATGTTGCTGTAAGAATAACGTTATGACTTACTCAATTCTTACATCAACCAAGGAGCCTTTTTGCGTGTGATATTTCAATTTAAAAAAACAGCCCAAATATATGTCCGATTATTGGACCTCTATGTGTATTTTTGCTCAGCGGCGTTGCAACTTCTAGTATATTTGTTTCATGTGACATTTGAATAAAAAGGAAGAAAGAAGTCGAAATCCAGCCAAAACGACTTTAACGTATCTCGCCGAGAGGTGGTGTTGCAACTTCAAGTATCTTTCATGTGATATTTTGATAAAAAATATGACCGAAACAAATGATAATGACACCTTTTTTGCGTATCTTTGCCTTGCACTAGCGGTGTTAGGAGTGTACCCTAAACCAAGGAGGCTAAACTAAAGCCTATATTGCAAAAAGAAAGGAAGAAATACGGCCAAAACGCCTGATCATGGTGTCTTCTTTGCGTATCTTTGCCCAGTTCTAGTGGTGGTGTTACGAGTATACCCTAAACTAAAGCCCCACTTGTAGTGTTAATGATGTGTTGACGCAGGGACACTCTCGGGTCGCCTTACCCAACATGTGTATCCGTCAACACATGTGTATCAGTCCGGCATGTTTGTCCCACGTAGAGTGGTCTGTCAAGAGCCCGGAGCCGCGAACAAGGCGATAATGGGCTTAATTCATGTGATAACTACTAAATCAGGGTCAGACCTTCCCTGCCTCAAGCCCAGTTCAACGGCCTTTAAATTCTCCAATGGCGAACCATTCCTCCACACATGGACAGGGACACACCGTGTCGGCCCCAAAGAATGGACCGTCTTACAACCCGCTGAACTCTCCTACACAGCAGCTTCCTACAACGAAGGATCATCCTTCCAACCTACCGAGACGTCATGTTGGACCCTGGAGTCACCCCCCTCCGCCCGGACCCTGGAGTCACCCCCCTCCACCCGGACCCTGGAGTCACCCCCCTCCGCCCGGACCCTGGAGTCACCCCCCTCCACCTGTACACTGGAGTCACCCCCCACCCACCGGCCCTGCCGTGTCACCACCACCTGCTGCTCCATGGGGACCTCCTCCTACCCGGCCCAACATCCAGCCCCGCAACGCGCCACCACCACCCTGGTCCTGGCATCCCAATATGTTGTGGCCACCCATGTTTCCTAGGTGGTAGGATTTTTTATGAATAGCATATATATGTATGTGTGTGTGTGTGTATATATGTATATATATGCATATATGTATATGTATATATATATATATATATATATATATAGTAGAATTCCACAAGTTTATTCAATCATACTAGTAGGTTACTTACTTATTCATTTCACAAACTGCAATGCATCAAAAGGGATTATTTCCCTCATTATCTTATACTATTTATTTGATCACTTTTTTCAAGTTTGTTTCTTCTTTCAAATAGTTTAACCAACGTTTTTAGATTTTTGCTATTTAGATTTTGCTAGCCACCTTGAAGTTGAAATGTTATATTGAGGAATAAGGTAGAGACACGATTTTTACTTGCACAATCATACATTATTCGAGATGAAAACGTTCCCAAATGGCGGAAACAAGAGCTTCGGCATTTGGAATATTCATGGCTTAGGGTCGAAATTAGAAGACGTAGATTTTTTTAGCGCGTATTAACAAATTTGATTTCTTTTCGCTTCTGGAAACATGGACTACAGATAACTCAAAAATTGACGTTCCAAATTACAGCTATTTACACCTACACAGAACCAAGAGTAAACGAGCGAAACGCTCGTCGGGGGGTATTATCTTTTTCTACAGAAATGAATATAAAAATCACGTAAGGAAAGTTCCATCCAAATCTTCAGATATTCTCTGGGTGCGAGTGGATCGCGAACTTTTAGGATTGTCTAAAGACCTATTTATTTGTTCTGTGTACATTAGCCCTAGTTCATCCACCACGCATAAAATCTCCGAAAATCATGTTTTAGATATTTTAGAAAGCGAAATATCCAGCCTCAGCACACAAGGATTTATTCTTCTCGGGGGAGATCTTAACTCTCGTTTCGGTGATCTGCATGACTATGTCGAGAATGATATTCATGACGACGCAAATCAAATTGTAAATTCAAACTTCAATTCGGACCGGCAGCATATGGACAAGGCACCCCCAAACAAATTTGGTAGACTAATCTGTGACCTCTGTATACAAGCTAACCTGTCAATACTAAACGGTAGGGTAGCAGGTGATCTCCAAGGAAAGTTTACTTGCTATCAACCAAACGGTAGTAGCACTGTCGATTATATGCTCTCTAGCCAATCCTTCTTAAAACACATTTTATTATTTCGTGTCAATCCCCTAAATATGTTCTCTGACCATTGTATGTTGTCGGTGTTTATCCACTCCAAATCTGCTGGACATCGTGTTAAGGAAAAACATAAAACCTGTAATGTTAGACCAGCTCCTAAACGATTTGGCTGGAACGAAACATCAGCCAAAAACTTTTTCCAATCTATAAGCCAACCTCGCATCTTACAAAGGCTACATGCTATTTCACACGAAAATCTCAACAATGCAGCCACCCCAGATCAAATTGAAAACATTGTCTCTGAATTTAGCTCATTGTTGAGGGATGCTGGCCATGAATGCTTGAGTCTGAAAAGAAAAAGAAAACATGTACGAAAAAAACAAAACAAACGATGGTTTGACAAAAGTTGCACGGAAATGAAACGTGAAATTAAAAACTTGGCTTCCTTACTTGAAAAAAACCCATTGAACTCAGAAATACGAGGAAGGTTCTTTAAAACAAAAAAAGAATACAAGAAACTGGTTAAAAAGAAAAAGCGTGACTTTCATCAGCAAATTATGAACCAGCTATCGTCCCTTAGAGAAACTAACCCAACTGCTTTCTGGAACTTGGTAAACAAGCTAAAACCAGAAAAAACACCTGTAAGCAACCAAATCTCAGACGAAACTTGGCTACAACACTTTAGTAACCTCAACAAACATTCAACAGATAACAACAGTAATGTAGACGCCTCAGCCACTGATTCCGTGGACACTTGTCTTCCTTCTGTCCCAAATATGGACAGCTCCATATTGGACTCCTCCATAACAGAGAAAGAATTGGACTTAGCCATATCTCACTTGAAAAATAATAAATCAAGTTGTGACGACATGGTCTTAAATGAGATGCTAAAATGCGGAAAGCTTATTTTAAAGAAACCACTTCTACATATCTTCAACTCCTGTCTACGAAATGGTTACTATCCTAAAGAATGGTCACGTTGTCATATTGTTCCTATTCATAAATCTGGAGACACCGCGCTCCCAGACAACTATCGGGGAATATCAATAATTAGTTGTCTGGGAAAGCTATTCTCATCTATCTTAAATACACGTCTTGTTAACTATGCAGAACATTACAGCCTTTTCAAACCCCAACAGGCCGGTTTTAGAAAGAAATTTAGAACAACTGATAACATTTTTGTATTGTCTACTTTAGTAAGCAGATATCTAAGCAGGAATAAACGACTCTATGCATGTTTTGTAGATTTTAGCAAGGCCTTTGACTCGGTTTGGAGAGAGGGTCTCTTGCTGAAATTGAATAAACTTGGAATAGGGGGTAAATTTTTGCTTACTATTAAAGACATGTATTCCAAAACAACAAATTGTGTAAAAACTAGCCAAGGTCTAACTGAAACTTTTGTAACTAACTGTGGGGTTCGTCAAGGCTGTAACTTGAGTCCAACATTGTTTAATCTATTCATAAGTGATTTAGCAGATGCGTTTGATGATGGTATTTGTAACCCTCCTACTTTACATAATAAGAAAGTGTCTTGTTTATTATATGCAGATGACCTAGTGCTTTTCTCTGAAACCCAACGGGGACTGCAAACATCTTTAGACAAATTAGAAAACTATTGTAAATCATGGCATTTGAATGTTAATCTCAAGAAAACGAAAGTAATTGTCTTTACAAAGGGAGGCCGTCTGCCTAAAGACTGTTATTTCTTGTTTAGTAATAATGTTATAGATGTTGTGACAAACTATTGTTATTTGGGTATTGTTGTAAACTCAGCTGGCACGTTCAAGGCAAACAACAAATACTTACACAGCAAAGGCTCAAGAGCCCTCTTTGGAATCAATCAATCTCTTCACCAAGCCAATCCTACAATTTCCGTTAAAAACAAAGTCTTTGATGCATGTGTAAAACCGATATTGTTGTATGGGTCTGAAATCTGGGGATCTTTCAAAAGTCCAAAATCATCCCCAATTGAAGCCATTCACTTAAAATTCTGCAAACAAACATTAAAAGTCCCCAAGTCTGCATGTAATCTAGCTGTGATGGCGGAATTGGGGAGATACCCCCTTAGATTAGAAGCTTCCCTGAACGCTATAAAACACTATATTAGAATACGCCAGAACGTGCCAGCTGACAGCCTTTCAGCAGACGCCCTTTTGTGTCAACTTGATTTAGATACATCAGGGGCTAAATGCTGGGCTTCGGGAGTCCGCAAGACACTTGAGGAATGTGGTTTTGCCTATGTATGGCATTCACCCCAGAATCTTTTTTTAAATTCTTCTCAGATTATTCCATCCATTCACCAACGTCTGAAAGATATGTATTTCCAACATTTTACAACAGAAATGCGAAACAATAACAAATTACGAACGTACAGATTATTTAAGAATACTTACCACGAGGAGAAATATCTAAACATTACAAACTCTCGACACAAAACAGCAATCACAAAACTTCGGATAAGTTCACACAAACTGAACATTGAAAAGGGCAGGCACAACCGCATTCCTCTGCAAGAAAGAATTTGTCAATTTTGTAATTTAGATAGAATTGAGGACGAAAGCCATTTTGTTGTGGAATGTACATTATATAACGATGAGAGAAATATCCTTTATACTTATATACAAGATAAGTTCCCTAGTTTTAAATATATAAACAGCACTGAAAAATTCCTATTTATAATGAAACTGAACAAACCATGTATTACGAGTTCCATATCTACATACATCTACAATTGCCTTATGAAGCGAGAAGAAGTCGAACCTGTAAACAGTAGACAAGTATAGATTAGTCCTATTAGACACAGTAAGATATCTCATTATATTTCGTTATATTATCACC
This sequence comes from Branchiostoma lanceolatum, assembly GCF_035083965.1. Lineage (NCBI taxonomy): Eukaryota > Metazoa > Chordata > Leptocardii > Amphioxiformes > Branchiostomatidae > Branchiostoma > Branchiostoma lanceolatum. The sequence goes on from NC_089729.1 coordinate 12,754,864, forward strand.
ACTGTATGTAGTCCTTTGCTTATCACCATGACCTGTACTTAGCTTGTTTAAGCATAAATGTACAATAAAGGTCTTTCATTCATTCATTCATTCATTCATTAACAAGTCAAATACTCCAGCGGCCGACCGCTCAAACAGGACAGTGGGTTGTTGTTTAGGTGAGAACGGCCTTACGACGTTTTCAGACGGCGGGAAACAGACTTGACTGACTGACAGGATTTGCAGACGATATTTGACTTTTGAGTGCCGCCTCAGTTCGGTATTCACAGAACAACCAATGGTACGAATGCACGGTGACGAATGACTATCGTGAAAACCGCGTCGGTCTCCTTTTTGAAATCGTCTTTTCTTAGATTTTATCCAGAAAAAAACACAGGTCTTCTTTGTCAAATTGTAGAATCTGTGTGTGACATTTTCACGTTTGATTTTTACAAATGTAACAATAAAGACAATAAATCTGAATCTGAGACAGTGTCGGTCTCGGGAAAACAATTGTTCTAGTAATTCTCGAAATTGTGTGGATCCTTACATAAGAAATACGACTACCCCTAGCGAAGAGGACATTTCTGCTTGTTATGTAACGTATATTACCGATCCAAAGTTCAAAAGGGCACCAATGTCACTACTAGATTTCGTTCAAACAGCGCTATATCTTTGTTCTAGCCGAGGAAAAGTATGTGTGAAGCCGTTACTAGTTTGTGGGCGGTCTTTTCGATGTTTACCACTTGTATCTTTTATCTTGTCCTATCTTGTCTCTGATGAGATGCCTCCCTCCTTTCCTTATGATGGTACTGTGATCAGCCTCACAAGTGGCCCCCACATGGTTAACGGAGAGCGAGAGGACTCAGTACAAATATCACACGGGCTCTCCACACGGTTTCATGTTTGCAAGCCTTGTGTCTATAATGCGGGGAGAGTTAAGTTATCATAACTTCACAACACCGCCCGCAACAAAAGACGCAAATCCATACAACAAGGATTCTCAATATTTCAGCGAGCAATTTTCTAGCTTATGCTATCAGAAAGTGTGACGTAAACCGATTCACTAGCTCAGGTAGAGTATTAGAGAAAGACGCGTATAGTTCTATCGTTGGACTAAGCTCTTTAGGACAAGACGGAAAGGTGGTATTATCATAGACGATCTTTGAATAGACGTCCCGACGGCTTAAAACTCCTGGGCCGGACTTCTAGCTCTTCTACCGCCGAACTAGAGCAAACACAGCCCCCCACACACAACCAAAGGACTAATCTGACCGCTAAATTCCGCTCTAGAGGTGTCGGCACCACAGCAAACTACGCGTACAACTCAAACACGACTAGTGAACATATAGATACAGGGGGACTGGGGGGGGGGGTGTCTTGGGATCCAGTTGTCTTACACAACAGTCATCCGCGATGTTTTTTGTTTCCGAGTTAGAAAACAGTGCGCAAGACCTCTTGTTTAGTACATCTGAGTAGTATGTTGATACTTCTAGTATCAAGATAGAGCCTGTTCAACTTTTCAAAATACTTTCTTCATACAACTATGTTCGAAATGAAAAATACTGACAAATATAACCTATAACAAAATAAAGCAGTAGAAATAAAAAAAATGCATACCTTTAATTTAAAGTACAACGTTTATGAATGAAAATACTTTCCATGTTAACTTGACCGCTTACCCTTACAGCACTTAAGTATAATTCCTTCAAACAATGAAAAAAATCCTTTTTTGTTTTTTTCTTGTCTTCCTATTTCTTTAGTTGTATTTTTTGCTTAACGTCTCTTCGGGATGATGAGAATGTGTATTAATTTAACGTTACCATGAAATAATTCCGCGATAGCTTATAATTTTCAAACCCGTGTTCAAGTAGTAATGATAACGATTTTAAACTAAATGAATCACCGAAAACATGGGAATGAAAAAACACGCACCATAACACTGATAGAAAATTATATCAATCTAAAAGATGAAAGGGAATTATAACAAGAGCGGTAATTGTGTCGATATTTGTTCCTCTATAGTGACTTCACAACTTAAGTCCCGCCAGGTGTTTTGTGTATTGTTATCACTAACCACTCGAAGTGAGATAGTTAGATAACCTAACGTTTGAACCAGCGGCGCACACCAGGAAGACACTACCAAACATCACTTCCTAAGCCATCCGATTTATAGACCGTCTGTGTTTTATTTGGCCACGGATTCCCTTTTCCACTTAACTTTTGTCAAGTCGGCTGCAATTGTAGCGCCCTAAAGTCGGGCGAGGTTGAAGGAATATTGATACATTGCTTAGAGTGAGGTGGCGTGTTTTGGGTATTAACGGCATACACTCACGGAAGAGACAGCGATAGAGAAGACAACGAAGGGAAAATAATCCTTCAGAGGTGGAAGTCACGGTGCTGGCGGCCAAGTGGGGGAAAGCTGACGGACGGGTGTGTAACATTGCCCCCCTCCCCGGGAAGCGGAGTCACGTGGAAACGTCAAAACTTGAACTTCAGGTCTTGACACTGTTCAACACAGTTTTACAAACACGTCAGAACGATTGTAGTGTTTGATTTGAAGTGTTCTGTCCCTGTATCCGTACTTGAAACTGTAGGAAAATGTAAAGAAACCGATATCTTATTGTCATATGTTAGGTATTAGAATCTAGAGGAACAGGGTTTTAACGCATTAGGTGTGATGGAGATAAAAGGAAAAGTCAGGTGAATTTGTTCAACAGAATTTGAAGAAAATGTCGTTTGATTTTATTAACAGCGCAGTCCATCCACGAATGGAATGTGAAAAATGCAAATAAATATTTGACATGTTGTATACTTGAACTGTTAAATTTGATGTAAAATGTACCGTCAGTTAGGAAAGGAATTAGCACT